>NC_060119.1:1071413901-1072091401 GCF_021461395.2 Schistocerca americana
GAGGGTAACACAACACACTTCAGAGTTGATGATTGCGTCGTGAGGGAGGACATCCAAGAGAGTAACCTTCCAGACGTCTCGCCCAACGACTCACCGTGCTTTTGTTCATTGCCAAGTCTCCGTAGATATTCTGCAAGCAAATGTGAATATCTGCGAAGCTCTGGTTTCCCGCGGAAAGAAAATCATTGACAGCTTTCTGCTTGGAGCACACCTCCGTTACAGATGTCATTTTGCAGGTTACGTGTAGCGCCGCTACAAATCCCGCATTTTTTCAACAGAAAATGACCGAGGAAAGAAATGTGTTGCATTACTTATTGGACGCCACGCGAAGTTATTATCTGGCGCGATACACTAGTACTATCTCTTACGCCAGGAGGTGGACATGATGGGATCTAGTTGATGGGATCAATGAGATATGTGGATACAGCGGCAGAAAAAGAAGCTTTTGGGACGTTGACTGCGTACGGCAGATGCTCGAGGTAGTGAGAAAAAATGAAATTACCTGGGTTTAATGGAACAGAAACGCGTGCAAAAGAAGTTTGTACAGGAAGACGAAACTCATTTCGTGGAAAGTAGGCTTCTTCATTCACTAGGAGAAAAAAGGCCGAAGGTGGCGTTTATTGACGAAAATTAGGAGCAAAATTTGATAGTCGGTAGCTGAATTAAGACGAAATACACAGTAGGTGAATGTAGGAGATATATTTTACTTTGATGGCTTTGTGGATGAGTTTAGATAGAATGGATTTATGAACTTTGTTGAAGACCTGAGGCAACGATGATTAGTGTGTAGGAAGAGATCTCACATTAAGATTTGATAAGTTTCAGAGGCAATCTGTTAAGTGAAATCTTCCATCGCTCAGCGTAGAAACGGTGTAAATGATCATGATCTACCGTTTAGTTTTAGGATTTCTATTACGCAGAAATTGCAGTCTTTAAGGTGATAGTACGTGATGTAATAACCAATAGAGATTATATTGCATCTTTACGCCATGGAGGCTTTTACGTCAAACGTTGTGGTTTGTGCGTTTGAATGTGTTTCTGGTGCAAAAATTTTGCAGGTGGGAGCTAGGTGAGAGTGTGGTGCCACTAAGATATGAATGCAATTGTTTAAACCCATAAATGTATTTTGCAGAAAGGAACTTTTAAGAACTAAGACAGATAAGTGGCACAGTTCTGGAATTGAGATAATATTGTAAATATGTTGATGCGAGGCGCCTCCACATTAGACTGTGTACTGAAAAGAAATTCGTTAAATTTATATGAATATATAAACACTGAAATATAAGACTAGAAACGAAATTAAAATGGAAATTTACGAGATAATAGCAACGTCAGAATGAATATACGACAAAGTGACATAGATATTTTTCAAGAAGGATAGAAGAAAACCACAGCTCTAATATTTGCGGACGAGCAGAGACAACAAGAAAGTGCCATATAAGACAATAAGTATGAACATTTTATTTGGAAGCATCTAGAGCCATCTAGAAGGAAGATAACAACTTTGTGATCCTCTAACAGCCACGTATTACAAGACCGGAGATCATCGCAGTCTTAGGCGACATAAAAAAAATGGTTTCCGTGGCAATCTGTAAAGTGTAGTTCTTGAAATTAAAATGATGATAAGAGCTTAGCGTACATTTCGTATAAGATTCTTGAAGTGATCCGCAGTAATTTATCCTTTCTGGTGGCAGAAACAATGGGACGGCGTAGAGCACAAGACCTTTGTCTCTCTTGCGCAGTCTTCTTCAACCCTGGAAGCTCGTAGTATGAGAACCCACCCGGCCTACATAACTATAGAACATACTTGAATTGCATGACGGCTTCTTTGTGTCAGTAGATAAAAATAAGTAGAAATTTGTCGTCTGTGCTCTCCCAAAGAACTCGTGTCTCAAGGGGACTCGAGCCAGACAGTGCAAAATGTTATTTACATTCCTCTGAACGCAGTACGTTGCACAGCGGTGTGTTCCAACTAACGAAATGAGAAGAGGGACGCCAAGAAAATACAATGCAGACATTCAGATTTCGAAGTGTACGTTGTTGTGACATCATAATCAAAAAAGAGCTCGTAGATGTTAAGCGCGAAGATTTACACTGTAGGGGAAATGAATACCTGGCCGGAAGTTTATATCTTGTTTGGCTTTTCATTGCACGTGACGAAAAGGCTGGAAACATTCTGCTGTTACATTTTTCTATGTAGATCAAAAGAGAAGATAAAAAAGCAGCGTGTTTCACAGAATACAGGAAATATATTTCGTGTGGTCTTGCCAACCACTGTTACCAAAAAAAAGCACCAATACACTTAAAATATAAAAAAATTGTTAAAACTAAAAATTGCTAAAAATAATCATGTAGTACTGACAAATAATAATCGTTTTTTTTTTATAAATGATTTAATAAGTACTTACAAGCGTTACTTTGCCAGAATGCTTCTCGTAACTCAAAAGGAGACATTGGTTACTCGTCATCATCTATTTTGTCCAAATTTATGACACGTTTAGGGCTAGGCCAGATATGATAGTGGTAGAAGTGAGAGCTCCACTCTCCTAAGCGTTTAGACAAAAAAAAAAGCATTTTTGACGGGGGTCGCGTGCCTCATGAGCCACTTATGTACCGTTGATCGCAAGCAGCGGGTGGCGCGTCGGGGAGAGTACACAATTGTAATCCATGGCTCGTGGGATAGGGTCCCAAGGCGGAAACTCTTTCGATTTTCTGTTCTTACGTCACTCACGCTGCAAATAAACCGAAGTAGTGCTCGGTATACTGTGCTTATTTTCATAAAAAGTTTGAAAAGGAGAGGCAAAGGAAAATCTGCGTTACAGTATTCACGAGTGCTCTGGAAATAAATTAAATTTTCAGGAAAGGATTGTAAGGCGTACATGACAAGTTTTTATATATTTATTATTCTACAGTTGATGATTTACACATCCTATGATTATACTGTTCGTAAAACAGGAGAGGCGATAATTTTTTCGGCATCTTTCACAACTTATGTACGCTGTATTTTTACGATTATGTGGTTGCTCTAAAGTTTCTATAGAAAAACAAACTTGGTGTACATTCGTCAAAGATTCTATCTCCTCGCAAATTTTGCAGCGTACCACGAGCAACGCTGTTCGAAGGTCAAAATTAAACTAATGGGATACGAAGTCGCGTAAGTCTTAATTACAATCAGTTCTTGTAAAGTTATCTGCAGAGTCCTCGTGCACACTGCAAGTGCAATCACTTTTTGAAAATTTATTTGCCATCCCAAATTCCCCTTCGCCTTCCTTTACTAGCATTTTAGGACAAAATTAAGAAATTCAGTAAATCGAGCATTTCAATTCATTTGCAGTAAGAAACGTAGAAATTGAAAATAAAAAAAAAAATCCGTATAGGGAATCTACCCTCGACGCCTGAATCAACGTAGTATACTCTTTCTGCTGCGCCAGGCACTGCCTGGAAGCCTACGTCAACACAAATGGCTACTGCCTCGCCCGACCGACGCCAAAAATGCTATTTCTTTTTTCTAGTCACTTGGCCATCTGGTGCTCCCACTTCCGTCAGATTCATTTCTGGCCAATCCCTGCATATACCATCAATCCGGACGCAGTCGATGGTGACGAGTAGGCGGGTACCATAGATTGTGGGTACTGTAGCGGAACAGGCCGCACATCGTATACCACAATACAAATTTGTACTCTCGAAGGTCACCAAATAATACCCGCAGGTGAAAAAATGCATATCAGATTACTATCTTTGATATTTACGCTCACAGAATTTCAAAGTCTCCTCTGCTGAGAAAAGAAAGAAAGTTTCTGAAACGTAGTAAATACAACCATATTTACGACCCTGTACATATCTGAAGACAATATCTTGAGGAGCAATTTGAATGTTACTAATACTTTTACTTTGACAGTGGCCATGTCTTGTATAAAAAAAATCGAAAATTCAATACAATTAATAAGAAATATAAATTGATACATAATCTGTTGGAACATTTAGCTTCAAAACGTACGTATTTATAAAAAGTTATTATCATTCGGTAATTCATATCTGAGTCAGGAGCTTAGGGGGCAGGGCAAACACAACACATTTTACACTATTAAATTTGAAAAGTCGTGTTCAGGAAAATAGACAAGATTAAATTGTATTTTTATCTTTAAGGCTATCAACAAAACCTACTCTCATCAAATTTCTTGGGCTATAGAAAAACGGGATACTAAAATTTATGTAGAGTGTGATCACATGGAGATATGAGTTCAAAGTTACCATATCTGTTTGATATTTAATGTTTCGGAAAAACCTCGCAGCAATGAAAAACGGCTTTGTTTTAATGAATGATTGTCACCCAAACTCATTTTTCATATTCTTCACAGTCTCTTACTTTTTCTGTGATCGTACAACAAAGCTGCTCTTCTTTGGACTTTTTCGATAGCCTGCGTCGATTCTATCTGTTACGGATCCCGTACAGCGCAGCAGTACTCCAGAAGGAGGCGGAGAAGTGTGGCGTAGCCAATCTCTTAAGCAGATCTGTGGCACCCTCTAAGTGCACTGCCAGTAAAACGCGGTCTTTAGTTCGTGCTCCCCAAAACATTTTCTAGGTGATTGTTCCAATTGAAATTCTTCGTAATTTAGTTGGAACTACAATGTTTAATTTTGTGTGATTCATCGTCCAACCGAAATTTAACGAAATATTTTTTCAGTCGTCGCAATTTGCGTTTTTCAGTGTCAATTGTAATTTTTCGCACAATTCAGGTACCTCGTGTACATCATTTTCTGTTTTTGTCATCTCATAATTAGACGTTCAACGACAGTGTCATCTTCAAACTACATAATGGTACGGCTAAAATTTTCCCATAAATCGTTTATATAGATTGCGAAGGTTTCCTTGGTCTGTAAATAAAGAAATACGGAATCAGCTTGAAATCATATGTCAACAGTACCTATTATGTACCAGGTGATCAAAAAGTCAGTATAAATTTGAAAACTGAATAAATCGCGGAATAATGTAGATAGAGAGGTACAAATTGACACACATGCTTGGAATGACATGGGGTTTTATTAGAACAAAAAAAATACAAAAGTTCAAAAAAATGTCATTCGGGGTAATTCATAATGTTCGAACACAATATATGTTCTAAAAACCTGCTGCATATCGACGTTAACGATATGGACCGGTAATTTAGTGGATTTCTCCTACTACCTTTCTTGAATACTGGTGTGACCTGTGCAACTTTCCAGTCTTGGGGTACGGATCTTTCATCGAACGAACGGTTGTATATGATTGTTAAGTATGGAGCTAATGCATACTCGGAAAGAAACCTAATTGGTATGCAGTCTGGGCCAGAAGACGTGCTTTTATTAAGTGATTTGAGTTGCTTCACTACTCCGAGGATATTTACTTCTACGTTACTCATGTTGGCAGCTGTTCTCGATTCGAATTCTGGAATATTTACTTCTTCTTTTGTGAAGGCATTTCGGAAGGCTGTGTTTAGTAACTCTGCTTTGGCAGCACTGTCTTCGATAGTATCTCCACTGTTATCGCCCAGAGAAGGCATTGACTGTTTCTTGCCGCTAACATACTTCACATACGACCAGAATCTCTTTAGATTTTCTACCAGGTTTCGAGACAAAGGTTCCTTGTGTAAACTGTTATAGGCGTCTCGCATTGAAGTCGGCGATAAATTTCGAGCTTCTGTAAAGCATTGTCCATCTTGGGGATTTTGCGTTTGTTTAAATTTGGCATGTTTGTTTCGTTGTTTCTGCAACAGTGTTCTAACTCTTATTGTGTACCAAGGAGGATCAGCTCCGTCGTTTGTTAGTTTATTTGGTATAAATCTCTCAATTGCTGCCGATACTATTTCTTTGAATTTATGCCACATCTGGCCTACACTTATATTATTAATTTGGAATGAGTGGAGGTTGTCTCTCAGGAAGGCGTCAAGTGAATTTTTATCTGTTTTTTTGAATAGGTATATTTTTCGCTTATTTTTCGAGGATTTAGGGATTACAATATTCAGTCTCGCTACGACAACCCTGTGTTCACTAATCCCTATATCGGTTTTGATACTCGTTATTAAGTCAGAATTATTTGTTGCTAAGAGGTCAAGTGTGTTTTCACAACCCTTTACTATTCGCATGGGCTCATTAACTAACTGCTCGAAAAAATTTTCAGAGAATGCGTTTAGCACAATTTCGGACGATATTTTATGCGTACCTCCGGAATTAAACAGGTATTTTCGCCAAAATATCGAGGGTACTATTACCGTACGAGTCGGGTACATGTTTGAAATCAGACTCAAGTTTTCTTTGAACCTTTCAGCAACGTATCATCTGAACTGGGAGGTCGGTAAAAGGATCGAATTATTATTTTATTCCTGTTGCCAACAATGACCTCTGCCCATACTAACTCACAGGAAGTATCTACTTCAATTTCGCGACAAGTTAAACTACTTCTGACAGCAACAAACACGCTACCGCCAACCGTGCTTAGCCTATCTTTCGGAACACCGTTAGGTTCTTCGCAAAAATTTCGGCTGAGCTTATATCCGGCTTTAGCCAGCTTTCAGTGCCTATAACGAATCGAGCATCAGTGCTTTCTATTAGCGCTTGGAGCTCTGGTAGTTTCCCAACACAACTACAACAATTTATATATCAATGGTTCCTGTATCTGCGTTCTTCCTGTGTTCTGCCTGCGCCCTTTGTGGCTGTGGCCCTTCTTGTGTTTTCCCGAGAACCTCTAGCCTGAAAAAACTACGTGAAGAGTTCGAGCACCTGTGGAATAACATACCCCAGGATAGTATTTGCCATCTGCACCGTCGACTGGGTGCCAGAGCCATCGCCTGCACTGCAGCCCGTGGATGTGGACGCTACACCACGTACTAATATGGGTGTTTCAGCACGGATCGATACCTGGTGCCTTAGAAACGACTGTGCTATTGATCTGTAAATGTAATCATTTCATGATATCCGTACGAGGGGCGTTTGAAAATTCCGTGCAAAAATAAGAACTACTTACGTGTTTGGGGTAATCCTTTTTTTATTTTTTCGACGTAGTCTCCTTTTAGACTTATACACTTCGTCCAACGCTGTTCTAATTTGTTGATCCCTTCGGAATAATAGGAATTGTCCAAGTCTCCAAAATAGGTATTAGTTGCTGCAATCACCTTCTCGTTTGAATAAAATCTTTGTCCTGCCAGCTATTTCTTCAAATTGGGGAAAAAAAGTAGTCCGAGGGAGCAAAGTCTGGGGAAAAGGGGGGATGTGAAACGAGCTGAAATCCTATTTCCATTAATTTTGCGGCCCCAGGTGCTGAGGTGTGTGCTGGTGCACTGTCGTGATTGAAAAGGACTTTCTTGCGGTCCAATCGCCGGCGTTTTTCTTGCAGCTCGATTTTCAAACGGTCCAATAACGATAAATAATATGTACCTGTAATAGTTTTACCCTTTTCCAGATAGTCGATGAGGATTATCCCTTGCGAATCCCAAAAGACAGTCGCCATAACCTTTCCAGCCGAAGGACTGGTCTTCGCCTATTTTGGTGCAGACTCTCTCTTGGTAACCCATTATTTAGATTGTTGTTCGGTCTCAGGAGTATAGTAATGTATCCATGTTTCATCCACAGTGACGAAACCACGCTTAAAGTCCTGCGGATTCTTCCTGAATAGCTGCAAACTATCCTTGCAGCACTTCACACTATTCCGTTTTTGGTCAATCGTGAGTAATCGCGGAAACGATCTTGCGGATAGATTTCTCATGTCCAAACTTTTATGCAAAATATTATGTACCCGTTCATTCGAGATGCCCACAGCACTATCAATCACCTTACCTCTTCTGTCATCCATCACCATATGATGGATTTTATCAATGATTTCTGGAGCCGTAACGTGCACAGGGCGTCCAGAACATTAAGCATCACTTGTGTCCATGTGGCCACTCCGAAAATTTTAAAACAACTTATAAACTGTTCTAATCGGATGTGCAGAGTCACCATAATGTTTATCAAGCTTCTCTTTAGCCTCCTGAAGCGTTTTGCAATTCATAAAGTAAGGTTTAATTCTATCTATCGCTTGCGCCTGTGTCCCGCATTTTTCGCGGGGTTGGCGTGGTTAAATCGGATTTGGCATGCTAACGTGAAGGGGTGGCCGGATGCCCTTCCTGCCGCCACTCAGTACCTCCCCCCCCCCCCCCCCCCTGGGGGCGGAATCAGAGTACCCCACCTGTCTGTGTCCAGTGTAAACCATGGAAAAGTGCGGATGTGTTTCAAATATCTGTGAGTCTTGTAACTGAGGCGGGACGTGGGGACCAGCCCGGTATTCACCTAGAGGGATGTGGAAAACCGCCTAAAAACCACATCCAGGCTGGCCGGCACACCGGCCCTCGTCACTAATCCGACGGGCGGATTCGATCCGGGTCCAGCGCGCCTACCCGAGTCCAGGAAGGAGCGCATTAGCGCTCCCAGCTAACCTGGCGGGTCATAAAGCAATGTTTAATAACAACACGAAATTCTTCTTCATTCATTTTTTGACAATCACTCGACTTCCATGATTCACACGAATGCCAAACACAAAGAAATAGAGCAATATTGCTGAAACTTGGTGTGCGTTCTTTCCAAAGATGCTACTAACTGAACATGACCTCGATACGCGCCGGTGGTGCCATCTCTCGGACTTTGCACGGACTTTTCAAACACACCTCGTATGCACCGCTGCAACAACAAATCTTGAGTGAAAAGGGTGTACAAATTTTTTCCCGACAGGGTATTTTCGGGGCCAGTGTACATTAGCCAGCCTGTGTAATCGTGACTCCCGCTACCTCGCCGCTTGCCCAGAGGCCACCTGCAGCAGAGGGCAGAGGCTGCTGGCTGCTGGCTCGGACTGGGTGTCCGCGACAGGTGCGGCGCGTGTGCGAGTGTAAATATAGCGGCCAGCTGCGAGGCGACGCCGAATTGTCCGGTGCTGTGCATTCCGCAGGCCGGCCGCGCCTCGCCTCGCCGCGTCTGATTTAGGAGCCAACAGAAACCAGGACGACTTCATAACAGCCCGCGTGAGAGATTGTCCTGCCGCGAAAATATAACCCTCGCCTATATTTTCGTGTTAAATTTAAGCGCCTCCTCTTTGTTTTTTGAGGACTGAAATACCTGCACCTTGACTTCAGGTGAATGGTTGTTCTCCAGCCTGCTCGCTTCTCGGACAGACACAACTTTTCAATGTGGCTCGTATCCAAGTTCGCCTTTGAATCGCGCCTGTGGTTGGTTCTAAAGCAGGCGGTCAGTATCAGCGGGCATTTTCTGTGTGAATGTTAGTAGATGTTTATTTCATTCATCTACGTCTACATTTGCAAAAGCTGCCGTCATTGGCTGAAGGAAACACAGCAGCTTGTACTATCTATGCATATTTATACATACTATAAAGTAAAGTGTCCATCTCTGTCTGTATGTTATGGTTAAATTGAGGAACTACTGCAGGGATTTTGATGTGGTTATTTCTAAAAGACAGACGAATTCACGAAGAAAGTTTGTGCGAAAAATTTATTGGTTCTATCAATGTTAAGTGTGTAATGCATGTAGCAGTAAACATGCGACAGCATGCTTACTTAGTATGTTCTAAAACACCGCGCATGAAAACGGGATTTTCTGTTGCTCATACCTCCGCGATAAAAAGGTAACATCATGTGTTTTGGACAACCTTTGGGCTGGGGACCATTTACATTCCCAACAATAGGAGCGTCTTAGTGTCGCTACCCTCCAGTACAGGTCAAAGTATGAATCTACATCTACATCTACATCTACGTGATTACTCTGCTAATCACAATAAAGTGCCTGGCAGATGGTTCAATGAATCACCTTCAAGCTGTCTCTCTACCGTTCCACTCGCGAACGGCTCGCGGGAAAAACGAGCACTTAAATTTTTCTGTGCAAGCCCTGATTTCTCTTATTTTATCGTGATGATCATTTCTCCCTATGTAGGTGGGTGCCAACAGAATGTTTTCGCAATCGGAGGCGAAAACTGGTGACTGAAATTTCATAAGAGGATCCCGTCGCAACAAAAAACGCCCTTGGTTTTAATGATTGCCACTCCAATTCACATATCATGTCTGTGACACTATCTCCCCTATTTCGCGATAATACAAAACGAACTGCCCTTCTTTGTACTTTTTCGATGTTATCCGTCAGTCCCACCTGATGCGGATCCCACGCCGCACAGCAATACTCCAGAATAGGGCGGACAAGCGTGGTGTAAGCAGCCTCTTTAGTAGACCTGTTGCACCTTCTAAGTGTTCTGCCAATGAATCGCAGTCTTTGGTTTCCTCTACCCACAATATTATCTATGTGATCGTTCCAATTTAGGTTATTTGTAATTGTAATCCCTAAGTATTTAGTTGAATTTACAGCCCTTCTGCTTAGGCAAATGGAGCAAATCAATTGGTTCTTTTTGCATCTGATGTAGTCCACGGTGGGCTTCATACGACTTATGGAGGCACCATTAGTTCAAGGGCTGTTCCTCGGAAAACCTCACAAAATTTTTTTAACTATATTTTCATCGTCACCAGCGGACCAAAACTCAGCCGAAGGTCCCAAGGCGGCTATGAGTAGCAAATGGCTGAAATTTTTACGATATGCTCCTAAGATCCTACTCTCGAAAAAACTTGAAAATTTTCGTCATATTCTCCTCCGTATCCGAGATACAGTGGTTCAAAGCTACCCTTCCTGTATGCAAATAAAATCCAGTGTGACCCGGGAACCCAGTTTATAAAGTGATGCAGAAAGTAGAAATGTGCTGTGAACTGTCTCCGTTATCATCTGGAATACCGTGTTGAAGTAGTGAAGCACATGTAAATATTTTTCACCCGTTAAGTTTTAGTTTCGCTTTATTTCCGTTTCACATAAGTAAACTACCTAAATTTTACTAACCGATACATTTCTCTTCATAGGGAATCAACAGAAAAACGATCCTATCAGAACACAAAATTTACTAATACGTTCCTGTTTATTTAAAAGACTGTAACTGAAAAGTGGGGAACCAGCTACCTCATTCTGCGTTTCATACCATCTTTAAAGATTTTCCAAAAAGTTTGGCATGCTAACATATTTGCGCTTTTTTATGCTGAGAGAGAAGAAGACAGTGACAGTGGCTAGGAGGCGAAAAATTAATAAATACTGGAAGGCAGCAGACAGAGGTTGTGTTATAGAAACAGTGGAGGAGATAATGGCAGTTTGAGAGCAAGATAGGGACACAGTGTCGGTGGAAAATAGCTGACATTGACGGAGCACTGCAAGGAAAAGAGTGAAGGAGATGGGAGGAGGAATAAAGAGAAAGAATAAATGTAAGTGGGTGAGAACCAGTGATAATGAGAGACTGAGGATATGACAATGACAAAAAGGAAGAGGGAGACAGTGTCAGTGAGAAGAGACAGCAGAAGTAGGAAGGAAGGGATAAGAAATTAGCAGCAAGAGAGAGAAAGATGGAGAGAGTGACACTGAAAGGAGACTATAGTAGAATGACAGAACAAAGGGGACTGTGACTGTGGCAAAGAAAACAACGACAGAGAGGCACAAAGAGATAATGATAATGAGCTGGGCTGAAAGAGTGAATGATAAAGGGCAAGTGGTATGAGTATGAGCGACTTTCGGCGATAGACTAGTGGGTGTGAGTGAGTTACAGTTTGGGAACCCTGTGTAAATTTGAAGGGAGTTGCACGTTAAAAACAGCGCGAATATGTTCGCATGCCAAAATTTTTGGGAAATTTTTAAAGGTGCTGAGGAAGGCAGAACAATGCAGCTCGTGCCCATTTTTTTGTCATAGTCTTTTAAATAAACAGGAACATACAGTATTTGCATTTTTTGTGCTCAGTTAGGAACATTTTTCCACTGGTTGTTATTTGCTTCACATTTAAATGACATCTGGAGTGACACTTCGTGGCAATGATGGACGCTACGAGCTGTCAGCTAGAGAGCAGGCGATATCTGGCGGGAATAGCAGTAAACAACCGCCGCAACTGCAGACCGCAGCGGAGCTCGGCCAGAATCTGTACATATTACAAATTAAAGTTCCCCGTCGCGTTTTTCTCTTTATAGCTGAAGGCTAACCCCAGAAACTACCGTAGCGCTTTTGATACGGTTTTCTCTATCAGATAGAATGATTCACAAGGTAGATTTATTTATACACTATGTGATCAAAAGTATCCGGACACCTGGCTGAAAATGACCTACAAATTCGTGTCGCACTCCATCGGTAATGCTGGAATTCAATAGGGTGCTGGCCCACCCTTAGCCTTGATGACAGCTTCCACTCTCGCACGCATACGTTCAATCAGGTGCTGGAAGGTTTCTTGGGGAACGGCAGCAAATTCTTCACGGAGCGCTGCACTTACGTGAGTTATCGATGTCAGTTGGTGAGGCCTGGCATGAAGTCAGCGTTCCAAAACATCCCAAAGGTGTTATATAGGACTCATATCAGGACTCTGTGCAGGCCAGTCCATTGCAGGAGTGTTATTGTCGTGTAACCACTACACCACACGCCGTGCATTATGAACATGTGCTCGATCATGTTGAAAGATGCAGTCGCCATCCCCGAATTATTCTGCAACAGTGGGAAGCAAGAAGGTGCTTAAAACATCAGTGTAGGCCTATGCTGTGGTAGTGCCACGCAAAACAACAAGGGGTGCGAGCCCCTCCATGAAAAACACAACCACACCATAACACCACCACCTCAGAATTTTACTGTTGGCTCTACACACGCTGGCAGATGACGTTCACCGGGCATTCGCCATACCCATATCCTGTCATCGGATCGCTACATTGTGTACCGTGATTCGTCACTCCACACAACTTTTTCCACTTGTCAATCGTCCAAGGTTTATGCTCCATACACCAAGCGAGGTGTCGTTTTGCATTTACCGGCATGATGTGAGGCTTATGAACAGCCGCTCGATCATGTAATCCTAGTTTTCTCACCTCCCGCCTAACTGTCATAGTACTTGCAGTGGGTCCTGATGCAGTTTGGAATTCCTGCGTTATGGTCTGGATAGATGTCTGCCTATTACACATTATGACCATTTTCAACTGTCAGCGGTCTCTGTCAGTCAACAGACGAGGTCGGCCTGTACGCTTTTGTGCTGTACGTGTCCCTTCACGTTTTCACTTCACTATCACATCGGAAACAGTGGACCTAGGGATGTTTAGGAATGTGGAAATCTCGCATACAGACTAATGACACAAGTGACACCAAATCACCTGACCAGTTCGAATTCCGTGAGTTCCGCGGAGCCCCCCATTCTGCTCTCTCACGATGTCTAATGACTACCGAGGTCGCTGGTATGGAATACATGTCAGTAGGTGGCAGCACAATGCAACTAATATGAAAAACGTATGTTTTTGGGGGTGTCCGGATTCTTTTGATCGCATAGCGTATAGTTAGATGATAACTGGTTTCGGTTGACTCACAACCATCCACACATCTATGGAAATAAAAACAAAAATTGCTCTTCAGCTACTGTGAAAATCTCCTTACAGTATTTCAAAAACATAATTTTATAAAAGGATTAAAACATTAAAAATATTTAAAACTATTACCAAGCTTAACTATAATTGGTACATACATATACCATTAATCACAACAACATCGTAAATAAGCGTGACTTGTCAGTATCCAAAGCCTCGTCAAACATGACTGTTAGCTTATAAAAACGGTAGGAGACTAAACTTTGCCCCTGACCACCGTGACCTTCCCGTTATAACTGATACGTAGCGCGTAAGGGTACGCAGTAACAATTTTGAGAAACAAAGAGAAAAAATTAAGTAATGTTATAACGATACTCATGGAGACCAGTACAAAAACGTATATTAAATTGGCAGTCCCAGTCTAAGTATAAAATTCACAAAAACTGTGTCTAGATTACATTAGTTTCTATCTTCTGGATAAACGATAACAGTTAAACACAGTGCCTGAATCTAACATCACAGCTGTTATTCGCCAGAGGTTGTCCACTGTGGCTGAGTCCCCACCTTCTTCAATTTGGCCGTAAAGCAGACTCGATGCCAAAGCACGAGCACAATAGGCCGTAGGGAAAACGGCGAGTCGGTGTTGGCAGTTTCTCCGTGTGGAACAAATTCAGGTTTTGGACTTTTTTCCTGTCGGCACCTTAATGACGTTAAAACACTAAATTTTCTGTGTTTAAGGTAGATTCTGAAAAATATATCTCGGTGGTTACATCAGTACTCCAAAGCCCATCTCATGGTGTGTTTTGGAGGGTTGTAGTCATTTCACGAGGCATATGTGAGAAAAAGTAATATGTTGCCCGACTTCTTAGAAGATAATCTCTCGAAATTTCGACAGTAAATCGCTCTATGATACACAGTGCCTCTCTTGTAGTGTCTGCCGCTGGGATTTGTTGAGCGTCTCCACAACACACTCCTGTCGAGTAAACAATCCTGTGACGAATCTTCCCAATTTATTCCATTAGTTCTACTTGATAAAGATCCCAGGGTGATGAACAATACCTAATAATTGGTCGAACGGGTATTTTTAAGACAATTTTTTCGTGTATGAATTACATTTTCTTAAGATTTTCCCAATGAATCTCAGCCTATCGTCTATTTTTCCTTGTGTTTGTTTTACGAGGACATACCACTTTCGGTCGCTCCGACGGTTACTCACAGGTATTTTACGATTATGTTTCCTTCTACACTGAAGCGCCAAAGAAACTGGTATAGGCGTGCGTAAATACAGAGATATGTAAACAGGAAGAATGTGACGCTGCGTTCGGCAAAAAGTGTGTTATGCAGTTGTTAGATCGGTTACTGCTGTTGCAATGGAAGGTTATCAAGATATAAGCGAGTTTGAACGTGGCATTATAGACGGCGCACGAGCGATAGGACACAGCATCTCTGAGGTAGAGATGAAGGAGGGATTTTTCGGCACGACCATTTCACGAGTGTACCGTGAATATACTAAAAGGTTTCAGATAGATTATATAATGGTAAGACAGAGATTTAGGAACCAGGTTCTAAATTGTAAGACATTTCCAGGGGCAGATGTGGACTCTGACCACAATCTATTGGTTATGAGCTGTAGATTAAAACTGAAGAAACTGCAAAAAGGTGGGAATTTGAGGAGATGGGACCTGGATAAACTAAAAGAACCAGAGGTTGTACAGAGATTCAGGGAGAGCATAAGGGAGCAATTGACAGGAATGGGGGAAATAAATACAGTAGAAGAAGAATGGGTAGCTTTGAGGGATGAAGTAGTGAAGGCAGCTGAGGATCAAGTAGGTAAAAAGACGAGGGCTAGTAGAAATCCTTGGGTAACAGAAGAAATATTGAATTTAATTGATGAAAGGAGAAAATATAAAAATGCAGTAAGTGAAACAGGCAAAAAGGAATACAAACGTCTCAAAAATGAGATCGACAGGAAGTGCAAAATGGCTAAGCAGGGATGGCTAGAGGACAAATGTAAGGATGTAGAGGCCTATCTCACTAGGGGTAAGACAGATACCGCCTACAGGAAAATTAAAGAGACCTTTGGAGATAAGAGAACGACTTGTATGAATATCAAGAGCTCAGATGGAAACCCAGTTCTAAGCAAAGAAGGGAAAGCAGAAAGGTGGAAGGAGTATATAGAGGGTCTATACAAGGGCGATGTACTTGAGGACAATATTATGGAAATGGAAGAGGATGTAGATGAAGATGAAATGGGAGATATGATACTGCGTGAAGAGTTTGACAGAGCACTGAAAGACCTGAGTCGAAACAAGGCTCCCGGAGTAGACAATATTCCATTGGAACTACTGACGGCCGTGGGAGAGCCAGTCCTGACAAAACTCTACCATCTGGTGAGCAAGATGTATGAAACAGGCGAAATACCCTCAGACTTCAAGAAGAATATAATAATTCCAATCCCAAAGAAAGCAGGTGTTGACAGATGTGAAAATTACCGAACTATCAGCTTAATAAGTCACAGCTGCAAAATACTAACACGAATTCTTTACAGACGAATGGAAAAACTAGTAGAAGCCGACCTCGCGGAAGATCAGTTTGGATTTCGTAGAAATACTGGAACACGTGAGGCAATACTGACCTTACGACTTATCTTAGAAGAAAGATTAAGGAAAGGCAAACCTACGTTTCTAGCATTTGTAGACTTAGAGAAAGCTTTTGACAATGTTGACTGGAATACTCTCTTTCAAATTCTAAAGGTGGCAGGGGTAAAATACAGGGAGCGAAAGGCTATTTACAATTTGTACAGAAACCAGATGGCAGTTATAAGAGTCGAGGGACATGAAAGGGAAGCAGTGGTTGGGAAGGGAGTAAGACAGGGTTGTAGCCTCTCTCCGATGTTGTTCAATCTGTATATTGAGCAAGCAGTAAAGGAAACAAAAGAAAAATTCGGAGTAGGTATTAAAATTCATGGAGAAGAAATAAAAACTTTGAGGTTCGCCGATGACATTGTAATTCTGTCAGAGACAGCAAAGGACTTGCAAGAGCAGTTGAATGGAATGGACAGTGTCTTGAAAGGAGGATATAAGATGAACATCAACAAAAGCAAAACAAGGATAATGGAATGTAGTCTAATTAAGTCGGGTGATGCTGAGGGAATTAGATTAGGAAATGAGGCACTTAAAGTAGTAAAGGAGTTTTGCTATTTGGGGAGCAAAATAACTGATGATGGTCGAAGTAGAGAGGATATAAAATGTAGGCTGGCAATGGCAAGGAAAGCGTTTCTGAAGAAGAGAAATTTGTTAACATCCAGTATTGATTTAAGTGTCAGGAAGTCATTTCTGAAAGTATTCGTATGGAGTGTAGCCATGTATGGAAGTGAAACATGTCCGATAAATAGTTTGGACAAGAAGAGAAGAGAAGCTTTCGAAATGTGGTGCTACAGAAGAATGCTGAAGATTAGATGGGTAGATCACATAACTAATGAGGAAGTATTGAATAGGATTGGGGAGAAGAGAAGTTTGTGGCACAACTTGACCAGAAGAAGGGATCGGTTGGTAGGACATGTTCTGAGGCATCAAGGGATCACCAATTTAGTATTGGAGGGCAGCGTGGAGGGTAAAAATCGTAGAGGGAGACCAAGAGACGAATACACTAAGCAGATTCAGAAGGATGTAGGTTGCAGTAGGTACTGGGAGATGAAAAAGCTTGCACAGGATAGAGTAGCATGGAGAGCTGCATCAAACCAGTCTCAGGACTGAAGACCACAACAACAACAACAACCGTGAATATCAGGAATCCGGCAGCTCCTAGGCCGGAAACGGATCCTGCAAGAACGGAACCAACGACGACTGAAGAGAATCGTTCAACGTAATAGAAGTGCAACTCTTCCGCAAACAGCTACAGATTTCTATGCTGCGCCATCAACAAGCCTCAGCGTGTGAAACATTCGACAAAACATCATCGATATAGGCTTTCGGAGCCGAAGGCCCACTCGTCTACCTTTGATGACCGAAGCTTTACGATGTTTGACTGGACAGATGTTGCTTGGTCGGACGAATCTCGTTTCAGATTGTATCAAGTGGATGCACGCTTACAGATATGGAGACAACCTAATCAATCCATGGACCGTGCATGTCAGCAGGGGACTGTTCAAGCTGGTGGAGGCTCTGTAATGGTGCGGGGCATGCGCACATGATATGTGACCCCTGATACGTTTAGATACGACTGTGACAGGTGACACGTACGTAAGCATCCTGCCTGATCACCTGCATCTATTCATGTCCATTGTGCATTCCGACGAACTTTGGCACTTCCAGCATGGCAATGCGACACCCTGTACGTCCAAAATTGTTACAGAGTGGCTACAGGAACACTCTTCTGAGATTTAACACCTCACTGGCCACCAAACTCCCCTGAAATGAACATTATTAAGCATATCTGGTATGCCTCGCAACGTGTTCTTCAAAAGAGATCTCCAACCCGTCATACTCTTACGGATTTATGGATAACCCTGCAGGATTCATGTTGTCAGTTCCCTCCAGCACTACTTCAGACATTAGTCGAGTCCATGCCACGTCGTGTTGCGGCGCTTCTGCGTGCTTGTGGGGGCCCTACACGGTATTATGCAGGTGTACCAGTTTCTTTGGCTCCTCAGTGTATTGTTTTACGTGGTGATTCCACTTTAGTCCGCTGCGACTGGTTATTCCTACCAGTTTCATCATTGTTATTGTTCCCAGCGATATCTCGTGAACAGTGTAAACGAACTACATGCCTGTCTAGGTGTATAAGTTACATTTCCTCATGTTCAGAATCACCTGGCAGTTGCTACGACAGTCGGCGATCACATTCTAGGCCCTTCAGTATTTCACTACAGTCAGGGCGTTGCAAACTTCCTGTACCAACAGCATCATTCGCGTATAGCCTCCCGGAGCTTCCAACGTTATCCACCACATCTTTAATCTGAGTAGTGGCTGCCCTATAACACACCCCTGGAATGCCCTCGGAACTGCTGAATAAAATTTTCCACACTGGCTGTTAAAATACTTTTATTAAAAAGTCGATATATGTTTCGCATCAGTAGAGATGCATTTTCAGTTGATCAGTACAAGAAATGAAAATCACTACAGAATTAGAATCGTTTGAAAGTAGATGTATACTACCACAAAGCGCCAAATATCAATGAGAGCTATATACTCACATCTTTTGTAAACAGTCGCGACGCGACAAACTGATCGCTTGGAGCCAAGTCCCATCGCTCTTCGTAAAGATAGAAACAGATACCACGCTGAAAGTGGTTGTCCGTGATCAACCTCTCTGAGGCCGCGAAGCACCTATAAGTGATAGGAAGCAGAATATACTTATTTAAATTTCTGACTCCCGTACAATTATGGAAAATAGCTGAAAACACCATATTATCATGTCTTAACTTCGGCAGATAGGTGTAGTAGAGCCTTGAATGTCTTACCATGCAGCAGACACCATAGAAGCTTGCACGGCGCCAGCATAAAGCGTATTGATGGTTCCTATTACGAGACACGAGTGCGAAGTGGCATTAGCGCGAGTTTCGGGTGGAACTGATGCCATCTATGAGAGGTAAGATGGACATTGGCTTTACAGTGCGTCTATCGTAGGTATTATTAAGTGTTATATGTACAGTAGAAATTTATCTTTTTTAAGACATTCGTTGTTAAAACAACGGGAAACGTTAAAACACAAGCTAATCTAATCCAGAAAAAAACCTGTCTAATAACATGAATTTTCTTGAATGCTCTATTGCACTATTTTTGGAACCATAATTTAGCGCATAGCGTGTCCCTAGCATTGCAGGTTACATAAATAAGTTTTTTATTATTGTCCAGTTACGTTAACCAAGAATGAAATTACATAAAACCCAAGTCTTAGGAAAACAAGAAACACAACGAAGAATAACAGTGTCCGGTAGGAATGCAGCAGTTAGGTGTATGCGAAGGCTAAATACTATCCACCTAGACAATGAAGTCTGCTGCCTAGTTTCGATTGTCTAGGTAGATAAACTAAGATTTAGTTTTATTTGTAATTCTTATCTAACATAATTGGACATTATTAAAAAAATTCTTTATGTGCGCTGCAATATTATGGGTATGAATACGCTTGATAGTTCTGAAAATAGTGCAAAATAGGTTTCAAAAAATTCTTGTTACTAGGTAGGTTTTTTCACGGTTATATTATCTTGTATTTTAAAGTTTTTAATCGTTGTAACTACGAATGTCTTAAAAAATTCGTAATGACCGTATAACTAGTAATACTACATAAGTTAGACGCACTGTGAAGCTAAACACCACCTTTTTTGTCGTAAATTGCATCACTTTGGTCCGATACTCATTCTAGGGCCACCTCGCACACGTTTCTTGTAATATCAACCAATCAGTACGGTTTACACTAGAACCGTACACATTTCAAAGCTCTCTTGTACCTATGTGTTGAATTAAGACATGGTAATGTGGTTTTTTCAGTTAGTTCCCAGAATTAAACGGGAGTCAGAAGTTCAAATACGTTTATCTTTCCTCCTGCCACTTATGGGCGCTCTGCGCTCGCCACCAGTTTAACCACGGACAGGCGCTTGTAGTGTTTGTTTCTGTCTGGACGGTGAACGGTGGGAATTACCTGTAAGCAGTCAATTTACGGTGACATGACTGTTTCAAAAAATTTTCAAACTGCTGTAATTCTGAAATGATTTAATTTTTTGTACAAATTACATGAAGACGCATCTCTACTGATGCGAATCCGGTAGTGAATTTTTATTGAATGTATTTTAACAGCTAATGAGAAAAATTTTATTTACCATGTGGAATTTTGGCTTCGGTTCCCCGACCTTCAAAATAATACCCGTCAGTTCGTTCCATTGTGAACGATGTGTTGAGTTCAGTCTGCAAGGAAGTCCTGTATTCCATCAAAGATCTGGTCCCATCTCGCTAAGCTCGTATTCTGTTCAATAAGCGACTATGCGGAACTGTACGGAATGCCTTCAGGAAGCCAAGGAACACAAGATTGACCTGGTCGTCTTTGTCTGAGACACTCTGGATGGAATGCACGAGTAGAACGGTCAGTTTCGCTGGATCTGTGTTATCCATCCGCTCGTCTTTTTCACTGAAAGGAAAACATAATAAAATAAAAACTATTTCCACTTATTTTTGAGATACAGGTTCCATACTTAACAAAGTATAGATGAAGTACACTACAATATGAATATTTGGACACAATAACTTTCACTATGTTTCGTTTCTATATTCTTGCTTACAGCTTGCTAAGAAGCATCGCGTCAGGCTGCTAGTATGAAACGTTTCTTTCGTCTCGGCCTCGGAGTCTGCGCGCCGTTACGAGAAATCTCAATCGCTGAGTGACTATATTTATGCGCTCCTAGTTCACGCATTCTCCGACAGCCAATGATCGTTCGGTAGTGTCCTGAGTACTTTATTGTGAATGTCGTACCCAATGCGAGCGTTAAACACTATTTTGCGATATACTTGGTGTTATTCCATTTGTTCCGAATTGTTTCTGACGGTGGTGATCGTAAGCGACAAATTCTGCATAAGCAATCGAGAGACGTAATTTCCGGGATGTACGCTTTCTTGAAGTGCAAAGCATGTGCATCCGCGTACCGCCACTGTCGCTTGGAACTGGCAACAATACAATAGCAGGTGGTGCCTGGATCTGCGTGAACCGCCTTCGTTCGTGAATCGGGCTATAGAATCCACGCACTCCTAGAGATGTGCGGCACGTTTTACAAATTACGCGACCTACTGCTCCGCAGAATTCCTCGGTAACATTTATTGGCGGAAGCAGAATTATTTAAATATCCGTACTGCTACATTTCAGAAAACCGTCTTCAATTGAATCACCAGCCTCGGTTTGACTCGCGAGACAAGGCTAAACTTGTCACTGCTCTCAAACTAATGATCAATGCCTTGTAGTTGTATTTCTATAATGAGAAAGATTCCAAGATTCGACCACTGAACCGGATTTACTCTCCGTAAATAAGCCGCATCCAGCTTTTTCCTAATAACTTATGCTGAAAATCTTCAGTAAAAGCAAAACAGTTTAACAGATCAAAGTCAGTACGGAAGAAGATCACTCAAAAGCGCAATTCTCTCCAAGTCCGTCACTTTTATCAAACACCACTTTCAGCTAGCTGCTGACTCCTCGATCTGGTAACGCTCTTTCTATCCAGTACGTGCACCCACTGGACGACAGGACTCTCCTGGAATGCGTTTTGAGAGAACCTTACACCAGCACAGGTGAATGCACTTGCGAACTATTTCCAGCTCTCGTTATTGAAGAAATAACTTCACGTTTCACAAAGCATCAGTCACTCCTAACTGGATTCACACAGCACTCTTGAAGCCTCACCTCTGTCCCTCGACTCCTCCTGCACCCGTTAATTCTGCCAGCCAACTACTTCCCTGAAGTCCCAGACGCTCTCCGAAAATGCATTAATATCCATGA
The DNA here is from genome assembly GCF_021461395.2 of Schistocerca americana. NCBI lineage: Eukaryota > Metazoa > Arthropoda > Insecta > Orthoptera > Acrididae > Schistocerca > Schistocerca americana. Next base: position 1,071,435,802 of record NC_060119.1, read on the forward strand.
ATTCCACAGAATCAACCTCAGAAACAGAATGCGGGAATTTTTAGAAAATAGTTTCTGCCACTAATAATTACTCTGTAAAGTTCTGGTACCTGCAACGTCTTTTGGAAAGGTTATTTACAACAGTTTTTGCAAAAGACCCACTATGCGAAGTCAGTAGCCCATAGCAGGTCCGAACCACAGACCATTTAGAAGGGTTATGGAAACACAAGCCCTTATCTCTAGGCTGAGCATCGCTTCTGCACCCTCCACGAGCTACTTGATGTCCATAATAACGAAGAGACAATTCCATAAGTGTGGTCACGACTGCTATATTATACGAATGCAGGCTTTATTACTTCTTTCCAAACTAAAAAATCCACGGTACATAATGCGATAAATGGCCTCAACTGCTACATGACTGTCGGAGTATCTGTTCTTTACTGTGCTATCGGCAAGGTGTAACCCATAGATATCCCATCGAAACTGCCACTAACGAGCGTAGCCACTAAAATAAAATCTGCGGTAAAACGACTGCTTCATTTTCACATGGCAGTCAAGTCAGCTAATATTATTATTATTATTGTCTTGTAACTTTTCGTAATTCTATACCTTGTTAATTGGTTTCAATCTGCTGTTCCTCTTAATAATCAAATCTCACTAACTGTTACATTCTAAACCAACTTCTACATAACCCATACTTGTTTTTGAAGGACTAGTGGATAGCTGGAGGAGGGGACGCTAAATACTCTGTTTTACTAAAGTGTCAAAATACTTGGAGCAGGGATTGCGAGTAGCTTTGCTGTCGTAGTGCTTCACGACAATTACGATAAGATTGCAATTAGAAGCTGATTCGATAGATCTGTTTACTTACGAAAGTTTTCTGAGGACGACGACCCCAGAAGGATCAAGATCCACAACAAGGCTGGCCATCAGATGATGACACAAACGTTGCAATCGGTAGTAGCTAGAAAACTTGTTCGCTATTGTCATTGAAAATAAAATGTCTTTCAAATAGTATGAAACCGACCGCGAGAAAAATCCGGTCTGGAAATCCTTTCGAGTATGATGTTAACAATGATGTTCTACCCATTACTCATGTTCAGCTTTCTCCGTTCTTCCCCGTTTTCCGTCTTCGTCTTTGTAGCTCCATGCATTTACGTTGATGTCAAGTAATTTATAACTTCTTCTTTCTCTGGTCATCTTCCCACTGACGTTTCTTTCCAATTCAGCCTTTATTATGTGGTCTCTTCTCGTTCTGTATCACTGTCAATTTCTTTACCTACTTTTGTTTCAAGAACAGGTTTACCCCTAAGTACCTCCGAGGTTTCAGAAGATGACTTCGCGAAAACTACAGAAAATACCGAATTATGACACGTATCAGTGCATAACGCACACCTTGGCGTGAACGCGTAAGACCAGCAGGTCAGAACAGGTGGGCAAATCACCCACTTGGTACCGGCGTATTGCATTAGTTCGTGCCTGCAAAGAGGCAATCCAGTTAATACATCCACAAAGAGGACTGATGTTTTGCATTCTTGGGCAGTTTGTGTTAGAAACTTCCTTTCATTGCGTACACTTGCTGACGTTTGCTGCCTCACAGACTGTACATATTGAGCACCTGTAAAGTGTGTCTGTTTCCTTTGTTTCAGTTTTGGCACAGTTATCTTCTAAAACTTGTTGATAACCCTGTATTTTTCTTTTCTTATTCAGCCCGTTTAACACAACCTAAATCCTTATTTTCTGCCCTTTGCACATCTTCCATTCTTCTTCATCCCCACCTCTCAAAAGCCTCCAAGCATTTTCCTCCTCTGTCACAGTGCCATATGTCGGCATATACACGGCAACACTCCACATAAAACACATAGCTAACATTTTTCTTAATTGTTTATTTAACAAACTAAAGAAAATACTTCTACTCCAGTAAAAAAATCCTTTTGCAATAACTTGCCTTGATTTTATTTCTTGATTAAACGTCATGTTACTGCTTATTTTGTATCGCAGATACCTGAAGTTAGCAACTTGTTCCACTAACTCAACACAAATTTTGTATTTCATCTTCCTTGACTGCCTTGTAAAACCTATTGCGTCAGTCTTCTTGTAAGTTTTCTACTAGTAAATTGTTCTCATAATTTAACTATCGTCAATCGGACTGGTTAATTAGTAGTAGAGCTGACAACCATTCGTCGTATTCGCTTTTTAACAATGACAGCATGCCCCAACAAATGCGATCTTAGTTAATATCATTATTATGACTACATACTGTCAATACAGGAAAACGACAGTTTAAGTTTCACTACAATTCGACATTCTTGGAATTTATTATTAAATATAGCTGCTACGATTTAGAGATTTTACACAGACAGTGTTGAAATAACAATTGCACCTCTCATACACGTAAGCCCATTACCACTACCATTAATTCTTACGGTCATAAAAAGTAAATTACAAATATACAACGCTTCTGTTACCAGCAGCCTTCTCTATAGCTGTGAGATACGGACAACTCTTGCTAATTACAAATCTCGACTGAACAGCTTTCATCTGCTTTGTCTCCGGAGGCTCATTCAGATCTCTTGTAGAGATACAGTACCCGACTCAGAAGTCTTACAGCTCGCAAGCACAACCAGCATTCATACACTTCCGAGACACCGACGTCTTAGGTGGCTGGGGCCCGTCAGGCCATGGATGCTGAGCGAATACCGAAGAATCTGCTGTACGGAGAACGGCAGGAGGGTGTGAGGCCAATGGGAAGACCGCGTCTTCACTTCAAGCATGTCTGCAAAAGAGACGTTACCAAGACCCATTGTTAATACAACTGGCTGGGAAACTCCTGCTGATGACCGTGTCAAGTGGCGACTAACTGTGCGAAATGGGGTAAAGCTTGCAGAGGACGAATGCACATAAGAACGAACCAGGATGAGGGCAAGACGGAAGGGGAGAGCGCATTCTGTTTGGAGTCCCTCACGTTTCACGTGCCCAAACTGCAGAAGAGACTGCCACTCTCGAGTGGGACTTTTCAGCCACTGCAGACGTTGCAGGGTCTGAACCACGTGTGCAACACCATCATCTTTCGAAGAGGGACGGATGCCACATATAATTCTTCCTGCTGTGATCAAAGTAAAGTTTATTCTGTTCGCTATATCGTTTTGTCTCTTCCTCTTGACTAACAGTGTTACAAACACATTTTTAGCGTGACCACGTGCTCCGCGTTCACACTCCGATCCCGGACTCGATATACTACACGCTGGTGACTCAAACAATGGCTGTCGATTGTACTGGGCCATGCTGTAGTTCATAGAGAACCAATGGCGCAAGGAAAGGTACATCGCCTCTGGCTAAGGTGAGCAGGCCACGTAAATTCTGCACGACGTCAGAATACATTCTTACCTGATTTGGTAATACCATGTCATCTAAAAATCTTATCCATTTGGTTATCCTTCCTCCAATTGTTACGCCGCTCTTTTACTTGAGGTAGTGTTTGATTCTAGCAACCGTGCGTGGTAGGACTGTTGATATTTTTAAAAATATCGGGAATCCAATACACGGTTGTTTAAAAAATATGTCTTCATCGCTTCTCGATATAGATATATCGACATATCGACGTGAAAATTATCGGGGTACAGGCTCCACATTATTAATACAGTGCCGCTTATAGAGCTGTATATTTAAATACTGATTTATTATTAGATATTCTCTATATCAACAAGCTAGCAGCCTGCCTATCCCCCTTCGAGCAAGAACTGAAAGAAAAACGATGCACGGTCACACTTGGCGATAACTACCTTGCAAACAATGGTAACTACATGTAAGTGGCATAATAAAAGGTGCCCGATGGGTCCGTCGTTCGGTTTCGTCACATATCGGATTCGTCCAGAACACTTCCTGTCGACTTCCCTGTTTTTTTCATTTCTGCTAACGTCAGCGACCTAGCAGTTGCAATCTCAAAATTGCGTGGTGAAGTTAAACGTTGCAGTTTCTGTTGGTAGCGCCGAGTGCGGATTACGTCAGCACTTCTTCTCTGCCGGCCGAAGTGGTCGTGCGGTTAAAGGCGCTGCAGTCTGGAACCGCAAGACCGCTACGGTCGCAGGTTTGAATCCTGCCTCGGACATGGATGTTTGTGATGTCCTTAGGTTAGTTAGGTTTAACTAGTTCTAAGTTCTAGGGGACTAATGACCTCAGCAGTTGAGTTCCATAGTGCTCAGAGCCATTTAGTCTTAGGTGGAGATTTCAATTTACCAGATATAGACTGGGACACTCAGATGTTTAGGACGGGTGGTAGGGACAGAGCATCGAGTGACATTATACTGAATGCACTATCCGAAAATTACCTCGAGCAATTAAACAGAGAACCGACTCGTGGAGATAACATCTTGGACCTACTGATAACAAACAGACCCGAACTTTTCGACTCTGTATGTACAGAACAGGGAATCAGTGATCATAAGGCCGTTGCAGCATCCCTGAATATGGAAGTTAATAGGAATATAAAAAAAGGGAGGAAGGTTTATCTGTTTAGCAAGAGTAATAGAAGGCAGATTTCAGACTACCTAACAGATCAAAACGAAAATTTCTGTTCCGACACTGACAATGTTGAGTGTTTATGGAAAAAGTTCAAGGCAATCGTAAAATGCGTTTTAGACAGGTACGTGACGAGTAAAACTGTGAGGGACGGGAAAAACCCACCGTGGTACAACAACAAAGTTAGGAAACTACTGCGAAAGCAAAGAGAGCTCCACTCCAAGTTTAAACGCAGCCAAAACCTCTCAGACAAACAGAAGCTCAACGATGTCAAAGTTAGCGTAAGGAGGGCTATGCGTGAAGCGTTCAGTGAATTCGTAAGTAAAATTCTATGTACCGACTTGACAGAAAATCCTAGGAAGTTCTGGTCTTACGTTAAATCAGTAAGTGGCTCGAAACAGCATATCCAGACACTCCGGGATGATGATGGCATTGAAACAGAGGATGACACGCGTAAAGCTGAAATACTAAACACCTTTTTCCAAAGCTGTTTCACAGAGGAAGACCGCACTGCAGTTCCTTCTCTAAATCCTCGCACAAACGAAAAAATGGCTGACATCGAAATAAGTGTCCAAGGAATAGAAAAGCAACTGGAATCACTCAATAGAGGAAAGTCCACTGGACCTGACGGGATACCAATTCGATTCTACACAGAGTACGCGAAAGAACTTGCCCCCCTTCTAACAGCCGTGTACCGCAAGTCTCTAGAGGAACGGAGGGTTCCAAATGATTGGAAAAGAGCACAGATAGTCCCAGTCTTCAAGAAGGGTCGTCGAGCAGATGCGCAAAACTATAGACCTATATCTCTGACGTCGATCTGTTGTAGAATTTTAGAACATGTTTTTAGCTCGAGTATCATGTCGTTTTTGGAAACCCAGAATCTACTATGTAGGAATCAACATGGATTCCGGAAACAGCGATCGTGTGAGACCCAACTCGCTTTATTTGTTCATGAGACCCAGAAAATATTAGATACAGGCTCTCAGGTAGATGCTATTTTTCTTGACTTCCGGAAGGCGTTCGATACAGTTCCGCACTGTCGCCTGATAAACAAAGTAAGAGCCTACGGAATATCAGACCAGCTGTGTGGCTGGATTGAAGAGTTTTTAGCAAACAGAACACAGCATGTTGTTATCAATGGAGAGACGTCTACAGACGTTAAAGTAACCTCTGGCGTGCCACAGGGGAGTGTTATGGGACCATTGCTTTTCACAATATATATAAATGACTTAGTAGATAGTGTCGGAAGTTCCATGCGGCTTTTCGCGGATGATGCTGTAGTATACAGAGAAGTTGCAGCATTAGAAAATTGTAGCGAAATGCAGGAAGATCTGCAGCGTATAGGCACTTGGTGCAGGGAGTGGCAACTGACCCTAAACATAGACAAATGTAATGTATTGCGAATACATAGAAAGAAGGATCCTTTATTGTATGATTATATGATAGCGGAACAAACACTGGTAGCAGTTACTTCTGTAAAATATCTGGGAGTATGCGTGCGGAACGATTTGAAGTGGAATGATCATATAAAATTAATTGTTGGTAAGGCGGGTACCAGGTTGAGATTCCTTGGGAGAGTGCTTAGAAAATGTAGTCCATCAACAAAGGAGGTGGCTTACAAAACACTCGTTCGACCTATACTTGAGTATTGCTCATCAGTGTGGGATCCGTACCAGATCGGTCTGACGGAGGAGATAGAGAAGATCCAAAGAAGAGCGGCGCGTTTCGTCACAGGGTTATTTGGTAACCGTGATAGCGTTACGGAGATGTTTAATAAACTCAAGTGGCAGACTCTGCAAGAGAGGCGCTCTGCATCGCGGTGTAGCTTGCTCGCCAGGTTTCGAGAAGGTGCGTTTCTGGATGAGGTATCGAATATATTGCTTCCCCCTACTTATACCTCCCGAGGAGATCACGAATGTAAAATTAGAGAGATTAGAGCGCGCACGGAGGCTTTCAGACAGTCGTTCTTCCCGCGAACCATACGCGACTGGAACAGGAAAGGGAGGTAATGACAGTGGCACGTAAAGTGCCCTCCGCCGCACACCGTTGGGTGGCTTGCGGAGTATAAATGTAGATGTAGATGTAGATTTTTGAACTTCTTCTCTCGCGTCTCCGCTCACTGCAAAGACCAATCTCGTCTTTTCGATTTTTGTTTATCATTTTCAGCATTTTTTTAAAAGAGAGCTGACGTGAAGAAATAACACACTCGTTGCATTGAAAATTGTTTTTTAACACAGTTGGTGTGTCATTAATTCACATTGGAAATCTTGTTACTCCATTCATGCCGCCAGCCCTCAGTGCAGTCGGATTACATGTACTTACTTCACACAGTCAAAGAGAAAGACTGGACGTGATGAAAAACCAAAAAGTAGTGAGAACCCTTCACACAGTGAAATTAAAATTTGTTGTGCTGCAATTCAAAAGAACAACGTTAAATATTTGAGAAAAATTGTGAAAAAATGAATTGTAAAATAAAAATATCGGCATTCGATATTGCCATTTCATATCGATATAACGGGGAAAAAATATCGCCACTAAACATAGGTATTTGTTGAGAAAAATATCGATATAACTTTTTTTTAACAACAGGCAGGACTTTAAGGAGATAAGGCCTGGATAAGCTCAAAGAATCAGAGGTGTACAGAGTTCCAGAGGCAGCATTAGGAAACGATTGAAAAGAACAGTGGATGAAGAATGGATAGCTCTGAGATACAAAATGGTGAAGCCAGCTGAGGATCAAGTAGATAAAAAGACGAGGGCTAGTAGAAATCCTTGGGTAACACAAGAAATCTTGAATTTAATTGATGGAAGGAGGAAACATAAAAATGCAATAAATGAATCAGACAAACGGGAATACAAACGTAAAAAAAAGGGAGATCGAAAGGAAGTGCAAAATGGCTGAGCAGGAATGGCTAGAGGGCAAACGTAGGGCTGTAGAGCCATATTTCACTGGGGATAAGACAGCTGCTGCATAAAGGAAAATTAAAGAGACCTTTGAAGTAAAGAGAATTACCTGTATGAATATCAAGAGCACATATGGAAAACCAGTTCTTTTTTCGGTGGTAAGTTCCTATGGGACCAAGTTACTGAGGTCACCGGTCCCTAGGCTTGAAAACTACTTAAACTAACTCAGGCTAAGGACAACACCCACACACCCATGTCCGAGGGCAGGACTCGATCCTCCGACGGCCCGAGCCGCGCGAACCGTGGCAGGGCGCCCTTGACAACGCGGCTACCCCCTCGCGACTAAAACCAGTGCTAAGCAAAGAAGGGAAAGCAGAAAGGTGGAAGGAGTATGTAGAGAGTCGATATAAGGGAGTATAATTGAGGGAAATGTTATGGAAATGGATGAGGTCGTAGATGAAGATGAGAAGGGAGGTATGATACTGCGTGAAGAATTTCTCAAAGCACTGAAGGACTTAAGTCGAGACAAGGTCCCCGGAGTAGACAACATTCCGTTGGAGCTGCTGATAGCCTTGTAAGAGCCAGCCATGACAAAACTCTTCCATCGAGTGAGCAAGATGCATGAGACAGGCGTAATACCCTCAGACTTCAAGAAGAACGTAATAACTTCAACTCCAAAGAAAGTGGATGTGAAAATTATCGGACTATCAGTTTAATAACTCACGGCTGCAAAATACTAACGCGCAACCCTTACAGAAGAATGGAGGAACTAGTAGAAGCCGACCTCGAGGCAGATCAGTTTGAATACAGGAGAAGTGTAGGAACATGAGAGACAATACTGACCCTACGACTTCTCATAGAACATAGGTTAAGGAGAGACAAATCCACGTGTATACAATTTATAGACTTAGAGAAAGCTTTTGATCATGTTTACTGGAACACTCTCTTTTAAATTCCAAAGGTGGCAGGCGCAAAATACAGGGAGCGAAACGCTATTTACACTTTCTACAGAAACCAGATGGCAGTTATAAGGGTCGAGGGGCATGAAAGGGAAGCAGTGGTTGAGAATGGAGTGAGACAGCATTGTAGCCTATCCCTGATGTTATTCAATCTGTATACGGAGCAAGAAGTGAAGGAAACAAAAGAAAAAATCAGAGTAGGAATTAAAATCCAGGGAGAAGAAATAAAAACGTTGAGGTTTGCCAGTGACATTGTAACTATGTCAGAGACAGCAAAGGACTTTGAAGAACAGTTGAATAAAATGGACAGTGTCAGAAAGGAGGAGATAAGATGAAAATCAACAGAAGCAAATGAGGACAATAGAAGCTAGTATAATTACATCAGATGATGATGAGGAAATTAGATTAGGAAATGAGACACTTAAAGCAGTAGATGAGTTCTGCTATTTGGGCAGCATAGTAATTGATGATGGTCAAAATAGAGAGGATATGAAATGTAGACTGGCAATGGCAAGGGAAGCACTTCTGAAGAGAAATTTGTTAACATCGAGTATAGATTTAAGTGTCAGGAAGTCTTATCTGAAAGTTTTGTGTGGAGTGTAGCCATGTGTGGGAGCGAAACATGAATAACAAACAGCACACACAAGAAGAAAATAGAAGCTTTTGAAATGTGGTGCTACAGAAGAATGCTGAAGATTAGATTGGTAGATCGCATAACTTATGAGGAGGTACTGAATAGAATTGAGGAGAAGAGAAATTTATGGTACAACCTGACTAAAAGAAGAGACCGGTTGGTGGGACGCATTCTGAGGCGCAATGGATCACCAGTTTAGTATCGGAGAGAATCATGAGGGCGTAAAAATCGTAGAGGGAGACGAAGAGAGGAAGACAGTAAGCAGATTCAGAAGGATATAGCCTGCAGTAGTTACTGGGAGATGGAGATGCCTGCTCAAGACAGAGTAGCGTGGAGAGCTGCTCAAACCAGTGTTTGGACTGAAAACCACAACAACAACAGCCAACAGACCTAGTGTGTGCCACGCAGGGTCAAGGTGCTTGGCTGCATGATGACTAGGTCACATCAGACAGCCTCAACTACTGCCCCTGCTGGTTTGGCCACTACAGTACAGCACGAGCCCGGCGCTGGGTCAGTCACGAGCGCAACACCTGTCTGTGGCAGTGCGTCAGCGACCACCCCGCCCGGCACGCCGGCGCGCGCCCGTTTACTTGCAAATCGTCCGCCCTAAGTGGACGCAGCGTGGCACGGAACGCTCGCGTCCTGTTGGCACGGCGTCAACTCGCCGTCATTAATATGTAACACGCCCCTTAGAGCGTTTACATGCCACGGAATCGCCCGCGGTAATAATTTGCAATCAGCGCTTAAGCTAAGTGCTCGCCCGTTCCGTAGCCCGTCGTTTCCTTTTTACATTCACTCGATAGCGTTCGCTTCGTGGACAAGTCAGAAAAGCAGCTCAGCTCTCGCTTTTCTAAACGGTTTTTTGTTTAACACCGTACGCGCTACACTACTTGTTAAATGAGTATTGCTATAACAGGTGGATTTTAATGTGGCAGATTTTATCTCGTTTCCTATCCTCTTACACGGTTCTGTACAACACAGAAATTACTGCAATTGTGGTTAGATTAGCACATGAATAGGAAAATAAGATACTTATATGGTCGCAGTAGTTTCTCGAGCGTCATGAAGTGGTAGCCATCCTTAAATAGCGTGAGAAAAGCTAAAAAAAAGAATAGAAGTTTCGAATGAGTCAGCCGCCAGCAGCAGTCTGTTGCCGTCTTGGTCTTAAAACAGTTTCAAAACATAAAGATTATTTTTCTATTAGAGTAGCTCTTACCTCCACGAATAGACCATTTACCAAATGTACAGACATCACAATGGCTCTGAGCACTATCAAGTAAACATGGGGTATAAAATATATACGTTAAGATCTATGAGCACTTGTTCAACTTCGCTAATGGAGCTCTTAAGGTATGCGTTTTAGAGCCCATGTTTACTGTTTTTTTTTTTTCTTGTTTGGTCCATACTACTTACCCCCAAAATATGAAAAGCAAAGAGGTTTCAGTAGTGTGTTTGATACACAACTGGCCATTAAAATTGCTACACCACGAAGATGACGTGCTACAGACGCGAAATTTAACCGCCAGGAAGAAGATTCTGTGATATGCAGATGATTAGCTTTTCAGAGCATTCACACAAGGTTGGCGCCGGTGGTGACACCTATAACGTGTTGACATGAGGGAAGTTTCCAACCGATTTTTCATACGCAAACAGCAGTTGACCGCCGTTGCCTGGTGAAACGTTGTTGTGATGCCTCGGGTAAGGAGAAATGCGTACCATCACGTTTCCGACTTTGATAAAGGTCGGATTGTAGCCTATCGCGATTGCGGTTTACCGTATAGCAACATTGCTGCTCGTGTTGGTCGAGATCCAATGACTGTTAGCAGAATATGGAATCGGTGGGTTCAGGAGGCTAATACGGAACGCCGTGCTGGATCCCAACGTCCTCGTATCACTAGCAGTCGAGATGACAGGCATGACACGGATCGTGCAGCCACGTCTCGATCCCTGAGTCAACAGATGGGGACGTTTGCAAGACAACAACCAACTGCACGAACAGTTCGACGACGTCTACAGCATGGACTATCAGCTTGGAGACCATGGCTGCGGTTACCCTTGACGATGCATCACACACAGGAGCGCCTGCGATGGTGTACACAACGACGAATCTGGGTGCGCGAATAGCAAAATGTCATTTTTTCGGATGAATCCAGGTTCTGTTTACAGCATGATGATGGTCGCTTTCGTGTTTGGTGACATCGCGGTGAACGCACATCGGAAGCGTGTATTCGTCATCCCCATACTGGCGTATCACCCTGCGTGATGGTATGGGGTACCACTGGTTCCAACACTCGTCACCTCTTGTTCGCATTGACGGAACTTTGAACAGTGGGCGCTACATTTCAGATGTGTTACGAGCCGTGGCTCTACCCTTCAGCCGGCCGGTGTTGCCGTGCGGTTCTAGGCGCTTCAGTGTGGAACCGCGCGACCGCTACGGTCGCAGGTTCGAATCCTGCCTCGGGCATGGATATGTGTGACGTCCTTAGGTTAGTTAGGTTTAAGTAGTTCTAAGTTCTATGGGACTGATGACCACAGATGTTAAGTCCCATAGTGCTCAGAGCCATTTATCCTTCATTCGATTGCCGGCCGGAGTAGCCGAGCGGTTCTAGGCGCTACAGTCTGGAACCCCGCGACCCCTACGGTCGCAGGTTCGAATCCTGCCTCGGGCATGGATGTGTGTGATGTCCTTAGGTTAGTTAGGTTTAAGTAGTTCTAAGTTCTAGGGGACTGATGACCTGAGAAGTTAGGTCCCATAGTGCTCAGAGCCATTTCAACCATTTTGAACTTTCATTCGATCCTTGCGAAACCTTACATTTCAGCAGGATAATGCACGACCGCATGTTGCAGGTCCTGTACGGACCTTTCTGGATACAGAAAATGTTCGACTGCTGCCCTGGCCAGCACATTCTCCAGATCAATCACCAATTGAAAACGTCTGGTCAATGGTGGCCGAGCAACTGGCTCGTCACAATACGCCAGTCACTACTCTTGATGACCTGTGGTATCGTGTTGAAGCTGCAAGGGCAGCTGTACCTGTACACGCCATCCAAGCTCTGTTTGACTCAATGCCCAGGCGTATCAAGGCCGTTATTACGGCCAGAGGTGGTTGTTCTGGGTACTGATTTTGCAGGATCTATGCACCCAAATAGCGTGAAAATGTAATCACATGTCAGTTCTAGTATCTTTGTCCAGTGAATACCCGTTTATCATCTGCATTTCTACTTGGTGTAGCAATTCTAATGTCCAGCAGTGTAGTATCGAAGATGAGTAAGTGCTCGTAGTTCTTGAGGAATGGATTTTAGAGCCTATGTTTAGTAGACACATTTTTCTTGTTTTGATGTAAGGAACGTGCCCGTGAGGCTTGTAGGTCTTTCTTCGGGACATCCTCTAACAGCTCACGAAGACTAGATTCGTGCGAGACTGTGTGTAATAGAAATGTTACCACGAAATATTTCATTTTGAAAACAACGAGGCTTGTGGGGAAAGTTAATGTGCCGGATGGGTGCCCCAGTATAGTGTCCGCACCTGCTACTCGGCAAGTGCTCTCGCGCCAAATGAAACGCGCGTGATTGCTGCCTAATGCGATAAGCGGCAGTTCCGGCGGCTGCGCGTTAATGACGGAGACTGGGAAGGAGCGAGCCGGCGGTTTCGGGGCCCGGCCGGAGTCCGCGGCTGGCGAGAACAATGGCCGGCGTGCCCCTGCCGCGGTCCTCTGGGAGACAGCCGCGCAGCGCCGCACGCCACGCCCGCATTAATGAGGCGAGCCGCCGCGGCCCACAAACCTGTTCCCGCTTTGTCCCGACACCTCGCCCTGCGCCGAGACGAGCCGGGCCGGGCAGCGCTGCGTGTGTGGTGCGCCGGCTCCCGGCATACGTGCGCCCCGGGCTGGCCGCACAAAATCGCGCCCAAATCTGTTCTCCGATAGCTGCGGTGATCGCAGACCCGTACCTCAAGTTTGGAAAGTTGCGCAGTTCATCCCACTACTCAAGAAAGGAAAAATCACAGTAAATCGATGACTTACAGACTCTTATCAAATGGTTCAAATGGCTCTAGCAAGGGAACCTCCCCATCGCACCCCCCTCAGATTTAGTTATAAGTTGGCACAGTGGATAGGCGTTGAAAAACTGAACACAGATCAATCGAGAAAACAGGAAGAAGTTGTGTGTAACTATGAAAAAATAAGCAAAATATACAAACTGAATAGTGCATGCGCATGATAGGCAACATCAAGGATAGTGTGAGCTCGGGAGTGCCGTGGTCCCGTGGCTTCGTGTCTCGGTCAGGCACACAGTTTAAAACATGTCCGATGATGATGGCTGCTTTTAACTGGACGGAAACTAGGAGGAAAGTTCATGGTGCTGTAATGGAGAACATCCATCGAACTATGGACCAGGTGCAAAAAGTCAGATTCATCAACTCGTGCATTTTGTCTAAAGCGTATTTCACTGCACAGGTATTTCCAATCCCCAAACTAGTAGCGAAAGGGATCATGTCCACTGTTACCAATTATTTATGGCGAGGAGACATATTCAGGGTTGGTGCGACTACTGTTATACTGGATGTCAGAAACGGGGGCCTCGGTTTGGTGGATATTCGCAATAAAGCGTCTGCTCTGTTCCTCAAACGGACTTTCCATATACTCAGAGAACTTCCACAATGTATAACCGCAAAGCTCTTTGAGGCTGTGACACCCCAAAGCCTGCAAGCACCGATTGATGTGCTAAGGATTAATGCCCGTCTGCAGTATGTGAGGAACTTTTTACTCGAAGCAAGTTATCTTAGTGACGAAATCAGAAGCAACACATGTATCACAGCGCGTGACATCATACTTGAAAGGAAGTTAAATGAGGGCAGAAACAAAATTGAAAAGAAATTCATTAATTGTGACTGGAAAGCTGTATGGCGGAACATCAACTACGCCGGGCTATCTACAGACGCTATTTCCGCATGGTACAAAACAGTTAACAATGTCATCAGCACCAACGAGAGACTATATGGGATCGGTTTAAACCAGACACACCTTTGTGGAAAATGCAATCTGGTGGGTACACTCATCCACAGATTCACCTGTGGTGGCAATGTGAATAACTCGAATTGGATCAGGCAACAAATCGCCTTTCTCACCAGATCCTGGACGGAATCTATAACGCCATCGCTCCTCCTGAGACCAGACACGACATACTTTCCGAAACTAAAAACCAACGCCATTAGCTGGTTACTGGGAAAATATGTTAGTTATGTCATCAACAAACTTGGGTCGGACAACGAGACAGAATTCCGCGTTTACATGAAGTGTGAATACCTAAAAATCAGCACGTATCGCAACCACAAGAAGCACTACGGCAACATGCTGAAGATCATTTTTGAAAGAATGGGTGTCGGATAAATATGTGGAACCACTACAACACCTTGAACGAGAACGAACAGAAGAAAATTAACATTCACTTGTGTTCTTATTATTATTTACTATTACCTTGCTACCGAAACTTCTATGTTACACGAAGAGTTTTTTTTTTTCAAAACATTTTGTTCAGAATTACTCGTGTTCGACTTCCAAAGTATTTGTGTGATTCAAGAACAATTGTTAAGTTTTTATCAGTGTTCAGTTACTACTCAGAGAAGAGGTTTCTTTGTCTTTCTTACATCGGAGAATGGGAATTTTGTGTTAAGATTTCTGCATACTTAGTGCTATGGCCTAAGTGGGGACATGAAAAAAGAGGTGGGAGGGGTAGGAGATCCCGGGTTCGAGTAAAAAAAAATTAAAAAAAGTGGTTAGCGTGAGCAGCTGCGGAACGAGTGGTCTTTGGTTCAAGTCTTCCCTCGAGTGAAAAGTTTACTTTCTTTATTTTCGCAAAGTTATGATCTGTCCGTTCGTTCATTGACGTTTCTGTTCACTGTAATAAGTTTAGTGTATGTGTTTCGCGAACGCACCGCAAAACCGTGCGATTAGTAGACGAAAGGACGTGCCTCTCCAATGGGAACCGAAAACATTTGATCGCAAGGTCATAGGCCAACCGATTCCTCCACAGGAAAATATTCATTGACCTTGTTATTGAAGTCGCGAGCTATATTTGCTGGATTCATATTGCCCACGGAATACATCTCACGCATTTAATGCACTCTCGTCCAAAGTAGCGAACAGTCAACTGACAGCCAGGGAGCCTCGTTAGCAGGAATACTGTCTCTTCCGTGCGCTGTAGTCGACTGACGTCGTGTGTTTCGATGTTTGTTTAGGTGTAGCGTCCCCATACTACGGCGCAGTTACCTCGCATCGGACGGACGGACGGAGAGATAATAACTGTCTTAAAAATGAAAATTTAAACTTGTCACTCGATGGAAGACTTGAACCAGGGACCTCTCGTTCCGCAGCTGCTCACGCCAACCACGGGACCACGGCGTTCCTGAGCTCACACTATCCTTGATGTTGCCTATCTTGCGTATGGACTACTCAGTTTGTATATTTTGCTTATTTTTTTCATGGTTCCACACAACTTCTTCCTGTTTTCTCGATTGATCTGTGTTCAGTTTTTCAAGGCCTATCCACTGCGCCAACTTATAACTAACTCTGAGGGGGGTTCCCTTGTAAGCACTATGGGACTTAACTTCCGAGGTCATCATGTAACAATACCCAGTCAAGATAATTGTAACGGAACTTGAATAGCGTATTTGCCTCTATTGGTTACGGTAGAGAGATCGATCTTTCGGTCCTGTCTGTATATTTATATATAATGTTGCATGAATAAAGGCTGGGGGAGTGTAAAGCTATCGTTAAAAACGCAAGCCGCGCGATTTGTTACGATTTGGTCGGTCATAATAATAATAACATGCTTTTGAATAAAATTAAAATGTAACGGCGATACCTGTTTAGTGTTATTGGAAATAATGTGTAGTAAATTTATGAGTAAGGTAGCCGATCCTATATGAAGAGGTAAAATTGGGCATATTGAGGTGTTTTGCTTTATATCGACGAAGCCGATGATACGGCGTCATTTTTTCGTTTACTCTTAGAAACAAACAAATAAAGAAGTGCTAATTGTGCGTTGAGAAAAAATATAGGGGCGAGTTTTAAATAACTACGGTAAACGATCAGAGTAACAAAAGTACATTTAGTTACACGAAATAACGGATAGCGAGGTGTGGTCATTAATTTGAGTACACCTACAGGGCAGTCAATTCCGGGATAAATATATATGCATCTCACAAGGGACGCGGTATTGAGACCGTTTTTTTTTTAAATTATATCGCGGAGAGTGGGCTCCAATTTATGAAAAGGAGAAAAACGTAAACTTTTACGCGAACTCTTAATAATAGTGGATCGGAGAGAAAAGTGTGTAATTGTCTTACGCCTAACAAACATTCGTGGAGGGCGTTGGCTAAACTAGAAGAGTCACTTACAAAATACTGTATCACTATCATTGACTGTTGGTGTCGAGCAACCAAAACTGTTCATCAAAGGGTTTCGATGGAACTTGGGAGTTAGGGTTCAGGCACTCGCATATACTCCACATCAGAGTATGAATGAGTGGTGAATGCGAAATAAAACTGTGAACAAAGTTACGTACAATAAAACAGAAGAAACAAGACAGTTTGGTCGTATCTGTTATTATTCCATAAATTGTAACATTTCTTATCGTTATACTAAGCCTTTATAGACGATCTTTATGACAATTTGCTTCGAAGGGATCTCGTTACGAGTTAAGTTTATGGGACCTGGTCAAGAGGGGTTAGTTCGTAGATCCTAACTACTGCAGCTATTCTGGAATCAGATGCTACTGTGACCGTTGTGTGTTGTCAGTGACTTAAGGTTACCATATCTCATGCTCTAAGATCGACGCGCCTTTGCACTTGGTATAATGGTGCCTCACGGCAACAACGACAACGCCGACGACGAAGAAAGACACGGTAGAATCAGTCCCCTAGAACTTAGAACTACTTAAACCTAACTAACCTAAGGACATCACACACATCCATGCCCGAGGCAGGATTCGAACCTGCGACCGTAGCGATACCGCGGTTCCAGACTGCAGCGCCTATATCCAGCAGAGCGATACACCACATGTAGAGGGTAGGGCAGGACACACCAAGTATATCCAGAACGAATACACTGGAGCCGCGTGACCGCTACGGTCGCAGGTTCGAATCCTGCCTTGGGCATGGATGTGTGTGATGTCCTTAGGTTAGTTAGGTTTAAATAATTCCAAGTTCTAGGGGGCTGATGATCTCAGAAGTTAAGTCCCATAGTGCTCAGAGCCATTTGAACCAAGCTGTAGCTGATAATATGGAGAGTTTCCTGACAGTTGCAAAAATATTTGACTTCTGTAGTCGCCAAATTACGACATAGACTTTGTTGTTTTTTTCTAATAGAACTATACACTTTTTTATGTGGCGTTTGAAAGAAGCTTCTAACAGAACTTGAGTTACATACATTGTATGGTACTCCATCAAATAGTATCAAATTAACAAAGCCGCAAACCACTGAGCCTTCGTTTGGAGAGGTGACTTCTTGCTTTAATTTCCGCCACGGATAAAAGTTGTAGGTTTGGTGGAATGGAAATGGGCGTTTGGCGTCATTGGCCTGGAGGCCCCTGACGGCCCTGCTGGGGCAGGTCCGGCAGCCTTGGTGCAGGTCTTATTACATTCGACGCCACATTCGGCGACCTGCGCGCCGCATGGGGATGAAATGATGTTGAATACAACACAACACTCAGTTCCTGAGCGGAGAAAATCCCCGGGCCCCTTAGGACGGCAGTCCGTCACGCTGACCATGCAGCTATCGGGGCGGACGTAAGTTTGGTGAGTGTACAGATCATTTTGGGTTTCCTGAACGATCGTTCCAGGGCCCTGAAAATGTTCTGTTTGGGAAGGCCTGTCATTGTACGAGCGGAATGGGAGGGACATCCGTCGTGATTGCCGTATGTCCAGTGGGATGCCTTCCAATAACTTCGAAAGCAGCATCTCTCAGGAATTCGAGATACTTGAGTGTATTTAGATTCCCTTCAGTAATGTAGATCTTGAAAAATACGCACGAAAAGTTGGTAGACAAAGAGCGTTGTTCCTGCCCAGTTCTTTGAGTCAGCGTGGATTTTCAGCTGACTGTTTGTGCACATCGCGAAGATTGGTTTGCCCATGGTTTGCAAGCGATGCTTCTTCAACAAACAAAACTTTGCATAGATGTGCTGCATTACTTTGCCGTTTTCGTAAATAATTTTCGGAGAACCGTAACCAATTTTGTAGGTCTTTGCCACGAAGCTGTAGATGCAGTAAAACGTTAAGAGGGTGAAATGCGATGGAATGTAGTGTTCGCAGAACACTCGTTTGGTTGATCACTCTCGTACTTCCAAGATGGCCCTTAGAGACAGCTGACATATGCATTGTTTGTTACTGCTGCTAAAATATTAGTTTAATTTCTTTTCTCAGATGCTCTTTTTTTTCCCTTGGTATAGTTTATTCATCACCCTTCCCACAACGTTTTCTTTATTGCTTGTAAAGACAGATTCGTGAATGCTTGGCATGACCGAGACACTCTTCACCACACAACCGTACCACTCCTCCAATAATTTGGTGACATTCGTCATAAACGATATTAACTTTTTCGACTGTCGTATTCATTGTGACTGTCTCAATAGCATTATGAGCAAGTCATCTGATTACTACAATAGTAGAACACAGATTAATGGGCTTCATACGCGTAGGTAAACAGAAGAACAGCACATAAGTTACATGTTTGCTTACATTTTGTGTAAGAGTGCAAACGTTTGTGGAACCTCGTCTCCTGGCTTCGTGACAGTGGCTTGCTGCGCTGTTACGTTGACAGTATTTGATCAAGTCCCATACATGTTATATCGTTGAAGTTATTTAGAAACTTCTTTCTAATGCCTCAAAAGAAAGTACAGAGTTGGGAAAATCAAAGTAGCTCTTACCAGTAGACACGGTTGGAGTGAATGTACCGTATGCACACAGCCATACCCGTGACGCGGTCACCAAGTGTACACCCGCCACGTGATCCACAACGGTTCAGAGAGTAGTGCGGGCTGCGTCAATGTGAGTGGAGCAGTGCAAAGGGGACGATGGTAATCACAGTGGAGCAGCGGGTGTTCGTTGTAGAAGGTTACGTGACAAAGAAGTAGTGGAAACGGTGTTCTAACTTGTTTGCTGAGTAGTTTAATAGAGGCAAAAAGCCAGCAAAGAGTGCGGTGCAACGCTTAATCTGAAAATAGCGTCAGACAGGATCTGTTTGAACAAGTCAAGAAACGTTCCAAAACTTGCCCGAACACCAGAAAATGCAGCTGTAGTTTACTAGAAAATGATTCCAGATTCTAACAAATCAACCCGACGCCTGTCGCAAGAGACCGGCATATCACGTCGATCATATGGACAAATACTCGACCGTAGACGTGCACATGCATCTCTATCGAGTGTCTGTTGTTCACACATTAAAACCAGCAGCCGCTCCTCATCGCCGCCAGTTTTGTGAGTGGCTGTTCACTGAGATAACAATGAATGACTTGGACACGGATATGTTTCTTACGTCTGATGAAACCTGGTTCCACTGAGTGGTTATGTTGAAACGTCCACTTAGAAAAATTATGAATTACTGTGCTGATAAACTTCTTATGCTATTTGATTTTCAAACAGCTAAGCAAAACTGAACGTACTCAGACATTTCTCTCTTTACTTATTCTGATCAACGCTAAACTGACACACAAAATTTTTTGCGCAACGCAGTCTGACTCTCAATAATCCCTACAAAAGAAAGGCCCTGACTAACAATAACATATACCTTTCATAAATCACATACCACACAAAAATCTTCGTTACTCGAACTACTGTAATACAACGAGCGCCAATACTGCCAGCTGCATAAAAGATTCAAACTACTGAAGGTTCAAATGGCTCTGAGCACTATGGGACTCAACTGCTGAGGTCATTAGTCCCCTAGAACTTAGAACTAGTTAAACCTAACTAACCTAAGGACATCACAAACATCCATGCCCGAGGCAGGATTCGAACCTGCGACCGTAGCGGTCTTGCGGTTCCAGACTGCAGCGCCTTTAACCGCACGGCCACTTCGGCCGGCTCAAACTACTGAAGGCACTAACTATTAATAGGCATATAGTTAGCAAATGAAAGATCTTGATAAAGAACAAACAATGTATTTACCTTAATAGTATTCAGAAGTCATAATATATAAGTATAATTTCTGACATCCAGTCTTACAAATTTCCTTTTTCTGACGGACACACGTCCAGCTCGTCCGATCATCAAAACTCCGCCATTTCTCTCCCCATATCCACCACTGCTGGCGGCTCACCTCCAACTGCACAACGCTACGCGCTGTTCACATCCAACTGTCCAGCACTACAATAGAGAATATTCCAACAATGCCAACCAGCCACAGACTGCACACAGAACAGTCAGTGATTTTCATACAGAGTGCTACGTTACGTTACCAACATAAAAACCTAAACTGCCTACTTACAATGTCATTTCACAGAATCACAGATTCTGGGCGGCGGAGAATCATTATAACTCCCACGAAACACTATTGTATGGTCAGAAGGTTGGTATTTCGCATGGTGCGTCTGCACGCCGCATTAATGGTCCCATCTCGTTTCATCAGCCACTGACTTCGGTGCCTTACATTGCCAACATTTTGAAACCATTTGTGGCAGCATTAACGGAGGAGGCAAACACCTACAGTTATTTCCAGTCGGATTGAGCAACTGCCCATACAGCCGGTCGAATCTTGGAGCACATTTACCTAATCTTCACCTCTGACAGAGTTGCTGGGAGAGGTCAGTCTTGTCGCGGCCCTAGTTGGTCATCCAGGTCACCTGATCTGACAGTGTGCGGTTACTTTGTGTGGGGAGCCCTCAGGTCTAAGGTATATCGCAACAACCCTCATAGTGTTCAAGAACTGCAGCGTTCCGAAAATCCAGCTTCGATCGGCCTTCAGCAGCTTACTGACCAGGGCCCAAAAGTGCCAAGAGATGAATGGCGGTCACTTTCAACGGCTGCTATAGGACTGTATTTCCTGTCCTCTGTTGTGTTCCTTTATATTATGGAACTCTGGTCTCCGGGTCAGCCGGCCGGGGTGGCCGAGCGGTTCTAGGCGCTTCAGTCTGGAACCGGGTGACCGCTACGGACGCAGATTCGAATCCTGCCTCGGGCATGGATATGTGTGATGTCCTTAGGTTAGTTAGGTTTAAGTAGTTCTAAGTTCTAGGGGACTGATGACCTCAGATATTAAGTCCCATAGTGCTCAGAGCCATTTGAACCATCTCCGGGTCACTTTTATTTGCCCTACCTTGTACCGACTTCCATTAGAAAAGAACAAAGTCGTAAAAGAAATGAAATGATCGCGTAGCATTGACGGCCGGGAGGCCCCATGCAATGAAGTTCGACCGCCGGGTTGCAAGTCTTATTTTAGGCGACGCCACACTGGGCGACTTGCTTGTCGGAGATGATGACGACAACGTAACACCCAGTCCACGAGCGGAGATAATCCCAACCCAGCCAGGAATCGAACCCAGGCCCACTACATGGTAGGCAAACACGTTACCACCTCTTTTTTGTTGATCTCATTTTTGTTCGTTGCGCTCGTTCGGAGCGGATGTGTCATGACTCAGGTTCAAGTTCATTGTTATTCCATTCACTGAGTTTCTTAGTACAGAGGGCAGCAAACCCTCCGAACGATCACGCTGAGCCACCGTACCGGCTACTCAGCTAAGCAGGCGATTCGGCGACTATAAAAGATAAAAATTGAAACTTCCTGGCATATTAAAACTGTTTTAATGTGCCAGGAAGTTCCTTATCAGCGCACACTCCGCTGCAGAGTGAAAATCTCACTCTGGAAACATCCCCCAGGCTGTGGCTAAGCCATGTCTCCGCAATTTCCTTTCTTTAAGGAGTGCTAGTTCTGCAAGGTTCGCAGGAGAGCTTCTGTAAAGTTTGGAAGGTAGGAGACGAGGTTCTGGCGGAAGTAAAGTTGTGAGGGCGGGGCGTGAGTCGTGCTTGGGTAGCTCAGAAGATGAGCATGGCACGTTGGAAGATGAAACCTTACTCAAATTTCAAGGCGTTGTTTGGTAACATGTTAGACATAATTGTTGAAAAACAAGGCGTAGGATAATTCTCGACGCCGGTAAGGACACAAATCACATGCACGACGATGCAGCGGACAAAATGCGCAACAAATAAGAGGTCACACCTGTTCCCAGGACTGCTCCCGACTTGTCAACGGTGTTCTTAACTTCACTTGACGTTTTCCTTAATTTATGTGGCCTGTACATGTCTTTGTTATTCGTTTGTATGCTCCAAGTGACTTTCTGTGAAGAGTCTGGACTCTTATGAATCAATTGACAGAACGGCACTTTTAGTTAAGACAGTTAATTTATATACTGTAATTCTCTTTAATATGTTTGTGTTTTGGTCCTATGTCTCTGTCTGTACTGAAGATGCTATTGTCAGTTCAAAATTTTTGTTATGTTTTGTAAGCTTAAAAATTTTTGTAGGATACAATTCGTGTTGAAACAATTCCAGTACTTCATTATTTTGTTTTTGTGCTTCTATGATTGTTTAACGAAGCAACAACAAAAACAAAGATGGTAGAGCACTTGCCCGCGAAAGGCAAAGGTCCCGAGTTCGAGTCTCGGTCCGGCACACAGTTTTAATCTACCAGAAAGTTTCATATCAGCGCACACTCCGCTGCAGGGTGAAAATCTGATTCTGGAAGGTTAGAATTACTTGCGGAAGTCAGGGAATTCGCCATATTACTCGCTATAGCTTGTGAAAACCGCAGCTCGAGACAGTTATTCATTATGGACGTATTTGGGGTGGCCTGACTTACGTACCTCACAGTGTATATGAAACAAATCTTGCATGTAAAGGAATGTGATTGACAATTTCGTTGGAAACCTGCAGTCCTTCATTTGCCCAAAATGCCGCTAGACGCACTGAAGACAAATTTAGACGACATAAAAGGCTGTGTCCGCCTCAGACTTCAAAGCCTGCGACTAATTTGCGACTGCGGTGAACTGACTGTGATGTTATGTATGCGCAGGATAGCCGGCTCACAATATCAGCACGCTTGTATTTGTCCGTTTCGCCCATTAACGGAACTCAGAAGAAACCGCCTACAGTCGCGAACCAGATGCCTGCACGAGAAAACTGGAACACGCGGCATTTATTATGCAGATTTACAACTGGCGATGGGTTTATTAGTTGTACGACGAGAGCATTAGGAGGCGGTGGGGAGTTTATTTATTTATAGTGGGGAGAGCGACCGGCCGCATGCTGTACACGGGTATTAAAGCACGGTAGCATATTGATCAGGAATGTAGGCGCGCGGCGGCTGGGCTCGTTATGTCACCGGGGAATGCCTCGAGCGGTCCTTCGGAGCGGTTAAACGGTCCCGGCGCAGCGGCCAAAACCGCAGGCCATTGTTCGCGAGCCGCGCGCATAGCTGGCGCGTGTTCTGCAAGTGTCGCGAGTTGCGAGCGCGCGGCACTGCAAAAAGAAGCCCCGGCTGCGGCCAGCCGCCGGTCGGCAAATCGCTCCACATGCCGCGCACACTTAGCCATTAGCTTACACGACGAGACTGTTTCATCAGTGCTACGGGACTTCGTTATTACGCCTCTTTCGATAGTAAAACGCTGGGAGAAGGTCATACAGGAGTTGCACATCTCCTCCGTAGGATCCCGAACGCGACAAGGGAAACTTCAGAAACTCACCTCGCTCTGTTCGACGGTGAGACCAAGAGCTCTGTAGGCAAAGGGAGCCAAGTTCATTACGCGTTCCCTGACTTCCGGAACGCATTCGACTGATAGGATATTGCAGTGCCTGTGATATTCCGTAATTACGATGCAATGTTCTTTTGGACATGCTGTGCCGTCTCCTGACGTATTTTTCCCTGTGACTATATTTGAAAAAACAAAAAAACAAAAACATGATATAATATTTTTCTGTAATACGTGAAAAACATTGATAACTTATAATGTGATTTTCATTTGTCTGATTGAAGAGAAGAAATTGTACTTTCTAGATCTGGCAAGCCGCACTCTTCCTATGCTCCATGTTAAGAAAATAAAATAATAATTGGTTCTGAGCACTATGGGACTTAACATCTGTGGTCATCAGTCCCCGAGAACTTAGAACTACTTAAACCTAACTAACCTAAGGACATCACACACATCCATGCCCGAGGCAGGATTCGAACCTGCGACCGTAGCAGTCGCGCGGTTCCGGACTGCGCGCCTAGAACCGCAAGACCACCGCGGCCGGCCCATGCTAAGAGTTCTGTATTAAGTATAATACTTGTTAATTTATCTATATTGTATTCAGTGTACAAGATATCGTTTGTTACAATTAAAATAATCTTTTATTTATAGAAGAATTATGTCCTTTCCTACAGTTACTAAAAGTTTTATTACACTACTTGCCATTAAAATTGTTACACCACGTAGATGACGTGCTACAGACGCGAAATTTAACCGACAGGAAGAAGATGCTGTGATATGCAAATGATTACCTTTTCGGAGATTTCACACAAGGTTGGCGCAGGTGGCGACACCTACAACGTGCCGACATGAGAAACGTGTACAACCGATTTCTCATACACAAACAGCAGTTGACCGGCGTTGCCTGGTGAAACGTTGTTGTGGTGGCTCGTGTAAGGAGGAGAAATGCGTACCATCACGTTTCCGACTTCGATAAAGGTCGGATTGTAGCCCATCGCGATTGCGGTTTATCGTATCGCGACATTGCTGCTCGCGTTGGTCGAGATCCAATGACTGTTAGCAGAATATGGAATCGGTGGGTTCAGGAGGGTAATACAAACGCCGTGCTAGATCCCAACGGCTTCGTATCACTAGCGGTCGAGATGACAGACGTCTTATTCGCATGGCTGTAACGGATCGTGCAGCCACGTTTCGATCCATGAGTCAACAGATGGGGACATTTGCAAGACAACAGCCATCTGCACGAACATTTCGACGACGTTTGCAGCAGCATGGACTATCAACTCGGAGACCATGGCTACGGTTACCCTTGACGCTGCATCACAGACAGGAGCGCCCGCGATGGTGTACTCAACGACGAACCTGGGTGCACGAATGGCAAAACGTCATGTTTTCGGATGAATCTAGGTTCTGTTTACAGCATCATGATGGTCGCATCCGTGTTTGGAGGCATGGCAGTGTACGCACATTGGAAGCGTGTATTCGTCATTACCATACTGGCTATCACCTGGCGTGATGGTATGGGGTGCCATTGATTACAGGTCTCGGTCACCTCTTGTTCGCAGTGACGGCACTTTGAAGAGTAGCCGTTACATTTCAGATGTGTTACGACCCGTGGCTCTATCCTTCATTCGATCCTTGCGAAACCCTACATTTCAGCAGGATAATGCACGACCGCATGTTGAAAGTCCTGTACGGGCCTTTCTGGATACAGAAAATGTTCGACTGCTGCCCTGGCCAGCACATTCTCCAGATCTCTCACCAATTGGAAACGTCTGGTCAATGGTGGCCGAGCAACTGGCTCGTCACAATACGCCAGTCACTACACTTGATGAACTGTGGTATCGTGTTGAAGCTGCATGAGCAGCTGTACCTGTACACGCCATCCAAGCTCTGTTTGACTCAATGCCCAGGCGTACTAAGGCCGTTATTACGGCCAGACGTGGTTGTTCTGGGTACTGATTTCTCAGGATCTATGCACCGAAATTACGTGAAAATGTAATCACATGTCAGTTCTAGTGTATTTGTCCAATGAATACCCGTTTATCATCTGTATTTCTTCTTGGTGTTGCAATTTTAATGTTTATTTGAAACTTTTAAAACAGAGTAACTGAGACTCGGGTTGAGGGTAACGAAACCCAACTCATAAATGTGTATTATGCTGATGCTTAACACTCTTGCATTACACATGAAAAGATTTTTTTAACTAATATTATTTCAACTTGCGACAGTGGAATGCGATTCCAAAACGCAGCTTAGCTATTTGTTGTATAAAAGTTATTCTGAACACTGGACTTGAAAATTTAAATTCGTTTCTCTTTACGGGACTTCCACAACTGTTTGTCATTGTTAATGATAACATCCATTACATTTGTAAAAGTTATCTGTTTCTAAATAGAAAAGCACTTCCCGGTTTCAGAACATATATCCCATCTTCATGTGCATCTGTAAAATTTTTATAAATTAATAATAAT
Source organism: Schistocerca americana (assembly GCF_021461395.2). Classification (NCBI taxonomy): domain Eukaryota; kingdom Metazoa; phylum Arthropoda; class Insecta; order Orthoptera; family Acrididae; genus Schistocerca; species Schistocerca americana. The sequence goes on from NC_060119.1 coordinate 1,071,462,005, forward strand.
ACGTATCCACATGATTAAGATAATTAATTAATGATAAACAGAACCAACAGAAATTCCTAGAAAAAAACACCGTATACGTACATTAACTCAGATAGGAAAGTTAAAGTAAAAAATTTACATATTTAGTGGAAAATACAAGCCAGCAAAGTACTGGGCCTAATTTGTGAGCGGTTCAGGACTGCCATGCAGACAGAACTCGTCCATTCGTTTTAACTGACTAGGAACAATTATTGTGATAACTAGACTGCTGGTATCACTTTGGACTCGCGAGTGGTTCCTTCCGCTGGTTTCATACGGCTTTTTACAATCACCCTCCGCAAAGCTCGACATTCAGTAGATGATATGTACCTAGTCTTGGTTTAGCTGCTGTCGTTTCTTCGCGTTTTTACCTCACAGTCATATCACCAACAAACGACTTGGGCAGATTTAGAAGTACTGAAATGTTCCTGATGGACATATTACTCGGACAACATCCGATCACTAGTCCACGTTCGAAGACGCAGCATTGTGCTGCTACTGCTGTGCATTCTACTCTCCGCCTCCTTTTATACTGGTGGAACCGCCTGTCGTGACATCTAGCGGTCAATTCCGTGTTACATAGGGGTGTAACGTTACTTCTGATCAGATAGTGTGCACCCACAACAATTAACAAGTGATTCGAGATATTGGGAACGAGCCTCCGAGGAACGACAGCACGCAAAGGGCCATGTGCGATGATCGTTCCAAAAACAATGCCTCTTATTTTTATTCCTGGAAACTGCAGAAATCACAACAGCAAAGCTGAATAGACCAATAGTTCAGCTACAGACTGTCATTTTTCCACAGGCTCACTATCATTCGTTATGCACTTTTTCCAACGATGAACCAGAGCCTGCTTGTAAAAATCGGAACCAGCTGAGGCTAACCTCTTCGTTACAGCTTTGACAACAGCGTCCGAGTATTGAAAATGTTCACCACGTAGTTCATCTTTCAGAGGCCAATATAAGTCTGAAGTCACTAAATCGGCGTATCCAGTTGAATTTTGCAGTGAATTATGTGGTCGCAAAACTGGTGTGGTGCCGGGCGTTATCATGTAGCAAGTGAAAGGTGGTCTTCTTTTCTGGCCTTGCCCTGGAAATTCGGGCTTTCAGCTTAGTCAGTGTCGTCTTGTAGCTTGCTGTACTGACAGTTTCTCCAGGGTCCAGGACATCCGAAAGAACCACACCCTGGCTACCCCAGAAGACCGTGCATATAATTTTGCCTGCAGACGACTGTGTCTTGAATTTCTTTTTTGGCGGAGAATTCGCATATCGCCATTCAATGGACTTTATTTTGGATTCTGGCTCGTAGTGATAACACCACGTCTCGTCTCCGGTGACGACGCTATTCAGAAAATTGGCACCTTCAACTTCATATTGGTCCAGCGGGTCCCGAGAAATTTCCATTCGATGTGTTTTTTGTTCTACTCTAAGCATCCGAGGGACCCATGTCGCACAGACTTTGCGATAACCGAGACGTTCCAACATTGTTTCCAAGGCATTACAGCCGACATTCAGCTTTGCACACAATTCTCTGGTCGTTATCCGCCGATCAGCACGAATGAGTTGTTCAAGTCGCTCTTCACTGCAAGGGATGACAGCTGTGCAGAGTCGACAAGGGCCGTGGCTTGATGGATTTCAATCGGCTCAGTTTCTTCAGCAGCGAAGAATTCAATCACACATCGCCGTTTTATACGCGCCTCCATTTCATTCTCCATTTTGGAACACTTCTCTGCTGGTGCTAACTACCGCAGAACAGCAGAATCATCCGCAAATGTAAGAGGAAGGTGCAAGAATTAGTACTACACCAGTGACATCTGGCGCGGACATCCAGAGTCGCCACAAAAAGTAGGAGATATTACTTTCGAAACGACCCCCGTATATTGGAGGGCTGTTAACTGCCATAACTTTTTAAGAGACGTTTATAGCATCTTAATGCTTGTGGAGGTATGCAGGGAAACTGTTCGCAATAAGAGACGGGGGACGTGCTAAGTATGAAGGACAAAACTGCCTGACGCAGGTGCGCACCAGACTGTTTCTTACTGCCGATGCACAGTAGCAGGTCGGTTGGCGAGTGACCATGACTAACATGTTTCCAGCAGATGAGATATACATAAAGGCCAAGGAAGAGGCGTTTCCTGCACTGCTGTCTAGAAGATGTGGAACTTTCAAGGAGCACTTGGTTGGGCGTTGTCACAGTTCCACCTGCGGTGCGAGGTGTCGCAGGTGTAAAGCCAGAGAACAGGCATTTCGAAACACCGAGGCTCATGTGTCCGCCTATTCAACCTGGTTTAGGTTTCAGGTTAATACTGAGATAATAACATACATTTCACGGCAGGTAATTACACTGAGGACCCAAAGAAACTGGTACATCTGCCTAATATCGTATAGGTCCCCGTAAGCACGCAGATGTGCCGCAACACGACGTGGCATAGATTCCACTAATGTCTAAAGTAGTGCTGGAGGGAAATGACGCCATGAATCCTGCAGTGCTGTCCATAAATCCGTGAGACTAAGAGGGGGTGGAGATCTCTTCTGAACAGAACGTTCCAAGCCATCCCAGATACGCTAAATAATGTTCATGTCTGGGGATTTTGGTGGCAAGGGGAAGTGTTTAAACTCAGAAGAGTGTTCCTGGAGCCACTCTGTAGCAATTCTGGACGTGTGGAGTCTCGCATGGTCCTGCAGGAATTGCCCAAGTCCGTCGGAATGCACAATGGACATCAATGAATGCAGGTGATCAGACAGGATGCTTACGTATGGGTCAGCTGTCAGTGTAATATCTAGACGTATCAGGAGTCCCACATCACCCCAACTGCACACGCCCCACACTATTACAAGGCCTCTGCCAGCTTGAACAGTCCCTGCTGACGTGCAGGGTCCATGAATTCATGAGGTTGTCTCCATACCCGTACACATCCATCTGCTCGACATAATCTGAAACTAGACTCGTCCGACCAGGCAGCGTGTTTCCAGTCATCAACAGTCCAGCGTCGGTACTGACCCTCTAAACCTCCCTCCGCCACTCGCGTTAAGGTGGCCTCCCGTATCCTAGTAACGGGCCAGAGACAGACACAAGGCAGAGAGGATCGATACTACATCGCCAAGGATGCCGCGCGCGCTCGGTACACATCTGCATCTCTTGTGAGACTCTCACTCCTCGAAGAAAAAATAATGTGGAAAAGTGGTTTAGCCACAGCCGGAGAGTATTGTTTCCAAAAAGAAATTTCATTTTGCAGAGAATTGTGCGCAGATCTGAAACGTCCTGTCAGATTAAAACGGCTGGACCGGGACTCGACCTTAGAAAAGTTCCTTTTGTTTTCTTGGCGTCTTCAAAAAATGGCTCTGAGCGCTATGGAGCTTAACATCTGAGGTCATCAGTCGCCTAGAACTGAGAACTACTTAAACCTAACTAACGTAAGGACATCAAACACATCTATGCCCGAGGCAGGATTCAAACCTGCGACCGTAGCGGTCGCGCGGTTCCAGATTGAAGTGCCTAGAACCGCTCTGCCACAACGGCCGGCTTGGCGTCTTCAAAATGAACTGCAATGTGTTTCAGAACACTTTTAAGCTACACGGTAACTCTGTGTTCGCCTGTCTATCCACAGAATAAGGTATGCGAGGCAGCAAGCGATCTCGCCTCGGTTAATAATTCCGCGGGCGTGCGGGCGTTGTGCAGCGGCGGTTGCGGCAACAGCGTCCTGCTCAAGGATTCGGTAAACACGGGGCGGTGTGGGGCGGAGCGAGGCGGTGCTTATCAAGACGGTGAGGCAGCCAGCGGCAGCGGCGGCAGAACGCCGGCTTGCGACAGATGCGCGCTGGCCGCAAATGCAGAGTGGAGACGCCAGCTGTTCGCCGCTAAAGGAAACCCGCCCTCGCCAGAACACGACCCGCTGTCTGCCCGCCACGCTGCTTGAGATGTCTCCCCGCACCTCCCAATCACCGCCCCAGTTCGCGCTTATATGGGGGTCTGCATGCCGTTGCGGTGCCGGAGAGGTCAGCGGCGCACTTTGTCCTCCGATTAACCGGTGTTTGTCTGTACCGTGTCTCCGTACCGTGTTCGGAGCGACAAGAAAATGTACTGCGGTCTCGGACAGCGTGGAAAGACAAGAGAAAACAAAGAATTTAATATGGAAACACACTATGTTTTCATAGACCGTGATAATACTTCCGACAGTCAGCCGATAAACACGGAGGTGACTATAAAGTCATGGGATACCACCTAAAGCCGTCCCGGACCGACTTTTGCCCGGCATAGTGCAGCTTCTCGACTTGTCATGGAATGAAGAAGTCGTTCAAAGTTCACTGCAGAAATACTGAGCCAGGCTGCCTCTATAGCCATCCATTATTGCGAAAGTGTTGCCGGCGTAGGATTTCGAGCACGAACAGACCTCTCTATTATGTCCCATAAATGTTCGATAGATTTCATATCGGTCGATCTGGGTGGCCGAATCATTTGCTCGAACTGTGCACAATGTTCTTCAAACCAATTGCTAACAATTGTGACCCAGCGACATGGTGCATTGTGATCCACAAGAATTCCTTCATTGTTTGACACCATGAAGTCCATGAACGGCTGCAAATGGTCCCTAGGTAGCCGAACGTAGCCGAGGACCAATTCCATTCCATGTAAACACAGCCCACATCATTATGTAGCCACCACCATCTAGCACAGTGCCTTGTTGGCAACTTAAGTCCATGGCTTTGTGGGGTCAACACCACACTCGAACCCTGCCATCAGCAGCTGAAATTAGGACTCATGTGATCAGGCCACTGTCTTCCGGTCACCTAGGATCCAACCTAAGTGGTCAGGAGCGCAGAAGAGGCGCCGCAGGCGATATCGTGCGTCCCGTCGGGTGGCCGTAGTCACCTCGGAAACCTTTTCACGTGAATCACCGGAGTGAAAATGACAGCTCCGCCAGGGCACCACCCTTTTATACCTTCAATACGCGATACTACTACCGTCTGGTATATGTCCATATCGCTATCCCGTGACTTTTGTCACCTCACTGTATTTTACGGAGTATACAAGAAGAAATGAGAGGAATATACGTTGGTAATCAATAAACAAAGGGTATAGTAATCGGCACAGAAAAGGAGACTGGCAAATGTTAGGTATGAGGATGTGACTTGCTAGGACCTCTAGTGACAACTGACGTTAACTTAACAATGGACGGCGCAAATTTATACTACACGCAGTGCAGAAAAGATGAAGGTTCAAATGGCTCTGAGCACTATGGGACTTAACATCTGAAATCATCAGTCCCCTAGAACTTAGAACTACTTAAACCTTAACTAACCTTAGAACTTATAACTACTTAAACCTAACTAACCTAAGGACATCACATATATCCATGTCCGAGGCAGGATTCGAACCTGCGACCGTAGCAGTAGCGCGGTTCCGGACTCAAGCCCCTAGAACGGCTCAGCCACCGCGGCCGGCAAAGGATGAAGATGATGTTTATACGACGCCTTAGTCTCCATTCTCGCCTGAATCTGCTCAACTGACCACGCAACTGGACGGACAGAGTTAAGTATTTCGATATCATCTTGGAGAAGAAGCCCATGTCCGAGAGAAACGAATTAGCCTGTTATGATTTCTTCACCGGATCTATCCTACACTAGCCTGCACAGAACTATGAACCAGAACCAGGCTGTGCAACAGTCCTCCAGGCGCTGCTTTATAGATGCTCGACACGGTGCACTGTTTGCCCCTCGTCCTTACACTTCCTCCAGGCAGTCCAAGATCTATGCTTCCGAGCCATTCTCCGTGCACCTCGTTGGGCCAGGATCCAAGACCTCCACCGTGAGCTTGACATGCCCTTCATCAGGCAACAGATTCTGATATCCACTATGAAACTCCTAAGCAAGATTGAACCATTAAGACCGACATACAGACACCTTGTGTATGTTGGCTCTGTAGCACCTGCAAGGCGGCACAGGGTCAAGATACCCCAAGCCATCGTGGAAGATCTTTCATAATGACGTCGACTTGAAGCCAAGTGAGGCCAAGAAAAAAAATAGAATGTTAAAATAAACAATTAGGGAACCACGACTTCACTAGGGTCTACGGGCCCAGAGCTCAAGACCCTGTTTAAGACATAAAAGCGAACTTGACCCATTCACCTTCACCCCAGAAGTCCAACCACAAGGATGGAAGTACAATAAAAAATAAAAAGACTTGATGACAGCGGTGTTGGTGGGACGAGTTTGCCGGGGACGTGTCAGCGCTCTGTTGGAACGAACGCAGCGGGAAGACTGCGGCCTGGCCTGTGGAGTGTTACAGGAGGCATCACGCTGGTTGCAGTTTAACTGTCAGCTAAGCGTCTGTTGGAGGAAGCGAGCCTGCTTGGGGAACCGTTGTGTGCCAATATTTCTGACTGTATAGTGAGGCCTTCTTGTAATCGACATAATTGTGTTCTCGAGTGATTTGTGAGCCACTGTATCTTGCTTCCTTTCGGGTCTACCTGGTATTTGTGGTCGTTCCTCAGCTTCGCAATTATGAGACAAAGGCGATCTTTGTGTTTTGCTACTAGGCTGTGTTTAACCTGTTTTGTGGGCGGGTATTCGCGATTTGTGGCAAATGTGTATTAGATCTTGATTTTGTTGTCTACTCGCCACGTTACTGCGCAGCGTGGCTGGCTTTTCGTGAGGGCAAGCTATGTTTTCTGTCAAGTCATTCTGTAAGTTACCTGTTTAGCGAATTACTTATTCAGTGCTCGCCAGCTTTCTTTAATTCATTAGCGCGTTCTATTTTATTAAAATGGCATTTAACGCATTTACTGTTGATGTTAACAGCAAGCTATCTCTCTGGCATATTATCTATTCAGTGCTCGCCAGCCTTGTTTAGTTCCCTAATGTCTTGTATTTTATTAAAATAGTGTTTAACACACTTAGTATTAACTTTAACCCTACGCTACCCTTATGACGTATTATCTATTCATTGTAGTTTTGGTATATTACAGGAATACGTTTGAACGCTTTCAGTGCTTCACAAATCGGATTAATTCATTGGCGTTATGTTTGTAATTAGAACTCTGTTTAATGTTTTCAGTGGTCCTCAGACTTATTTTACGCACTGGTGTCCTATATTTTGTTAGAACAGAGTTTAATTCTCCTTATACGTGCATGTTACATGACAGATTAGCCATTAGTTAATGCCATATTTATCAGGGGCAAACCCAGAAAGGGGCATCATTGTATGCTCTCGTAGGTCTGGTGGCATTCAGAAACGATTTTGTAAATTCTTCATACATCTGTGTAAAACGAATATCTTTTGATAACACAGTTAAGCAAATGATTACAGTAATTTTGCATTACTTGTCGTTTTTCGAACAAGCCGCCTGTGTGATAATTATCTCGTGGTTTGTTTAAAAAATGGTTCAAATGCCTCTGAGCACTATGGGACTTAACTTCTGAGGTCATCAGTCCCCTAGAACTTAAAACTACTTAAGCCTAACTAACCTAAGGACATGGCACACACCCATGTCCGAGGCAGGATTCGAACCTGAGACCGTTGCGGTGGTGTGGCTACAGACTGTAGCGCCTAGAACCGCTCGGCCACCCCGGCCGGCGTGGTTTGTTTACTTGCCGTTTCAGCCCACCGGGAACAGCTGATTCTGTCTGTATATTTGGTTGGCTATTGCCGCTATTTGCTTACCGATAACCCTTAAATTCAAGCGTCTGCTGTGCGTTGGTGTTTTATATTTCAGTTGTACATGATTTAATACAACTGATTTCTTTCAGATCTCGCTTAAGTAAATCAAAGCAATATCATCTAGAGACGGCCTTTAGAATAAATTTAACCTGATATGTTCGTCGGCCGTTGCGCCGTAAGTGATCTTAAACTTAAAGAATATTAAGCTTAAACAATAGACGTGCTTAAGCTTAAGATCTACCAAAATAGGGACAAATATCAGGTAATTCCTGTAAATCTTGAAGCTCCTTCGTCAATTTTAAAGTTATTGTATGGCCGCCGGCCGTTAATCCAGTTACTCTGTATCTCTCGTAAATGCTGTTAAATTTCCTTGTAGTGCAATTCTGTCCACTTCAGTTTGGTCAGTTTTGCCGTAAACTGGTCTTTACGCCCGAGGCATCGTGACCCTTAATAAAATTTTTGTGTAAGATTGTATAACTCGAAATAGCTTCATCATTGCCCCTTAAGCCATTTGGGAAGTTGCTAAGAATAATTATTTGCTTGAGATTGACTTGCATTTCTCTGTTAATCATTTTTATTACAACTGACTAAGTGCTTCAGTTATTTTGGTAATTTCATTTTGGCTCGTTAATGTGGAATGATCTTTGATATTTTTCAGTTATCATCTTACTCCAATGCCTTTCAAGGATTGTACTTAATTGTGTTCTTTCTGACTGAACTATTCTAGTGTAGTTTTATGGTTAAAGGAGCTTTCCACTCCGCAACCACCCCCCTACTGTTTTAAGAAACAAAAGTAAAGTGACGGTCTGTCGTGAGCAGAGTTGTAAAACTACCGTAGGCTACCGTAGACTGTCACAAGTAAGCATACACTACGATAGTTTTCCGATCGTAACAGCATTACCTGTATTTTGCGTGTGTTGCATATCTATCAGGCGTTGCCTCATTTAGATCACTTTGTTTGCCTATGAGTTCAGGGTCTTACTACACACATTTAAAAAAAGGTTTTGCATCACCCCGAATCCCAGAAATCCTGAAGATAGACGTTGACTGTGGATATTGTACCACAGACAGAGTCCCTTTGACTGTTCAGAGATGTCACTGAATCCATCCATAGATGTTAACTACCATGCATGAGCAGCGCCTATTAGACGGAGCGGGTCCGGACCAAAGCGATGTTGTTCGTACATGGAGGAGATACAGAGAGACAGGAACTGTCGATGACATGCCTCGCTCAGGCCACCCAAGGGCTACTACTGCAATGGATGACCGCTACCTACGGATTATGGCTCGGAGGAATCCCGACAGCAACGCCACCATGTTGAATAACGCTTTTCGTGCAGCCACAGGACGTCGTGTTACGACTCAAACTTTGCGCAATAGGCTGCATGATGCGCCACTTCACTCCCGATGTCCATGGCGAGGTCCATCTTTCCAACCACGACACCATGCAGTGCGGTACAGATGGGCCCAACAACGTGCCGAATGGACCGCTCAGGATTGGCATCACGTTCTCTTCACCGTTGAGTGTTGCATATGCCTTCAAAGAGACAATCGTCGGAGACGTGTTTGGAGGCAACCCGGTCAGGCTGAACGCCTTAGACACACTGTCCAGCGAGTGCTACAAGGTGGAGGTTCCCTGCTGTTTTGGGGTGGCATTGTGTGGGGCCGACGTATGCCGCTGGTGGCCATGGAAGGCGCCATAACGGCTGTACGATACATGAATGCCATCCTCCGACCGCTAGTGCAACCATTTCGGCAGCATATTGACGAGGCTTTCGTCTTCATGGACGACAATTCGCGGCCTAATCGGGCGCATCTAATGCATGACTTTCTTCGGCATAACAACATCGCTCAACTAGCGTGGCCAACATGTTCTCCAGACGTGAGCCCTATCGATCATGCCTGGGATAGATTGAAAAGGGCTGTTTATGGACGACGTGACCCACCAATCATTCTGATGGATCTACGGTGAATCGCCGTTGAGGAGTGGGACAATCTGGACCAACAGTACCTTGATGAACTTGAAGATAGGCTGCCACGAGGAATACAGGCATGTATCAATGCAAGAGGACGTGCTACTGGGTATTAGAGGTACCTGGAGTGTACAGCAGTCTGGACCACCACTTCTGAAGGTCTCGCTATATGGTGCTACAACAGGCAATGTGTAATTTTCATGAGCAGTAGAAAGAGCGGAAATGATGTTTACATTGATCTCTATTCCAATTCTCTTTACAGGTTCCGGAACTCTCGGAACCGAGGTCATGCAAAGTATTTTTTGATATGTGTGCATTCCACTAGAAACTGGACGTGATTAATTGCCTAGAAACGGAGTGAGGGTGTATACGTAAAGGGCCACATAGCCCACAGAACATTTTTGTTCTCCATAGTTATCCTCCTGACCGTTACTTAAAGATGAACAGTAATTACAGCAAAATTGAAACCGTCGATATTTAATTTAGATTTTACTTGAAAACTGTTCATTAGTAACGTGAAAGAGAGGGATGTTTTAGCAAGAAAACTACGCAGATTTATTATATAGCCGATCTTTCTAAGAAAGGTGAAGGTAAAAAAACGCAAAATAAAAACATAGCAAACATCGCTTAGTATCTCGCCCAGACTATTCGAATATAAGTCATGTTTCTGTTACTCATAAGTAACTTACTCACTTATAAATAATGGCAGGAAACTCTTACTGTTGATCATGATGAAGAACGTTCTGTTGAGTGCAAACAACGATAGTAATAACAGAATATTTATATCTGTGTACGTAAACTGTAGTTGCATCAAAAGTAATTGCCTAGATTACATGAAGATGCAGAAGCTACGCGTTCAACTAATTCCTATTACTTATAAAATTCAATTAATATTTTCAAGGATATATAATACACAGTGGACACCCACTGAACGATAGGCGGTTCTAATAATGTACAAAACAAAGAAACAAACAAAACCCAAAAAGAAGTCGTTGGCTCCCAGTTCCTCTCTCACGCACTCCTTCATGTCTCCTTCCCTAACAGTGCTACCAGTACTACTATTTACTACGTCTTTTATGTAGTTTTGGTAGAGCATAGCTCTATTCGTAAGTCGTTCCTGCATAACTTAGCAGAGCACTGCTTACAAAAGTCAAAATTCCTGGTCTGGCCTATAGTTTTAATCTGCCAGGATGTTTCAAAAGTAACAACCTCTTTGTTACAGATGTCTGGCACCAGCGCCGTAGGACGTACTACGGTGAGCACAGAGTCAAGACTGTCTACTCAACAACAACATTCTTTATCACTCGATGCTTCTATGCAGGAGGTCGGGAGCTGCGGCCCAGTAGCCGATGGTACCAGGTGAATAAAACGTTTTCGGGTTTTCATCCGCGTCAGGTTATTAAATTTACACGTACACGGACTTCCGGCCAAATACTCCTTGAACACTGTTATGCGCTATGACTGCCAGTAGGTTTCTGGTGCGCCCCTTACATACACTAGCTGCCGGCTGTGACGTCACTTGTGCCTGCAGTATCGCCATATACGGGTACATGTTGATTCGGTGTTCAGTGCACAGGTACCAGTGACGTCACAGCCATCAGCTAGTGTATGTAAGAGGCGTATCACCAGCCCACCGGCAGTCATACAACTTGACAATGGCCAAGGACTACTTGGCCGAAAGCTCGCGTAATTTTAATTACTTGAAGTGGTTGGGAACCCGAGAACTTTCATTATTTTTTTTTTTCAGTGTTACCGCCGGGAGACTCTGCATTCTTACGATCGTACCAAGTGGTCACAATTAAAGCGCAGTCACTCACAGAAGTCCACTGTGGGGTGTGATTATCGTAAGGCACCGAAATTTCGTAGATATTCTAATGCGTTAATGCGGATCTGATTTACGCTGGAAAAAAATAGTTCAAATTTTGGTCACCTTGTGCAAATCTGGCGCTGCTGAGCACCTTTCGACGTCTCCAGTGCTCATACTGAACGAATTGCGTACATAGCAGTTCATAATAATATCAACATTACGCCTTTCTCAGTATTTGGCTTTTTCTGCTCATGTCACATTACTAACCTATTACACATGGAACCGTTCCTGAACGTCTTTCTTACGTTCATAGCGCCAGATTTGCTTCTGGTGGCAAAAATTGTATCGTATTTGTTTCCAGTGTAAATCGGCTCCTCATTAACTCATTAGAATATGTGTCAAGTTTCGCTGGCATACGATAATTACAGCCCACACTGGACCACTGTGAGTGGCCATTCTTTAATCATAACCACCCGGTAGCTTGGGAGTGTGCTGAGACAGTAGAATATTGTGACAGCGTAACAGCAGCTGTCATCGAAGACGCCCTCGCTCACACAAGTGAGGTGTCAGCTCTGCAGCAAGACTTTGAGGATAGGCCATCGTCCACTGCATGCAGCCCAAGGTGGCTGGCGGGGAAGTGCGGACGTCCCAAGTAGAAACCAGAACCTTTGGAAACTGACAGGAGAATCAGACGGTAACACTCACTGGGTGGCAGCACCTCGCCTTGGAACCGTCAGGGCCAGCTGAGTGTTTGTTGGGCAGCGGCTTCACCTAATTGATGATGCTGATCTATGAGACTGCATCAGCTTGGACACTCATGCGCGGCGCCGATAGAATACCGCTATGGCTGGGTGGGGAACGTGTACGAGGGTTCTCCAGAGAGTAAGTTTCGATCAGTCGCGAAATGGAAACAACTTCTCTAAATGCGATATTGCAGTGCCCGTGTTGTTAAGAATAATGTTTCCGATTGCAGCCGTTAAGAATTACTACATGAAATTTAGTTTGATTATCACTTCGTAAGAGGCATATGTGGATTGTGGCATTCATTATGCCAAAATTCATAAAGTATGTGTTGCCACTTTCATGTTTATTACTAAGATAAGGTACTGTCAGTGCAAACTCAGTAGGACAGGCTTGAAAATAAACCTGTAAGGTTCAAAATTAGTCGCCTAATACAGTACTGGCACTCCTGACAGGATCGTTAATAAACGCTTAAAAATATAAAATACAAGATAACGATACTTTCACTGACGTAGTAGCTTTGAGGCATAAGAGACGATGAAGCCATAATTCCTTTCACAAAATAAGAATATATGAGTGTCAAGTGTGATTTATAGCAGTTACCTCCACTACGTCGACGTCGCATTTTGCGTGAGGTACATGTTGTAACTTACGACCTTTTAAAAGTCATAATTTCCTCACCTCTTCCGTGGTTATTGAAGTATGCTCATACATCTACCGTCTAGTTACTTTTCAAACGCGGTACATATTAGCGACAAGGAAGTAATAATGGAGGAAATGAAATATGGAAGGATCGTTTTTATCTTGCATCGTAAAGGGGAGGAACGTATCATTAAGTGCTCATCAAGTCACAGCAGAATCTGCAAGGTTGTCGATGTCGTATACTTTACTGCTGGTTCACATTTCTTTCCAGCGAACAGCAAGAAAACGTTCGTATACTTCAAAGATTTATCCTACAAAAACATATTACAGAAAGATATCTCACGGTCGTTTTGGCGAACCATGGACAGTACGGTCCAGAAAAATTTGTTTTCAAAGTTATTCACTAAATATGTGTTTCCCGTTACACAGCGCGCTTTAAAAGTCTGTGGTCTCTTTACCCTTCATTTTAGCAGTTACTAATGAGTCTTACGGGAATCAAAGGGGACGTGTAGACTGGTTTCTTAGTCTTACCAGGTAAGACTAGTATTTTGTTTTAATTTGTGTCTTACCTGTGGAGTGGAATCGGTGTAGTTTGTGGTCAATTTTTTTAAAACAAAATATGTTAATGCCATATCAGTAGCCAGGCGCCTCAAAGATACCTCTTTCTCATTTCATTTATTTCTTACGAGATTGACGAATTATATTGAGTTTCTAGGTGAGATTAGTTCAGATTGCCCTATTCGGCTGATGTAAGAGAAATTAGGAGGTTCATTATTTGTTGCTGGACAACCATCCACAGTGTAATTATCACGTAATCGACGAAGTTCGCAAGATATGTGAAATGGTACCGATCACTGAGAAGACCCTGGGACGATGGCGTTGGTATGGTCACGATCCGAGAGCAATAAGAAGTATGAGCGTAACGAAGAGACTGTTGTTTTTCATTAAAGCTATAATGGTTAGAGTTTTTCAAAAAGCTCGTAAATAATTTGCAATTAAGTGATTGGGAATAATTTCTTCTCATGCGTGTGTGTGTGTGTGTGTGTGTGTGTGTGAGAGAGAGAGAGAGAGAGAGAGAGAGAGAGAGAGAGGGAGAGAGTTTAATCCTCATCTCCAGAATAAAAACAATACTGTCTTTAATTCCCTGATGTTCACGTATAAGATCGGAAATGCTGTACATCTAGTATACACACAGCCACTTCAATTTAATGCTAAGTTTAATACCTAAATGAGCAGTCATATCCGCCCAGTTTGCATCGTCAAGCTCTAGCACAGATTTTGATTTTGATATCAAGAACGATTTTAGTTCATAAATTATGCCATAAATTTTTAACGTCTTGTCTCGACTGAGTCACCTTACTGTAGTAAAATATATGATATCACCATGCTCAGCATCCAAATTTTCGAGGAATTCCTGGAACTGATGATAATTCAATTTCATAGGAAGCTATTCCATGTGCTGCCGAATGAAGAAATCGAATTCAATTAAAGCTCATCTCTCCGTATTGATCAACTGCTGTAGTAGAAATTGCACACGAAAGTAAAACGATTTCGTGAAAGCCCATTATAGAGATGTTCATGTTCAAATGTGAGATGATATCAATGTACATGATATTAAGTTACATATAACATAAATACGGTACTGTCAGATAGCAAACATTGACAGTAATTTGCAATTCACAGGAGGATTTCTAATTTCTACCGGCTTGTAGTGATTAAAACTGCAGCGGCATAGGTTCTTTATCACAAATTCTTAGAATTATCACATAATTTCCTTGTATTTCCACAAATTAATTTCATTATTCGTCTCCAAATCTCTTGTTACGCAGTTCCAAATGAAGTAACCGTAAGATAAGAGACCAGCGCGTCTGACGGATTATCCGGTAATAAGAACGAGGCTCTGATGGACATACAGGACTGGCGGCTATGTTAAGAACGAGGTGGACCAATGAGAGAATAGCGTCGTGTGGCGGGAGTTTCATATTGAAAATATTCAGTTTACCCTAACTTTACATAAACGGAAAGTAATGGAGATTATTTGCTCGCTGATATACTCTACAGGCCACGGGTTGGGTACCATTGCTCTACACCCATACTCCTCCAACTCCTGCAATAATAGTGCAAAGGGCTATTCGATATGACAACAGGACTACTTTAGTAATTGTTGACGGGAAGCTCGATGCTCGCCTTCGTGTAGTAAGAATGGTAAACCCATCACTAACCAGTCTATTTTTCTGGAAAAATGGTGCCGCTACTCAAAAAGAAGATGTTATTCCAGCAACTTCCACAATCTCAACATAGCCTCCGATCAAAACTCATCGTTTCTGGACAACTTCTTGTTTTTTTTTTTTTATCTGCGTGTTCGTTAAAGGTTTGAACTCAGTGAGAGGAGGCCCTGCCATCCTAGTGAACAGTAGTGTATCACTAAACCTATACAAACACAGATAACCTACATGAACTAACTATTGAGAGATACCCTTTTCACAGGTCGCTGACAGACATTGCAATTGTGCCTAAATTGTGCTTCAGAGGAAAAAGTATAACTGGAATATATTTTCTTGAAGATATTCGAGATATTGATTCTCTTTCATTTAAGCGTAATTTACGAACTATCTTCCTAATTTTGTCTTCAACAAACGTCAGATGCTTCCCAGTATTTTCTGCCAATACTTGGAATCCAAAATCTGGGTCCATTCAGGCAAAGCAACATCATCTCCTTGAAGCAGACGCTTTCCAAAAACTTTCTGAATTACAAAAATCAGATGAACTAATTTCAGGAGTGTGTCTTTTCGAACTTCAAAAATGGCTCTGAGCACAATGGGACTTAACGTGTGAGGTCATCAGTCCCCTAGAACTTAAACCTTAGAAACCTCAGGACATCACACACATCCATGCCCGAGGCAGGATTCGAACCTGCGACCATAGTGGTAGCGCGGTTCCAGACTGAAACGCCTAGAACCGCTCGGCCACATCGGCCGGCCCTTTCTAACTTCACGGCGTACTTTGAGAAGGTATACTGTAGTATGGGCCGGGATTTTCAATTATTTCTTCATAAAATTGGATCACATTCCTTATACTCCTGTGTCCTTTGTAGAAGTCAATATCCCTCTTGTAGACGTCAGTTCGCTAAGTTCTTGGAGAGCGTGACACATAAGGCCCATATAAAATACCTTTTTTCTAAGTGACAAACTTAATTCCGGCCTTCTCCACAATGACTGATCTTTCCACTTGCCAGCTCAACAGAAATTTCTGTCCACTTGTCGACGGCTGGACTTCCGACTGTACGCCACAATTTACAGCGCAACATTTTCATTTTGACATACAGCCTGTCGTTTCTTTGGTAAAAGTCATTGTTTTTTGCAACAGTGCCAATCATAAACAGATTCGTTCTTGTCTTTACTATGTGCAGATTCCACAATTTATTCCTCTTCGACCTTCCTCTTCTGAGTAAGTGGCATAAAGAAAGTACGTATTTTACTCATTTTGAAGCACGAATGCACTGATTTAAGCTTGGCTGATTGAAAACTGACTTGGTATGCTCCCAAACACCTGCTTGTAACAGTGAAAACATGACAGAACAATAGACAGTGAATTGGCAAGCGCCACTGTCTGTATCCGATATCAGCATATGAAACAAACAAGTGCGGTGCCAACCTATAAAGATTAAAACTGGGAATTTCATTCGGAAAGAAAGCATCATCGACCGAAATATTTATCATAAATTTTGCTCTAGATTAACCAAACATATTTTAAAACGTAAGAAAAAAGGTCCCGTTAATGTGTATCGTTGCGTACCCCCGGATAAAAGCCATGACACCACATCTACATCTACATCTACATCTACATCCATACTACGCAATCCACCATACGGTGCGTGGCGGAGGTTACCTCGTACCACAACTAGCATCTTCTCTCCCTGTTCCACTCTCAAACAGAACGAGGGAAAAATGAATGCCTATATGGATCTGTACGAGCCCTAATCTCTCCTATCTTATCTTTGTGGTCTTTCCACGAAATATAAGTTGGCGGCAGTAAAATTGTACTGCAGTCAGCCTCAAATGCTGGTTCTCTAAACTTCCTCAGTAGTGATTCACGAAAAGGACGCCTCCTTTCCTCCAGAGACTCCCACCCGGGTTCCTGAAGCATTTCCGTAACACTCGCGTGATGATCAAGCCTACCAGTAACAAATCTAGCAGCCCGCTTCTGAATTGCTTCTATGTCCTCCGTCAATCCGAACTGATTGGGATCCCAAACGCTCGAGCAGTACTCAAGAATAGGTCGTATTAGTGTTTTATAAGCGGTCTCCTCTACAGATGAACCACATCTTCCCAAAATTCTACCAATGAACCGAAGACGACTATCTGCCTTCCCCACAACTGCCATTACATACTTGACCCACTTCATATCGCTCTGCAATGTTACTCCCAAATATTTAATCGACGTGACTGTGTCAAGCGCTACACTACTAATCGAGTATTCAAACATTACGGGATTCTTTTTCCTATTCATCTGCATTAATTTACATTTATCTATATTTAGAGCCAGTCGTGGTGTTGAATCGTCAAAAAAGCCACTCAACCAACGACGGTCGAAGATCCCGAGACAAGTGCCAATAGATAACAGTTCATTAATTTGCTTTATTATAGTAAAAGTCTTGAATCACTGACGTTTCTGCTTAGATCTGAAGATGGTCATTACCCAACGAAATTAATAACCTGATCAAAAATAAACATTATGATCTAAGTCTGGAATTACAATAAATCAAAATATTTCCTTGATCGCTGAACACTTTTTCGTAACTATGTCCCAACTTATGAACTTCAAAAGTTGGCAGCGGAGTATCAACAATTTCAAACGTTAGTGTTCTCCAGTGTCACCTTGCGTAAGAGCGGATGGCCCTTTAATCGCCGTCCTCAAACTCTGCCACTAGGCACGAGGTCTCAGCGGGTGACCCACGACACGAGCCGCCGGTCGGCCAGCGTTAATGATGAAATGTAAACGGGAGTCATAACCGGAGGCCGGGTCATGCGCTGGCCCCACCGTTTGACTCCGGGACCGCGCTGCGCCACGCGGTCGCCCGCCGGGGCACAGCTCAACCACCGACCACTCCCTGCAGCCGCGCAAGCGCCTCTCACAAAATGCTCGTTATTTTACGAGGGTCACTCTACAGGAAATGCCCACTATTTTTTTAAAAAATCCATCTTTTATTCTACATGTTCGAAAGTTTTACAGTGCGTAGATACACTATTTGCCATTAAAATTGCTACACCACGAAGATGGCGTGCTACAGACGCGAAATTAAACCGACAGGAAGAAGATGCGGTGATATGCAGATGATTAGCTTTTCAGAGCATTCACACAAGGTTGGCGCCGGTGGCGACGTGCTGACATGAGAAAAGTTTCCAACCGATTTCTCATACACAAACAGCAGTTGACCGGCGTTGCCTGGTGAAACGTTGTTGTGATGCCCCGTGTAAGGAGGAGAAATGCGTACCATC
Organism: Schistocerca americana; assembly: GCF_021461395.2. NCBI lineage: Eukaryota > Metazoa > Arthropoda > Insecta > Orthoptera > Acrididae > Schistocerca > Schistocerca americana. The sequence continues at coordinate 1,071,480,343 of NC_060119.1, forward strand.
ACGTTTCCGACTTTGATAAAGGTCGGATTGTAGCCTATCGTCTTTGCGGTTTATCGTATGGAGATCCAATGACTTTTAGCAGAATATGGAATCGGTGGGTTCAGGAGGGTAATACGGAACGCCGTGCTGGTTTCCAACGGCCTCGTATCACTAGCAGTCGAGATGACAGGCGTCTTATCCGCATGGCTGTAACGGATCGTGCACCCACATCTCGATCCCTCAGTCAACAGATGGGGACGTTTGCAAGACAACAACCATCTGCACGAACAGTTCGACGACGTTTGCAGCAGCATGGACTATTAGCTCGGAGACCCTGGCTGCGGTTACCCTTGACGCTGCATCACAGACTCAACAACGAACCTGGGTGCATGAATGGCAAAACGTCATTTTTTCGGATGAATCTAGGTTCTGTTTACAGCATCATGATGGTCGCATCCGTGTTTGGCGACATTGCGGTGAACGCACATTGGAAGCGTGTATTCGTCATCGCCATACTAGCGTATCATCCGGCGTGATGGTAAGGGGTGCCATTGGTTACACGTCTCGGTCACCTCTTGTTCGCATTGACGACATTTTGAACAGTGGACGTTACTTTTCAGATGAGTTACGACCCGTGGCTCTATCCTTCATTCGATCCCTGCGAAACCCTACATTTCAGCAGGATAGTGCACGACCGCATGTTGCAAGTCCTGTACGGGCCTTTCTGGATACAGAAAATGTTCGACTGCTGCCCTGGCCAGCACATTCTCCAGATCTCTCACCAACTGAAAACGTCTGGTCAATGGTAGCCGAGCAACTGGCTCGTCACAACACGCCAGTCACTACTCTTGATGAACTGTGATATCGTGTTTAAGTTGCATGGGCAGCTGTACCTGTACACGCCATCCACGCTCTCTGTGACTCAATGCCCAGGCGTATCAAGGCCGTTATTACTGCCAGAGGTGGTTGTTCTGGGTACTGATTTCTCACGATCTATGCACCCAAATTACGTGAAACTGTAATCACATGTCAGTTGTAATATATTTGTCCAATGAATACCCGTTTATCATCTGCATTTCTTCTTTGTGTAGCAATTTTAATGGCCAATTGTGTACATCCTTTAGGAACAATATTTTCATTTCTCCACATAATTTCCATTCCTCTCATCTGCCTTACGCCATCTTGGAACCAGCGCCTGTATACTCGCACGGTAAAATTCTGGACCAACCTGTTGGAGCCACTGTTTGGCAGCGTGCACAAGGGAGTCATCATCTTCAAACCTTGTTCCACGAAGAGAGTCTTTCAGTTTCCCAAAGGGTGATAGTTACATGGAGCCAGGTCAGAACTGTAAGGCAGGTGTTTCAGTGTTGTCCATCCGAGTTTTGTGATCGCGTCCATGGTTTTTTGGCTGACAAGTAGCCGTGCATTGTCGTGCAACAGCAAAACATCCTGCTCTTGCCGATGTTGTCGAACACGACTCAGTCGAGCTTGAAGTTTCTTCAGTGTCGTCACATATGCATCAGAATTTATGGTGTCATGATGCCCACAAATAAGAGTCCTTCGGAATCGAACAACACCGTAGCCATAACTTTTCCAGCAGAAGGTGTGGTTTTGAATTTTTTTTTCCTTGGGTGAATTTGTATGCTGCCACTCCATTGATTGCCTCTTCGTTTCTGGTCAAAAATTATGGAGCCATGTTTCATCACCTGTCACAATTCTTCCAAGAGTTTCATCTCCACCATTGTCGTACTGTTCCAAAAGTTCGCTGCATACCGTTTTTCTTGTTTCTTTGTGAGCCACTGTCAACATCCTTGGAATCCACCTGGTACAAACCTTTTTTAACGCCAACACTTTCAGTATTCTGCAAACACTTCCTTCCCCTATCCCAACGTAGCGTGACAATTCATTCACTGTGGTGCGTCTGTCAGCACTCACCAATTCGTTAACTTTCTGCGCATTGTCTGGAGTGTGTGCAGTACGAGGCCTGCCGCTGCGAGGACAATCCTCAATATTGCCGTGTCAACTTTCATCACGTAACCTGCTTGCCCACAGACTAACTGTACTGCGATCGACAACAGCATCTCCATACACCTATTTCAACCTCTTGTGGATGTTTCCCACTGTCTCGTTTTCACAGCACAGGAATTCTATGACAGCACGTTGCTTCTGACGAACGTCAAGTGCAGCTGCCATCTTGAATACATGCTGTGACGGCGCCACTCACGGGAACAGGTTGAACTAAGTTTGAAAACAAGCGGGAAGGATGTATCCACACACTGTAAAACTTTCACACATGCAGAATGAAAACTGTACTTTTACAAAAATAGTGTGCATTTCTTTTGGAGTGATCCTCGTATATCTTCTTGTGGAATCATTCAGATCTCGTACTCAAGCGTTAGTACAGCGTGACAATTAATTACATGAAACCAAATCGTCATAACTTCTGAACGGTTTTCAATAGGTAGCTCAAACTGCACGACTGACCCCGAGGCATGGTGGGAATTAGTATGCGCTGTATGATTTGGTTTAGTGACGAAGTCCCCTTTCATTTGGATTGGTTCGTCTATAAGCAAAATTGGGTACTGAGAATGCCTCAACGGGTGACTGTGTGGTGTGCAATGTACAGCCACGGAATAATCGGTGACTAGCGAACGGTACGTGAAGGTTTTGGGAGATGATTTCATCCCCTTTATCCTAAATGACACTGATTTCTACAGGATGCGGTTCGTGCAAGAAGAAGCTCGACCCCATCGAAGCAGGAGTGTGTTTGATGTCCTGAAGGAGCACTTTGGGGACCGCATTCTCACTCTGTGATACCCAGAGGCCACTGGCATGGGCCTCGATTGGCCGCCATATTCTCCGGATCTTAACACATGCGACTCCTTTTTGTGGGTGCATATTAAGGACGATGTGTTCAGCAATAGCCCTAAAACCATTGCTGAACTGGGAGCAGCCATTCAGGAGGTTATCGACAGCATCGATGTTCCGACACTTCAGCGGGTTATGCAGAATTTCGCTATTCGTCTTGACCACATCATCGCCAATGATGGCAGGCATACCGAACGTGTCATAACCTAAATCGGAATATCTGTAGTGGCATTTACATGTTGAATAAAGAGTGTGCACGTCTTAATATGTAACTAATATACGTTTCTTTTCAGCGATTACAGAACTACTACAATATTTAAACACAGCTCTCCAGCATTCAATAACATAAGTGGCTACAGCTGTATACAGATATTCAGGTCTTTTGCGTGTTTTATCACATCACTCGTCGCTGCCAGGAATTCTTTGGAAGGACCCTTGCAGGCACGTGCGAGACATGTTGGTACAACATGGACAACTGTCTGTCGTTCCAAACCACAGTCACAAGATGGTGATGAAGATTCGCCCCACTTATAAAGAGTGTCTGTGCATCTTCCATGGTTCATTAGGGTGCGGTTCAGGGTAGTCCAAATTGCCCATGACCAGTTGAATTCAGGGAGTTTCTTATGGATGCATGACAGGTTCAGGGATCGTGGAAGACAGTTTTTTTGCCAGTAGCGTTTCCATTCATCCATGGTACTGAATTCAGTGAGAGTCCTGGCTGTGATATGAGTGGGAATCTTGGTCTTCGTCTTTTTCGGTCCACAGGGAATACATCGTTCAATACTGGCAGGTCAGTGTTATCAGCTCAAGAAATGGCTCTGAGCACTATGCGACTTAACTTCTGAGGTCATCAGTCGCCTAGAACTTAGAACTAATTAATCCTAACTAACCTAAGGACACCACACACATCCATGCATGAGGCAGGATTCGAACCTGCGACCGTAGCGGTCGCTCGGTTCCAAACTGTAGCGCCTAGAACCGCACGGCCACTCCGGCCGGCTGTTATCAGCAATTATCTGGTATTCAAGCAGTAGCACACTCTTCTGCCTGATATCAGGAGGTGGAATGTGGCTCAAGATAGGTATCCAGCGAGTAGACCGTATTGCATCTACTAACGATGCGCATGGCTTCGTTAAGTTATACGTCTATCAGTTTTACGTGTGTACTCCCCTGCCGAGTACACCAACCCGAGTGTTGGTAACCAAAGAGTGTCCGTTGACGATCACCAACGAGTGCCACAGAGTTTATAGAGAATGTTGTTTCTGTTTTTGAGTTTAGCAGACCTTCATGTCGAGGGCTCCTTAAAAGAAAGTGTCCTATCTAACGTGATCCCAAGGTATTTTCGATGCCTGTTATGATGAAATAGTGTCGCTCAAAATAGTCATCGAGGGCTCTGTGATGTTTACGCAGGGTGCTAAATCTTTTAGGTTCAAAATGAAACGGATCTTCAACTGACTGCTTTAAAATGGGGAACTAATATTCAGAAACTTATACTTAATTTTTATTGGCAAATAGCTTACATCCAACACCAGCAACAGAATCTCATACCAGTGCTCAGAGGTATGAGCGCTAATCTGAGTATACGCATACAACACCACAGAAATATTTGACCTACTCTCCCAATTAGCCACTTTGTCTGTTGTACAGTGGGACTAGCAGCTGAGACCCTACTCACAGTTTCTCCTCGGCTTCTACTGGGCTTCCATATACCAGTGACTTCATTTAATTCCAAGCCCATAAGAGACGGCTGCAATAACGACAAAGGTCATTGGACAGGAACTCCCAATCAAATCTAGCGATGACAGTAGCTATTTGCAAGTTAGACTAACTGCCTGCAAAATGTTAGGAGCAACGGAATATCGAATCTCATGCTTTGCAGTAGTGATGAGCTGCGAGGTCACAAAACTATGCAGAGAATAAATTATATCGGTTAGCACATTAAAGACATATTCGGGACAGCGCCGGTTCAAATCTCCGTCCACCCATCCAGATTTAGGTTTCTCCTCGTTTCCCTAAATCGATCCAAACAAATGCTGAGACTGTTCCTTCCATATCCCAAGCTTCGTGCTCTGTCTCTAAATGACCTCGTAGTCGATGAGACGTTAAATTCCAAATCTTCCTTCCCAGAAATTATATAATTAGAGGAAAACAGAAAACTGTTTACTGTCGGTACTTCAGTGCGGTGGAATTCTGGCAATATTTCGATGCTAATCTACGAGAACGACAAAGATAGTAGTGTACGTTTTCTTAAATTTACGTATGAACATTTTCCTTTCATGGACTAGGAGGTCATTACTGTTCATTGGTAGTCACCCAGTGAACATGACAAAGGTCCTAAAATATGCTGACAATTCCTTAAACATTTCCGAACAGCCTTGTGATGGCTTTTACTTCATTGTATCTACAACTACAAATTAACAAACGTCAGTGAAAAACAGTCTAGAGCACTAAATAATATCAAAGACCCACAGCACTTTAAAAAAATGCTAAAAATTGTTACAACTTAGCTTGAATGTAAGTAAATTCTGGAGAATTCAAATTGGAAATTACCGGATAAATACGTTAAAGTTTTGTGGTTATATTAGCTTTAAAGAATCTAACAAGACACGTAGTAGGAACTGCTTCCTGAGGGTGTCACAGAAAAAGTAAAAATAAAATAAATAAGCAAAATACTTAACGAAATTAAGAAGTTTATCACATCAACTATAGAGTGAAAATTTCCTGGATGGTGCACCAGGATGGATATCTCACAGAAAACAACACTGCAAATCTTTCTTGGTTATGACATTAGTGAGAGTTTCCACAGAATTAGTACGATGAAACAGGATAATGTCGCACATAACATTGTCAGTTCATAGATATAACAATGAGCTTATTATTCGTAATGCTGTGGCATAATGATAGCGTATCTAGAGCTGTTAGGAGCGATAATAATTCAGATTCGTTTATATATCTGAAAATATATGTGAAAGCAAAACTCTCCTTTCCCACAGCATTTGATTCACTGTTCTGTGGTTAATTATGCGACTAATTTATAAAGAAGATTGTTTCCAACTAACTCTTTCTGTTGAATGCAACACCTCTAACACATCCATGAGTGATCCTGTATTAGCAATAGACATATGGATTATGAACACCGAAAATCTGAGCGTATACCTAGGTTTTTGGGAGCAGTTTCTAACGCTGTCAGATATTTGGAGGGCTGCAGCTGAGTGCCTTACCCATTCTCATCTAACAATCTGGTCTTTTTTCTTTAACCACATCGATATCGACGTGAACTTACACTAATTACATCATTTCCATGACAAACTTTGACCTCAGATCAGTGGATTTGGAAAAGAATTTAATTCGTTGGGAGAAAAAAAATTATAGCATTTACCTGTTGTAAACGCATTCGATAAATAATGCTTGAAACATCACTTAATCTTCATTTACATACAGCGTTTGTCAGTCACGAAGCAAGAGCTATATCCGGTATTGCGCGGGCTCTAACGCCGCTGTAGGAAGATCGCGATAGTTGCATGCTCTTCCGTCCATTGCCTGGACAATATGCCAGACGGCGTATCGACTTTAGCTGAGAAAAACTAGACGTGTTAGAAGCAGTCTTGGAAAGAGATCAGAGAAAATCTTTGCGACATTTAGCACTTCGGAATGGTGTGTCAGTAGGATCTGGAGACAGGCACAGACTCAAACCGAAAGCGTAATAAGTAACGATAAATGTGCAGCACGGAGAGATTGCCTATTGAAATTCCGAGAGAGTACGTTTCTGGAAGAGTCGGACAACGTACGAGGTGTGTGAGAAAAATAATGAGACTGACAGCACTGTGAGCGATCTGGCAACGTTGTCTTGTTCCACTTGTGAAGACCAGTTTCAGCTCCGTACAGCCATCAAGTGATTTTTGAGACCGACAACAGTGAAGAGTGAAGTTATGTTTTTAGTACGTGTTACGAAAATACAACTGTAGAATTTAGAGCAACGCTATGCCATCACGTTTTGTGTTAAACATGTGGAATCCGCGTGTGTGACCATTCAAAAGCTAAAACAAGCCTATGGGCAACATTCCTTATCAAGAGCACAAGTTTTTCCCAGGCATAAATAATTTTTGGAAGGCCGGGATCACGTTGCAGATGCAGCTGGCTCAGTGAGGGCTTCAGTTTCAAAAACTGACGAAAACATCGTGTGCGTGCTCTTGTGAGATCAAAACGATGTTTAACAATAAGGATGATGCGCGATCCATTAAACTTAAAACAGTTTCACCGACCATCGAATTTCGACCGAAGTTAGGCCCATGCGAAAGGTTTCTGCGAAAATGATCCCGAATAACCTCACAACTGAGCCGAAGGACAATAGAAGAAACGATGCGTTGATGACATTAGAGGACTACCGATAACCACGAACGGTTCCGTGGTGTGATCACGGCTGATGAATCCTAGATTTTCGATTATGATACTGACACAAGGCGACAAAGTGAGGAATGGCATCCCCTCGATCGAAAAAAACCTCGAAATACACTCATAAATTAACGATAATTGCAGAATGTGGTGCCACACAACGTGGCACTGCACGAAACATGCGCTAATAGCGTAGGTACATAGGGAACACACACTACACAGATCCGTAAGTCCACAGTACTGGTGATAAGTTGAGAGAACCGTCCCGAAACGCGTGTGCTACAAAACGCCACCGTTTCCTGCGCATGTACCCCGACATCAATATGGGGTATGATTACCATGCACGCGTACACAGGCCACACAACGGGTTGGCATACTCTCGATCAGGTGGTCGAGCAGCTGCTGGGGTATAACCTCCCACTCTTGCACCAGTGCCTGTCGGAGCTCCTGAAGTGTCCTAGGGGTTTGAAGACGTGCAGCGATACGTCAACCGAGAGCATCTCAGACGTGCTCGACGGGGTTTAGGTCTGGAGAACAGGCAGGCCACTCCATTCTGCGGATATCTTCTGTTTCAAGGTACTCCTCCACGATGGCAGCTCGGTGGGGCCATGCGTTATCATCCATCAGGAGAAAGGTGGGACCCACTGCACCCCTGAAAAGGCGGACATACTGGTGCAAAGTGACGTCCCGATACACCTGACCTGTTACAGTTCCTCTGTCAAAGACATGCTGGGGTGTACGTGGACCAATCATTATCTCACCCCACACCCTCAAACCACGATCTCCATACAGGTCCCTTTAAAGAACATTGAGGAGTTGGTATCTGGTTCCTGGTTCACGCCAGATGAAAACCCGGCGAGAATCACTGCTCAGACCATACCTGGACTCGTCCGTGAACATAACCTGGGACCACTGTTCCAATGACCACGTACTGTGTTTTTGACACCAGGCTTTACGGGCTCTCCTGTGATCAGGGGTCAGTGGAATGCACCTTGCACGTCTCCAGGCTGTTCCAGTGGCTGCGGTAAGGTCCCGAGCAAGGCTACCTGCAGTACTCCATGGCCATCTGTGGGCACTGATGGTGGGATATGGGATTTCTAGTGGTGTTGTACACTGTGGACGTCCCATACTGTAGCGCCTGGACACGTTTCCTGTCTGCTGGAATCATTGCCATAATCTTGAGATCACATTTTGTGGCACATGGAGGGCCCGTGCTACGACCTGCTGTGTTTGACCAGCCTCCAGTCGCCCTGGTATTCTACCCTTCATAACGTCATGAGTATGTGTTCTTTGAGCCATTTTCAACACACAGTCGCCATTAGCACGTCTGAAAAAGTCTGCACACTTACCCACTGCACCGTACTCTGACATGCACCAACACACCTCTGCATAAGTGGATTGCTGCCAGCGCCACCGTGCGACGACCGCAGGTCAATGCCCCGCATGGACATACCCTGAGGTGATTTAAACCCGCAAACCGCCCACCAGAGCGTTGTTTCACCATGTATCAGCATTATCCTTAATTTATGAGCATGAGTGTAGCAAATCAAAGATCAAACCGATGCTGGTTTGCTTTTTTAACAGTATGTGTATTGTGCATAAAGAATTCGTTCCTTCAGAAAGACTACCAAGGAAGTTTTTTACAAAGATGGCCTTGAAAGACTCGGAAAAAGGGTGAATCGAGGGAGGCCGGACATCGCAGATAATTGGATGGTGCCTCATGACAACGATCCATGTCAAGCGGCCACTTCCATGACGGAATTTTTAATCTCAAAAGGCATTCCTGTTGTTCCAGAGCTCCCATCCCGCGACCTTCATATTCACCTGATAAACTGATAAACGTCTTAGAATGACGTCTCTTGGGGACCCTGGAGAACATTCAAAAGAATATGGCTGGCTGACTGGCATATTAAAGGCCCTACCAGGTGAAGTATTTCAGTGCTGCTACCAATACTTGGAACCATCCCGCCGGTGTAAGCTTGCCGAAGGGAACTACTTTGAATGGGACAGAATTGTTGTTTGGAGAAAGTAAAAACTTTGGTAAATAAAAGTCGGTGTCATTACTTTTAAAACACACACAAGAAACAAGTGATCTAGAGAGGAAAATCATGCTATACCTTGTGGCAATCTGATGGAAGGGTTTGGGTTTGGCGAATCCCTGGAGAACTTACCTGCTATCAAGTGTAGCGATAACAGTCAAGTAACAAGGAGATAGTGTTATGGCATGTGGGTTGTTTTCTTGGTTAGGGTGTGATCCTCTCACTACACTTAAGAAAACGTTAAATAAAGAAGGATATGAACACAATTTATACCATTGTGTACTGCGTACAGTAGAGGAACAGTTCGGAGGTTATCATCGCTTGTATCCAAGTGACAATGTTCGATGTCATAAAATAGTTCGAATGGCTCTGAGCGCTATGGGACTTAACATCTGTGGTCATCAGTCCCCTAGAACTTAGAACTACTTAAACCTAACTAACCTAAGGACATCACACACATCCATGCTCGAGGCAGGATTCGAACCTGCGACCGTAGCAGTCACGCGGTTCCCGACTGAGCGCCTAGAACCGCTAGACCACCGCGGCCGGCTCCATGTCATAAAACAGCATCTGTGAGGAAATGGTTTGTGGACAATAATATTCCTGTAAAGGACTAGCTTCACCAGAGTCCCGAGCTGTATGCAATGTACCGCCTTTGGGATGAATTAGAATATCGACTTCGCTTCAGATCCTAGCCTCGAACATCACTACCTTCTCTCGTTTCGACTCTTGAGGGACAATTGGCTGCCATTCCTGCACTCACATTCAGATACCTCACTGAAAGTGTCCTCACAAGAGTTCAAGAAGCTATAAAGGCAAAGGGTGACACACCTCGTCCGCTAATAGGTGTTCGGATATTTATAATCTGACAGTGTACATCGTAAGACGATTTGCGGAGCTTAGATGTACATGTTGACGCAGAGCACTTGCAGACCAGTTCATGCTGTAATGGGATGGCAGTTAATCACAGTCGCTGCAGTTTGTGCAAGTCGGAAGTATTGACAGTAAATGCACCTTTCTGGGAGTAAGCATGGTTGGATTCATCGGCATCCACGATCTCGTAGAACTACCGAAGATGGAGTCCTGAAAATCATCTTCAGCTGCGTCACGGTGTGAAAACAGGAGAAAGGTGCACCATTAATGGATCTTCTTTTTCCAGTGAACCATAACTTTTGATAGGCATGGAAACAAGGCATTACAGATTTTACAGAGAGCTAACAACCAATCACGATGTACACTGTCAGATCAATCTGTATATTGAGCAAGCAGTAAAGGAAACAAAAAGAAAAATTCGGAGTAGGAATTAAAATTCATGGAGAAGAAATAAAAACTTTGAGGTTCGCCGATGTCATTGGAATTCTGTCAGAGACAGCAAAGGACCTGGAAGAGCAGCTGAAAGGAATGAACAGTGTCTTGAAAGGAGGATATAAAATGAACATCAACAAAAGCAAAACGAGGATAATGGAATGTAATCGAATTAAATCGGGTGATGCTACGGGAATTAGATTAGGAAATGAGACGCTTAAAGTAGTAAATGAGTTTTGCTATTTGGGGAGCAAAATAACTGATGATGGTCGAAGTAGAGAGGATATAAAATGTAGGCTGACAATGGCAAGGAAAGTGTTTCTGATAAAGAGAAATTTGTTAACATCTAGTACAGATTTAAGTGTCAGGAAGTCGTTTCTGAAAGTATTTGTATGGAGTGTAGCCATGTGAAGTGAAACGTGGACGATAAATAGTTTAGACAAGAAAAGAGTAGAAGCTTTCGAAATGTGGTGCTACAGAAGAATGCTGGACATTAGATGGGTAGATCACATAGCTAATGACGAGGTATTGAATAGAATTGGGGAGAAGAGAAATCTGTGGCACAACTTGACTAGAAGAAGGGATTGGTTGGTAGGGCATATCCTGAGGCATCAAGGGATCACCCGTTTAGTATTTGAGAGCAGCGTGTAGGGTAAAAATCGTAGAGGGAGACCAAGAGATGAACACACTAAACAGATTCAGAAGGATGTAGGTGGCAGTAGGTACTGGGAGATGAAGAAGCTCGCACAGGATAGAGTAACATGGAGAGCTGCATCAAACCAGTCTCTGGACTGAAGACCACAACGACAACAACAACAACCCACAAAGAGACAGCCAGTTATTGCATGTAGGATAATGCGAGAGCACACACCGCTAGTAATCTACGATAGCATAATGAGGTGATTTCGATGCTAGGTTGCATAACTCCAACGTCGATGGTTCTGCTTGTTCACGGACCATTCTAAATATAGCCATGCTTTATTAGGAGAAAGAGCATCATGCAAAAACTGCAATGGGCAGTTGGAAGTAGTGACGTAGAGTTAGAATTTGTCTGTCCGTGCTCTACCGTTATTTTGAAATCTTTCAATCTGAGTTGGTGCGAAGCACTGTGAGCAGATGGTGCTGACAGTCTCGAGTGCCCAACGACGCAACGACTTTCTAGGACTCGTTTTCAAAGCCGCTTCCAGCTATCCTGTTTCTCGGCTGAAAATGATACGCCACCTGCCATAATGTCCGAGCAAAGCGACGGAGCGTATGCGTCGATCGGAGACTTGCTGCGGGTGTATTGGCTCCTGTGTTACGTCGGACATAGCGCCCCTGACGTACGCGGAACATCGTGTATATTTCTCTATTCACATACTCTAATTAAGACAACCCTCAGTGTTTCGCGCCACATTTAAGGAAGACACAGTGCGCGAGTTCTCGAGGTAATAGCGCAATGGCGATTATTACTTGCCTGCATCCGCAGTTACGAGACGGGATCGGCCGCACAGGATAAAGCGCTACGCCAACAATTTTTTACCGAGATTGGAATGTGAGTCTGGGACGCGCCTGAATAAATTCGCCCGTTACACGGGCCGCGGCGGTGTGGAAACCCCTGGTAGTGGCCTCCAACAGCCGCTGCTTTCGACAGTTATTTCCTGGCCAGTCGGCTCCGTGAAATGTTTTCATTGCCCGCACAGGCCGTTAGCAGGACGGCTCCGATGGGGCCGATTTGTTCAGCTTACCAATAATGTTAGCTCAGCGCGAGAACGTCTAACAGCTCCGTAAGGGAGCGAGGTAGATGCTGTCCAAGGACTCGGAATATCCACTCTTATATTTCTTCGTTTTACGTACCTGTATTGCACACCACATCCTCGTTTCCACGATGTTATAATTCAAATTTATTTTTCGTGCATTATTTTGTTTTAATAAGCGCACACTTGTCAAACTAATGTCATTGAGATCAAACGAAACACGCGAATCCAGGAAAGATATTTTAATTGTCATTTTGTTTGTTTCGTGTGACTAGTCTCGCTGACAAATGGTGTATATATCCTTCTTTATTTTTACGCTTATTAGAGTTGAAGGCTTGGGAATGAAACTGAGAAATCAAGATTACGTCTCTGAACTGAAACTTAATTAAATCGGTTTTTTACTTCTGTTTCTCCTTTGATTCCCTAACGTTTCCGAAGGCAACCACAAGCAGTTCAAGATTACGATTCTGTCATGAAATTTAATGAGATCGGTTATTCACTTCTGTTCCTCTTCTGATTCCCTAATGTTTCTGTAGCCAGCCTCAAGGCGTTCTGCCTAAAGCATCATAAAGTTCTCAAGTCAACATCCCTTTCTCTCAACACGAGCTAATCGTACAGGGATGAAAGAGGTATCGTTAGGAAGGCTTTATAACCGCCTTCTGACATTCCATACCAATTTTGCGATAAAACTTACTATTTGTGTAAAATTTTAACGTAAAAGAGGCTTTTAATTATCAATTGGCAAAAAGGCAGCATGGTTGCACAGCTTTACTCTTATATCTTACGAGAATATCTTATTAATCACGAATAAGAAGCTCCCTTTTCATACTATCTTGTTAAAAATACTGTTTTATTTGTTTTTAAGTACTCAATAACACTATCTAATTTTTACAGAGCTTTGTCACAGATAATAACCGTGACGACTGCGATAGTCCAATATCTCTGCACCTATCCCTTAAAGAAAACAAAAAATAAAAAATCGCACGAAGATTACATTCTGATGTCAAATACCGTTTATATCAAAGTATTGTAATTCTCTGTAAAGGATTTTGTTCTAAATTATGTTCATGGAAATATTTGTAAATGGATGTATCATGAATTCCTGATTATTACTTCACGTCGTTCGATTAATTTTTAAAGACTTTTATCCTCATTCCAAAAACAACCGTTATCCAGATGGCTCTACTTATTCCAAACACTATCATTTTTTAAAACTATAAAAGTGCGAAAGTTTCGCACTGGTCCCCTGGTCTCTTCAAAATTTATTCACTGTTCAAAGCTCACTACTCATTATATACAGTTAACGACTAGTAGATGATGCTTGAACACTAAGTGTTTCTATCACAGTCGCACAGCTAGTTTAATATGTGTTGACAATAATGAAGCCATGACGGAAAGGAATCTGATCTTCAAATTTAAGAACCCAGACTATTCGAGGGCTTTATGCACAGGATAGTAACACAGACATGCTCGAAAGAATATTAATCACAGTATCGGAAACTTATTTTCTTGGCGCGGTCGAGAAACGAAACAACCTAGTACCTATGAGTACAAGCAACTACATTGACAAATGGAACTATAATTGTTCTTTCTCCGGGCGGTAACCTTGAAAGTAACAAAAACACACTGTCCGTCCAAAAAGGATCGAAACTAATTTTATTACTGGCGTATAAGCGACGTCAGCGCAGTAACTATGGTGGCAACTAGAACTAACAACTGTAAAAAACAGATATGCATTGGAGCAATCAATTTTGAGCGGGCGGTGTTGAGTAGTGGTTTTGTGGCTACAGTTGTCAACGTAGCAGGATCAAAAATTGAAATGGAACAACGAACTGAAGCTCTAATCAACTGCTGATGACGTTCCCCAATACGTTTTTAAGAAAAGAAGGTCTGTCCGACGCACCTGCAGTCCCGGAAAAAAAAGACGGGTGGGCGCCTGCCGTGACTTTCTGAAATGCAACATGCGGACGGTTCATTTTTGGAAAAAATCTTCATGGGTCATGAGACTTCACATCAATACGAACTTACGACAAAGTACAGAAACGCACATAAAGAGTCAACTCTTTGATGACATAACCGGTATAATCGACATTCAAGACAACATAAGTCTGAGTTAAACAGAATCCTAAAGAAGGACTTTCTGACAGTTTCACGTGGCTATATGAACATTCTTTGCGTTGTACCCAAGTTTGGGAGACCATGTAAAACACGCGAAGCATTAAAACTACCAGCTTAACTTTTATCTAGTTTTTATTAATCCAATCTCAAAACTTTTCGGACTGTCGTGGTCAAGGCTAGCCAAGCGAATGAACAATTTATCGAACGAGGAAGTTCTTTATTTGGTAGCGAGAGACTTAGCTAAGAATTTTGTTAAGATTTTGTAGGTATACACGGTGGTAGACTTTCAATTCACATACATAGACGATAATTGTGGCATGTAAGTAAAAATGTGGTCAAGCGCCAAAAATCGGATACAGATAATCAACAAAATGCATATAGCAGTTATACAAAAGCAGTATAAAAGTTGGGGATCGCGATACAAACACAATAGTTATACAGGTTTCATGTCAGCGTTTTTATTCTACGTCACTAGGTTTAAGAACGAAATTACACAAAATTTGATGAAAGTGAAATGTTCTGTATTTAATGGCTTCAACATAAACATCGATACAAGTGCCATCGTACCCATTTTCACTAATTTCGGAAGGTTTTCGTAAAACCACTTGTTTTCCTCTTTTACAAAGGGAATCATTTTAGCTAAATAGGTTTTCTTTTTTGCAGACCACATAGGTTCACAGTGTAGTATTTCCAGCTGCATCTGTTGAACGTCACAGGGTTTCACGTTCCTCTTCAATATGTAATGTTCCCTGAACTCATCAACTGCATTGACAGTTGACCAAGCTTTTGCAGTTTGCGTAACCGTTCAGAGCAATCTGATGCAATGTGCTTTTCAAATGTGCACTTTGGTGAAATTCTTATTTTTCAGCAGCTAATTTAAAGTCTCTTTCTAGCCTAAGAGTCACTGTAAATGGTGTTGTGCACGTAGATGCAGTGATGAGGCTAATTAAATCTTCCGGAACTTTACACACTATTAGCCTCTTTCGTTTCCCAGTTTGAGCGAAATCACGACATAAGAGTGTGTCCTTTCAACAAAAACGTATGCTCTGTTTCCATAAAGTAACTCTTTTCTGTTCATCACCATCATTAGTGTTCTGCCAAAAGGCAGGTTTCCACATGGCAGTTCTCCAGGCTGTCCGGCCTTCTGCCATCCTCTTCAGTTCCGCATAATTTCCTCTTCCCTTATGTCGTCTGTCATCTTGTATCTCCTTCTTCCTCTCAGTCTTCTCCCACAAACCAGACCTTCCAAAGCATCTGCTAGCACGCACTCCCTTCTCAATGAATGTCCCAACCAGTTCTTTTTTCCTTTCTCTTATAACCTTCAGCAGACATCTTTTCTCACTAACCCTTTCCAATATTCTTTCATTACTCACTCTTTTCATCCAGCTTATCTTCTCCATTCTCCACCACATCCACATCTCAAACGCTTCTAACCTTTCGTCATCCTCTCGTCTCAGCGTCCTTATTTCTGCCCCATATAGTGCCACACTCTTGACAAAACATTTGCCAAACCCCTTTTCCTTAGACCTTGATCTAATTTGCCTTTTCTGTTCGGTAAGTAAATACTTCCGTGCAACTAGTTAACTATAACCCATAATCTGAGTGATGATTTTTGTCGCTACGAAATTAGTTTCAATAATAAATGAAATGCATTAAAATACTTTAACATTACTTACGTTGATTCAGAGCCTTATAATAACTTCTAAAATGACAGTGAAGTCTACCTGGTGCTTGGCAGCCTCTTTAGCTGCAACCACAATATTGTCTTTTCGAGTATATTCCTTCCCTTCTCTGCCTAGTTGCTTCCTTTCACTTTGAGCTCTACCTTCACCCCTCTTCTTCCGTTTTGGTGCAGTTTTCCTTTCCACTTTGCAGTGTTCTGTATTTTTTACATGTAATAACTACTCCAGCTATGCCTCATTGCTGCAAACAAACCACGGAGTTATTTCAGTTGTCAGCAATTCATACAAGTGCACTCTAAAACACTAAAAGAGAGTTGGCGCTTGGCTTATTATCTGAACATCGATGTTGGCTTTAGATATGAGTGCCATTAGACAGCTGTAAACACTGTTTCCCGCTGTTCTGGTGCTTGTGTTAGCGTATATGTTATTAGCATTGGTATTTACAACGAAATTTTACCAATAAATCAGGGTTTCCTCTTTGGCGCTTGACCCGTAATTTGCTTAAATGTCATAATCGGTTTTGACAATTATAATCGTTTAGGTGTGCAATGAGCTTCTTATTAGATAGTTACTGTGTAAAGTATTAAGGTTAAATTAGAGCCAAAGGACAGTCAAATGGTTCAAATGGCTCTGAGCACTATGGGACTTAACATCTGAGGTCAGGTCATCTGTCCCCTAGAACTTAGAACTACTTAAACCTAACTAACCTAAGGACATCATACACATCCATGCCCGAGGCAGGATTCGAACCTGCGACCGCAGCGGTCGCGCGGTTCCAGACTGTAGCGCCTAGAACCGCTCGGCCACCCCGGACGGCAAAGGATAGCCCATCCTATTTTAGTGTATTAGTGAATGGGAAATGGCAATGACAAATGACAAGATAGAAGTCATGACGGAAGAAATGGATAGTGGATTTTGTAATTGTAATGAGTTCAGTCTGAGAAGTTACTGGTAGTACCGGCCGTTAATTGGCTGCGAAGAAACGAGAAGGATCTCTGGGTTGTTGGACACAGACAAGAAATATCGATTCGTCTACGTTTTAAGAGAAATGGCTGCGAGGTGCCGCATTAGATGTATATTCTATGTACACTGGAACCTGCGGGCAGTGGCAGTCAGTACGGAAAGTGTACGAAGAAAGAACAGTAATGTTACTAACGTGAACAATTTGAAGAGATGTAAACGGTACTGCAGGAAACATCACAGCAGTTAGGTCTGAAAATGTTCCCACGGTCTTCTCTGCATTGGCAGATGCTGTAACAAGTCGCTAATACATGTTATTCGGCCACGGGGATAGATCTGTACACACGGAGAAAGTGGCAGAGATAACCGAGAGCAGACGTTTGTAGGGACACGTTCAGAAAACTAAATCTCATTCTGGAGGACCGAAGTATCCGGATGGCTCTCAAGAGGAACACATTCATTGCACGTATACCACGAGTCGGCACTTAGGCCAGGAAACGGTCGCGCTGACTTGGGACCAGGCCAAAGGACTGCAACTTGCGCAACGGCCCATTGGAGGGGCACGTGCCTCGAATCTCCCGGGGGGCTAAGACGCTCAGTCGTGCTATTAGAATCTGTTCGGGTGCTATCAATTCCACTCCAACAAATGTGCTAGTGGTGGAAGCCATAGCAGGACCGTGGGAAATTCACAGGGCAGCACTGACGTCACATCCATTCCTTCAGCGAACTTGATAGAGCTTTGGACGTGCCGCAGAGGAAACTATGTCATTATTTGCCTCCCAGTTATGTACAACTTATCAGTGTGGTCGTACTGTGGTGTTCACACAGCATCGCAGAGGAAATATCGCGGGCACTACATACGGCATACAAACAGGAGAGACTATACGCTAGAATAAGAAAGGCTCCACATCTGACAGATGAGCAGTAGACAGTAAAAGACACAGATGCAAAAACAGACAATGGCTCGGATGCTGTTTCTACATATCTACATACATATTCCGCAATCCACCATATGGTGAGTGGCGGATGGTACCTCGTACCACAACTAGCATATTCTCTCCCTGTTCCACTCCCAAACAGAGCGAGGGAAAAAGGCTGCCTTATGCCTCGGTACGAGCCCTGATCTCTGTTATCTTATCTTTGTGGTCTTTCCGTGAAATGTAAGTTGGCGGCAGTAAAATTGTACTGCAGTCAGCCTCAAATGCTGGTTCTCTGAATTTCCTCAGTAGCGATTCACGAAAAGAAGACCTCCTTTCCTCCAGAGACTCCCGCTTGAGTTCCTGAAGCATTTCCGTAACACTCGCGTGATGATCAAACCTACCAGTAACAAATCTAGCAGCCCGCCTCTGAATTGCTTCTATGTCCTCCCTCAATCCGACCTGATAGGGATCCTAAACGCTCGAGCAGTACTCAAGAATAGGTCGTATTAGTGTTTTATAAGCGGTCTCCTTTACAGATGAACCACATCTTCTCAAAATTCTACCAATGAACCGAAGACGACTATCCGCCTTCCCCACAACTGCCATTACATGCTTGTCCCACTTCATATCGCTCTGCAATGTTAGGCCCAAATATTTAATCGGCGTGACTGCGTCAAGCACAACACTACTAATGGATTATTCAAACACTACAGGATTCTTTCTCCTATTCATCTGCATTAATTTACATTTATCTATATTTAGAGTTAGCTGCCATTCTTTACGCCAATCACAAATCCTGTCCAAGTCATTTTGTATCCTCCTACAGTCACTCAACGACGACACCTTCCCGTACACCACAGCATCATCAGCAAACAGCCGCACATTGCTATCCACCCTATCCAAAAGATCATTTATGTAGATGGAAAACAACACCGGACCTACCACACTTCCCTGGGGCACTCCAGATGATACCCTCACCTCCGATGAACACTCAGCATCGAGGACAACATACTGGGTTCTGTTTCACATACAGGAAGTGAAGACGAGGTATACACACAAACATAATAAAAGTAAGTTAAGGTCTTCCAACCCTAAATCGAATCGATTAAAAAAAGTAAATCTCTACGTAGTTTGATGTTATATCATTTCACAACATGTAACACTATCTGAAGATATGACACTTCTTCTTCTTTCATTCCATCATGTGTGACTGACTCGAAGTTTCACTGAGCTTTCTCACATGATGCAGCTGACTGTGTCATATTAAATAAACTCCAAATCCTCACTCTTACCTTAAATTCGGAAACACATTGTAACCTCATTAATCGATACATTATTAATTATTACCACAGTCAAGGCAACTTATATAACATATGCATACCAAACACACAGGAGGTATAAATCGGAGGACTGTCACATCATATCTAAGCCAAATTTATTGTGATCTCTTGTTTCTTCCATCAAATACAATTTAAATTTTAACTTAAAATACATCCACGACCTAATAGGTATCTTATTTATTATCATTATCTAAGTTAGCAACAAATTTAAACAATATTGTATACATGGCGTCCCATTTATCTTGACTACCCTAAATAACTGTTTGTCCAGACGCAAATTACAAAATGTTTCAAGCAAATGTTCTTTAGTCGTCAGAGGGACATCAATCAGCATGATTGCCTTCGTTGTAGCCTTGTCTTTTACAAAGATATGAACAGTGGTATGATTTCTTAAACGGTATCCTGTATTTTTAATTGGGTAATTCATGTCCTCTCCTAAGGACCTATTCAAAAATGTATCACAGAGAACCATTCACTGAAACACAACGTTATTAATTACCTAACACAACATTGACGTTGACGCTCCCAGAGCTTAGTGCAGGTACTCGGGGTAATGAAACACATCCACGTGCTGACGTTGACAGAGGACAAATGTAAACATAAGTAGAATGCACACCCGTCATTCTGTCTGTTGTGGATTGGCAGGTGAGCCAACCCAGGAGTCTAGAGGAAGCCGAAAGGCACACGTTTTAGCTCACGTAGGCTGGCGTGAATTCTGTAACAGGACAAGGAATTTAGACTTTAGAAAAAAAACGGACGTAGCTGGTGGAATACTTAACTTTAATCCATTAATGATGAACGTCGGTCTTGCCGTTACATGATTCACAATATAAATAGCAACTGATAATGGCGCCTTGCTAGGTCGTAGCAAATGACGTAGCTGAAGGCAGTGCTAACCATCGTCTCGGCAAATGAGGACGTATTTTGTCAGTGAACCATCGCTAGCAAAGTCGGTTGTACAACTGGGGCGAGTGCTAGGAAGTCTCCCTAGACCTGCCGTGTGGCGGCGCTCGGTCTGCAATCACTGATAGTGGCGACACGCGGGTCCGACGTATACTAACGGACCGCGGCCGATTTAAAGGCTACCACCTAGCAAGTGTGGTGTCTGGCGGTGACACCACACTGTAAACCACCGTCAGTTGAAGAGATGTGTGAATAGAATGTACACCAACGAAGAGAAGGTAGAAATGATACACGTCTATAGGGAATGTACAGTAATTGCAATTCTGTTGTATTATGTACAGGTACGTTTAGTACAGTAGTTTAGTCCTTTTAAATACTGTTATGTACAGTAGGCATACAGTAAAGGCTATCCTTACTACAAACTGCATCGACATAATGTTTCTTTTATTGTTGTTGCCGTTGTTGAAGGTAGCCGAAATGCTACGCAGGCAGCGGAATTGTACAGAGACCATTATCCTGGCAAGAACCCACCTTCCCGACGGTTGTTTTCTCGTCTGGTTGCGACGCTTCAGGAAACGGGAAGTTTCAACAATCATCGTAACACTTGCAGAGAATAAGCTGCCGAAGTTACTGTTCTCACTTACGTTGCTATGAATCCATATGTGAGTACACGACAGTTTGAACACGAGATTGGCATTCCTAAAACCAGTGTACATCATATTATTACACATCAACGGTTCCATCCTTATCATGTACACCTACATCAAGAGTTTAATGAGAATGATTTCCAGAGTCGTGTACAGTTCGGTCAGTGGGCACAGCAGCAAATCCTCCACAACCCGAACTTCTTCTCCAATGTTCTATTTACCGATGAATGTTTCTTCTCAAACAAAGGACAGGTAAATACAAGAAACATGCATTATTGGTCCAGCGACAACCCACGATGGTTTAGACAATGGAATATCAGCGTCAATGGAGAGTTAACGTCTGGTGTAGGATGCTTGGTACTACAATTATTGGTCCTTATTTCATCAATGGTAGTCTAAACGGCACAGAGTATCCAACTTACTCAGACGAATTCTTCCTCCTCTTCTGGATGAAGTGCCGCTAAGAACCAGAATGTTTATGTGGTATCAACACGATGGATGTCCAGTACATAACGCCTTGCGTGCACGTCCTGTTCTGAACCGAAGGTATTCTGCCAGATGGATTGGTCGAGGAGGAACCGTAGCTTGGCCTGCTAGTTGTCCTGATTTAAATCCCCTGGACTTTTTTCTTTGGGGATACATTAAAGACACTGTCTATCGCGGTACTCCAACAACTCCAGAGGACATGCAGGAACGTATCGTGCTTGCTTGTAATTCTCTTCAGCAGGCAACACTGGAAGCAGTAAATAATTCTTTCTACGGTATATTGATAATTTTCACTTATGGACCGTCTGACAGCAACTGAATAAAACACAATTTTAGTGCCATACGCGTTTCGCCTTTATTTTCTGCAAGGCATCATCAGTGGCAGGTTGCGTAGACAGTTTCTTACATATTACGCTCCTGTTGTATTTTTGGTGTTGTTCTTCTTCCTATGAGCGCCAATTTGCTGTTTTTTCTGCATTGCACAGCACTATGCACTGAACGCTTGTTTTAATGTCTACGCAACCTGCCACTGATGATGCCTTGCAGAAAATAAAGGCGAAACGCGTATGGCACTAAAATTGTGCTTTATTCAGTTGCTGTCAGACGGTCCATAAGTGAAAATTATCAATATAACGTAGTATTACGCGCAACTGAGGAGGACAGGACCACAAAAGTTGAATAATTCTTTCATTCAACGAGTGCCCCAGTGTATGAGTGTCCAGGGTCACCACTTTGAGCACCTTTGAATGTTCTACTCCTGGGAATGGTACAGGAGAGTCAAAAGTCAATTTTGTGTTATGTTTTTACTTGGTTTGCATTTGCTTTCTAACAACTCCAGCAAATGAACGAGTTTGTGATCCAGGGCTCAGTGTCAATGTAATTAATAACGTTGTGTTTCAGTGAATGGTACATTGTGATGCATTTTTGGATAGGTCTTTAGGAGAGGAAATGAATTACCGAATAAAAAATACAGGGTGCCATTTAAAAAAGTCATATCGCTGTTCATATCTTTGTAAAAAACAAAGCTACAACGAAGGCAGTCATGCTAATTGATGTCCCCCTCACGGGTAAAGAACATTTTCTTGAAGCATTTTGTAATTTGCATCTGGACAAACAGTTGCCTACGGTGGTCAAGATAAATGGGACACCCTGTATATACATGTGTAATTTTTTAAATTTTTTGATTTTCATTTTTTATTTTATCCTTTTGTAAAACTCTCAAAAAATGTACTGATAATAAAATTTAATTTGTATGATATAACACGTAAAATTACAAAATGTACGACCTGATATATAATAACAGGCAGCAGGTTTTTATTTGAGAGATAAATAAATAAATGTTCAGACTTGAGTAGGAAACAGTCTCTTAGAAACTGTAGCCTTTATTTTCTTTCCTCCTCGGACGCCGACGCCGAGGAATTCGACGTTATCCAGCATATCACAGAGTATCCAAAAGCTATCCCAGCGTGTACAGACAGATCCAAGTCTACAAAGGGACAGGATAATTATACTATATATGATCAAAAGTATCCGGACACCCCCAGAAACATAAGTTTTTCCTATTAGGTGCAATTTTTTGCCACCTACTGCCAGGTACTCCATACCAGCGACCTCAGTAGTCATAAGACATCGTGAGAGAGCAGAATGGGGCGCTCCGCGGAACTCACGGACTTCGAACGTGGTGAGGTGATTGGGTGTCATTTGTGTCATACGTCTGTACGCGAGATTTACACATTCCTAAACATCCCTAGGTCCACTGTTTCCGATGTGACAGTGAAGTGGAAACGTGAAGGGACACGTACAGCACGAAAGCATACAGGCGACCTCGTCTGTTGTCTGGCAGAGACTGCCGACAGTTGAAGAGGGTCGCAATGTATAATAGGCAGACGTCTATCCAGATCATCACACAGGAATTCCAAACTGCATCAGCAACAACTGCAAGTACCATGACAATTAGGCGGGAGGTGAGAAAACTTTGATTTCACCGTCGAGCGGCTGCTCATAAGCCACACATCACGCCGCTAAACGCCTAACAACGCCTCGCTTAGTGTAAGGAGCGTAAACATTGGACGTTTGAACAGTGGAAAAACGTTACATGGAGTGACGAATCACGGTACACAATGTGGCGATTTGTCGGCAGGGTGTTGGTATGGCGAATGCCCTGTGAACTTCATCTGCTAGCGTGTGTAGTGCCAACAGTAAAATTCGGAGGCGCTGGTGTTATGGTGTGGTCGTGTTTTTAATGGAGGGGGCTTGCACCCGTTGTTGTTTTGCGTGGCACTATCACAGCACAGGCCAACATTGATGTTTTAAGCACCTTCTTGCTTCCCACTGTTGAACATCAACTCGGGGATGCCGATTGCATCTTTCAACACGATAGAGCACCTGTTCACAATGCATGGCATGTGGCGGAGTGGTTACGCGACGATAACATCCCTGTAACGGACTGGCCTGCGCAGAGACCTGAGCTGAATCCTACAGAACACCTTTGGGATGTTTTGGAACGGCGACTTCGTACCAGGCCTCGCCGACCGACATCGATACCTCTCCTCACTGCAGCACTCCGTGAAGAATGGGCTACCGTTCCCCAAGAAACCTTCCAGCACCTGATTGAACGTATGCCTGCGAGAGTGGAAGCTGTCATCAAGGCTAAGGGTGGGCTAACAACATACTGAATTCCAGCATTACCTATAGAGGGCGCCACGACCTTGTAAGTCATTTTCAACCAGGTGTCCGGATACTTTTGATCACATTATGTACGTAATTAAGTCCCACTATAGAAACTGAAGCCGTTTACAGTCTTCCTCGTCAATGAAACAGCTTTACGGCCGCGGATCTAACAAAAAAGTGGTTGAAATGGCTCTGAGCACAATGGAACTTAACATCTGAGGTCATCAGTCCCCTAGAACTTAGAACTACTTAAACTTAACTAACCTACGGACATCACACACATCCATGACCGAGGCAGGATTCGAACCTGCGACCGTAGCGGTAGCGCGGTTCCAGACTGAAGCGCCTAGAACCGCTCGGCCACTCCGGCCGGCGCGGATCTAACAATCTATGCAGAACAGGCGTCAAGGTACGCATACCATAGTGTGTTTGAAAAAATCCATGCGATTTTATGAGACTATACATTAGCTGATCAGAAGTATCCGGACACCCCTATGTAACACGGAACTGAACACTAGACATCAGGATAGGCAGATCCGCCAGTATAGAAGGAAGCAGAGAGTACTGTGTTGCCAATAGCGGAGCGATAACAGCAGAATACGTTGGTCATGAGAGCTGAATGACTTCGAATGTGGACTAGTCACTGGATGTCACCTGAGTAACAAATCCATCTGGGCATTTATATCATTCCGAAGCTGCCCAAGTGATTACGAAGTAGAAACCCGAAGGAAGAACTACAGCTAAAGCAAGACAAGGCAGGCGTCATGCACGGACCGACAAGGACTGTCGGGAATTTCGGAAGGTGGTTGTAAAAAATCGCAGGAAGGAATATAGCGTGAGTTCGAGAGTGCTACCTGGAGTCCAGCTAGCAGTGAGTGTATGGAGGGTGTTAAAAAGAATGGTGTACAATGATCGAGTAGCTCCTTGTAAGCCACAGAGCGACGCCATCGGACAGCGTATGTTTGACAACAAATGATTGAGAGTGATAAATCAGGCTTTATCCTGAGGCAATCCGATGAAACGGTTCAGGTTTGGCATCGCTATCATTTGTAGTGCCAATAGTGATGTACGGAGGAGCTTCTGTAGCAATATGGAGGTGTTTCTCTTGGTTTGGGTATTGCTCTTAAGAAAACGCCAAATCCGGAAGAATATAAGAACATTTTACAGCACTGTGTACTGTGTACAGTCGAGGAACAGGGCCGAGACGAGGACTGATCGTGCATGGTAACGGAATCTGTCGTAAAGCGGCATCTGTGAGCCAGTGGTCTGTGCACAATGACACTCCTGAAACGGACTGCCCTGCCGAAATTCATAACCCGAACACAATGGTACATCTTTGAGATGCGGTAGAACGTCGACTTCACTCCAGATCCCAGTGTCAAACATCCATCTCTGGTTTCTGGTCTTTAGAAAGGGCTAGCATTCCTCCACAGACAAACAGACTTAATTGAAAATGTTCCCGGCAGAGTTGAGATCGCCATAAAGGCGAAGGGCGGGAAAACTCAGTGTCAATGTCCTTTTATTTATTTATTGCTTATTTAGCATGGCCCTCTCTTACATCTCACCAGGAGTAACACACGCCAAATGTATTACAAAACCTTACAAGTAATAATAAAAATGATGATAATAATAACTGAAACTGATAACAATAATAATAATAATAATAATAGTAGAAAGGACATATAGAATTATGTAGATCAGCTTAGCACATTTGAAGCCACGCTTACTATTATCAGAAGCAAAATAGGTAAAGTAAGAGGAGAAGATTGAAATGACAGTGTCAGTGGCTGTTAAGAAAGATCAAACTGCAGCGAACTCTGACGAAAACGGGTAGGGAGAAGTTCTGGGGAGCGGGATTGACCAGAACGAGCTGCACTGATGTAGAGATGGCTACTGTGATAGATGGTAGACATGTAGTGTTTCGCGATATTTGTAAACATCCAGACATACCATTGGGAAGCAGTCGACAAGAGATGCTCATGAATAAATTGAATAAGGATAAATGTAGTGGGAAAGCGAAACTGTGTGTTTTCCTTTCTTGTATGCAGTGAATGTGGAGCAGTGGCGGAGCCAGCGAGAAGGGGACCAGTAAGAATGGTATTGCAACCACTGATCGTCCGGGAGTAATTTGTGCCGTAGTGCAGCAAGAACCTGAACCCGAGAGCCATGGAGGAAATGACGCACCAACAAGGGCGTAATGAAGAATGGAACAGCAGTAGTTTTTTTATCTGGTTGGCTCTCTCAGGTCCTAAAGTACGCATGTACCGACGTTTATGTTCAAAAAAATGTTCAGATGTGTGTGAATTTCTAAGGGACCAAACTGCTTAGGTCATCGGTCCCTCGACTTACACACTACTTAAACTAACTTACATTAAGAATAACACACACACCCATGCCCGAGCCTTTTTCAAATGTACGTAAGAGACAGGTATTACCGCAGCAATTGCTTGTTGTGTTGCTAAAAAAAATAGTGAAAATGTTGGGCAAAATATACCCCTGTTTGTGAGAAGTGCGGCTACTTATTTACTAGCGCAGTAGAGAGAACTTGCGCAAGAATTCCAGGAATCTTCACCGTAGTTTGATCGACAGGGAAGTCGCACGGAAGGGTCCGGAACACCGCACAACTACTCTGAGAAAAGAGGATAAAGGTAATACCACTTTCATCTGGCGGTGTATTAGGGTCGGCAAAATATTGCCCAGTTATATCGGCCAGGGACGTAACTTCCCGCTAGTGCTGGTATAAGAACCACCACAAACCTTACAAAATCTTCATCAGCAGGAGAAGAGGTTTTGAAGATATTTAATTTCTCTGATACTTTGAGGACGATTGTTCCAGAGTCGGATTCCTGATACAGAATATGATTTAGAAAACATGACATTGCTACGGCATGGTACAGAGAGAATCTTACTTTGCCGAGAACTAATTTTTGGGCCAACCTGTTCAGATAGTATAGTATTAGTTGAGGACAAATAAAAGGGAGTGCAGTGATTTAGAAGACTCTAGAAGCAACATAGGGTATGACAGTCTTCACTTTTATAGGCACGTAGGGACGCTAATGGTTTGTAGGCTGTGTGATATGGCCGAAAAAAAGTACGTCACGACTGTATCGTATATGAGCATTCATTGACAATTCCAGCCTGCGTGAGCTTTCGTACAACAGTCCGTGGAAAATGGCATAGCAGTAATCAGGTATGGGGAGTATTAGTGTCTCTGTGAATTTCCTTTTAAGCCCAAGAGGAAATACTCTCTTATATTTCTGTAGTGAGTGAAGTGGCGCTGACGCCTTCTTACAGACTGCAACTCTGTGTTCAGTTCCGTCTACATGATGGTCCACAACTATCTCCGAGTTCTTTACAGAAGAAGAAAATGTTATTTCTGTGCCGTTGAGGATAAATGGTGGAGGAGTGTCTCTGAACTGAGGGATAATAAGTCTTTTGTGACCGACCAGGGTTTCTTGTGTTTTAGGTGGGTTAAGTTTCAAACCTCTGCACTACGCCCACACTGATAGGGCAAGTAAATCGGCATTTACATTCTGGATGGGTGTTCGTTGGACTTGCACCTAGAAATAACTGAATATCGTCAGCCTCTTATATTTACAGGGGGAGAGAGTAGATGGCACATCATTAACATACAATGAGACGAGTAATGGGCCCAATACTCATACTTGTGGGACCCCTGATCTTGCATGCATCCACTGTGACGTTTTTCTTTCAATCAATACTCCCAGCTTCCAGGTTTATGGAAAGATGTTGGAGGCTAGAGAATGGTTAAAAATGTCCATTATTTTGGGCTTTAGAAGATCGACGAGAAGAATGACAAAAAAAAGTTTTCTCTGTACCAGCCATTGATACTTTACCAGAATCGACAGTTTGTGGCCTTCCGACTTGGAAAAGTAAACATGTCGGCAAAGTGTAGGGATACTTTTGGTAAGGTAGTGGAAAGTTCTACACGAGCAAAGAAAGAAATTTGGGATATACACTGATCAGCCAGGACATTATGACCACCTATGCTATAGCCGGTACGTCAACCTTTGGCACGGATAACAGCGGCGACGCGTAGTGTTGTAACGCCGGAAATGCATATCCTCCTATTTCCATCTATTGTACTATAAATTTTTTCCTTATTTTGTTACCTGAATATACGACATTTCTGTGCCTTTATATATTGTAATTGTTTTACTATTTGTGTATATATATTTATGCATCTATGTCGATGTATAATTGGTTTGTTTTATAAATATTGTTTGTATTTTACGTTGGGTCTTGCCTAGGGAAAACTATGCTGTCGAACGAATACATCGATAGGTCGTGTGGAGAACCAAAGTGTTTAGGATCTTTGGTAGTGTTAACTCTGCCGCGTGGAGCGCGGGCAGAGCAGAGTCTGGCTGGAGTAGGGCGGTGGAGCAGGTGTGTTGTGTGACGCTCCCACGAGTTGCCGCACTTTCGGCGTTTGGCAGCATGTAATTGCGCTCGACTTGCTATGATAGTTTCTGACACGGTGTCGCGGACGGGAAGCATTAGCTGGCGCACATCAAGAGCCCGTTTCGCCTGGTGACCGTGTCGAGAAGAAGGCGCGCCAACATCCAGCTTCTGCAACAGCGACGGCCGACAATGAGTGACTGTCGCCACTTCCTCGATCGACGACTTCAAACCTTTAATCAACCAACAAGGAAGACTGGAAGCACGTAAAGTTTTAGAACTGTATGGCAGACCTCAGCTTTTCAAACTGTTCAAATCACAAAATTACAGCAACGTAGAATGAACCTTTGTTGCTCATTGTCCCAATTGCATTACCAAGCAGGGTCCCTTCCTTTTCCGGAAAGAACCCGAGTGTCGTTGAAATTCATACGCCAGCATTAAAGTAATATCATTCCATTTCACTGCTTTAATTTCAAAGTTCAGTTAAAGTATCCATAGCTGGCTACAATATTTAGATTACACAAGCACAAATTAAGAGTGCGAGTTTTGTTACTATATTCTAGCTTACCTGTGACTGCAGCTCAGCTTGGTACGTACTAAATTTTACTATTGGTAATTGTTCAGAATCATTTAATTCAAGTTCAAGGTTAAATCTCTTATTTCTAAATTGCGTAGATTCAAGTAGCTTTTGAAATGATTGTTGAGGTAGCCCAAGACTAACCGTATTTTACTGAATTTCGATGTGCTTCAGAAACAAAGCTCACTATTAATTTCAGTCACTAAATTGACTTTCAATTTTCCGGTTTTATTAATTAGAGTGTAGCGAAATTTATTACTTCTGACAAACTGTCAGTTTTCAGACTACACGTGTCGATCTTCAGTTGCCACGCCTCTAGTGCTAATTATATGTGTAATAACCTTTCTATTTCAGTTACTGTAGTAACTGTCCATAGGACTGGCGACCGTAATTTCCCCCAAATCTCAAATATCTAATTACCGCTGATTAATTGTTAACGTAACGGCCGCGCATTTACTTTCTTTATTAACTTTACCCCTTTTCAAGATTAATTTCCACCAGTTTCATTTGCATTTTTCTTTTCATTTAGATGTAACCCTTTCCTCCCTCTTTACCGACAGATTAACTTCGGTGACGATTGCTTTTCCCAAATTTCCATTAGGTACACGCGGTTTAATTTCTCACTGTCATTAAGGTCGATAAGTGAGGGGGAGGTTACAGTGTCATGGAAGAAATGAGGCCACGATACGTCACTGGAGGGAGTTGGCACTACATCGGCACACACAAGTCACATACGTCCCGTCAGTTCCGGGGAGGGGGGAGGGCGATGAGTTCTGACGCCACGTTCAGTCACATTCCAGGTGTGTTCAATCGAGTTCAGATCTGGTAAGTTGGGCGGGGGGGGGGGGGGGGCAGGGGGGAAGCACATCAATTGAAACTCGTCACGGTGTTCCTCGAACCACTCCATCACACTCCTGGCCTTGTGACATGGTACATTATCTTGCTGAAAAATGCCACTGCCGTCGGGAAACATGGTCATGGTGAAGGGGTGTACGTGGTCTGCAACCAGTGTACGGTACTCCCTGGTCGTCATGGTGGCTCAACATAGTTTCTAAAATTCTGATCTGTGATGTTGTGTAAGGGAACATCACGGTGAGGAAAGAAAATGTCATTGTTAATGTGGAGGTTATCATGTTCTGTTGATCCGATCAGGAAGGAGAATATTCAAGGACGTAAAAGCGATCAAGGTAGTCATTAACAAAAGAGGAGTAAATCACTGAAACTTTATCTTTGTACTTTGTTAAAAAGGAACTATCATTACACCGCTCTGTTTTATTCACGCTTGTGCCAATTTAGTTTAATCAGATAGGTTAGAAAGAAAGTTTCTACGTGATAAAGCCTGCGTTTCTTTATTTATACTAAATAGCTACTGCTCATAGGCAATTTAATATATAGTTTATTGCATTAGTATTTTTCATCAGGTCGCCGTAGTCAAGCAGCATCGGGCTTGGCCAAGACTTGGATGGGGTTACCTCCTGGGCACGCCATGTGTCACTTCCCTTTGCCTGCACGGCGAACGGGAGGATAAGTGGTGGCAAAGAAGTTGCTGGTAATCAGACAGTGCAACCCATGTCCTGGGTTAAATTCTAAATGCCTCCACCGTGTCTCGTAAAGTGGGGGCGTGTGACAGGGTTGATGGTGATACGTCCGTAGGATGAGACATTAAGCTCGGCCGTCTCCTTGGTGCTATTCGACGAGAGAAATTTATGTGCTGGCACCAGATTTTACCCTCTCCATTCCCTTATAGTCATCCAACTCAAACATGACACCAAATAATACACACCCGTCACATTCCCCTGCACTTAACGAGCAAACTTAATCATATAACTCTCATACCTCATGAAGGACAGAAAAACCTTACCAATTAGGAAGGTGAGCTTGCCCTTCGGGATCTCGTAGCCAATCATGTCACATGACTTCCCTTCCTTTACTGGACATCTAATGCTGTTCATACATCGCAACTTCGCTTAACACAAATAACACTAATGCACTGTGTCGTTTAGTCCACCAGTCACAGAGAATTTCACCTCTGATCATTTACATACTCCCCAATACTGTATATATATATATACACAGTTCCGTTGATATCTGACCATGTTCTCTGAGCGCTTCACTTTTTTGCCAAGTAGTATCTACAGAGTGTTGCAGAATTGCTCAGACAGGCTTGGAGGGGCTGTAGAAGGTGTCTTGAGGAACAAAATAAGGACAGGAGCCAGTTTCAGGACACGCCATCTAACGACGCTGCAGAGGGTCCAAATAATAGGCGACGACGCATCCCGCTAGGCCTCCACTCGGTAAGCACGCGAGACTTTGTACGCGAACAGAGCACGAGCAGAATGCCTTGCGACGTACCTTGCTACCTTGCAGAAGTGTGGATGTCACATGGCGCTGAAGGCGGCCACGCTTGTGTCACCAACACCGTAGGGACCGCTCAAAAAATGGCTCTGAGCACTATTTGACTTAAGGTCATCAGTCCCATAAACATAGAACTACTTAAACTTAACTAACCTAAAACATCACACACATCCATGCCTGAGGCAGGATTCGAACCTGCGAGCGGCTTCACAATCTTCCCTTGGTCAGACTCACATAGGTCACGCGCCTTACTCATACCACACGCAGACAGCACACACATTGATACTACGAGTACACGTATCTGCTCAGCCTCGACATCCGACATCTGTACTGAGGGGTAGCCGCCCATCCCTACGACGTCTGGAGGTGGCTTCACCTTTGTTTCGCCACGTGTTGAAGACACTCACCTCAGGACCCCTCGAACACCCGACAAGTCGTCTAGTTTCCGAAATTCTCGTGCCGAGCCTCCGGGCCATCACAATCTGCCCTCGATCAAACTCGGATAGATCGCGAGTCTTCCCCGTTCTAAACGCGGACAGCACGCTCACTGATACTACATACACAGTGCGTGTGTCGCCAGGTGACGCTGCTATCGCCTGGAGGGGCTTATATCGATAGTGGGTCGGTGGTCATAACATCCTAGCTGATCTTGGCATCAATCGTTTTTGGATTATAGACCATGTCAGCGGGAAAAAATTTTATCGTACATAAAATGTCTGCTGGCACTTCCCGGCGGCAGTAGGCGTCTTTTATTATTGTCTTTTGTTCCTCTGAGTGACGACAAGACGTAGGTACTCTGCAGCGTGTATAATGCCCCATGTAAAAACGGGTAGGCCGAGAAAAATTTAAGTTAGCGATTCGGTTCTAAAATATGTTTCTCCGCCTCAACACCCATCCGTAAAGGTTTTGTTGCTGATAATCGGTCAGTCAGTTTACTGGTATAGGTTGCCTGCAGGTGCAGCACACCTCCTAGTTCGGTGTAATGTCGTTACAGGCCAAAGACTTCAATAAAAAGGAGCGCATCATCGCCAGGAAGTGTCAGAGAATGCGCTGCCTCTAACAAAAGCTGCTTTCCGTGATGTTCTCTATCACCCCTAACGTCTGATGCAAAGACTCTGGAACACCCTGTATGTTAAGAGTCGTATGTTCGTTTTTTAGGGAATTTTATTTTAATACCTCCGATGTGCAGCTCAATTTTATCTTGTGATAGCCGTTTCGATATTCTCCTAATGCATAAGTACGGGGTGTTTCAAACATCCTTCTACAAAGTTTAGGGACAGGTTCCTTACACCGAAACA
This sequence comes from Schistocerca americana, assembly GCF_021461395.2. Classification (NCBI taxonomy): domain Eukaryota; kingdom Metazoa; phylum Arthropoda; class Insecta; order Orthoptera; family Acrididae; genus Schistocerca; species Schistocerca americana. The sequence goes on from NC_060119.1 coordinate 1,071,513,037, forward strand.
AGAAAAAGGCGTCTAGTATACAAGTGCAATAAAATGCGTACCTTATGAGTTATGAGAACATGTTCATAGAAGAGATGCCTTTCACTGTAGGGAAGATGAACAGCTGCTCATAGCTCACAAGATATGCGTTTTAGCGTCCATATTCACTGGACATTTTTCTTGTTTTGGTCCATACTACCTCTTTCCAAAATATGGTAAGCAAGGAACTTGCAGTAGAAGAAATGTGTTTCCCAGAAAAGAAGATGAACAAGTGCTCCCAGCGCTTAAGTTACGCATTTTAGAGTCCGTGTTTACTAGACTTTTTTTCTTGTTTTGGGGTAGATACCTATCCCCGAAGTTTGTAATTTTCTTTAAACATCCTGTATAATCGTAACTGCTTATCGCAGTCTCCACTTGCTAATATAATTAATATAAATATTGTGATAATGAAGTCTTCTCGGGTTGTCAGCCGAGCCAAGGTGTCATTCTGCGACAACGTTTCAACAAGTTTCCTGCTTGTCATCTTCAGGCGAAGACTTCGCCTCAAGTCGAGAAGTAGGAAACTTGTTGAAATTGCAGAAGAACGACGCTTTGGATCGGCTGATAGCCCGAGAAGACTTCATCATCGAGTTTCACCGAGAAAGTCTAAATTCACCTAAATATTTGGCCGAGCGGTTCTAGGCGCTACAGTCTGGAACTGCACGACTGCTACAGTCGCAGGTTCGAATCCTGCCTCGGGCATGGGTGTGTGATGTCCTTGGGTTAGTTAGGTTTAAGTAGTTCTAAGTTCTAGGGGACTGATGACCTCCGAAGTTAAGTCCCATAGTGCTCAGAGCCATTTTTGAACCTAAAAATTTTGTGATATTTACCTTCTTTTCCCTATGACATTTTCTTCTATTCGTTTTTTGTGTTTATATCGTGTTGATTGTTATAGTGTCCATTGTTTTCTTTTGCCATAGACGTTCCTGATTTTAATCCGAGATTGGGTATCGCAGTTGTTAACTCGAAAGATTCCTTTCCCGACGTAGTAAACTCTCGTAAACGAAACGGAATCCTTTCAACACCATTGTAATTAGCAGTAAGGTCTTGGATATTAGTAAACCGCTTCAGATGTATTTAGTCCTTTGTTATTGGATCAGTAACGGTTTCGTGGCACTAAAACCCATATCTTCAGGTGGGCGATCTGTATAGCAATAAATTCAGAAGGAATAACAATCCTGAGATATGAACTGGTTTGCTAAATCATTTTAACGTAAAAAAATGAAAAATATAAAAAACTTTTACGTGACAGTACGTATTAAAATGTTAGTACTCGCATAACTAAAACATTAGAGCTGGAATGATCGTAATTTTGTACCCGACATTCGTTGTCCGTCAGAACAAAACACGGTAATTTCCAAGAATGATTGCCTATCGAAGTCGCTGGGTCCAAAAGAAACATATCGAACGTGCGATGGTAAATCGATCAAGCGACTCTGTCGGGCGTTGTACGTTTATGTTCGTCACTACAGCAACGACAAAAGAAGAGCCTTACAAAAATACCTTTAATTGCAAAGGAGGCGAATTACCTTACTCGACGTCGGTGTTGTCGTCATGTGAAAGTCCATTACGGTGATCTGGATGGATAATTTGGAAGAGTCGAACCATGTATTCTTCCTGATAGCTCTGAGCACTATGAGACTTAACATCTGAGGTCATCAGTCCCCTAGAACTTAGAACTACTTAAACCTAACTAACGTAAGGACATCACACACATCCAAGCCCGATGCAGGTTTCGAACCTGCGACCGTAGCGGTAGCGCGGTTCCAGACTGAAGCGCCTAGAGCCGCTCAGCCACACCGGCCGGCATTCTTCCTGATACTCTTTCGTTTTCCGCACTAGATTCTTCTATGTGAGAAAATCCGCCGAAGAAACGTCAAGAACAGCAGACATCCCACTCAGTAACGACATAAATCGTCTGGGTTTCCCTAGCAACTCAAAAATAATTCGCTGAGGTACGTAATGTAGAGCAAGTAAGGGAACGATGGAAAACAGATAAAAATGACGATCACAGATAATTGATCACAATGCCCGCCACCGGGGTCGCATGATCGACTTACCATCGCACGTTCGATATGTTTCGTTTGGACCCAGCGACTTCGATAGGCAATAATTCTTGGAAATTACCCAAAACACAGCTGAAAGGCGGTATGCCATAGAATAAAAGAGCCTAATTCCGATACAGTGGGTGGGTACTATTCAATTCATACCATAGTGATCGATTGGATAATAGCTACGGTTGTCCTAACTACAGTTTTCTGCAATATCAGTAAGGTCTTTATCGACACGAATGAAAATGTAATCGAATTCTAACCACCACGGTCGTCCACAGTGTTTAAGGCAATATCCAGACTTATGCCATGAAAACAACGCCGGATGTCGTGTTGAAGACGACGTGTTGTTTACTTGCCTGACGCACGTTTGCTCTACGTCCCTGGAAAATGCCGGTGGTTAGCATCACGATTTGCGCTCGATCCGGCGCTGCGGTACCTGCTGCGCGCCGGCGGCGGCTGCCCGTGGGTCCCTGGCGTGAATCACGCCGCGGCGTGGCCAGCTGCGGCTGCGGCGCACGCCTTGTTTTTCGTCGGCGGAGGCGCAGGCGGGCCGCGCGGCTAATAACAATTTCGAGCACGCGCCGCACCGGCCAAACAAAAGAAAGCGCCGGAGCGTGTCGCCGGGCAACGCAGCCAGCGGCCGGCCGGAATGGCTAACGCCGACCGCCTCTGCTGGCAGGCCGAGGTGCGAAGCGCGGTGTCCCAGCCACCGACGCCACGCTGCCGTCTCACACACCACACTGTCGTCCTCCCAGCCCACTAACAAGGGGAGGCCACCAATTGTGAAATTCAGATTCGATTCATACTGCGCATAATAAAAGCTCATGGCCAGAGGCGTAATGTAGCAAAGCACCAAGATTCACTTCTCAGCCGTTGTCGAGAAAATTGACAGTTAAAAGAAACCGTTGCGGTGAAATACTCTCTACTATTAATAATTTTGTACAGCGTCGTGGCGCAGCGGTAAGCGCTCTGGTTCGTAATCCGAATGTCGCCGGATCGAATCTCGCGCCACGTAACCTTTTTTTATGATTTGTTTTTTGTAATTCAAATATATATATATATATATATATGGCAATAAGTTGCAACAATTATGCGTATAATAAGTTGTTGAAAGTCGTTTGTCGTGGAAAAATAATACTTGAAATAAAATACAATATCACAAATAATATTCAAGTGGATACAATTTACTGAAAAGTTCGGTATACACCCGCACATAATTAACAATTAGTGACCAGAAGTAGCTGGAGTATCGCACGAAACAGAATGATAGTTATCATAGAAACATGGAAAGCAGAAAACAGCACGACATCAAGCACATCTGATAAACGATGCGTTTTTACAAGAACAAATTTTTGTTTGAATTGTATGTCGGGAAACACACCTGATTGACATTCCGAAAAATTGTTCCATCGTTCGTCAGGTTTGATGCATACCACGCGTATCGTCTCATATCGGCAAAAATCGCAGAAGACAATTGGCAGTGGACGATGGATTGGATTTTTATACAATCGTCTCTGGAGTTGATGTTTCGATTAAAAAAGCACAATTTGTGTTCGTGGGGTCTCTATTCTAATTCGAACGTTTGACTTACACTATACGTATTCGTTTCGGAATATCGTTTCTACGTCTTCCGTTAACTATACGTGGTAAACATTATGAAGACAATTAATAACATATGTGAATATATATATATATATATATATATATATATATATATATATATGTGTGTGTGTGTGTGTGTGTGTGTGTGTGTGTGTACATTTGAATTACAAAAAACAAATACTAAAAAAGAAGGTTTCATGGTGCGAGATTCGATCCGGCGACCTTCGGATTACAAACCCGAGCGCTTACCGCTGCGCCACGACGCTGTAGGAGATCATTAATCGTAGAGAGTATTTCACTGCAATGGTTTCTTTTAACTGTCGATTTTCTCGACAATGACTGAGAAGTGCATCTTGGTGCTTTGTCACATTACACCTTTGGCCACGAGCTTTTATTATGCGCAGTATGAATCGAATCTGAATTTCACAATTGGCGGCCTCCCCTTGTAAGTCCCGTCGACTCTTCTCGCAGACCGCACGCTATGAGTTAATATTTCTGTGCGACTTCATTTGTGATTTCCAATCAGAAAGGTCGTGATTCGTAGTAATTTCCGGGAAGTCATCTAGTCAAACCGAAGCTACCACTGAGGCTAGAAATTGCTGTAAACACTTTGCTTTTCCTAATCTTCACTCCGAGAAAGGAAAAAAGTGAAGCACCCAAATCCCTTGCTCCGGTATCAGTTTATCTGTGTACACTGACGCATGTCATCGGCTTGTGTCTAAATAATTAGCTTTCCAATTCTCTGTGTCATCTAGGTTGGCGGATGAATTCTAGTGTCCGATTCCACTCGTCGGCTTTGAGCAATGACGTCATACCAGAGGCAACGACGCTACATAGAGGTAATCTTTGAAAGCAGCGGATGATATTCTTCAACAAAGGTATGTAGCATACGATAAATGACAGCCAGACTCACGCGTTTGTTTACTTGGTCACGAATTATATCGGAACGAATCGAAGATAACGGAAATAAATGAGACCAAAACGAGAGAGAAGTATATAGCTGTGAAACAAATTACTGTCGTGATTTATGGGAGCAAGAAAAGCACAGACAACCTTTAAATTCCATTAATGTACAGTGCTTGGCAAAGATTAACATTACAAAATAGCGTTAATTTACAATAATAATTATTGGATGTAACGGGATTATCGCGGGAAAGTGAGGTTTTGGACGGGGAAAAAAATGTAACGCAACAACAGGAAAATGAAATAAATAATAACTTATAGGAAAAAGTATCACGAATTGTGAAAAGTAGACACAGAAATGAAATATAATAGAAGAGGAGTTAGTAGTTTTGAGAGACGAAATAGTGAAGCTAGCAGAGAATAGGGCTAGTAGGAATCCACTGGTAACACAAGAGATATCGAATTTAACAGACGAAAAGAGAAAACATAAAAATGCAATAAATGAGGCGAGCACATTAAGCAGATTCAGAAGGATGTAGGTTGCAGTAGTTACTCGGAGATGAAGAGATATGCAGAGATCGAGTAACAATGGATAGATGCATCAAACCAGTCTTTGGACCGAAGACCACAACAACATTTTTTATTTCATTTTCCATTGTTGTGTTACATTTTAGTTTCTCCCCGCTCGAAACCTCCACTTTTTTCACGGTAGTCCCGTCCTATTTAGCAATTGTTATTATAAATTGACGCTGTTTTATAATATTAAGACTTTATCACGCGCTATACCTAATGGAATTTAAAAGTTGTCTGTTCTTTTCTTACTCCCATAATTTACGACAGTAATTTCTTTCACAGATATAAACATCTCTTTTGCTTTGTTCTCATTTATTTCCGTTATCTTCGATTCGTTTCGCTGTTTGCAGATGGCGCTGTTGCTTGTAGGAAGGGCGGAACGTCAAAAACCTACAGCGAAATGTTGGAAGACACTCAGAGGTTCGATGATCCCTACATGGTAGTTGACTATTATCTTAAATAGATGTAACGTATTACGCATAAATAGTTGAAGAGACCCGTTACCATCCGATTACACTACTGACGGTGAATCACGGAAAACAGTACCTACTGTCAAACGGCTCGGAGTATTCGACCATAGCGACATAAAGTGAATCGAGCACAAAAAAACTAGTTGTAGGAAGAGCTAATTGTAACGACATGTAATTTATCCACGAAAAGAAGTGACTTGCAAAACGCCCGATTGTCCCATTCTTGAGTACAATCATTAGTGTGGTATCCTCATCAGACTTGATTCCTATAAAAGTTAGGGATGATCCAACGAAGAGCAGGTTTCGTCACATTACTGATTAGTAAACTCTAGTCATCGAGATGCTGGACTAACTCCAGTGGAAGTACAGTTTATACGGAGAATTCAAATGGTTCAAATGGCTCTGAGCACCATGGGACTTAACTACGGCGAATTATTGGCAGTCGTTCTCTCCAAGCACCATTCGCGAATGGAAGAGGGAGAGGCAAAGATGGTAAGGGTACCAAAACTACCTCCGCCAAGTACGCCATCTATCACACGTAAATTGATGACAAAAAACCATATATAACCCTTTCTTATTTGTGTCTTTATTCAGCACTTGTTGTCAAATCGCTTGTGACGCTATATTATCCTGGCTCTATGTGTAACCAAGCGCCACAATTTAATATGAAGAAAGGAAGGGGAACGAGAATTCGAGTTCGTAGAAGAGTCAAAATACTTACTGGTCCCTCGGCATTCACCTCATATCCATGTAGGCAAAAAGAGTAAATCAAAAGAACCTTCGGCTTGTGGTGCAGTCAGCAATACACTTCGATTATTTAGATGCATAGAGAGTTGGCGGTTCATAACCTTATATACTTCAGGATGAAGTAAAATGGTACTGGTACATCGTCTGTCCGACAAACGCCGTACAAGGGCTCCTGGACTGCAGATGGAAATAGAGGTGTTGCTGTGTCCATAAGCTTCAAAAAAATCGAGACACTCGAAATTACGTTTTTATATAGTCTCCTGAACGGGACACACATTTTTCCAGGGACGCGGCTGAGACAGCAGCCAGTTGCATACGATCACTTCGTCAAATCTGTGTCCTCCGACTCCTTCCTGTAGCAGTCCAAACAAACCAAAATTGCAGGACAATAAGTTCGGACTACTGGTAGGATGTCCTACTGTGAACCTGAACAATTCCTGAAATTTTTGTTGAATTCGTGCAGCTGTTTGGGGACGAGAGTTGTCATGAAAGACGATCACATCCCGTATTGGAAATGTGCGGCTTTTGTGACGATATACACATATTGTTTTGTCCAAATTTGACAGCAGTATGCAGTGTTCAGAATACAAAGTTTGTGGAGAAAATCGATGAGAAGAACACGTTTAAAATAAAAAAAAACAATTACAAGAAACTTGAACGCGGAGAGCAAGTTTTTGGCTCTGGCTGGTACAGATTCATCCGTTTTGCGCTATTCCATGCTGTTTTTTTTTTTTTTCGATTCAGCAGATTGGTGATGTGTCAGTAACCGTTTGCACATCTCGAAACTATGAAATTCGTGCTCTGCGGTGGGAAGACGAGGCATCCATACTGCGGGCACTTCGCGAACTCCAGAGTTGTCAGTAATGATCGCCTGAGCACAATCGTAGCTTATGCCAACCTCGTTAGCTATCTGAGTAACAGCTGTTCGACCATTGTCTTCGGTAAGCTGACTAACAATGCGAGTAATCTCCTCACTCTTGCTGGTCTTCAGGTGAAGTCACTGATCTGCATTCTCAACTGTTTCCCATCCTCGTAAAAACTGTTTGTGCTATGCATGTTTCTCAGGGTGTTGTCTCCGAACTTTGCCACAAGTCTTTTCAACATTTCGGCCTGATGCGAGAAACTCGATTATAACGCATTGCGCAACAGATGAAGGTACTTTATGCTCTGATATTGCGATTCTGACTAAAGAAACAGTACTATAGTCCTCTAGCGATGGAGAACATTAACTGGAAACCAAAACAACAGTGGGCAGAGGTGACACACCTCTCCGTGTACAAAAGGCATGTAAAACAAAAAATTCAGTTTATATTTTATTCAGCCGGCCGTTGTGGCCGAGCGGTTCTAGGCGCTTCGGTCTGGAACCGCGCGATCGCTACGGTCTCAGGTTCGAATCGTGCCTCGGGCATGGATGTGTGTGATGTCCTTAGGTTAGTTAGGTATAAGTAGTTCTAAGTTCTAGGGGACTGATGACCTCAGATGTTAAGTCCCATAGTGCTCAGAGCCATTTGAACCATTTTTATATTTGATTCACCTTCGTAGACGAGGACGTTCTTATTCCTGGCATATTTCAGGATATACATTTATAAGTTATCCGGGTTTCAAAGACAAAGAGTGTCTTACACTGTACATGATGTAATGGCTAATTATTAGCTTCAGCTGGATTTGACGTACCGGAAGAAACTTGTGAGGCCGTTGTGAACGCTACAGGTGGTGTTGGTACTAACGCGACGGCTCCTTAGGGGTGACTAATTTTTGTCCAGTGTCCTTATTTAGTCGTAAGATTGTATGAGGTCGTAGCTAATCCTTCAGTGGTTGTTATGTTTCGCTGGAACACGCTGGGCTCTCAGCAGTAGCGAGTCTGACCGAATTGCTCTCGCGTTCAGCGTTACGAGTGGCCAGAGGGTAAGCGTCGCTTGGCGTCGGGACGCCGGTGCGCTGCCGGGCAGACGCCACCCTGTTTACGGCCGGCGTCGCCGAGCGTGAGTCAGGCGGACCGGCGTACCTCGCAGTCGCTGCCTGCGTTTATTTCTGGAATGACGTCCACGTTGACGCAAGCCCTGCGTTGCGACAGGAGACGACGGTAAGCACACGAATTCTGCCCGCCGTGCCCAGTTTCGCGGCCGTTACACAACGGCTAATCGATCTGGACAGACGCGCCGCCGTACGGCACGCACCTTGGCCGGATCGCATGCGGTTGCCGCCGTCACAGGCGCCGCGGAAAATCCACTCCGGCCACGCGGAACGTATGCGGGGTCGTCCGGTTGCGCAACCGCAGAAGCTGATATGACATAAATCTGCGTCCAGTCACGTACAAGTGTGGTATCTGAAATAATAGTTTATTTTGGCTAATTCATGAGCGATGTTGCGCAGTAGTTACGACACTGAATACGTATTCGGCATGAACTCGAATCAAAGCTAAATCTCGTTTTTCTGATATGGTAGAGGTGGTCAGCGATCCGATGCCTGTGGACGTCTCCGGTGCTACCTTAGGGGGCGAAAACCAGTCGGAGGCCAACCGGAGCGCATGGAGCAACTGCTTCTTTTGGACGCGGCAGAGCCGTCCAGTGGGTTCTCAGTAACTTAGCAGTGCGCTCCGAATCGGTGTTCAGAAACAAAAGTTAAAATGGTCGAACATATTTCACGAAATAGAGCCAATTGACGCCCGCTATGCTTTGTGATAGACTAATAAACTGAGATCACTGCCCGTTGCCAGACTCGGTGCCACCAGGGGTACTGCGTGCACTTAATGCGGTAAGGAAATTATGCATTGTTTGACCAAAAGTATATGGACAGCTCTGTGTAGTGCGAAATTGACCACTAGATGTCACGAGAGGTGGACCCAGTAGTATTAAAGGAGGTGGGGAATATTGTGTTGTAAGCAGATAAACAGTGTCAGCAGAATGGATCGGTCAGGACAGCTCAGTGACTTCAAACTTGGACTTAGTTATTGGATATCATTCTTTCTTGCTTTCTTTCACTTGCGCCTTTGTCCCGCGATGGTCGCAGGGTCGGCGTGGTTACAACGGAATTGGCAAGGTTAATTGAAAGGGGTGGCCAGATGCCCTTCCTGCCGCCACCCCATACCCCCCAGGACAGAATCAGTGCACCCCAGCTGTCTGCGTCTAGTGTAAACCATGAAATAGGGCGGAAGAGTTACAAATGTCTGCGTGTCGTGTAACTGAGGCGGGATGTGGGGACCAGCCCGATATTCAGTTAGCGGCATGTGGAAAACCGCCTATAAACCATACCCAGGCTGGCCGACACACTAGCCCACGTCGTTAATCCGCCGGGCGGATTCGATACGGGGCCGGCGCGCCTACCTGAGTCCAGGAAGCAACGCATTAGCGCTCTCGGCTAACCTGGTCGGTCAGTTATTGGATATCATCTGAGCAACAAATCCGTGAGGGACGTCTCAGCACTTCTGAAACTGACCAAGTCGACTGCTGGTGATGTGATTACAAAGTGTAAATGCGGAGGAACAAACCCAGCAAAAACATAATCAAACAGATGTCACTTATTGACTGACAAGGAGCATCGAGCATTGTCGACGGTGGTGGTAAACCACATGACATCAGTGGAAGATGCTACCTGCGAACCGTGCTGCGGCTCGCGCTGGTGCTGTTTGTAGCTTTCCGTCCTCTGTTCGAAGCCAGACCACATCCTTTAGTTGGCATGGTTGCGGTTGATTGTCTTCTTCTCGTCTTGACTGGCGCCACTCGTTTCGGAAGCGTTGCCTGTCTGCTAGTGGCAGCAGCGGCGGTTATCGATATGTAGTAGCCGTTTCCCTATCTTTGGGGCGACGTCGTTGTTTTTCCGTGTCGTGTGAGTGTGGCAGTTTGGTTTGGGGGGACAGGAGGAGCCAGGTCCGCGCAGTGCGAGGACACGCCGGGACTGCTGGTGGCGCGCATGGACTGCCGGATGGAAGGGTTGTGGTCACGAGACTGCTCGACCTCGACATAAATCAGATCCTGCAGGCTTTAACATGAGCGCATTTCAAATCAAGTAGAGAAACAAATGGTTCAAATGGCTCTGAACACTATAGGACTTAACTGCTGAGGTCATCAGTCCCCTAGAATTTAGGGCTACTTAAACCTAACTAACCTAAGGACATCACACACATCCATGCCCGAGGCAGGATTCGAACCTGCGAACGCAGCGGTCGCGCGATTCGAGACTGTAGCGCCTAGAACCGCTCGTCCACTCCGGCCGGCTAGTAGAGAAAGCTCCACCATTGTTACATCTCGCGATTCTCCAGTGACTTGGGTTCGTGTTGTTGCTCGTAGTGTCGCCGAGGCGAAGAGCAGCGAGTGGAGTGCTTGGGGGAAGCGGATCTGATCAGCTTTCCTCCACTTCCTATTATTATTTACTGCATTCAGCATGTTACAATTTGTTAGGTTCAACCAGCAGTATATTTCCTGCCTGGTTGCTAACGCCCCAGTTACCTGCCCTGGGGGTTAGTATATGTAAAGGCAGCATACGTTTCCTCGTCTTGCCGCTACTGTCTGGTAAGGCCTGCAGTTTTGACAGCTTTCTTGATTGTAGGCCGTTTGTGATTTTCTGCTCTGGTGGTAGTGATTCTTTTCTCGTTCCGGGTGCTCTAAGCTCAGTATTCTGGAGGCATAGTGCAGTCCGCCAGTTCCGGCTTTGGCGTGTTGTTCCAATCTTGTATTTGGTTTATTGGACGTCAGGTAGCTTCAGCAAGATTATCATTAGTCATTAGTTAGATTGCCACTAGTCTGAGTTACCATCCTGCGAAGTGAATGCAACTCTTGGCTGCCTATCTCATCGCTCGCAAAAATGTTTGTTGCCGGACCTTCTCAGAGGTCCATTCCTGGAGCACCGTCTGTGACTGGTCCTTGTGTTTTATTATTGCATTATTTATTACCATACCTTGTAATGCGTAAAGGTTATGTATGTCTAGTTAATAGTTCCGGTCGCCTTCTGGAATAAATCCAGCAGTGTAAGGGTTGTGTTACAACATTACCATCATCTTATTTCACGCATTAGGTGGTCAGTTCTTGTTTCTTTTCATTAACCTTTGTTTGTATTTGCTGTTTTACAGCGGGTTTCTAAATTTTTTATATAATTGCCGTGTCTGGCGTGTAAGGCCTTCAGTCGTGATTGTGATCATTTGCTTAAAAAATAATTCGATATTTGTATTTTAGCAGTGAGCCTTAACACCTTAATTATTGCCAGTCCAGGCGTGTAAGGCCTTCAGCCATGATCCCAGTGGCTTGTTTTCTTAAACATTATCTGTGTCTGTATTTTATGACGATTTGCTAAACTGTATCGCACTGAAAACACTATTATTTACACAGTTAGTTATTCCTTCATTAATAACTTGTGGTATTTTTTAAATTTATTGTTGAGTCTGGAATTACTGTTTTAAAAATAAATGTGTGTAAGTGTAAAAGGCAACCAATAGTACCTGATTACGGCCCCGTCCACCATCGTAACCGAATCCTGCCTTCCCTTGACTACCAGCTTTCAACCTGGAGCCCAGCTAGCACAATGACTGTGCACAGGGAGTTAAGAAGAGTGGATTGCAATGATGGTCGAACCTTCCCATGAGCCACACACTCCTGTAGCCAGTTATAAGCGGTGTAAAGAGTGACGCTACAGGATAGTGGATAAATGGAAACGAGTGATTTGGTGTGACAAACCATGCTAAACCCCGTGGCAACCATATGGAAGGTCTCTGGTTTGGCGACTGCTTGGATACTGTTAACCGCCATCATGTGTAGAATCAAAAGTGAAGTTCGGGTAGGTGGTGTGTATGGGACTGTAATTCCTCAGTCTGGCTGCTGCTAATCTGCGATGAAACGAAGTTTTGCAAGGTCATTACTTGTTATCAGATGGCAGGTAAGATGTCAAGCGGTTACGGTAAGCTTGGTACACAATATAGATGTTCAACCAGAACGTCGAAAATGAGCATGCCTTCCTTTACACTGCCATGCAGTCAAAGATCGGGCCGCAGTCACGTCAGAATGCCCCATAGATCTGGGTGTTACACAATTCAACCAGCCGGCCTAATGGAGACCCACTGAGGCCCCTTTCAAACTGCCAGGTGCTGATAAAGCTGTTTCGCACGAGTGTGCAGCATCTCCATCTCTTTCACAGTGATCACTCAACATCTAACGCTGTTAACACTCCTCTTACACACTACATGAGCAACACTAATGCCCTCTGGCAAACATTCAATCTGTCAGAGGGAATGATAACTCTAATCATGTACGTATCCGCTGACGGTGTGTACATTGAAGTAGGTAGGTATTGGGTGTCCTGGAAGAATGTATGTCACTGATGATATAACCGATGACGTCATTGATGACCTGATGTGATTTCCGTCACTCCTCTGACAAAGCTCAATTCCCTTATGTATATAATCGCGGGAAGTTAAAATTCTGGAGGGAAATTAAAAATGGTGCGAAATTCAAAAATAGCTGGGTAGAGTTAATGTGTTTCCCCCATCCCCAGCCCGCATCTCGTGGTCGTGCGGTAGCGTTCTCGCTTCCCACGCCCGGGTTCCCGGGTTCGATTCCCGGCGGGGTCAGGGATTTTCTCTGCCTCGTGATGGCTGGGTGTTGTGTGCTGTCCTTAGGTTAGTTAGGTTTAAGTAGTTCTAAGTTCTAGGGGACTGATGACCATAGATGTTAAGTCCCATAGTGCTCAGAGCCATTTGAACCCCATCCCCATTCTTGTGATTTACTGTTTATAGATTCGCAGGAAATCGAAGATGGCTATCGAATTTGGCGACCAGACATGCTGGCACAGCTCTACGACATCAGAATCCAAGACCTGGGATTAGCATGACGTCAGAATCCAAGACAGCTGACCTGAAAGACATCATGACACTCCATCATGGCGAACAGGGCATACTGCAGCATCAGAAACCTAGATAGTGAGTCTGGGATTCTGGCACAAATTTATATGCTGCCATAATCCAAGACCTGAAATACTGACGCAGCTCTATTCTGACGTCATGGAGCTGCAGCAGTGTAGCCAGGTCGCTATGTTGGATCGCCATATTGTATTCTAGATCAGCCATCTCGGGTCCAGACGTTATATGAAGGCTGTGCCAGTATCTCAGGTCTCAGATTCTGACGTCATAGAGCTGTGGAAGTATGCCCTGGTCGCCATGATCGATCGCCATCAAGGACTTCCTGCCAATTTATACTTAGGACAACAACAGCACCTCATAAGAGTGGGGGTGGGAGAAAACACTAACGCTACTCAGCTAATTTTGAAATTTCCGCCATGTTTGAATTTCATGCCGGGATATTAATTGTGCGCCATTTCATACATAGGCCAGTCGTCTTTTTCTAGAGGTGGGAGAGGAAGAAAAATTCCAGATGTCATCGATGACGTCATCGGTGGCGTCATCAATAACATACTTTACGTCAGAACACCTCCTATCTGTTCACCAATACGAGGGTTCCAGAAAGTAAGTTCCGATCGGTCGCAAAATGTAAACCACTCGGAAAATCCGCTAAAGCTTTGCACAGATGTGTTCGACAGTGTATCTAGTATGGCCATCGATCGTGTCGCGTCGCCCTTTTCAGTTTTGAATGAACAAACAGTGAGCATGTACAGATGCATAGGGAATAGGGTCTCCCGCCAAACATGAGGGCCTGTTTAGAGATTTCGCCTGTGTCATGCAGCCCACATAACACAACTGTCGAGCAATTACTTCTCCATGCCAATTCTCGGCCGCTCGCAGCAGGGGCAATGAAGACGCTCCTGAAGCGTTTCCGATGAGAAGTGTTTGATCACCCACAATACAGTCCGTAACTGGATCCCCCTGAGTCTTATCTCTGCTCACAAGAACCTCTGGCTATGAAGACAAATTTTTTCCACAGACAACGAGCTGCAAATCAGTGCAGATAACCGGCCGAAAGCACAGGCGGCTGCTTTCTATGACGAGGATATTGGAAAGTTCATACAACACTATGACAAAACTCGAAGTTGGAGCGGCGACTATGTAGAGAAGTAGGTGGAAGGTGTACCTAACTGTTGCAAATAAAACGTTTCTGGTTTTCACTGTGGTTTCCATTTCGCGACCGATCGGAACTTATTTTCTGGACAAGCCTCGTATACAACCATATCTTCTGGTGCTTCACTTTTTTTGTCCAACAGCGTACGTCAATACGAAGTTCAGAAGTGTGGCAGTAGTTTAAAAAAGCGTGGAAATAATCAGTATTAATGGATCAATGTAGGTTAAAGCTAACAATATTCCTTTTTCCTTAAATACAGTCGCCATCTTTATAAGTTTTCATACCCTTCTAACAGCAGCTACCTACTTTCTATGAAACGCGTCTTCAAGAATAAATACAAACTTCTTTCTGTACTCTGAATTCCACGTTTTAGAAGTGATTAAATATATATACACTCCTGGAAATTGAAATAAGAACACCGTGAATTCATTGTCCCAGGAAGGGGAAACTTTATTGACACATTCCTGTGGTCAGATACATCACATGATCACACTGACAGAACCACAGGCACATAGACACAGGCAACAGAGCATGCACAATGTCGGCACTAGTACAGTGTATATCCACCTTTCGCAGCAATACAGGCTGCTATTCTCCCATGGAGACGATCGTAGAGATGCTGGACGTAGTCCTGTGGAACGGCTTGCCATGCCATTTCCACCTGGCGCCTCAGTTGGACCAGCGATCGTGCTGGACGTGCAGACCGCGTGAGACGACGCTTCATCCAGTCCCAAACATGCTCAATGGGGGACAGATCCGGAGATCTTGCTGGCCAGGGTAGTTGACTTACACCTTCTAGAGCACGTTGGGTGGTACGGGATACATGCGGACGCGCATTGTCCTGTTGGAACAGCAAGTTCTCTTGCCGGTCTAGGAATGGTAGAACGATGGGTTCGATGACGGTTTGGATGTACCGTGCACTATTCAGTGTCCCCTCGACGATCACCAGTGGTGTACGGCCAGTGTAGGAGATCGCTCCCCACACCATGATGCCGGGTGTTGGCCCTGTGTGCCTCGGTCGTATGCAGTCCCGATTGTGGCGCTCACCTGCACGGCGCCAAACACGCATACGACCATCATTGGCACCAAGGCAGAAGCGACTCTCATCGCTGAAGACGACACGTCTCCATTCGTCCCTCCATTCACGCCTGTCGCGACACCACTGGAGGCGGGCTGCACGATGTTGGGGCGTGAGCGGAAGACGGCCTAACGGTGTGCGGGACCGTAGCCCAGCTTCATGGAGACGGTTGCGAATGGTCCTCGCCGATACCCCAGGAGCAACAGTGTCCCTAATTTGCTGGGAAGTGGCGGTGCGGTCCTCTACGGCACTGCGTAGGATCCTACGGTCTTGGCGTGCATCCGTGCGTCGCTGCGGTCCGGTCCCAGGTCGACGGGCACGTGCACCTTCCGCCGACCACTGGCGACAACATCGATGTACTGTGGAGACCTCACGCCCCACGTGTTGAGCAATTCGGCTGTACGTCCACCCGGCCTCCCGCATGCCCACTATACGCCCTCGCTCAAAGTCCGTCAACTGCACATACGGTTCACGTCCACGCTGTCGCGGCATGCTACCAGTGTTAAAGACTGCGATGGAGCTCCGTATGCCACGGCAAACTGGCTGACACTGACGGAGGCGGTGCACAAATGCTGCGCAGCTAGCGCCATTCGACGGCCAACACCGCGGTTCCTGGTGTGTCCGCTGTGCCGTGCGTGTGATCATTGCTTGTACAGCCCTCTCGCAGTGTCCGGAGCAAGTATGGTGGGTCTGACACACCGGTGTCAATGTGTTCTTTTTTCCATTTCCAGGAGTGTAGTTGTAACGCAATTTGTAACCGGATAGTACCATCATTCTGCACACATTTTGTTTACCACTGAACTACAGTGTCTGACAGAAGAAAAGTGAATCACCCAGATACGGAAGAGCAAACTAAACAAAAGTTCGTCAATTGAGAAGATATGTGACGTCATTTCAGTGATTGCGAAACTGAGTCAAATTTATAATGAACTTGACAGTATGAGCCCCCGCCGTTGGCGTGCACATGTATCGGTTTAATTGACATCCGACAGTGTGTTGTGGGTGCTTCACCTGTTTTGTCAGGTACTGCAGAAATTTATCGCTCATGGATAGGAAGTTTTCAGTAGAGTTCAAAGGAATACAGTGTATTCTCATAATTCATCACTATTATGAACAAAAACTTGTCCTCATACACTGAAAAACTCTTGAAATTTTATATGATGAATTAGACTGAGTCGGTATTGTGTACTTACCTTGCATACATGTTTAGAATTCTCCAGCTATTTTTGATTTACATCACCTTTTATTTATGTATGACATATTCTGCGACTATTAGAACTATTAGCGTCTGTGTGCTCGATGTTATCGATAGCGATTGCAATTGCATGATGGGCTGTTTCAGCTTCTTGCATCAGCCAGTCGCCGGCCTCCTGCCTAACATCATTAGAGTGATAGACGGCAAACTGGTCAGTTCTAAAATCTAGCAGAGTGTACCGTCGCCCACTCCATCTGGCCCTTGCAATGTTCTTACAGTCCCCATACAGCGAAAGTAAATTGTTGAGCCTACTCATTTTTTCTGAAGTATTCCGAAGCATCTGTTCAGTTATTTCCGAATATACTCAAAACGAAAAGTTGAATGAGTGAATCTTCTTTCTTCATAGGCCTTGTTTCAAATTATACTTATGTGCAGAAAAACAGAACACATTGAAAGACTAGAGACAGGACACACGTATTCACAGGACATATAAATTAATACGTTCTGCAGAAATGATTAGCATTTGCACCATGTCGTTCCGCAGGTTCAAGATCAACATCGATTTCACTGCCCAACACTACCTACCGGTATAATGTACCCAGGGCTCTCGTTGTCGCTATAAACGGGAGGTCGCGGGTCAATGTGACTTGAGCAGACTTGCAGGGTGACTCGCAGACGTATGCACGAGCCGCACCGTCAAATCAGTGAGTTTGAAAGAGGCCGCACTATGGGCATGAGAGAGGGCGATGCATCCATCCGGGATATTGCTGCTCGTGTGGGACGAAGTGTCTCGGCTGTGCAACAGGTGTGTGCAGAATGGTTCACGGAAGATCGTAGAACACTGCGAGATGGACCATGTCGCACCCCCCCCTCCCCCCCCCCCCCCTTCTCCGAGAAGATCGACATTTCATCCGAATGGCATTGCAGGACAGATCTGCATCCTCCTAGGGTCTGGCGCAACAATGGAACAGTGTAAGACATCGTACACTATCAGCAGTGACAGTCCGTCACCGTTAATTACGGCTTGGGTACGTGAGTGTCTTCTACTTCTCCACCTGCCTTTGACGAAAGTGCAAAAACATGCTAGACGGCAATTGTGTATGGAACGACGTCACTGGAGACAGGAATGGTATCAGATAGTCTTTTCAGACGGATCCAGGTTCTGTTTGTTTGAAAAAGATGGCCGCATTCTGGTTCTACGCAGACAGGGGTAGCGGTATCACAGTGACTGCATTAGCACAAGACATGCAGCGCCAACTCAATATCTCTAGTGTACAACCACAAATCACAGTTGGTCCTCGTCCAGGACACTGTGACCAATGTGACCCACGTGAATCAAATCCTGCGACTCTTAGTCATACCCTTTCTGCGCAAGACCCCAGACGCGGTTTTACAGCAAGACAATGCGCGACCACATGTCACAGGATGTCAGCCTTTTGCCCTGGCCCGCCAGATCGTCAGGCTTGAGGCCAGTCGAAAATGTGTGGGATATGGTGAAGCGACGGGTGCAGTGCTGTGGCCCAATGCCAGCCACCACAGATGAACTTTGGAACCAGGTGAGTGCAGCATGGATGGCTACACCACAGGACGCCATTCGCGCCTTATACGCGTTGTTGTGACTTGGCAAGACAGCCAAGTCACTATGAGAGGAAGCCGAAAGGCACGCTCTTAAGCTCACGCAGGCTGGCGCGAGGTCTGGACCAGTTAAGGGAATTAATAGTAGCAAATAAAGTACGTAGTTGATGTAATACTTAACTTTAATCCATAATTGGAGAACATCGCTCTTGACGGTACATGTTTTATAATTTCAATATTAACTGGTAATGGCGCCTTGCTAGGTCGTAGCAAATGACGTAGCTGAAGGCTATGCTAACTATCGTCTCGGCAATTGAGAGCGTATTTGTCAGTGTAGCATCGCTAGCAAAGTCGGCTGTACAACTGGGGCGAGTGCTAGTACGTCTCTCTAGACCTGCCGTGTGGTGGCGCTCGGTCTGCAATCACTGACAGTGGCGACACGCGGGTCCGACGTATACTGATGGACCGCGGCCGATTTAAAGGCTACCACCTAGCAAGTGTGGTGTCTGGCAGTGACACCACACGCGTCGATGTCGTCACGCGTGGAACAAGTTGTCAGGACCCATGCCGGACCCTGTGCCCACTTGTCAACAGGATACGTGCTGAACCAAAGTGACTGAGTGATCCTGCTTTGGCATGAATTCCAGCTGCGATGAGAAACACTATATTCTGATCGTACGATACCACTCCTCCTTCTAAAATGTTCGCGCCCACAGGTATGCAACCACATGAACAGATTCTCAAAGTGGACTGTCGTCGCGCCTTCCCGGACAGTTCCTGTCAATAAATTGACGTTGGCCGCATCATAAACGGTGTCCTTACTGAGTATCTGTAAAGTAAGTTAAGAACATCCAGAGATGTTCTATCAGCTGATGTGCGTCTGTTTTCTGAATGCCTTGTAGTTTTTGTGGAGTTGTATTCTGAAACCGTGGAAGTACCTCTGAGTAACCCTGCATGTTTACTTCTCCCCACACTGGGAAACATATTGTCACTTCTGGCTACGACAACTGCACATTAATGTCTTTTATTCCGAAAAAAAAACGGATCGTGATAGGGTTATACCCACTAACTGTTTGTAAATTGCAAGGGCCATTTATTTTTCAACCTCCGATCTGTTGTGAAATTATCACATTGAAAATCCAATGAAGCTTTGTGCAGATGTGTTGTGCAGTGTCTCTAGTATACCTGTCAGCTGCATCACCTTGGACTTTCCAGTTCTGAGAGCACGTAAAGATGCTTGGAACAGTAGTCTCCTGTTAAGTTTCAAGTGCCCGCCGAGGGGTTCCACCTGATTTCATGCACCCCCCCCCCCCCCCATAGCGTAAGTATCATGCATTTCTTTACTGCTCAGCTGCATACTGCAGTTGTAACAACGACGCTCTTGCGGCGTTTTCGTTACAGCCCGGACTTGGCTCCCTCCGATTTTCATCCCTTCACTCACTTGAACTGCTGGTGATGAAGACAGCATTTTGGCACAGACAGCGAGCTGCAGATCAGCTTAGGAAATTGGCAGAAACCACAGGCGGGCCTACGATGGCGATGGTGTCGGAAAATTGGTATCACACTACGACAAATATCTAAGTCGGAGCATAGACTATGTAGAAAAGTAGCTGGAAGGGTAGCTAAATATTGCGAGTAAAATCCTTCAAAACGTATTGAAAACAATCTTGACTGCAGTAAAATATTTATTTACAATCATTACCGGTTTGGAAAATAAAAATAAAATGGCGTTCAAAGTAATTGGTCACAACAACTGTTCAGTTCACAGCCACCGCCTGCTATCATGGTATAATTGGTCTGAAGATGTTCGTATTCTGTCCAAAACCGGTAACCTTTGTAAAGCACTATTTTACTGCCATAAAGATAAATTTGTATCCGTTTTGAAATACTTTGAGTCAGATTGCTGTTTCTCCACGATATATGTTCTCAAATATTATTCGGGAAAACATTTTTGACTTTCACTGTGACTTCCACTTCGCAACCGGTCGGAGTTAGAAAAGAAATGCCACTGATCACGAATGGTAACTAGCACTTTAATTATACTGGTAATTTACAAACCATTAAGAACAGTAGTACATTGTGTGAGTTTGTTGGAATCGTCCTGTGTTTGTCTTTTTGCTCTCTGTAAACATTTCGATTTTTTTTTTTTTTTACGATGAAATCGTTTGTGTAACTACGAAGACATACTAATACCTGTCACAGTCTATGTGCAAAATTTATGCCTTCAGTCAACAATTATATGGCTGTGGTACCCATTATAGCGAAGATGTTAGGTTTTAGACACTAAATAACTTTTCGCAACTCTCTTTCGAGAATCATCGTAAATTATTGAGAACCCTTAAGAGCTATAATATTAAAATACAGAGTTTTCTATACTGGTTTAACTCAGAGTGCCTTTCTACATTTGTGCAATACATAATACTCTCACAGTGCTGCAAATAAAAATAAAATGGCGTGCAAAGTAATTGTTTCTTTGTCGTGCCAGGAGTAAAAGAAATTAAAATCACTAATTTCTTCGACTGAGTAGATCTGCTAGTATATCTTCAACACCGGATCATTTTATTTAACTTATTTACATATTTTCAATGTACTGACCCACTATCGTGCAGGTGGTGACAGTACGTTGAAATAAATAACATAAAAATCTGGTGTTGAGACATATAAGTAGACCTACTCAGCGTCTAGCGACAGCCATGACGTGAGTACGGCGGTACTCACCCCTGGGCAGACACCGGGCTATGGCGGAATCCCCGGCGCGCTACTGCCCTACCACCTCGATCTGGAGGCAACAGTCTGCAACGGAAGAGTTCACAAAGCGGTGGTCACACAAATGGCGAGCAAGCGTTCCGTTTAGGTATGAGTCTCAAGCACGACGCAGAATCAACAACACACTAGCAATGTTCCGAGAGCAGACCACAGCCTGAAGCTTTTCTTGTACCACAGTGCAACCGGACAGATCCACATCTGCAATACAACATATGTCAACAGAGGGGTCGGTTCAGTAAACGGTAGACAACCTTATGCAGTGCACATACACCCGGCGAAAAGGAGCGCCACCACTGGCGATTTCTTAGGCATCTAGGATGAAAAATACAGCGAAGATAGCAGAAACTCTTACACCACAAAGCACCAGTCCGATATTTATCCCACCTTGCGGAGAAATTATCATACGATCGATATTAAATGACTAAGATTTGATTCCATTCTGAATTGCTGTCCACCATCAACATCAGTATGCGTTGTAACGGCTGACGCCTACGGGCACAAATACACTACTGTATAGCTTGAATCAAAGAGTCTGTAAATGTCATGTCGTGGAGTTTCTTGCCACATATGAAACACAAGCTGCTTCATTTTGTGAAGAATGCTTGCTGGATACAGATATGATAGTACGCGTCCTCCTATTGCATCACAGACGTGCACTATGGGCGACAAATCGGGGAACTCAGTAAAATGGGTCTAATGGCCCTAAGCACTACGGGACTTAACATCTCGACCGAGCGAGGTGGCGCAGTGGTTAGCACACTGGACTCGCATTCGGGAGGACGACGGTTCAATCCCGTCTCCGGCCATCCTGATTTAGGTTTTCCGTGATTTCCCTAAATCGTTTCAGGCAAATGCCGGGATGGTTCCTTTGAAAGGGCACGGCCGATTTCCTTCCCAATCCTTCCCTAACCCGAGCTTGCGCTCCGTCTCTAATGACCTCGTTGTCGACGGGACGTTAAACACTAACCACCACCACCACCACCACTTAATCAGTCCCCTAGATTTAGAACTACTTAAACCTAACTAGCCTAAGGACATCACACACATCCATGCCCGAAGCAGGATTCGAACCTGTGACCATAGCAACAGCGCGGTTCCGGACTGAAGCGCCTAGAGCTCCTCGGCCACAGCGGCCGGCGAACTCAGTAAGGATCGGTACATTCTCCAGTTGCGTTTGTGATGTTAACTGTTGTGTGGGCTCTTCTTTATCCTGCTACATCTGCATCTATGCACATGCACGCCAAACCACCGTGTGGTGCGTGGCGGAGGGTATCCTTTACCACTACCAGTTATTTCTTTTCTTTTTCCATTTGCAAACAGAGCGAGGGAGAAATGACTATCTATATGCCTCCGTGCGAGCGCTAAACTCTCTGATCTTATCTTCACGGTCCAAAAGCGAAATGCACATTGGCAGCAGTAGAATCACACTGCAGTCAGCTACGAATGCCGGTTCTCTAAATTTTCTCAGTATTGCTCCTCCAAAAGAACGTCGCCTTCCATTCTCCAGTGATTTCCATTTGAGTTCCCGAAACATATCTTGCGTGTTGTTCGAACCCATCGGTATCAAATCTAGCAGCTCGTCTCTGAATTGCTTCGATGTCTTTCTTTAATCTGACCTGTGCGGATCCCACACACCCCAATAGTATTCAACAATAGTTCGCTCTGGTGTCTTATATACGGCCTATCTTACGGATGAACCACATTTTCCGGAAACTCTCCTAATAAACCGAAGTCGACCATTCTCCTTCCGTATTACAGCCATACATGCTCATTCCACTCCATATTGCTTTGTAACGTTGCGCTTAGATATTTAATCGTCGTAACCCCTTTCTCCCGCTGCCGTTAGACCCCCTCGTCACCACCTAATTTAGCGCCTAACTAAACTTCGGAATGAAAAAGAATTTTTTTGAACACTTTTACTTTTAAAACGATGAAAGATGAATGATATTCAGTTTCTGGGGGTGTTTTATAGGCCACGAAGTAATGTCAATGAGACAACTGTACTGTTTACATGTAATAACCCTTTCTGTATGCGAGTTGGTCCCAGTGAACGCATATCATTAATTGCACTGCAAATCCATTCAGTTCCTTGTTTTCGTTTTCATTCCTAAGTCTTGAGTTCCACATTCTTTCTCTTGAGCAATTTCGCTTGAGAAAATGCGGTATTTCTTTTGGGACATCGTGGAATATTCACCATTGAGCCCTTGTAGTTTCACGAAGTTCCGATAGGCAGTGGCGCTATATGTAGCTTCCACAAAATGGCGTCTGTAACGGAGGTGTGTTCCAAGCGGAGAGCTGTCATTGAGTTTCATTCGGCGGAAATCCGGAGCTTCGTAGATATTCATAGGCGCTTACAGAATGTCACGGAGACATGGAAGTTAACAAAAGCACGGTGAGTCGTTGGGCGAGGCGTCTGCCATCATCGCAAGAAGGTCGCGCAAACCTCTCAAATCTCCCGCGTGCCGGCCGGCCGAATACACCCGCATCAGCGTGTTCGTCTCCACAAAAATGCAAACGAACTTCTGCTTCTTCACGACAATGCAAGACCTCACACAAGTTTGCACAACCGAAAGGAGCCCAAAAACGTCATTGGACTGTTCTTCCTCACTCTACCTACAGCCCGGATCTCTCCCCTTCCAACTTCCATCCGTTTGGCCCAATGAAGGATGCTCAGGGAGCATTACTTGGATGATGGGGAGGTTACTGTTAAAGCGAGGTGTTGGATGATGGGGAGGTTACTGTTAAAGCGAGGTGTTGGATCCGACGTCGACCATTAGAGTGTTAAGGTCGCCGCATTGAACGGAAATGAAATGATCGTACGGCAATGTTGGCCGGGAGACCCCATGCGGGGTGTTCGGCCGCCGAAATTGCAAGTTCTTTTTAGCTGACGCTACTTCGGCGACTTGCGAGTCAATGATGATGAAAGACACACAACACCCAGTCATCTCGAGCCAGAAAAAATCCCTAACCCCGCCGGGAATCAAATTGTGGTCCTAGCGATTCAGCTCCGACGACGAGGTGAAAGAAGAGGTTCAAAACTTTCTGAACAGCATGGCGGCGAGCTGGTATGACATGGGCATACAAAAACTGCCACAGCGTCTACAAGAATGCATCGATAGAAATGGTGATTATGTTGAAAAATAACTAAATGTTCAAGCTGTAAACTGATGTAAACCATTGTAGTAATAAACAGGTATACGTACTTATAAAAAAATAGAAGATCTAACTTTTGGGATTATCGTCGTATTCTTAATCTTCTTGCCCATAGGGTAATCAAATTTTTCTGAATAAAGTCATTCAAATTAAAAATTATTTGTGATGGTAAATTTGCAAGGACAGAATTTGAGTCAAGTTTAATAAATTCCACAATAGTTGTTCGTGCTCTGCTTGTTTTCAGTTTAGATTTGCTGAGCTGAAACTTATGTTACAGATAGGTGATGTGCGAGTGTGTAATTTGATTTTTGGTGCTAACATTGATGGTTTAGGCTTATTTTTTTAAAATAGTGGCATACATAAGGGACTAATATACATGCTACCGAAACGAAGAATACTAACGCTCACTGCTGCATCTACATCTACATACGAATTGTACAACCATTGGAAAGTGTATAGTGTAACATCTTCCACACCAGCATTGGTGACTTTACGTCTTATTCCATTCGCGTATTAAGCAATGAAAAGTTATTTCCTGTATGCGTCTGTGTGCATCCTAATCGGTTCTATCTTATTCCTATGTATCTGCACGAGATCTACAGTAGTGGCTACAGGATGATCATGCAGTTTCCTTGGACTACAGGTTCTCTAAACTTCTACCGCAAGAAAAATGTCCCTTTTTTTCTAGTATCCCCATTCAAACTCACCGACCATCTCTGTTGTTACACTTCCTTAGGGACGACACTGATTTAATATGATTCTACTATCGTATTTCTGAATTCTTTCGTGTTTGTTGTTATGTCCAGTTAACAAGAATCCAAACACTGCACCAGCTCTGCAGACTTGGTCACACTCGACTTGTGAACGGTTTCCTTTACATATGCACTGTAAGTTCCCAGAACCCTTCCAACAAAGCGAAGTCTTCCATTCGTCTCCCGTAATACTGCAGTATGGTAACTGACCCTGAGGTGGGCGGATTCAATTCTGGTTGTGGCTGAAGAGTATACTCTTACCAAACGCTAGGCGTTGGTAAAGTTCCCATCGTGTATTGTCGTTGTCACGAAACTTTTCCTGCGTTTCATCGAGAGCTGTGTTGGATATCTTCAGAAGTTATCTCCGCCGATCACATGTAAAGTTCTACCATGCTCCTTTTCCACAGTATTTATGTCACTCTCCCACTTTCGACCAGCCAGTTCAAATGGCTCTGAGCACTAAGCGGCTTAACTTCTGAGGTCATCAGTCGCCTAGAACTTAGAACTAATTAAACCTAACTAACCTAAGGACATCACACACATCCATGCCCGAGGCAGGATTCGAACCTGCGACCGTAGCGGTCGCTCGGCTCCAGACTGTAGCGCCTAGAACCGCACGGCCACTCCGGCCGGTGACCAGCCAGTCAACAAGTCTCAGTCGAACTGCAGTCACCTCTGAATATGCCAAATGTAGCTCTGAACGAAACGTCAGAGGCGAAAAAAGTTTGGTGGCCCAATCCAATCCGGAAGCTTCAGCAGCAGCTAAGACAATCGGCAGTAAAAGCCTTCATTATATTATCAAACCTTGTCTTTTCAGATGAAAACCAAACGGAAGCAACGAACAGATCTACATCTACGTACATACTCCGCAATCCACCATAAGGTGCGTGGCGGAGGGTACCTCGTACCACAACTAGCATCTTCTCTCCCTATTCCACTCCCAAACGGAACGAGGGAAAAATGACTGCCTATATGCCTCTGTACGAGCCCTAGTCTCTCTTATCTTATCTTTGTGGTCTTTCCGCGAAATATAAGTTTGGCGGCAGTAAAATTGTACTGCAGTCAGCCTCAAATGCTGGTTCTCTAAAATTTCCTCAGTAGCGATTAACGAAAAGAATGCCACCTTTCATCTAGAGCCTCCCACCCGAGTTCCTGAAGCATTTCCGTAACACTCGCGTGATGATCAAACCTACCAGTAACAAATACAGCAGCCCGTCTCTGAATTGCTTCTATGTCCTCTGTCAATCCGACCTGATAGGGATCCCAAACACTCGAGCAGTACTCAAGAATAGGTCGTATTAGTGTTTTATAAGCAGTCTCCTTTACAGATGAACCACATCTTCAGAAGTGTGAATGACCTCTTCCTTCTTCAATTATTATCAGCGCGGTGGACGATGAAAAACTTAGGAAACAAGTCTCGATGCGAGACAGAAACCTGGTAACGGTCAGAGGCCCGAGTGTGGTGATGACGTAGCCCCTGGAAGTGGAGGAGCCGCTGCTGCGGTGGATGGATGCGCACACGTGGGTGAGCGAGGCTGGCCGGGAAGCGCCCGGGGCGCTGGTCCGGTGCTGGGTGCGTTCCCACAGCAATACACGATGCCCCCCTCGGCACACACGAATAAATCAGAGGCGCATCGCCGCCCGTCGTTAGTCCACGCGCCGAACACCGTAATGTTAAATAATTAGGCCCGGGCATTAGCAGCGCGCCCGCCGCCGCGGGGCTGCGCCATCAAGCACTCGCGTACACCGACACGACACACACACACACACACACACACACGTTAAACGAAACAGCTGAAATAACACACGTGGTGCGTCAAAAAGTTTATAAGCACTTTGAACAGTCATAGAAAATTTTGTTTCGTACCTGCAATTTCTTTGATAAATGCTTCTAAAATATCTTATGGCATCAGATTTGTTGTTAAGCTTTCGACTTAGTTTGTCGTCATCACCAGCAGCTGTCTCGTGTGGTACTGTATTTGCTTGCCGAATTATGACGTGGAGGTGTCACTGAACTTCCATATGCTACCACAGGTTGTGTCGATGTCTACGGAGTGGTCGGTAGGTGTGGACCCATCTTTCTAAAGCAAATACAGCTGATTAAAAGAAACTGAAGTCAATTACTTAGAGGTAGGAGAAGCGGTAAACGTTGTAAGACGTGTATATTTCTATTGTCTATTGTCAAACCACAATTTATGGTTCAAATGGTTCAAATGGCTCTGAGTACTATGGGACTTAACTTCTGAGGTCATCAGACCCCTAGAACTTAGAACTACTTAAACCAAATTAACCTAAGGACATCACACACATCCATGCGCGAGGCAGGATTCGAACCTGCGACCGTAGCGGTCGCGCGGTTCCAGACTGTAGCGCCTAGAACCGCTCGGCCACATCGGCCGGCCACAATTTATGAAAGATGTTTATATTTTATTAATAGGATTAAGTAGGAATAATTAATATTTGTCATCTTGGAAATAATTGTGGTAGCAGGGAATGTCTGCATCAAAGTATTGTTGGCAAGAGAGACCGCACATTGATATAATTTTTGGGCGGGAAAGACAGCGTATGGATACATTTTAAGAAAAGAGCGGGAAAGACCGCGCATTGATACATTTTGTAATGGTAGCAGGGATTGTCTGCACCAGAAAGCATTGTTGGCAGGAGAGAACGCAGTTTAGCGTTCGTAGGAAGTCAGTAGTAAGCGGGAAGTGAAGCGAGTCGGTAGCAGGTCTGAAGTCAGAGGTTGAGAGGAGCGGTGTGCCTGCCAGCCACCAGCTATGATTTGCAAGAGATTATAAACGGATGTACAGATACATCAGCTAACTATTATCATAAGAGGAACTAATATTATTGAATTACTTTTTTTGAGAAACTTAAGACTACTGAAGGTATGTTTGCGCAATGCTAGTTGTAAGATTATTGTAAAAAGTAAGTCCCATTTGAACGTTTGTAAAATCATTTCATTCAAAATATAATTAATTTTTGCCAGCAATATTGCATTACTGATAATAATCCACCCCAAAAACCATCAACGTAAACCTTTACAAAATTTTATTGTAGTCAAGGAAAAGTTTAACTATGGATTGCGTAACGTCAGCTTTGTTATTAAAGACTAACGTCAGCTTTGGTAATAAATACAGCCACTTATTATGACAGCCCACCAGCAGCTAGTAAAGTATACTAAAACAGAGTAAATATATTCATGTCGCAGTTCGATGTAGCAGTCAGATGGCGATCCAGTAACAGTAAAAAAGGTAAGGAACAGTTTTGGGTTATTACAGATAACGACTGAGGGCCACGACGACGACACATTCTATGTTTCGTCGAAATAATCCGAAAATCACTTTTAATAAGCAGCAATTAAATTTGTATGCGAAGATTGAGAAAGAGAATTAATTTCAAAAGGAAGATTTCATTTGTTATTATTACGCAAGAGGTAGAAATCCTAAGGGAAGGTTTCATAGGTTATTGTAAAAGGGAAGGTTGCGTAACAAAAGAGATATAGAGGAGACGGGAAGGTTTCAACCTGTGAGATATGGTTCCAACACGGTGGTTATTTCGAAGTCCGGCGTCTTGGATGCAATTCTTAACTGTCGTTTGGAAAGGGTGTCAAGTGACATATGGGACAGATAGACCATTATTACATGAAAAAAAAAGGTGGCTCACTGTCGAGCTATGACTGATCTTTTTTCTACATCTACGCTTACATCTACACCAATACTCAACAAGCTATATGAAGGTGTGTGGTCGAGGGTACTTCTGGTCCCCTGTGCCGTGTTCCACTCGCGAATGTCGTATGGGAAGAAATGACCTAGAGAGAATTTCCGTATGGTGCGAAAAGTGGCAATTAGCACTAAACAAATTAAAGTGCGAAGTCATCCACATGTGTACTAAAAGAAATCCGATACATTTTGGTATACGATAAATCGCACAAATCCAAGGGCTGTCAATTCGACTAAATACCGAGGAATTACAATTACGATCAACTTAAACAGGAAAGACCACATAGATAATATTGTGGGGAAGGCGAAACAAAGACTGCGCTTTGTTGGCAGAACACAGAAGATGCGACAAAACAACTAAAGAGACAGCCTACATTACACTTGTCCTTCCTCTGCTGGAATATTGCTGCGCGGTGTGGGATCCTTACCAGGTAGGATTGACGGAGGACATCGAAAAAATGCAAAGAAGGGCAGCTCGTTTCGTGTTATCGCGCAGTAGGGGTGAGAGTGTCATTGATATGATACGCGAGTTGGGGTGGCAGGCACTCAAACAAAGGCGGTTCCCTTTGCGGCGAGATCTATTTACGACCTTTCAATCACTAACTTTCTCTTCTGAATGTGAAAATATTTTGTTGACACCGACCTACGTATGGAGAAATGATCTTCATAATAAAATAAGAGAAATCAGAGCTCGAACGGAAAGATTTAGGTGTTCCTTTTCCCACGCGCCATTCGAGAATGGAATGGTAGAGAAGTAGTATGAAAATGGTTCGATGAACTCTCTGCGAGGCACTTGAGTATGAATTGCAAAGTAACCATGTAGATGTAGATGTAGATTGTCGATAAGCCCCTGTGTTGGTTCCAGTTCCTCGAGTTTTCTCGTAGCACTCATTTCGTCAGTTGTTATGGGTGGGGGGGAGGGGGGGGGGGGGGAAATAATAAGTTCTCCGACTCTTCCCGGAATGTACCGTCTCGAAATTTCAATAGTAAACCTCTCCATGATACACAGTGTCTCTCTCGTACCGTCTGCCACTGGCATTTGTTGATCACCTCGGTAACAGTCTAGCGCCGACTACACAAACCCGTGCTGAGACGCGGCGCTGTCGCTGGATCTCTTCAATCACTCTTATCTGGTAACGGCTCTGGATTGATGAACGCTACTCAAGAATCGGTCGAACAACTGTGTTGTAAGCCGCTTATTTTGTGGATGAGTTACATTTCCTTAAGACCCTTCCTGTGAATCTCAGTCTGGCAACTGCTTTAACTGCTATTCGTTTTACGTGGCTATTCCACTTAAGGTCGCTCTGGATAGTTACTCGTAGATATTTTGCGGTAGATTCTATTTCCATCAATTTTTCATCAATATTGTAGTTGTACAGTAGTGGATTTCTTTTGTCGCGTATTAGCAATATGTTACGTTTAGTGACGTTCAAGGTCAACTGCCAGAGTCTGCACCATTCATCAGCCATCCGAAGGTCATTATGAAAATCTATACTGTCTTCTGGCGTTGTTACTTTCTTAGAGATAACAGCATCGTCTGCGAACAGTCTTAAAGAGATTTCGACGCTTTCTGCTAGTTCATTTACGTAGATACTAAATAGTAATGGTCGTGTCGCACTCCTCTGAAACACTCCGGAAATTATCTTTACATCTGTTAATTTTCTTCCTTACAGGTGACGCTGAAGCTGACAGAGTTTAATGACGCTATTGGCAGACGATTTTGATTGTCCCATCAGGGACAGTACGTGGAGCTTTGTTATTTTGCTTTGCTTTTTCCAGCTACGATACCTTCAAAACGAAAAGGCACGATGAATCCCTTAGGAAACAAACTGTACCTCACAGTCATATCCAAAAAATTCACAGCCTTATCAACAGTACTCTAGGGACTATTTTTAGTCGAGTAAATTATGGTAACAGACACTTCCATTAACACTGAATTTGCTTTGTCCGATGAAACAGTGTGACTTAAAAATCCCGTTCGCGAGTAACAATCCTTTGAACTTGTTCAAAAAAAGTAATCTTACGCACTTAAATTACTCTCATGTGACTCCTGAATTGATGAACTTTTGTTGAATGGTGAAACAGGACCACATTTGAGGATTCATCACTTGTAGCCGTGTGAGGTCAAATTTCTGCACAACACACGCCGTTCCATAGACCTCGAATTTATTGTAGGTGGATCAGTATCACCTTCGCGTATCCTCTGTTTCCGGCCCGCAGTAACATCCTGAGACTTCCACATCCATATAATAACTTTCTTCTGCTCTTCAAAACTCAAGCGAACGTCCGGTAACCTGACGTTAGTTTCTGCCACCGCCTGGGTTTCGAGTGTAGATCGATGATCCTACTGCCGTCTGCCGAGGAAATATAAAATCACTTTTTTCTCAGAAACATGACCCTGTAGCAGCAAAACATATTTTCTAATACAGTTCAAAGTGTGTATACAATTTTTACGCGCCATTTATATGGCATCTCATCTAACTATTATTTCTGGAAGCCCAGCAGTTACGGAAATAATGTTTTCGACACGTAATATAATGAAAAGGGCCGTTAATTTTCTCTGTAGTTAATGTGTGAAACACTTTTATAGTACCATATATTGCAGCAACATGATCTTTTGAAGCAGAACTATATGCTTCTGACGTTATTCGAAATAGAGCGCTAGATAAAAACGTCAGATTTTCTCAGTACTCATTACGAAAACAGGCAACGGTCTTCCCGCAGTGGATACACCGGTTCCCGTCAGATCGCCGAAGTTAAGCGCTGTCGGGTGTGGCCGGCACTTGGATGGATGACCATCCGGCCCACCATGCACTGTTGCCATTTTTCGGGGTGCACTCAGCCTCATGTTGCCAATTGAGGAGCTACTCGACCGAATAGTAGCGGCTGCGGTCAAGGAAAAACCATCATAATCACCGGGAGAGCAGTGTGCTGATCACACGCCCCTCCTATCCGGATGCTCATTGGAGATGACACGGGGGTCGGATGGTCCCGATGGGCCACTTGTTGGCTGAAGACGGAGTGCTGCTGCTGCATTACGAAAACAATTTTTTCTAACAGGCCATCCATTCTTGTAACAACATTGACGGTTAAATCTTAGGTATTCTGTATGGTGCAAAAGAGGATTAATGAGAGGAAAGTCTTCAATTTATACTTGAAAACACTCGGTTTTTCACTTATTTCTTTCAGATTGTTTGTGGAAACCTATACTGAAGACTAACGTATATTTTTCTGTGCGGTAGAGAAGGACGTTGTTCAAATGGTTCAAATGGCACTGAGCACTATGGGACTCAACTGCTGTGGTCATCAGTCCCCTAGAGCTTAGAACTACTTAAACCTAACTAACCTAAGGACATCACACACACCCATCCCCGAGGCAGGATTCGAACCTGCGACCGTAGCAGCAGCGTGGCTCCGGACTGGAGCGCCTAGAACCGCACGGCCACCGCGGCCGGCAGAAGGACTTTGTCTCTGCGCAGAAACCCCTTCTGTATCAGTTGTTGTCGGCCGGTGTGGATGTGTCTGATGTCCTTAGGTTAGTTAGGTGTAAGCAGTTGTAAGTTCTATGGGACTGATGACCCCAGAATTTAAGTCCCATAGTGCTCAGAGCCATTTGAAACATTTGTGTCAGTTGTTCATTAAACTGAATGTTATACTACTACGTGAGGGTAACATTTCTACCTTATTAAGTAATGCAACGGCTCTTATCGTGTACAAAAATTTAAGAAGTGAACAATTAGCATAAGTTTCCAATTGACGCCGGATTGGTAAATTTTAATAGATTTTTGGTTTCACTGCGATAGAAAAAGTTACAAACGAAGCGTTTATGTGTCGTATGTTATCGTATAGAAAAATAAGTGTACCATTGCGATAGTTTGCGTCTGACTGCGTCATGGCAGCAGAAAATAATATAAGGAAGAGACAGGCTTTCAGATGTCATATAACAGAAACTGTTCTCGGCAGCCCTATATGAGATGTTTATTCATCTCTCTAAAACGGGAAAACGAAGAAGGAAGATGTGTTAATAGAATACACCTGAAGCAGTTTCATTTTGCTGATGACATTAAACCGTTTGTCGCAACAGCAAATAAACTTATCGATGAATGAAAGAGCTTAATATTGCAAGTTTGAATCTAGGGCTGAGAGTCAGTTATATTGATAATTAACAATGCATAAGCAACACATTCAAACATAATATACATTAAAAATGAAGCCATAGAACCGTTTCATTGCGTTTTTCATTTAGACAGTTGAAGACAGGGACTGGTTTGCAAACGAAAGAAATAAAAACAAAACAAAAAGTGGCACGGAGAACATCTTTTAAATTAAATGATACCAGATAATACGCAAGAATAACATTGATGTTCATAACTGAAGATAGTATGCAAGATTGGGTATGATTTTACGTTAGTCGATAAAATACGTTACGAGAAAAGTCGTTTATTACTCTTAAGATATATGAGAGAAATGACGTTGGAAGAAATTACACCCTGCAAAATCGATAAGAAGTACGCCAGAAAGCTTGAAGAAGTCTGCATGTGGCCTTCATCTGACAACGGACATCGACTGGCTGATGATGATGATGATGTTGGTGGTGATCGTGGTGATAATGATGAAATAGTGGCCTCACAAGGTTCATGAATTGACGTAATGTATGGCCCTATGGTCCAATGTACACCTTTCGACTAAAATTCCTTAAGTTAGAGATTTCGCAAAATATCATCTCCTGCCCAGAAATGCATTCCCGTGCTGAGCGCTGAGCAAATCCATCCATCTTTTCCGAAGGAACGGCCGCTCAATTGACGGTCACTTCCCGACTTCGAGCGTTCTTGTTACTATCTCTTTACTATGTATGGACACATAAGTGTGAATTCAGATGTTCATGTAGATATCATGGCACTACAGTCTTTACGCCTCGTAGGCGCAAAAAAATTTCTACATAATCGAGCCCGTGTGATTACATGCCGGTCAGTGTGGCCGAGCGGTTCTAGGCGCTTCAGTCTGGAACCGGGCAACCGCTACGGTCGCAGGTTCGAATCCTGTCTCGGGCGTGGTTGTCAGTGATGTCCTCAGGCTAGTTAGGTTTAAGCAGTTCTAAGTTCTATGGGAATGATGACCTCAGATGTTAAGTCCCATAGTGCTCAGAGCCATTTGAACCATTTTTGATTACATGCAATGCCTTTAAATTTATAGCGGAAGACGTGAACGAGGAACCAAAATTCTCATTAAAACGTTTGTTTGAGGGAGTTACACAGGAAGCACTAACTATTCCAATGGCACTATAAAAAGAGTAAAGGACTAGGGGAGAAACATAGTGTCAGGTACTTCTCAAGGCTTCCTTACTTGAGGAAAGGCGTTGAGGAAGTAGTAGGTAATTTTATATTTAGACGGTAACGTTGAGAAAGTTGTCAGGGGACTGAAACATAATTTCCGCGAGACACATGTTCTTTCAAATGGCTCTGAGCACTATGGGACTTAACTTCTGAGGTCATCAGTCCCTCAGAACTTAGAACTACTTAAACCTAACTAACCTAAGGACATCACACACATCCATGCCCGAGGTAGGATTCGAACCTGCGACCTTAGCGGTCGCGCGGTTCCAGACTATAGCGCCTAGAACCGTTCGGCCACCCCGGCCGGTACACATGTTCTTTATTTTACATTTCCAGTACGGTACATCTGTCTTGAGTCACACACCATTCCCTGAGGCCAGACAAAAGATTGATCTACTACGTGAATATCAGAAGGTTGTTGACAACCCTGACCTTCCAGTACTGAACGATGTATTCTTTGCGGAATGAAAAAGATTAATATCAAGAGGTCCTTCTCTTATCACAACCAGGATTTCTACTGAAAATGAGTGGTGACGTTGTTGGGAACAAAATTGTCCTTCTGGATTTGACGAACCTTGGATCACTTGGACTATCTTGAATCGCATCCGACCGGGCGTTGGAGGATGTACAGATGCCCTCCACAAGTGGGCAAAACTTCATCCCATCAAGTGACTGTTGCTAATGTTGTATCAGTGTCCTTTCAAAAATTTCGTGATAGTGACGATTGGCAGCGTGTGGCAGCTAAACTGTTAATGAGGAACCGATCTGTGCTGCAAAAATAATAGTTCCCATTTTGACCACCAGGTACAAATCTGGCGCTGTACAGCATCTTGTCGGCGTCTCTGGTGCTCACGTGAGCAAACTGCGTTGGTGGTGGTAATTAATAAAATCAATATTATACCTTTCTCACTTGTTTGACTTTTCCGCCCATGTCCCGTTCCTGATCCATTACATATGGAAACGTTTCTATACATCTATTTTGTATTCATAGCGTCAGATTTGCACCTGGTGTACAAACTGGAACTAACTTTCTTGCTGCGTAAATCGGTTCCGCACTAGCGTATTACAATATATATCAAGTTTCGCTAATGTACGATAGTTACAGGCCACACTGAACCTCTGTAAGTAGCTGCACTTTAATTACAGCCACCCGGTGTGTAAAATACCTTGATATTCGCCTATAGCTATCGTTATTTGTGTTATGCTGGGGAGCATTGTTGAAATGTTGATGTGTAGCAGTTTAGTAATGGTTGTAGATATTTTTTATTCAAGAAGTTTTAATGTAAACAATACGATAAATAATCAAATCGTTATCATAGTAAAATGGTTCAAATGGCTCTGAGCACTATGGGATACAACAGCTGAGGTCATCAATCCCCTAGAACTTAGAACTACTTAAACCTAACTAACCTAAGGACATCACACACATCCAAGCCCGAGGCAGGATTCGAACCTGCGTCCGTAGCAGCGGCGTGGTTCCGGACTGAAGCGCCTATAACCGCTCAGCCAGAGCGGCCGGCTACCACAGCAAGTGACGTTGTATGTTACCCTACATTTTTAACCCTTTTTATGAGATGTTCGCCCAGCAACGCTTAATCGGACTTATTTTGTGTTGATTGATCTTTTTTATGGGACTATTTCTTATTTTTCTTTTTTGGTACTCTAGTGAGGAACTATTAACTTCGAACGTCTACTATTTTTCGAATTACTGGTCATACTGACATAAATTGTTAATACCATCGTTTGAGACTCGATAGCTGTCGCTTGCAAGTCACGCAAATACTTATTTGTGCGTAGGCTTCAACTGTAGAACTGTACGTCCCCCCCCCCCTCCCCCCCCCCCCCCCCCACCCGTTCGCAACGGAGCGCCCATCACTACCATATCACTACCATTCTCCCTTCTCATACCGCACTTCCTGTACGGACACAGGCCATATTGCTCTCCATTCCAAAATATACAGCAAATATCTGACTTAACCTCAACAGCTCTGAGCACTATGGAACTAAACTTCTGAGGTCATCAGTCCCCTAGAACTTAGAACTACTTAAACCTAACTAACCTAAGGACATCACACATATCCATACCCGAAGCAGGATTCGAACCTGCGACCGTAGCGGTCACGCGGATCCAGACTGTAGCGCCTAGAACCGCGCGGCGACCCCGGCCGGCAGCCGTGCACCTTTGTACCGTGTAGTACAGTCAGAGAAATATGCATCCAGCGAAGTTATCAAAACGACGCCACTTCATACCATTTACGCGGCAGAATCCAGGCTATGAGTACGAATTCCGGTGAATTCATTATTTCGAGCGTGGGATAGCTATCTTTCTAATGGCACTGGGCGCGCTGTGTTCACGTGTCGGGTGACTGTTGTTCGCCTGGGGGCGCCGTAGACGAAAATTGCCGTCTACGAGCCCGCACTCCCCCAGTCGCGGCCTTTAATCGCGGCGCGCGCCCTCGCATTCGATGAACGCCGCTCGGAAGACACCCACCGTGACGGCCCTCGCGGCCCTTCGAGGCGGCGATAGATTCTCCCGCTGAACGGTTCGTGCGCGGGCTACCGAAAATAACAGGCCGTGAAACGGCGCGCCAAATAGCTGGCGAGCGGGCCCGCTTATTTCCTTATTACGGACACTATGCGCCGGCCATTACGCAGCCACGCCGCGGCCGCCCGATACACCAGCCCGCGCTTGCAGCTAATCGCAAAGTAATGATGCGCCGCCAGCGCCGCGTTCTTCTCGCTGGTGCACGGCAATACCCGCACCTTGCGAGGCTCGGACTCCGGCTAACGGTTCCTGCCTCTGGGGCGCCTGTGCGTTACTGCAAACACGACTGATGTTGCCGAATGGGAATCTCTAGGCCGCTCTGTCGACAACCGTCGATCTGATGTGTACAGACTACTGAGCCAGCTCTGTATCGGGCTCATCATATGCAGCAAACTGGTAACACCAAATAAAGTGTTCCTTCAAATTACGAAAGGAAAAACAATCGCCCATCCAGTCAAACTCGGTAGTTCTTGATGGTGTTAGGACAGCAACCAGCCACAAATTTACTTTCAGTTCCTCTATTCAAAGGAAACCGTTACCGGTTTCGAATCGTTGTGATTCATCTTCAGGCGGTTTACCCGCTTTCTTTATGACATTTGGCGTGTTTTTACAGATTAATTGTCGTGAAACGTCGGTTTCGAGTATTTGTTTTCATGACATTCGTCCAACAGATTCCCACTGTATCCTCGTTGTTGCACACGTAAATAGTTCTCACTGTACACTTTAGATTTGTCGCTGAGATCATTTCAACCACGCACCACATGTGTGTGGTTGAAATGATCTCAGCGACAAATCTAAAGTGTACAGTGAGAACTATTTACGTGTGCAACAACGAGGATGCAGTGGGAATTTAGTTACATCTGTTGGACGAATGTTATGAAAACAAACACCCGAAACCGAAGTTTCACGACAATTAATCTGTAAAAACACGCCAAATGTCATAAAGAAAGCGTGTAAACAGTCTGAGGATGAATCACAACGATTCGAAACCGGTAACGGTTTCCTTTGAATAAAGGAACTGAAAATAAATTTGTGGCTGGTTGCTGTCCTAACACCATCAACATTTGTCTTCAAACAACAGCCACGGTCTCCATCATGTCATCATATGACAAAATTGCATTGGTAGTTCTTATTCAGATATACGGTGGATCTCAAGCTATCAACATCCATTTCCCAAGTCTACATCTCCCATTGTAACACCACAATGGTCGCACGAAGCTTTTGGAAGTAATGAAGAATACTGCGTGGCCCAAATTTATTCAAGCTGCTCGCTAAATAAAATGAGCCTGTTGCGAGTAATGTATCTCATAATAAGCACTACTTCGCACCTCATGCAACGCATCGCAAAGTAAGATCCAGCCAATATTTTGTAGCTGTGTAATAGGCTTGCCAACGCCTTTGTAACGTTTTGCAACATTACAGTGTCTTTCGTCGAAGAACAAATTTGTCAAGAGAATCTTCATTGACCCGGGCTCTTAACCATCAGCGGGGTCCTATCGTGTCGCCATAAATTCTGTGAAAGTCACAAGTTCAAGAAATAGTGAAAAGAAGGCAGATCTACTTTAACTGGTTTTCAGTCAAGCAGTTCAGATAGTGCTGCACTACTACTGCAAACAATCAGCCTAACAAGCTCAGGAAAGGTTCAAAATTATGAAATGTATAATTTTTTGCAGTTTAAAAATTTACAGACTTCCCCTTTTCAATTTTTATATATATATATATATATATATATATATATCAATTGAAAGGGCGTTTGTATATATATATATATATATATATATATATATATATATATATATATGTTGTTGTTGTTGTGGTCTTCAGTCCTGAAACTGGTTTGATGCAGCTCTCCATGCTACTCTATCCTGTGCAAGCTTCATCTCCCAGTACCTACTGCAGCCTACATCCTTCTGAATCTGCTTAGTGTATTCATCTCTTGGTCTCCCTCTACGATTTTTACCCTCCACGCTGCCCTCCAATACTAAATTGGTGATCCCTCCATGTCTCAGAACATCTCCTACCAACCGATCCCTTCTTCTAGTCAAGTTGTGCCACAAGCTCCTCTTCTCACCAATTCTATTCAATACCTCCTCATTAGTTACGTGATTTACCCATCTAAACTTCAGCATTCTTCTGTAGCACCACATTTCGAAAGCTTCTATTCTCTTCTTGTCTAAACTACTTATCGTCCACGTTTCACTTCCATACATGGCTACACTCCATACAAATACTTTCAGAAACGACTTCCTGACACTTAAATCTATACTCGATGTTAACAAATTTCTCTTCTTCAGAAACGCTTTCCTTGCAATTGCCAGTCTACATGTTATATCCTCTCTACTTCGACCATCGTCAGTTATTTTGTCCCCAAATAGCAAAACTCCTTTACTACTTTAAGTGTCTCATTTCCTAATCTAATTCCCTCAGCATCACCCGACTTTATTCGACTACATTCCATTATCCTCGTTTTGCTTTTGTTGATGTTCATTTTCTACCCTCCTTTCAAGACACTGTCCATTCCGTTCAGCTGCTCTTCCAAGTTCTTTGCTGTTTCTGACAGAATTACAATGTCATCGGCGAACCTCAAAGTTTTTATTTCTTCTCCATGGATTTTAATACCTACTCGGAACTTTTCTTTTGTTTCCTTTATTGCTTGCCGAATATACAGATTGAATAACATCGGGGATAGGCTACAACCCTGTCTCACTCCCTTCCCAACCACTGCTTCCCTTTCATACCCCTCGACTCTTATCACTGCCATCTGCTTTCTGTACAAATTGTAAATAGCCTTTCGCTCCCTGTATTTTACCCCTGCCTTCTTCAGAATTTGAAAGAGAGTATTTCAATCAACATTGTCAAAAGCTTTCTCTAAGTCTACAAATGCTAGAAATGTAGGTTTGCCTTTTCTTAATCTAGCTTCTAAGATAAGTCGTAGGGTCAGTATTGCCTCACGTGTTCCAACATTTCTACGGAAGCCAAACTGATCCTCCCCGAGGTCGGCTTCTATCAGAGTTTCCATTCGTCTGTAAAGAATTCGCGTTAGTATTTTGCAGCTGTGACTTATTAAACTGATAGTTCGGTAATTTTCACATCTGTCGACACCTGCTTTCTTTGGGATTGGAATTATTATATCCTTCTTGAAGTCTGAGGGTATTTCACCTGTCTCATACATCTTGCACACCAGATGGTAGAGTTTTGTCAGGACTGGCTCTCCCAAGGCTGTCAGTAGTTCTAATGGAATGTTGGCTACTCCTGGGGCCTTGTTTCGACTCAGGTCTTTCAGTGCTCTGTCAAACTCTTTACGCAGTATCATATCTCCCATTTCATCTACATCTACATCCTCTTCCATTTCCATAATATTGTCCTCAAGTACATCGCGCTTGTATAGTCCCTCAATATACTCCTTCCACATTTCTGCTTTCCCTTCTTTGCTTAGAACTGGGATTCCATCAAAGCTCTTGATATTCATGCAAGTGGTTCTCCTCTCTCCAAAGGTCTCTTTAATTTTCCTGTAAGCAGTATCTATCTTACCCCTAGTGAGATAAGCCTCTACATCCTTACATTTGTCCTCTAGCCATCCCTGCTTAGCCATTTTGCACTTCCTGTCGATCTCATTTTTGAGACGTTTGTATTCCTTTTTGCCTACTTCATTTACTGCATTTTTATATTTTCTCCTTTCATCACTTAAATTCAATATTTCTTCTGTTATCCAAGGGTTTCTACTAGCCCTTGTCTTTTTACCTATTTGATCCTCTGCTGCCTTCACTATTTCATCCCTCAAAGTTACCCATTCTTCTTCTACTGTATTTCTTTCCCTCATTACTGTCAATTGTTCCCTTACGCTCTCCCTGAAATTCTGTACAACCTCTGGTTCTTTCAGCGTATCCAGGTCCAATCTCCTTAAATTCCCACCTTTTTGCAGTTTCTTCAGTTTTAATCTACAGTTCATAACCAATAGATTGTGGTCAGAGTCCACATCTGCCCCTGGAAATGTCTTTTAATTTAAAACCTGGTTCCTAAATCTCTGTCTTACCGTTATATAATTTATCTGATACATTTTAGTATCTCCTGGGTTCTTTCATGATTCTTGAACCAAGTGTTAGCTATAATTAAGTTATGCTCTGCGCAAAATTCTACCAGGCGGCTTCCTCTTTCATTTCTTAGCCCCAATCCATATTCACCTACTATGTTTCCTTCTCTTGCTTTTCCTACTGACGAATTCCACTCACCCATGACTATTAAATTTTCGTCTCCCTTCACTATCTGAATAATTTCAGTTATCTCATCATACATTTCATCAATTTCTTCGTCATCTGCAGAGCTAGTTGGCATATAAACTTGTACTACTGTAGTAGGCATGGGCTTTGTGTCTATCTTAGCCACAATAATGCGTTCACTATGCTGTTTGTAGTAACTTACCCGCATTCCTATTTTTTTATTCATTATTAAACCTACTCCTGCATTACCCCTATTTGACTTTGTATTTATAACCCTGTATTCGCCTGACCAAAAGTCTTGTTCCTCCTGCCACCGAACTTCACTAATTCCCACTAATTCCCACTATATATAACTTTAACCTATCCATTTCCCTTTTTGAATTTTCTAACCTACCTGCCCGATTAAGGGATCTGACATTCCACGCTCCGATCCGTAGAACGCCAGTTTTCTTTCTCCTGATAATGACGTCCTCTTGAGTAGTCCCCGCCCGGAGATCCGAATGGGAGACTATTTTACCTCCGGAATATTTTACCCAAGAGGACGCCATCATCATTTAATCATACAGTAAATCTGCATGCCCTGGGGAAAAATTACGGCTGTAGTTTCCCCTTGCTTTCAGCCGTTCGCAGTACCAGCACAGCAAGGCCATTTTGATTAGTGTTACAAGGCCAGATCAGTCAATCATCCAAACTGTTGCCCCTGCAACTACTGAAAACGCTGCTGCCCCTCTTCAGGAACCACACGTTTGTCTGGCCTCTCAACAGATACCCCTCCGTTGTGGTTTACCTACGGCACGGCTATCTGTATCGTTGAGGCACGCAAGCCTCCCCACCAACGGCAAGGTCCATGGTTCATGCTTATCAATTAAAGGGGAAAGTATATATATATATATATATATATATATATATATATATATATATATATATATATATATTTCAGTTCAGAAGACTACAACTTTTTATAAGATTGTTTACGACCGATGAAAGTCCCCTTCATTATTTGTGTCCCAAAGGAGAAAAAAGTTGGTGAAAGTACAAGGGATTGCTGACTGGTGAAGTGTACACTTACAAACATAGTCTGCCTGATGCGGTAATGGAGGTGATAAAACCTATTTTCAGAGACTTAGCAGCACCTGAACTGTTGAAAAAGTATGTTCGTCGAAAAACTAAAAACCCGAATGAACGTGTAAATAGTGTTACATGGTCAAGAATCTCCAAGATTGTTTGCTAGAATAGAAATACTTTACTTTGGTGTGTATGATGCTGTTGCTACTTTCAGTGATGACGGCGTTGTAAGGTGCACGTATTCCGAAATATGGGAATGAAGATAGGTTTCAACATTGTACCAACGATGCTTACTTTAGACAAGGAACGTCTTCAGGCTGCTAACAGGACTGTAAGTAGTCTAGAAATACAACTAGAGTAAACAGAAGGAGGACAAAGAGGAAGCTGGAGGAATTTGCAGAAGTCGAAAATAATCCATCCTATGGATCTGGAATGCACTAAAAAGGTAATCCAAGCTTTGTCGGTCTATTCCCAAAAGTATTATTTTTTCACACGCATTACATGGTTTCTCAGGACCTACCAAACCAATTTGCTTGAAATTTTCCGGAAATGTTACACAGTCCCCTCTGCGTAACTTAACACAGCCTTTTCCCAAAATCCTCTATATTGTTGAATTTATAAACGAAGAATGGCACAAAAAGTAGTAAATTTTCATTACAATAGAAAAAATAAATCTCTAACAATTGAATTCAAGTTTAAAAAAAAAATCTCTGTGTTAAGTTGTATCCAATAGTCCAATAAATAATCTGTAAAGATTTCAACTGCCTCGCTCAAATACTTTCTGAGAAAACATGTAATTTATAAGCGCTATTGTAACGTTGGAAAGATAGGGCTTTCCGGAGCCCCTTAAATTAAAAGTCATTTAATTAAAATTCATTTTCTAAGACAAAAGGGTGCTGACTTTCTTGTAGTCAAAGTACTTCTAGAATTGCTTGTTACGTCTCCACAAAATATACCGAAAAATATTACGTGAATATTGGAAAACTAGCAGAATAACGAAATGTGACGAGTCTGGCCTAAGGATTTGATCTTGATCACAGCTTTCATTCACGTGCATAGAGACATCCAGAACCACAAAAAACCACGTCACAGGATAAGAAATGTTTGGTAA
This sequence comes from Schistocerca americana, assembly GCF_021461395.2. Lineage (NCBI taxonomy): Eukaryota > Metazoa > Arthropoda > Insecta > Orthoptera > Acrididae > Schistocerca > Schistocerca americana. Next base: position 1,071,555,913 of record NC_060119.1, read on the forward strand.
TGGTACAGTTTACCCTCCGCCACACGTCATACGGTGGCTTGCCAAGTATCTACGTAGATGTAGATGGAGAGGAAGGCACAAAAGTAAGCGGACTGACTGTGTAGAGTGTACAGAACGAATGAGTGCCTGCTCCAACTCATTGGGCCCTGCCCGTGACTTCGGAGCTGCAGACGGCCGCTAGCGAGCCAGAGTTGGCAGCTCGCAGTGACCCCTGAGTTCCATTCCTAACGGTGCCAATTAAGAGCCGCTCGTAATTCCCGCTTATTTTTAGCGTAACTGTCCCTCAGAAGTGGGTGTCGGTTCAACCTTACGAAACCCAGCTCAGCAGATAATTTGGCAGGCCGCTGATTACTGAAACGTGCGAGATCTTCATTACTGAGGGTTAGCACTACACCATTTAGCTATTTCTATCGTATGCAGTTTCGGTGGGCGCTGTTTCAGAAATAGCTGAAGCAAACTAGTTCAGTGATTCCGTAATACGGGAATTCGCGGGCTGGAACCGAATTTGGCACAGGACGGAGGGTTGGGTGAAATATGGCAGCGTCAAGCATGCAGTGAACTGAAACTTCCTAAATAAATCAACCTAAGGGCTGGACTACGACTCTAAATCGTTAGTTTTCCTCACTGAAACATTAGTCGAATGTGAAATGCTCAGACAATGACTTAGGACCCACTTAGGCCACCAGGTATAATCTGTAACGCTTGTTTATAACATAAATCACCACCCCTCCTTCCTTCAGTGTAGAAGGCTTTTTTTCTGGAACAAGCTCTTAGGTAGTTGCTACGCTGTTCTCCACCATAGGCGTTTTTTAGAGTGTGTTACTGCAACAAATGTTAAGAAAAATACATATATTCGGGTCATCACGCATGCTCGATTAATTTAATTAGTAGAGTGTTGCCTCATAAGGTCAAAGATTGGAGTTCGTTTAACAGTCTAGCTGCCACGTTTAGTCTGCCTGGAAGTTCATTGTATCGCTCAGAATGCTGCAGAGCGGAAATTTGTGTCTGTCACACAGTGGATTCTCGCTTTATCTCGTTGGAGCAACAGCGTCATACAGAAAGAAGTTATTACTGCACTATGATGCCTCATTGAAACTCACATCAATCCCTAATGACAAGGAGCAGAAAGTAATTTCTTTAGGGGAGTTTGTAACACGCAGCTGTGCCGCTGTTCACAAAAGTGTGAGTAAACACGCTGCAATAATCGTCGGAATGATCCACGTCGGAGGAGGGAGCGTTACGGTCTGGGGAAAGTTATCGTGGCATTCCCTGGGTCGTTCTGGAAAGCGCAGTGGATCCTAAGGGACCATGTACACCTTTACATGCAGTTTGTTTTTCCTCAGCACTACGGCATCTACATATGCAGACACAATAGCGCCTTTCTTAGCAATCATATACAACCGCTCACTTGACGGAAAGTCTGTTCCTGAAGATTGGAAATCTTTATTCCCATGAAGTAACGAGTGCTGTCGACAAGGGATCTCAGATCGATTCCATATTCCTAGATTTCCAGAAGGTTTTTGACACCGTCCCTGACAAGCGACTATTAATTAAATTGCGTGCATGTGGAGTATCATCTCAGTTGTGTGGATTCGTGATAGACGGTAAATCATCGAGTAGAACAGAAGTGATATCAGGCGTTCCGCAAGGTAGTGTCATAGCCCCTCTGCTGTTTCTGATTTACATAAATGACCTAGGTGATAATCTGAGGAGCCCCCTTAGATTGTTTGCAGATGGCGCTGTAATTTACCGTGTAGTAAAACCATCAGACGATCAATTCCAATTACAAAATGATCTAGAGAGAATTTCTGTATTGTGTTAAAAGTGACAATTGGCACTAAACAAAGAAAAGTGCGAGGTCATCCACATGGATACTAAAAGAGATCCGATAAATTTTGGGTATACAATAGATCGCACAAATCTAAGGGCTGTCAATTCGACTAAATACCTAAGAATTACAATTACGAGCAACTTAAATTGGAAAGACCACATAGATAATATTGTGGGCAAGGCGAAACAAAGACTGCGCTTTGTTGGTAGAACACTTAGAAGATGCGACAAACCCACTAAAGAGACAGCTTACATTACACTTTTCCGTCCTCTGCTGGAATATTGCCGCGCGGTGTGGGATCCTTACCAGGTAGGATTGACGGAGGACATCGAAAAATTGCAAAGAAGGGCGGGTCATTTCGTGTTATCGCGCAATAGGGGTGAGAGTGTCACTGATATGATACGCAAGTTGGGGTGGCAGTCACTGAAACAAAGGCGGTTTTCTTTGCGGCGAGATCTATTTACGAAATTATGATCACCAACTTTTTCTTCCGAATGCGAAAATATTTTGTTGACACCCACCTACGTAGGGAGAAATCATCATCATAATAAAATAAGAGAAATCAGAGCACGAACGGAAAAATATAGGTGTTCCTTTTTCGCACGCGCCATTCGAGAGTGGAATGGTAGAGAAGTAGTATGAAAATGGTTCAATGAACCTTCTGCGAGGTACTTAAGTGTGAATTGCACAGTAACCATGTAGATGTAGATGTAGATCTACCAGCAGGACAATGCAACGTGTCACAAAGCTCACAGTGTACGTGCGTGTTTCTAGGAGCTCCAGGATGAGTTAACCGTACTTCCATGGCGACCAGACTCCCAAGATTTACACCCAATCGAGAATCGACCGGGCTGTTCACGCCGTGTGTCCTCAACCGAAGAATCTAGTGCATCTGGCCACAGTGGTAGAGTCGGCATGCCTCCACACCCCTGTTGTTATCTTCCAGAAGTTCACTAGCTCTGTTTCTGCACATCTCGCAACGGTACGCTCTGCAAAAGGGGATTATTCACGCTTTCGACAGGTGATCACATTAATCTGACTGCACAAAGTATTCAATGGGGTAAGCGTTGTTGTCGCTAAGGGAATGCATCTTTCAAGACGACAATGCCCCACAGACCACCAGATTTGAATATTAAGGTGATATTATCCTTCTAATGAAAAAACAGTTAGCTACTCATTAATGTTTTGCAATCCAAAGAATTGTACCATTGTCGTTGTTGTGGTCTTCAGTCCTGAGACTGGTTTGATGCAGCTCTCCATGCTACTCTATCCTGTGCAAGCTTCTTCATCTCCCAGTACCTACTGCAGCCTACATCCTTCTGAATCTGCTTAGTGTATTCATCTCGTGGTCTCCCTCTACGATTTTTACCCTCAACGTTGCCCTCCAGTACCAAATTCGTGATCCCTTGATGCCTCAGAATACGTCCTACCAACCGATCCCTTCTTCTAGTCAAGTTGTGCCACAAACTCCTCTTCTCCTCAGTTCTATTCAATACCTCCTAATTAGTTATGTGATCTACCCATCTAATCTTCAGCATTCTTCTGTAGCACCACATTTTGAAAGCTTCTGTTCTCTTGTTGTCCAGAATATTTATCGTCTATGTTTCACTTTCCATACATGGCTACATTCCATACAAATACTTTCAGAAAGGACTTCCTGACACTTAAATCAATACTCGACGTTAACAAATTTCTCTCCTTCAGAAAGGCTTTCCTTGCCATTGGCAGTCTACTTTTTATATCCTCTCTACTTCGACCATCATCAGTTATTTTGCTCCCCAAATAGCAAAACTCCTTTACTACTTTAAGTGTCTCATTTCCTAATTTAATTCCCTCAGCATCACCCGATTTAATTCGACTACATTACATTATCCTCGTTTTGCTTTTGTTGATGTTCAAAATGGTTCAAATGGCTCTGAGCACTATGGGACTCAACTGCTGTGGTCATAAGTCCCCTAGAACTTAGAACTACTTTAACCTAACTAACCTAAGGACATCATACACATCCATGCCCGAGGCAGGATTCGAACCTGCGACCGTAGCGGTCACGCGGTTCCAGACTGTAGCGCCTATAACCTCACGGCCACTCCGGCCGGCGTTGATGTTCATCTTATACCATATTCGTAGTGAAAATGAGTATAAAATCCCATTGACTGTGAGATGCATTGGTTTCCTCGAGTGTCCATGCTATTTTGGACGACGTGTTGGATGTGAGTTGACTTTATTTGGTCCTGCGCCAATGGGAAGGCTGTTACAGTAGCGAGATGGCACGGAGTAGGTGGTGGCCGCAGCATTACGCCGGCGTGCTGTTCTGGTCGCTGACACACGGCCCCTTAGGCCCTTCCCTTCGGCCCTGACCCCGGCGCCTCGGCAGTCTTCGCAGAACCGTGAGCTCTGTTTCCGACCTCTTGTCTCGCGCACACTGGAGTGAGCTGTCCGCTCACCTCCTTCCTGGAACTCTACCGGCCGCACGGTGTGCGCCCCCCAGCCTCGATCACCGGCTATTTCGGAACGCCGCCGGTCTTTGATCCTCGCTTGTTTATACAACCGCTTTTGACTGTATTAATCCAAAGCTATTCGCAGAACTCGAGGTGTTTTTGGACACCGAGAAGAATCTCAGCGCAGGAATTTCACGAACTGAGCCTTATTGCGCGCAGGACACTGTAACTCTTTACTGTGGGTAGCTTCATTTTAGAACAGAAAAAAAAGTATCTGACAAGGGGAACTTTCCATAGGTCGCTCTCTGATAGTGAAAGAAGGGTGAAAATAAAGGGACACCTACTCGTATTTTGGCTTAGGTGGCAACACTCAATACTTTTCAAACAAATTATGGTCAAAGTTTCGACTCTACGTCATCAGCCCACTTGCGCAGCGTGCATCCACGTGACCTGATGCTGCAGTTGCTGGGCAAATACCTGGTCACGGGATATCACCTTTGAATAATATTGAACGATCTTGAACCCCAAGGTCGAACCCACCCGCTATGTAACTTTTGGGAGGGTGGAGGACTATTGGAAAAAAAATTGTGGCTGAGAACACAGGTTCGGATTTTTGTCCTCTCGTGTTTAAATCCACTCTTATGTTGTTTCTGTAGCGGAAGTATGTCATCAGTACTTTCTGTGGCCGTGAAATACAATGAAATTATCGATTAAAGTAACTACCGTTCCAAATCTTGTTAAAAACAGATTTCATTATCACAAATTGTATGAGATACATTTAAAGTAACTCAAAATTAAAATAATATACTATATTGTAGTAGTTCATTTTTTGCTTTGACTTTCACTTTTATGTTCCAAGAGAAGCATCGTATTCCCTATTGTCATATTTAATATAAAAAACATTCAACGCATAAAAATTCGGAACACCACAAGCAACCTGTTAACTCACATATACCACGGTCACATTTCTTAAGTTAGTATAATTAGGAAAATATCCTCGTTAACGTAGCAAAATACCTCGTGATTCGGCGATAACATCGAGGCAAACTACGCATTTCGAAGCACTTTCTCGAAAACTGCTGCCTGCTGTTGATAATGGATCAAACCGTGTATTGTAACTGTTTCACTTCTACCTGCGATTTCCCATTATTGTGCGATGGAAATAGGGCACTTCTTTAATCGGCGAAAGCTGTTCTTCAGCTATCAGTAAGAGAATGCGTTACAGGGGTAAAGTAAAGATACACACTTTGGAGGCATTACTTTTAATGAAAACGTCGGTATTCCGATTTCATCGTCAAACAGCCCGTCTTAGAAGTAATTATGGATTTGCCCAGATCACCAGTCAATAGTGTAAAGAAACGGGGCCAGTTTTTGTACTGTCGCAAAACTATATCAAAAAACTGACAATGGCTTCTTTTGGAAGGTCTCCAGCTATTCTAGCTCTTGTGTATTTGCCACTCACTTATTAGAAATGTTGGTCAAGTTTTCTGGAAAACGTTAATCCGTGTCAAATGTAATGATAAAATCTATTTTGATAATATTTGCAGTGCTTACTTCTTTTGCCAGTAATACCATTGTATTTCATGATGTCATACAAATACTGACGTCGCACAATTCCGCGACAGCGAAAGAGAGAAAAAGAACATAAATCTGGATTTGAACACGGCGTGCAGAAAATCTATTCTTCCTCCTAGTCGCTGCTCCATCAATACTCTCGCACACAAGCCGCGCTAGAGGACTCATGGCCGGCCGCGGTGGTCTAGCGGTTCTAGGCGCTCACTCCGGAACCGCGTGACTGCTACGGTCGCAGGTTCGAATCCTGCCTCGGGCATGGATGTGTGTGATATCCTTAGGTTAGTTAGGTTTAAGTAGTTCTAAGTTCTAGGGGACTGATGACCACAGATGTTAAGTCCCATAGTGCTCAGAGCCATTTGAACCATTTGATTAGAGGACTCAAAAATGGTTCAAATGGCTCTGAGCCCTATGGGACTCAACTTCTGAGGTCATTAGTCCCCTAGAACTTAGAACTAGTTAAACCTAACTAACCTAAGGACATCACAAACATCCATGCCCGAGGCAGGATACGAACCTGCGACCGTAGCGGTCTTGCGGTTCCAGACTGCAGCGCCTTTAACCGCACGGCCACTTCGGCCGGCAATTAGAGGACTCACGAAGTGGCATCAAATTTTTGAGTGTTGGTACCTAAACCAAAATAGGTGTCCCTTTATTTCACCCTTCTTTCGTACTTCCAAGTTTGGACTGTCTCAGAGAGCGACCTATGGCTGGTTCTCCTTGTGAGAGAATATTCCGTATTGCCCCGCCTGGAAAGACGCCGTGTGCTGTCGTTTACAGGACAGTGGAGAAGTTGTTTCGGAAGCAGATGCAGTTTTAACAGGCCTGTGAGATTATGATTTGCAATAAGATTTTCGTATATGAAGTATATTTTTTTTATTATTCTTCCAGTTGTCACATTCAAACGCTATAACATACAACACCTCTTCGACAGTATTCAGCACATCGAATACAACAAAAATGTTTAAGGTTTCGTGAAGGAACCCTAGAGACCTGCTACAGCTATTCCAAGCAAAAGAAAGTAGTGAGTTTGGCTCCTCGTTGATCTTGTGGTCATTACAGATAGAGCACTACCTGTGATTGAACAAGGACGGGGAAGGAAATCGGCTTTAATTTTGTTTGAGGAGATATCCCAACATCGCTATGACTGATGTTGGTAAATCACGGAAATCATGCCGGCTATTGTGTCCGAACGGTTCTAGGCGCTTCAGTCCGGAACTGCACTGCTGCTACGGTCGCAGGTTCGAATGGTTCAAATGGCTCTGAGCACTATGGGACTCAACTGCTGTGGTCATAAGTCCCCTAGAACTTAGAACTACTTAAACCTAACTAACCTAAGGACATCACACACATCCATGCCCGAGGCAGGATTCGAACCTGCGACCGTAGCGGTCGTGCGGTTCCAGACTGTAGCGCCTTTAACAGCTCGGCCACTCCGGCCGGCTCGCAGGTTCGAATCCTGCCTCGGGCATGGATGTGTGTGATATCCTTAGTTTAGTTAGGTTTACGTAATTCTAAGTCTAGGAGACTGATGACCTCAGGTGTTAAGTCCCACAGTGCTCAGAGCTATTTGAACCATTTTGAACGGAAATCGTAAATCAGGAAGGCTAAGCAGGAATTTCAGCCTCTCTTCTGCTGAATACGGCCAAAGGGCCTTGCCACCGTGGTAACACTGGTTCCCATCAGATAACCGAAATTAAGCGCTGTCTGGCTTGGCTAATACTTGGATGGGTCACCGTCTGAGTCTGCCGCATGCTGTTGGCAAATGGGGTGCGCTCAGCCCTTGTGACACCAATTGAGGAGCTACTTGACTGAGAAATAGCGACATCGTTCACGAAAACTGACAACGGCCAGGAGAGCCGTGTGCTTTCCAATGCCCCTCCCTGCCCGGATCCGGTGACGCCTAAGGGCTGAAGATGACACGGTGGACGGTAGGTAGCGTTGGACCTTCAACACCTCATTGGACGATAGTATCTTCTCAATACGAGTCCTCTCCCAAAACCTCTGCGATACATCACTCAGTTTATGAGCGCAAGGGTGTTCCAAGGGTTTTGATATTTTGTATCGATAAAGGATTGAATGCCGACAGCCACTTACGGTCAAGTTGCTGACTGATAAGTTAAGCTTTTTGTCAAGTCCAGTGGCTAAAATGGATGTCTCAGACTCCTGTAGCCGTGTCAGTCGTCAACCCTCCAATTAAAATGAGTGGCGCAGAACTCTTGAAGACCTGTCCATACGCACGCTGAAGGCCATTGCGTTCCCCCATTCTTAACAATTGGTAAAAAAGGAAAGTGTTCTGCTGCTTCAAGAAATCCGTAACTGCCTGCTGCACATCCTCGTCCGATAGGAATCGCCGACCCTTCAAGGCCTTTTCTAAGGTACCAAAGGCACCATAATCGCATCGGGGGGGATCAGGATTATAGGAAAGGTGCTCGAGTGTCTTCGACTTGAGTTGAAGTAATTTCTACATCGCAACATATGTGACATCGGGGGTTCGTTATCATGACGCAGGAACACCCCGTGGCGCACCATTCCAGAACTATGGTTTTCGACAAAGTTGGTGCCCCATATACATTCTTCATGTTAATCACATTTAACTTGACCGACAAAGTGCAACAGGCATGAAACTCCATTTCATAAACTGGCAACCCGCACCTGTTCAACAATACATCCACGTTTGCATGCTTGCATTTAACATTCTGGTGGTTACACCACTTATTAATGTACCAGCATTTCACATTTGCAATGGCTTATCTAGCGCTTACATTACCGTATGGTCTTGCAATGTTAATCACTTAAGTATATTTCCTAGTCGGATGTATTCCAGAAATTTCATTACTCTTCATTAATTATTTTTTAGTGTTGCGATTTTTTCCGCTCAGCTACAGGGTGAGGCAGTGAAACGGCACGATTTCGATAGTGGTTGTCGGGCGCGGAGGGGGGTTGCGAGAGTGGGGGAAGTGACCTTGGGCGTCTAGAGTGGTGGAAGTTTCAGTAGCCATGGAGCGTTGGTCGAATGCGCAACGTGCATATGCCGTAAAGGCATATTACAAAAACGCGGATAGTGTGGTTGGTGCTCAACGCGCCTTTCGTCGTGAATTCAACCAGCCGCCACGGGCTCCCGTGCCATCAAGGAAAGCCATTCTCCTTTGGGTTAAAACCTTTGAAGCTACTGCTAGCACAACAAAGAAAAGAGGCGGCAGCACAAAAACAATCCGGACACCCGAGAACATTAATCGTGTGCGCGAAGCGTTGGGACGAAGTCCGCGAAAATCCGCGAGACGGCACAGCGCAGAACTTGGTCTCAGCAATCGATCAGTAAGACGGATTTTGAAGAGTGACCTTCACTATCATCCATACAAAATTCAGGTAGTGCAAGCCCTTAAACCTAATGACTACAATAACCGTATACGCTTTTGCCAGTCAATGCTTAACGTTATTGAACGAAATGAAGAAAGAGTGCATAACTTATGGATGAGTGATGAAGCCCACTTTCATCTTAGTGGGTACGTAAATAAGCAAAACTTCAGATATTGGTCCTCAGATAACCCGCACGAACTTCATGAAAAACCTCTCCATTCTGAAAAAGTAACAGTCTGGTGCGCAATGTCATCTCGTGGAATCGTGGGGCCCTATTTTTTTGAAGATGAAGATGGCAACACAGTGACGGTAAACTCTGGACGTTATGCTGACATGTTGACCATTTTTGGTCTGCCTGGAATTGATCGACATGATCCAGATGCTGAAACACTCTTCCAGCAAGATGATGCAACAAGCCATACTGCTAATGTGTCAATGGAATTGCTCAGACTTGCATTTCCACGACGTCTAATCAGCAGGAATGGCGATTTCCCCTGGCCTGCCCGTTCACCAGATCTGACGGCACCAGACTTTTTTCTTTGGGGCTACCTCAAGTGCAAAGTCTTCCAGGAAAAGCCACCAAGAACAAAAGAAGACCTGAAGGAGCGAATTCGACAGGAAATTAACAACATTCCAGTACAGATGCTACGAAACGTCATGGGACAATTTCATCTCAGGCTTAGACAATGTGTGCAAAACCAAGGACGACACCTCACTGACACCATATTTAAAAAATGATTGTTTTTAAGTTAAATCTTTAATTTCCACTCTTGTACTTGAGATCCATGTTCAACTATTATGATTTTACTTGTAAATAAATCTTTGGTGGTTTTACAAAATCGTGCCGTTTCACTGCCTCACCCTGTACTTTCCAGTCCATTCACGTACGGAATTAGCGAAGAATGGTTGCCTGAATTCTGTGCGAGCGTGAATAAGTCTAATCTAGAAACTTTTTAACCGATTTAAACTATGCGCTAGAGCGAGTCTCAAGCTCGGACTTTGCCTCTCGCGAGCAAGTGCTGTATCAGTTGTGTTACCCAAGCACGATTGACGACAGGTCCTCACAGCTTTAATTACGCCAGTACCTTATCTTCCAGGTTCCAAACTTCACTGAAGTTCTCCCGCGTTACTTGCAGGACTATCATCCCGGGAAGAAAGGACATGACTTACCCAGATCCAAGCCTGTGGTTAACACAATGCTCCGCAGTATACTTTCTTCCAGCGGTGCTAGTCGTGCAAGTTAGGCAGAAAAACGTCTGTGAAGTTTGGAACATGGGAGACGAGGTACTGACGTAATTAGAACTGTGAGAACGGATCGTGAGTGGTGCTTGTGTAGCTAAGCTGATGCAACACTTGCTGGCGAAAGGCATGGGCCCAGGTTCGGATCCTGGTCCGGAATACAGTTGCAGTCTTATAGACGTTCCGTATCAGTGCACACTCAACTGCGCAGTGAAAATTCACGGAAGTCTAATTGTGTCTTGGGGGCCTCTACAGGAACGACGCGTAGAGGGTTGTGGTACATTCCTCGATTCATCAATTGGTTCTTGAAACTTTATAAGCGGGCTTCCGCGGTATAGATTCCGTCTCTCTTCAAGCACATGACAGTTCAGTTTTTTCAGAAAATGGTTCAAATGGCTCTGAGCACTATGGGACGTAACATCTGAGGTCATTAGTCCATTAGAACTTAGAACTGCTTAAACCTAACTATCCTAAGGACATCACACACATCCATGCCCGAGGCAGGATTCGAACCTGCGACCGTAGCAGCAGCGCGGTTCCGGACTGACGCGCCTAGAACCGACGGCCAACGCGGCCGGCAGTTTTTTCAGCATCTCCTTGACATTCTCCCAAGATTCAACCATATCTGTGTTGCCATTTCTGTAAACGTTTAATATCGTTTGCTACCTCTGTTTGGTACGGGTCCCTCAAAAGTGTGCAATATTCTGCGATGACTCTCGCGAATGTTTTGTAGGCAACCGGCTTCGTACACTGACTGCGCTTCCATAGTATTTTACCAATGAAACGAAGTCTGCCACTTGCGTTACCTACGTCTGTAAGGTCGTTAATAAACAGCTTGACAGCAAGGGTCTCCACACACTTCTCTGAGGCACATCTGAAGGTGCTTCTGCATCTCTAGGTCACTTTCCATCCGAAATAGCATGCTGAGGGCTTTCTACCAACAAATCCTCAATCCAGTCGCAAATATCGCTTGAGTTCCCTATGATGATACGTACACTGCTAAGAGTACGTGTTACACTGGATAAAATGCTTTTCTGAAGTCAATATACACTGCATCTACCTGACTGTTCTGACCAATGTGTTTCAGGATGTCGTGTGAGTTGGCTTCCATATGATCCATATTTTCGGAATCCTTGCTGATCTGAATGCGGACATTCTGTTCGAGATATTTCATCACATTTGAGCGCAAAATGTGTTCTAAGAATCTGCAGCAAGTGGATATCTTTGTCCACAGAGTCGATGCCAATCTATAAATAGGAAACAGATCAACTAATGACTAATATAGAACTGGGTTCCTTTTAATCTGTCATCCGTCGGCACTTGGTCTCAGATGGTTGTCCACAAGGGATGGATTGTTAATGGTAGAATTTTGCATCGTTCCTAACCGTTTCTAACGTGCATGACGCATTCCGGAGTAATTTTAATTACCGTCCGGCCACTTTAGTTTATGTTTTCAAGAGTTGCCACTAACTCATTTCACATGAATAACAGACTGGTAATTTCGAAATAACATTTACTGATATCGATCCACTGAACTCTTCCACTACGTGTTTCGTGTCTAGTGACCGGAACGAAACGCCAGACACAAGGGGTACCATTCGACATAAAGTAACGCAATTAACTCCACAATCAATGATGGAGAAAGATGTCAGAGCGTGAATGATGTTGAAGTCACTTTGTCGGATTCAGCGAGTCACACCGCACACCTCTTATGCTACGCAGCTGAGGACACAGGCCCCACCGCGCACGCTGCACCACGTGGAGGTCCCGCCTCGTGAGGATTACGAGTAACATGTTTAAGTTGGCGCCCGGTAAAATAGTAGACCACGATTATATGATAACTTATGTCTCTCTGGTTTGATCCATGTTTAATGATCCTATATTTGGGTGTCTACATGTTCGTCTTCCGCTGTGGCCGAGCAGTTCTAGGCGCTTAAGTCCGGAACTGTGCGACTGCTACGGTCGCAGGTTCGAATCCTGCCTCGGGCATGGATGTGTGTGACGTCCTTAGGTTAGTTAGGTTTAAGTAGTTCTAAGTCTAAGGGACTGATGACCTCAGATGGTAAGTCCCATAGTGCCTAGAGCCATCTGAACCATTTTGTTCGTCTTCGTGGGCTATGTCCTCTGTGTCGGTGTTGGAGGAGTCTGTTGAAGTGGAATCCTCTTCTGAACTGATCCAGCCGTCTCTCTGACGTATACATTAACTCTGAATGATGGGTCCCTTGCTAGAAACCGAAATGCTTACGGCCGCTTATCTGAGATAGCTACGCAACACATGGCGGTAGTTCGTCCGTGGAAATTCACAACAGGACCAACGGAAACAAATACAAGACCTGTCCTTGGGATGAAAGTGAGGCCCATTTCAATCAGCATGTACACTGAGGTGATACAAGTCATGGGATGCCTCCTAATATCGTGTCGCACCAATTTTTCCCAGCGTAGTGCAGCAAATCGACATGGTATGGACTCAACAAGTCATTGGAAGTACCCTGCAGAAATACTGAGACATGCTGCCTCTACAGCGATACAAAATTGTGAAAGTGGTGCCAGCACGAACTAACATTTCGATTATGTCCCATAAATATTCGATGGGTGGCCAATCAACTCGCTCGAGTTGTCCGGAATGTTCTACAAACCAATTCTGGTCCGGTGACATGGCACATTGTTATCCATAAAAGTAACATAGTTGTTTGGGAACATGAAGACAATGAATGGTTGCAGATGGTCTCCAAGTAACTGAACATAGCCATTTTCAGTCAATGATAGGTTCAGTTGAACCAGAGCACCAATTCCATTCCATGTGAATACATCCCACACCATTAAGGAGACACCAATAGCTTCAACAGTGCCTTCTACATCTACATCTACATCCATACTCCGAAAGCCACCTGACGGTGTGTGGCGGAGGGTACTTTGAGTACCTCTATCGGTTCTCCCTTCTATTCCAGTATCGTATTGTTCGTGGAAAGAAAGATTGTCGGTATGCCTGTGTGTCGGCTCTAATCTCTCTGATTTTATCCTCATGGTCTCTTCGCGAGATATACGTAGGAGGGAGCAATATACTACATGACTCCTCGGTGAAAGTATGTTCTCGGAACTTCAACAAAAGCCCGTATCGAGCTACTGAGCGTCTCTCCATCAGAGTCTTCAACTGGAGTTTATCTATCGTCTCCGTAACGCTTTCGCGATTACTAAATGATCTTGTAACGAAGCGCGCTGCTCTCCGTTGGATCTTCTCTATCTCTTCTATCAACCCTATCTGGTACGGATCCCACACTGGTGAGCAATATTCAAGCAGTGGGCGAACAAGTGTACTGTAACCTACTTCCTTTGTTTTCGGATTGCATTTCCTTAGGATTCTTCCAATGAATCTCAGTCTGGCATCTGCTTTACCGACGATCAACTTTATATGATCCTTCCATTTTAAATCAATCCTAATGCCTACTCCCAGATAATTTTTGCAATTAACTGCTTCCAGTTGCTGACCTGCTATATTGTAGCTAAATGATAAAGGATCTTTCTTTCTATGTATTCGCAGCACATTACACTTGTCTACATTGAGATTCAATTGCCATTCCCTGCACCATGCGACAATCCGTTGCAGATCCTTCTGCATTTCAGTACAATTTTCCATTGTTACAACCTGTCGATATACTGCAGCATCATCCGCAAAAAGCCTCAGTGAACTTCCGATGTTATCCACGAGGTCATTTATGTATATTGTGAATAGCAACGGTCCTACGACACTCCCCTGCGGCACACCTGAAATCACTCTTACTTCGGAAGACTTCTCTCCATTGAGAATGACATGCTGCGTTCTGTTATCTAGGAATTCTTAAATCCAATCACATAACTGGTCTGATAGTCCATATGCTCTTACTTTGTTCATTAAACGACTGTGGGGAACTGTATCAAACGCCTTGCGGAAGTCAAGAAACATGGCATCTACCTGGGAACCCGTGTCTATGGCCCTCTGAGTTTCGTTGACGAATAGCGCGAGCTGGGTTTCACACGATCGTCTTTTTCGAAACCCATGCTGATTCTTACAGAGTAGATTTCTAGTCTCCAGAAAAGTCATTATACTCGAACATAATACGTGTTCCAAAATTCTACAACTGATCGACGTTAGAGATATAGGTCTATAGTTCTGCACACCTGTTCGACGTCCCTTCTTGGAAATGGAGATGACCTGTGCCCTTTTTCAATCCTTTGGAACGCTACACTCTTCTAGAGACCTACGGTACACCACTGCGAGAAGGGGGGCAAGTTGTTGACAGCGTGGGTCAATGGCTTCGTGGGGTCTTCGCCACAATCGGACCCTATTATCAGCTCTTAACAACAGAAATAGGGACTCAACTGACCAGGCCATGGTTTTCCAGTCGTCTGAGGTCTAACCGATATGGCCATGAGCCCAGGAGAGGCACTGCAGGCGATATCACGCTGTTAGCAAAGGCACTCACGTCGATCTTCTGCTGCCATAGCCCATTAACACCAAATTTCATAGCACTGTAATATAAATACTATTTGGAGGTTGCAAAGTACTGGGCACATGTAATATAAATACTATATATATATATATATATACAAATAGTACTTATATTATATACAAATAGTATTTATATTACATGTGCCCAGTACTTTGCAACCTCCAAGGCGCTTGGAGTGGCTTGCAGGAGATCAATCTTCGAGCAGGATGTAGGGCACAAAAGGCATTGGAGCATGTGGCTTGTTTTTGTCCAGAATCACAGGACGTATCTTCTGCTATGAAGCCCCATCTCTTCATGTTGTCTCTGGATCGTACAACTCCTGATCGTAATCTGTTTAAAGATTTCCACACCAGCCAGCGCTCGTTGTGTCCAGGTGGCAGTTCTTCAGCTTCTGGCGTCTGCAGGTGAGGCGTCGACTTCTTCCATAACTCCACCCTTGCCTTCTCTGGTGAAATGGTGAGCTTCTCGGATGTTCTCAGGAAGCTCTTTCGCGATCTCAGCCGTTGCTGTTGTGGATTATGTCCGTGCAGTGGATGGGCACTGTCCTGTTCCACTTTCAGTCTCTCCTTGTTGGCAGCCATTGTTCTGCGTACCCATGGTGGCGCTATTCCAGCCAGGCAGTAGAGCTTATCAGTTGGGGTAGGTCTTAAGCAACCTGCGATCAACCTGCAGGTTTCGTTGAGAGCAATGTCCACTTGTCTGGCATGAGATGACCTGTACCAGACTGGAGAAGCATACTCAGCAGTAGAAAAGCACAGTTCCATTGCAGAACAGCGAATAGTTTGTGGATGTGATCCACACTGTGTCGCCAGAAACATCATCTTGGTCCTTTTCAGGACCACAGTTGACCTGGTAATGACATGGGTGGATGAAGCTTTTAGGACATTACAGTAACAAAGACATGTAAATGTAGTGAGTGGGGCAGCGAACTCTGAACTGAAACTTCGCCGGTTCGCGTCCTTCTTTCAGCATATATCTTTTTATTCGTTTAAATGTTGTCTAAAATTGTCTGAGGCTTTCGTATTAATTTTATAGAAATATTCTCTGGAATATTCGAATAGTATAAAATGACGGCTCTTTGCTGACCTTCGGCTATCGGCAATAGAGCTAACGTAGTTGTTTTACACAGGTCCACGTCATATATATATATATATATATATATATATATATATATATATATATATATATATATATTGATGTGTATGGCTACTGTAAATTTGTGTGTTTCTGACTCGAGAATAATAATAATAATTACCAGGTAACTACAACTAATCGTACCAAAAACGACGAGTTTCAAGGGGTTCTCAGTGCGTCGGAGCTTTGTAACAGCATTCATCAGCACAGCTTCGTAGCACGTAATGAATTTTGATATAAACACTACCGCACACAATCTTCGCAAGCAAAGAGTGTAATCTATCGGGATTTCTGCTTGTGGTGTAGAAAGTGATCTTACATCTTTTGTGTAAGTTCCTTTACACGCTGCAAAAATATGACACGTCTAATTCTGTCGTCCATGCTCGGGAATGCTCAGCAACGTGAAAGTTCGCCTTGGCCTACGAGAAATACAGGCCCTGCAACGAACTTGTGACGTCACACTGGTCGAATTGTCCGTCACTCTTCGCGAACGCTCGATTCCTTGCAGGGCCCACGGGAAATCAATATGTAATTGAATACGTTCGCGCCAGAGATCTTAACTTTGCCGTGTGCTATCGAGAGCTTGCAAGCATTTGAACGTGCTGGCACTCGTAGGACCTGCAATGTCATGTACCGTGTCGCACGCACCGCGGCCTGCTTTCCTCGTGAGCGTCGAATTCCACATTGTGATGTCACAAATCTCGTCAAGTTTCACGTCCACGTTCGCTTTCTCGTGCTGTAAGTAGAGAGCTTAACGGTTAACTGCCGAAATCATAACAGAGTCAGTAGTTAGAGCTGTGTAAGTTCAAACAATACTGTCATATGAGCATCATATCTACTACACTGACCTAATGGAGATTCTTGCTGCACCACAGCTGATGTGAAGTTTGAGAATAAATCGACTTTGACGAAATGCAGAGACTCACTTAGAAATGGCATTCAAATTGAGCACTGAGAGGGTTGTTGCAGCGGTTGACTCTTACGAAATTCAGTATTAAGTTTAGTAAGCCTATCAAGGGATAGCAGTCGTATAAAATATGGGGACATCTCAGGTATACATAAGCAGTCTGAAACATGTCGTGTTCTGGAGTTTAGAAAAACGTTGCGCTGAGAACGTAAGCCGCCCAGAGTGGCCAAGCGGTGTAAGGCGCTTCAGTCTGGAACCGCCCGACCGCTACGGTCGCAGGTTCGAATCCTGGCTCGGGCATGGATGTGTGTGATGTCCTTAGGTTGTTAGGTTTAAGCAGTTCTAAGTTCTAGGGGACTGATGGCCTGAGATGTTAAGTCCCATGGTGCTCAGAGCCATTTGAACCATTTAGAATATGAACCAGAGGTATTCCAGCAAATTTGGCAGTCTGAGGAAGTCAGTGGCACGGGCATTGAAAACACATGAAACGATCATGACCTTAATGCAGTTTATCGGTTGCGAGTGTTTCTTCAAACTGGAAGTGAGTGGAAGTAGGGACGCTAAATTTTAGACGGCCTAAGAGCAAGAAATTGAGTTCGCCGCAAATAACGTGAAGAAGGCGCCCGAAACCAGTATGGAAATTGCGAAGGAGTGATTAGCAGTCTTAATATTTGTGGATGACTTTGTCTTTGCGCCTAGAATTAAGGCAACCATGGAAGAACAACTGAACAGATAATTTGACTTAATAACAAAACAGGATTACAGAAGAAATGAGAAAGAAAGGAGGTGAGAATAAAAGCCGGATAAATCACAAAATTAACTGAAATTTGGCATAAATCGTATTTCACATGTAATGGATATTATTCGAAATTCTGTGAGAATAGTACAGCCAGTCAAAAGAAATCCCTTCTCGAAATAATGAGTCTATCGATTTCATTCTCGTTCGCGTTGAGCACCATCTAGCCGTTCTTTGGTTTGACGAAAATAATTTTGCCAAGGCAGGCAGTTGTGGTTCATCCTTTGCAGGAGATATAGGAGCATTTCCTTTCGGCTGCTCTCTTTTTCTAAAACTATGTTGTTCTTCAGTACAGTATGGTTTCTTTCGAATAAGATGTTACGTATTTCTTTCTGAAATTAAGAAACTATACGCCACAAAATAACTGTAACAAATGAAGTGGTAGGCTTACTTTATAATATGCACATAATTAAGTGGTGTGGACCATGAAGAAACACGCCCCACGTCGTCACATGTTCATATGAAATTTACGTCTGGCCTCTCGTAGAAACAAGAAAGCTAATAATGTCGTGTCATATTTCGCTGTCAATGTGATGGCATTACCCATCTACTGCATCATTCTGCTAGTCCACCCTGAAATAAATTGTGCCCTGGCGTTATTGTTTTATATTACGTACCATTCCTCTTGTCATCTGCTATCAGATACCTTTACAATAAATGCATGTATGTAGCTAATAAAACGTGGCTTGTTCAGCTTCTTCGTTCGTACGTATATTACGAATTTTTGCTAAATTAGTCGCCACAACCATTCCACTTACTATCATTTGGTGAAAACCATCTTCAGATATCTGCAACCTTTGCAGAAACTTTAGATTCTCAACCTGCGGTGGACCAACCAGCATAAACAATGCACCAGAAGCTTAAGTACTGACCCTCGCAAAGCGTTGTATAATACAGGGTGGGGCAAATAAGAGTGACACGGAGAACAGAATTCCAGTGTACAAAGAAACACAGCGGAGGAAAGTAAATACAATATTAACCTGACTATAGCAGACGTTGAAATGACCTTCATTCATTTTTGGCACTTTTGGACTCTGGTCAGAAATTTACTCAATCATGATGTCTGGTTTGTTGGGCGCTCAAGTGCGCAGTCATCAGCGCCTGTACAAAGTCCCAATTCTTACAGAGTCCATTATTTTCACAGTCCAGTGTAGACGCTGTCACAAATGATAAAGATGATGAAATGATGAGGACAACACAAACACCCAGTCCCTGGGCAGAGAAAATCCCCAACCCGGCCGGAAATCTAACCCAGGACGCCCTGATCCAGAGGCAGCAACGCTAGCCACTAGACCACCAGCTGCGGACAGCAGGCTACTGAAGGCATATCGAAGCTGGACTCCAAGATTTGCTCCAGTCTCATCCGAAATGTTCTGCTGTAGTTGTTGAAGACTGTGAGGGTTGTTGCGATACACCTTAGACTTGAGAAGTCTCCACACAAAGTAATAGCACAGTGACAGATCAGGTGACCTGGCTGGGCAACTTGGGCTGCGACCAGACTGGTCTCTGCTAACAACCCTGCCAGGCGTGAAGAGTGTGTAAATATGCTCCAAGGCCCCGGCAGCTGTATGGGCAGTTGCTCCATCCTCTAGGAGGTAGCTGTAGGTCTCTTCATCCTCCGTTAGTACATATAATACATACAGGGCTATTACAAATAATTGAAGCGATTTCATAAATTCACTTTAGCTCCATTCATTGACATATGGTCACGAAACACTACAGATACGTAGAAAAACTCATACAGTTTTGTTCGGCTGAAGCCGCACTTCAGGTTTCTGCCGCCAGAGCGCTCGAGAGCGCAGTGAGACAAAATGGCGACAGGACCCGAGAAAGCGTATGTCGTGCTTGAAATGCACTCACATCAGTCAGTCATAACAGTGCAACGACACTTCAGGACGAAGTTCAACAAAGATCCACCAACTGCTAACTCTATTCGGCGATGGTATGCGCAGTTTAAAGCTTCTGGATGCCTCTGTAAGGGGAAATCAACGGGTCGGCCTGCAGTGAGCGAAGAAACGGTTGAACGCGTGCGGACAAGTTTCACGCGTAGCCCGCGGAAGTCGACGAATAAAGCAAGCAGGGAGTTAAGCGTACCACAGCCGACGATTTGGAAAATCTTACGGAAAAGGCTAAAGCAGAAGCCTTACCGTTTACAATTGCTACAAGCCCTGACACCCGATGACAAAGTCAAACGCTTTGAATTCTCGGCGCCGTTGCAACAGCTCATGGAAGATGATGCGTTCAGTGCGAAACTTGTTTTCAGTGATGAAGCAAAATTTTTTTCTTAATGGTGAAGTGAACAGACACAATGTGCGAATCTGGGCGGTAGAGAATCCTCACGCATTCGTGCAGCAAATTCGCATTTCACCAAAAGTTAATGTGTTTTGTGCAATCTCACGGTTTAAAGTTCACGGCCCCTTTTTCTTTACAGGACACGTGTATCTGGACATGCTGGAAAATTGGCTCATGCCACAACTGGAGACCGACAGCGTCGACTTCCTCTTTCAACAGGACGGTGCTCCACCGGACTTCCATCATGATGTTCGGCATTTCTTAAACAGGAGATTGGAAAACTGATGGATCGGTCGTGGTGGAGATCATGATCAGCAATTCATGTCATGGCCTCCACGCTCTCCCGACTGAACCCCATGCGATTTCTTTCTGTGGGGTTATGTGAAAGATTCAGTGTTTAAACCTCCTCTACCAAGAAATGTGCCAGAACTGCGAGCTCGCATCAACGATGCTTTCGAACTCATTGATGGGGACATGCTGCGCCGAGAGTGGGAGGAACTTGATTATCGGCTTGATGTCTGCCGAATCACTAAAGGGGCACATATCGAACATTTGTGAATGCCTCAAAAACCTTTTTTAAGCTTTTGTATCTGTGTGCAAAGCATTGTGAAAATATCTCAAATAATAAAGTTATTGTAGAGCTGTGAAATCGCTTCAATCATTTGTAATAACCCTGCATATACATACAATACGTCCAATCGTGTCCACTTGCCCAAGCCACTTTTATTTGCCCCACCCTATATTACTAAATGCATTGTCGAATGGTTAGGCGTTTCCGTTTGTTTTTATACTACTATTTACACAGTTGAATCTTCCTGGCAGATTAAAACTGTGTGCCGAACCGAGACTCGAACTCGGGACCTTTGCCTTTCGCGGGCAAGTGCTCTACCATCTGAGCTACTTAAGAACTACACATGCCCCGTCCTCACAGCTTTAACTCTGCCAGTATCTCGTATCCTACCTTCCAACTTTACAGAAGCTACCCCGCGAACCTCGCAGAACTAGCACTCCTGAAAGAAAGGATATTGCGGAGACATGGCTTAGCCACAGCCTAGGGGATGTTCCAGAATGAGATTTTCACGCTGCACCGGAGTGTGCGCTGATATGAAACTTCCTGGCAAATTAAAACTGTGTGCCGGACCGAGACTCGAACTCGGGATCTGTGCCTTTCGCGGGAAAGTGCTCCACTATCTGAGCTACCCAAGCACGACTCACGCCACGTCCTCACAGCTTTACTTCTGCCAGTATCTCGTCTCCGCCCGGCACACAGTTTTAATGTGCCAGGAAGTTTAATATCAGGGCACGCTCCGCTGCAGAGTGAAAATATCATTCTGGATTTGCACAGCTGTAGTAGCTCAGGCCTCAAATATGCCCGCTTCCGATATAGACAATATTTCTGGACAAGTGACTCTTGTGTTCAGGAGTGTTGGGATGGATAATTCCAGTGGTATAGGCAATGTGCTTCACGTTCCGATTAGTCATCAGATAGGCGCCACCTGCTGCTAGCGAGGCGTTCAAACCACACACGTGGCGCCTTCCCGGAATGAAGGATGTGCACTGAATGTGCAAGCGGTCGGCGCAGAAGGCGTAGCGCGATTAGAACTACCCGTACCGGGAAACAGACAGCCTGTCTTCCCAGAAACGGCATTTGTTGGTTCTCCTTCTCACAAGCACTAAGCGCAACACCGTTCGGTGTCCACCGCAAATCTGCATCCTGCAAAACCTACGACACGATTTGTGCTATTTTAGTGCTGCGGTCCCGTGTGATACGTTATACACTTTGCTTGATACTTTTAATGAACAGTCCAACTGTTTCGCTGTAATTTGAATTATTATGTACGTATTTATGCATGGTCATTTGTGACACGTTTTCAATATTGGCGTGTTTACATGAAAGTTTAGCAGGTACCGTGTCTTTAAACATCACTGTATCAGTTATTTCACCTTAGAGGTAACATTTATAGCTACTTCTTCATAAAGCTTTGTAGTTTCTCTTGTGCCAAAGATCGCAACTTTTTATCGATCCATGTTTTGGTATAGACGTAATTTACCAAAAATTTGGACCTACTCTGATACTGTTATGACAAACTTCAGCGATATATTTAATCACAAGTTCTAAGATGCCCGCCTCAGAATTAATAGTTGCCCTTTCGAGATTGCAGAGCGAAATTGTTAGTGAGTGTTGCGTGAGCTTGCGTTGTGGGCCTGCGATACGCCAACTGTTGTGTTCCAGAAACCGGATAAAACTCTTACAGCAGTGTTCATCAGCAAAATATTTGTAAATTGTTACGAAAAGTGTACTATCCGCATTCATTTGCCATGTCTTTCAGACAACCATTAGCCGCGCCGCGAAACGGTTACGCGTACGCTTGTTAAAGTGATCGCTAACATCACCGGGGTGAAATAACGCTAATTACCAGAAACCGTATCTGCTATGAAAAGTAGTAACAATAATGTGAAGGGTGGTTTTCAAATAATCGAGGTGCTAGTAAACGGATAGGGTAGGTGACCAGCACGACTGTGTATGCAAATAGACTAGTGCTACCGAACTGGTAATTACAGCTTACGTCTGTTGTGTGGAGGTCGAGCCCGCAGTAGTATGTTGTACTGATAGAATAGGGTAAGTGCGGGATAGTTGGACCACATTATTTCTTCAGCATAAAATTTGTTTGCTTTTCAACATTGTTCGACTTCTGGCAGCCTGTTCGTATAGAGCATCATATGAAATCACGTACAGTGTATTATTGACGCACTAGCACTTAAAATATAAGTAATATGAGTGTATGAAAATATACATCAGTGATGCATCTCACATATACGACCAGTCTACTGGAAGAGATTGTCCATATAACAGGGGCTGTTACATGAAGAACAGAGTTGATAAAAAATTTTATATTTTTGTTCGGTATATGTTGTAATGAGTACAAAATTACGCTACTAAATATTTTAGCCCACAGGAAAATTATTATAAATCTTGACAGAACATAGGCTTTTCTAATGAGTTCCTGGATTTGTTTAAGCATTAGCCCGTCTTTCTCTCACCTCAGCAGTTACACTTATTACCATATCTGACCATCGCGAACCGGAAGCACGCTAAGTCCAATCGTCATTTTTATTAGTCTCGTAATAGATGTCACCACAGCAAACATTCATAACCATCTCATTTATCAAAGTTATTTTCGTAATATTCTACAATGTCTGCACCTGATAAACACGGTGAGCTGTGTGCAGTATTTGTCTTATTGAGATTCTTCAGTCTGGTTTCCTCTTCACTACCATTTCCGTTTGGTGATCTTTATTGTGCCTTTTTCTTTTTCCTTTCATTTTTTATCCGTCTTTTTCTTTACGGTTTCAATATTTTCAGCAGAGTTTAGCCCTACGGATACAGGTCCTGCCTTCCTCCTCAATTGTATTGTTTCACCAACAAAAGGAACAGGTGATATTTCTTCCAAACGTTTTGTCTGTGTTGGCTTAGGAGTAGTCAGTTTTGAGGTGGTAATCTTGAAATTTGACTTGCGGAGATAACTCTGCAATTTTGATGTTCTTGGGATTAGCAGATCTTCTGGTGAGCTTTGAAGTGGTTTGTTGGCCTGTGTGTGAGAATTTGCTCTTCCATTTGATGGCACAGACCTATCTTTCGACCTATAAATATAGTCTGAGACTGCAGTCATCATCAGTGGGATTATTGCACATGCCTTGAAGCTAAATTGAATTGCGCTCCAACTCTCTCACCTTATAAGAAGTGGTCCATCTCTCCCAGGTAACATTGGTTCATCTCTCCCGATATTCTGAGTGAGATGAACGACTCTGACTTCTATCTGTAGGCAGCGAACCCGATGGCAACTTCTCTGACATCTAGAATGAAATTTTCACTCTACAGTGGAGTGTGCGCTGATATGAAACTTCCTGACAGATTAAAACTGTGTGCCGGACCGAGACTCGAACTCGGGACCTTTGCCTTTCGCGGGCAAGTACTCTACCACTGAGCTACCCAAGCACGACTCAGCGCACGAGAGCTTCTGTAAAGTTTGGAAGGTAGGAGACGAGGTACTGGCAGAAGTAAAGCTGTGAGGACGGGGCGTGAGTCGTGCTTGGGTAGCTCAGTGGTAGAGCACTTGCCCGCGAAAGGCAAAGGTCCCGAGTTCGAGTCTCGGTCCGGCACACAGTTTTCATCTGCCAGGAAGTTTCATTCTCTGATATCTATCTGTAGGCGACCCTGGTGGCCATTTCAGGGTAGTTTCTTGCCTGTACATTTGTCAAGGTCACAGTAAAACATTTGAACTAATATTGTGCAAACTAAGGCTTAATACTAAAATTATGTATCTACACGATACAATTTTTCGGTTACCAGAAATGGGAGCGTGATTTTTCTCCAGAACTAACACGAAAATAGCATAAACAAGTCCGCACTACGTTTGTTTACAAAAGAACTTCTTCGCAAGTAGCGGAAGCTGTTCTCCAGCGGTGCATTTGTGAACTACGCCACTGGTCAGTTTCACCCAATGGTCCGACTCTCGCGGACTTACCCTATACGTAGATCTCGACCAGACATTTGTGGTCTTCATTATGTGCAGCAGCTAATTAAATACAGCAGACTATTTGCAGTTGGTTGGTGGTTGCAGCAAAGAAAATATAAGCGCCGAGTGGCAGATGGTCATTAAATATTCAGATCCACGTGATTGTAGTGTATAAAAGTAGCAGTGCGTGAGTAATCACAGTGTTTAACCGCCCCCCGCCATTTACAAATGGACCAGATTGCAAGTAGAAGAGAATTACTGGTGATGAATGTTTTAATGGCTCGGCTTGTTACAAAGAAGAAAGGCAGATTGATATATGTGAGATGTATGTGACGTGTTACTTGCCTGCAGCAGAAAACCATGCCGCCGGAGGCGCGGACACCCAGGAGCCAGCATTCAGGGGCCGCCAACCTGCAACACATGACGTCACACGTGTCAGCCAGCCGTCCTGCGACACTACATTCTACTCTCACAAGCGAGTCACAGTTATTTTCTTCAAGGAAATTCTCAATAGTATCTTCTTTTACTGTTGCAAACGGTTCAAATGGTTCAAATTGGCTCAAATGGCTCTGAGCACTATGGGACTTAACTTCTGAGGTCATCAGTCCCATAGAACTTAGAACTACTTAAACATAACTAACCTAAGGACAGCACACACATACGTGGCCGAGGCAGGATTCGAACCTGCGACCGTAGCAGCAGCGCGGTTCCGGACTGAAGCGCCTAGAACCTCTCGGGCACTCCGGCCGGCTTTACTGTTGCCTTTTCCCACTTCGATCTCATTATTATTTGGTAACTTACATAAATTTGTATGTCATTTGCCCCCAGTAAACTAGCTATAATAAGCAGGCCGTCGGTAACCAAGTACTGATTACCAGAAGTCGGCACCATTTGTAACACATCCTATCGACCGCTCTCTGTTTCAGATTGCTGCCACTCATAGCGACGCCAAACTTGTGGTGCTGTAATTGCCTGACAAAATGTTATTGTGTTATCTCTGTGGGCGGATATCAATAATAGTAATTGTACTTATATTTAAATCCATAATGCAATGTGAGGCACAATCACAAACGTTTACAAAATGTTTTGAATGTCATTTTTTTCTGCTCGTTGGCGCTCCGCCCCTGCGAAAATATTGCGAGGGCGTGAAATCTTCAAAATTGTTAACGACGTCCCTTTCCTGAGCGAGATTCATATGAAGAAATGCCGCTTTCACAAACCTGTCTCCGCATGATGTTAGTGTTCGGAATTTGTATGTTTCGAATGTTTCTACGATCAGTATCATCCAAAGGAATACGCCAAACCTTCACGAAGAATAGCCATAAGAATTAAGGACTGATGTAAGAAAGAAATATGTATTATGTAATAAATGTATGACACTTATTATGAAACCCAGTTTTAATTTAACAAAGAATATTGCGTCCTTGTATCCTCTAACTTGATAAGAAACGTTCGTGCCAAATCTTTTACGTACAAGGGGAAGAAAAATTTAAAAAAATTAGACAAAAGAGAGACTGTGACGATAGCTACTATGCCATCGTTGGGCTGAGTTGACCGCGCGCTGAAAAGCATCTAAATTACGGCGGAAACTTTGACTCTCCTTTTCTAAGAAACAGTCGCGTAAATACGTATAAGCTGAGACACGTGTTTCATTGTTTTAGCTCCTCTTCCACAAACAGAAGTTTCTGGTAAATCTGATTATACCACTTATCGAGTTCTCGTCGTTAGCTCACGGGCGAATTCATCAACGTCCATTAAAATTACGTACACCTTAAAATACTGTCTCTGCACAGATTTTTATTTGTTACTGAGCAGGAAAACTACGCTCATAAGAAGGTCTGACACTTGTTACCGCTTTTGGATTCAGCTGTTAGCTGCTAGATGCATATTGTTACAAAATAGGACAGAGAAATGGGGGCCAATTTTAGATTCGCTAAAGCCGTGCTTCAGAAACTCGTTTAGTCGATACGCAGTCTACACCTGTGATTTCGCACGTAGGATTTCTGTAGCCCATTAACCCGCGATCTAAGCTCTAACAGCCTGGGTCCAAAATGTAAACATGGTCGCCTGACCTTCAGACCATTCGACTGTTGTGCAAATTGGTCCGACATTGCACCAATCGCGCACTAAATGGCTCTGAGCACTATGGGACTCAACTGCTGAGGTCATTAGTCCCCTAGAACTTAGAACTAGTTAAACCTAACTAACCTAAGGACATCACACACATCCATGCCCGAGGCAGGATTCGAACCTGCGACCGTAGCGGTCTCGCGGTTCCAGACTGCAGCGCCAGAACCGCGCGGCCACTTCCGCCGGCAATCGCGCACTACTTACGGAATGTAAGTACATGTGTAAGACCCAACTGGTTTAACTTTTTTAAGTACTTGATAAGTAATTACAACCCCTTTTTGGAAATACCACAAAAAATTTATTACCAATCAATGCAATATAATATAAATCAGTAGAGTTTATCTCCAATTCATGAACACATTTACAATTCACATAATTTTCACTCTTATATAAAGCGACAACTCAAATCAGTTATCTTTAAGGGTGTGATATCGTTCGAAACATACGAGTGCATGTAACGTATATCCGCGTCTCTTGCGTTCCCACGTTGTTTCAGTACGTTTTTTAGTTTTCGTGCGAAGCTTCCAGAGTACTGATGGCCTTGATTTGATGCTGTTCGGTTCAAGGTATGTTTTTTACCGTTATTTATTTGAAACAGACGAACTGGAAAAACCAACACCTAACAAATAAAAGAGTATTTTTCAAGATTATTTCATGTATTTTCCTATGATTGGAAGTATGCTGTTATTTTGTCTTGCAGATCAGTTGCAACCATTCTCTTGTTGTACTCTATAACACAACTCGGATTCGAAGTAGTATTGGATCCTCGTGTAATAATTTCTACTTTTTCGTGTTTTGTCGTCATAATACAGCCGGCCGCAGTAGCCAAGCGGTTCTAGGCGCTTCAGGCTGGTTCAAATGGCTCTGACCGCTCCGGTCGCAGGTTCGATTCCTGCCTAGGGCATGGACGTGTGTGATGTCCTTAGGTTGGTTGGGTTTAAGTAGTTCTAAGCTCTAGGGGACTGATGACCTCAGAAGTTAAGTCGCATAGTGTTCAGAGCCAGTTTGAACCACGTTAAAGAGATCAGCAAAAGAGGGTCGTAGAATGACCACCATTGTTTCGTAAGCTAGCAAACTAGTGAATTTAAGTAAGGCTTACAAGGCTCCTCGAAGACGAGGTCATTAGAGTCGGAAAACTAACTCGGATTAAGGAAGGACGGGGAAGGAAATCAGTCGTTTCCTTCTTAATGGATCCATTTCGGCATTTGCCTTAAGCGATCTACGTCAGCCACAGGAAAACTAAACAGGGGAAAGACCGTCCTCACGAATACGAGTCTAGTACCTGAACAATGCCGCATCTTTTTTCTTGGGACTGAGTCAATGGCACACTATATAGACGTTTACGGCAAATTCAATGGATATACGTGTAACCGACATAAAAGCTATTTAATCAGTTGTTCGTAACGGTTTGGAAGTTTGAGCGAGGTACGGTGGTATACGCCAAGATTCATGTAATGTACATACATTATTATTGTCTTTTGAAGATTCAGAAAACTGTTGTGAGTTTTGTACCACTTCTTGACGGGAAGAGCAAAGACTTTTTTTAAAAAAAACTTAAGTACTGTATGTGATGTGTTTCCTGAAATCGTTTGCAGAAGGCATACCGTTCTCAAGATCAGGAACAGAGTTCGCATTGCCACTTAATTTATTTGTGTCGTGATCATGGTCGATCACGACCGGATATGAGACATAGCAACTACGAACAGAGAAACCTAAGGGATCAGACAGAGCTGGAAATTTTCTTTGCTGTACTACACCACATGTTAATAGAAGTTGGATTTAAATCACAAACAAGGTCAATAGCAATGCGCCTTCTGCCTTAACTACGACGTTTGCCGACATGTAGTCGGTCCCTTGTAGCTGTATGAATGCTATAAAAACACCGTTATTTCTGTTGCTATTAATAGGAGATGGATAGCACGGAAATACTTTAAGTAATAAGCAGGCACTACAGCATTTGAGAGCACAATAACCAATTTAATTATCTTAGTCAGTATTGCTAACAATAGGCTCCGTACATTTCAATTTTATATCTTGCTGGCTATTTCTTTAAGTAAAGTCCTTTAACATTTTCGACATTTCATCTTCGCTGCACACATAAATTCTTTCATAGCACTGCTTAATAGTAATATTTAACTAATTAGTGATTGCGGACCACGCCATGTACACGTCCGCCTTCTTTAAAAAGTATCACGACTGTGGTAACAGAGAGGATTACAGTTCTTCAGCTGTCAAAAAATAAGAAACACAAAATATCGCTATCCATACAATTTATGAACAATTCGTATTCCGCGCCGTGGTGCGTATGGTATTCTTTGAAATATCAGGTGGTAGCTGCTCAGCGACGTTCTAAGAAATTTTTACACAAATTATATAGTTTTTATGAGCCTGCGTGGTTAGATTGTCGAATGTAAGTTTATTTAAGCTATCGATTCAGATACTAATATTACAATCTCTATCAAAGTGAAATTCTCTAATGTGTCCTGTAATCTGATGGTTCAAATGGCTCTGAGCACTATGGGACTTAACTTCTGAGGTCATCAGTCCCCTAGAACTTAGAACTACATAAACCTAACTAACCTAAGGACATCACACACATCCATGCCCAAGGCAGGATTCGAATTTGTGACCGTAGCGGTCGCGTAGTTCCAGACTGAAGTGCCTAGAACCGCTCGGCCACACCGGCCAGCCAAAATCTGATGGTGCCGAGTCGAGATTGTATTGAGCATGATCAATGACGGTGGATGAAAGGCGCCGGATTGCTGCAGATGTCGGAGCGCTCGTCTGTGGTGTGGCGTTGTCATTCTGAAGGAGAGGCTGCTCAAAGTGTGGACGCTCTTCGAATGCGTGTTCTCAGTTTTCTGAAGGTCTCCCAGTGCCTTGAAGAATTTATGATGGTTTCTTTAGACACGAATTCCAAGTGCAGCACACCTTGAACATCACAGAGGACTGTGACCATTACGTTGCGTGCTGATGGCACGGTCTTGAACGTTTTTGGTGTCGGTGGTCCATTGTAGCAGAATTTCACTGATGCTGCCTTGTTTTCGTGATCAGAATGGTGTCCCAGTTTTCATCATCTGTCACAATTCAATAAGGAACCAATCATCCTCAAGCTCAAAACGCAAAAGAAATTGTTGACAGATGTCCAGTCTCCTCTGCTTCATGTCGAGAGTGAGCATTCGAGGCACCCACCGTTCACACAGTTTTCGGTATCATACACTGCTGGCCATTAAAATTGCTGCACCACGAAGATGTGCTACAGACGCGAAATTTATCCGACAAGAAGAAGATGCTGTGATATGCAAATGATTAGCTTTTCAGAGCATTCACAAAAGGTTGGCGCCGGTGGCGACACCTACAACGTGCTGACATGAGAAAAGTGTCCAACCGATTTCTCATACACAGTCACCAGTTGACCGGCATTGCCTGGTGAAACGTTGTTGTGATGCCTCGTGTAAGGAGGAGAAATGCGTACCATCACGTTTCCGACTTTGATAAAGGTCGGATTGTAGCCTATCGCGATCGCGGTTTATCGTATCGCGACATTGCTAGTCGTGTTGGTCGAGATCCAATGACTGTTAGCAGAATATGGAATCGGTGGATTCAGGAGGGTAATACGGAACACCGTGCTGGATCCCAACGGCCTCGTTCCACTAACAGTCGAGATGACGTTTGCAAGACAACAACCATCTGTACGAACAGTTCGACGGCGTTTGCAGCAGCATGGACTATCAGCTCAGAGACCATGGCTGCGGTTGCCCTTGACGGTGCATCAAAGACAGGAGCACCTGCGATGGTGTACTCAACAACGAACCTGGGTGCACGAATGGGAAAACGTCCTTTTTTCGGATGAATCCAGGTTCTGTGTACAGCATCATGATGGTCACATCCGTGTTTGGCGACATCGCGGTGAACGCACATTGGAAGCGTGTATTCGATATCCTCATACTGGTGTATTTCCCAGCGTGATGGAATGGGGTGCCATTGGTTACACGTCTCGGTCACCTTTTGTTCGCATTGACGGTACTGTGAACAGTGGACGTTACATTTCAGATATGTTACGACTCGTGACTCTACCCTTCATTCGATCCCTGCCAAACCCTACATTTCAGCAGGATAATGGACGACCACATGTTGCAGGTCCTGTACGGGCCTTTCTGGATACAGAAAATATTCGACTGCTGCCCTGGCGAGCACATTCTCCAGATCTCTCACCAATTGAGAAGGTCTGGTCAATGGTGGCTGAGCAACTGGTTCGTCACAATACGCCAGTCACTACTCTTGATGAACTGTGGGATCGTGTTTAAGCTGAATGGGCAGCTGTAACTGTACACGCCATCCAAGCTCTGTTTCACTCAGTGCCCACGCGTATCAAGGCCGTTATTACGGCCAGAGGTGGTTGTTCTGGCTACTGATTTCTCAGGATCTATGCACTCGAATTGCGTGAAAATGTAATCACATTTCAGCTCTAGTATAATATATTTGTCCAATGAATACCAGTTTATCATCTGCATTTCTTCTTGGTGTAGCAATTTTAATGCCCAGTAGTGTAGCTTTGCAGTGGTGGTCTATACACGCTCTCGTGATATGCCATACTTACCTGAGAGCTCTGTCTGTGTTAGCCCTCGATTTTCTCTGATGAGTTGATCAACCCGAGTCCGATGAGCCTAGCGTTTGCCCACTCCGAGTGCTGCCACACAGGTTGAGGTTGACCCCATCGTTCCCTTCATTACGAGCACGAACAACATCGCGTCTCACATTCCGATATCGCTACAGTCATCACAGCACACAGCTTTCATTCTGCTATGGAATTCAATTGGAGGCACGTTTTCTGCGGTTAGTAACTCGATTACAGCACGTTCTTTGTCACGCACGGACATAGGTACCTTACACACCGCTATGCCACACGGTACATTCGGAGCCCTCTGGAGGCAGAGGGTTGCAACTTGTGTCAGCGAAGGGTGAAAGTCGACCGAGTACCATGCAAGAAATGCAACATCTCAGCCGATATTGAAGAATAAAAAAATCGGAGGTATCACTTTTCAGTACGCTCTCAGTCATAGATTTGATTTTGAACAATAGGTCTACATATTTTCCTTCAACATGTTGATTTACGGCTGGTTCAGCTAACCTAACTTTTGCAAATTACATTTCCCGGCATCTTAAAATGGTAGTAAAATGTAACGTGTTATTGATAAGTTCATGCATGTAATTAGATATATTGATAATATACTACTACAATTTCAGTTAATTTTGAAAATGATGATGCTTCTTAATTAACCCATGGTGGAATTGCGGTGCCAAAAAGAGAAATTGACTCTGATAGACATCAGTATATTAAGAATTTTCAATCACTGGGCGGTTATCTTAGGCTTTCATTTCTGTAACAAACAATTCTACAGTGCGTGAAGTACAAGCAGGTATGTCAGCGGAAATATTATTTACATTCAAAAACCTCCATACGTTGTGAAGGGAGAAGAACAGACAGGAAAAGCAGAGACTAAAATATTTTATCATAGGGTTTAGCTGTAATAGACATGTTTCTCAGAATTCCTTGACAATTACAAGTTACAGTTGTTCGGATTATAACCAGACACCTTTCAACCTGGTAACAACAAACGAAACCTCTACTTTTATCAACCAATATTACTTGAGCTGTCTGTGAAGACCCTTGGACACGTGTTACTAGGATCCACTTGACACTTCAGGCAGAGGCAGAGGCCAACTGCAGCTTTGCATCTGCCTGTGGTGGGTCTTGCGACATTTGAGGAAGTTGAACTTAGTTTACAGGTTTTAGACAGTGAACCTAGCTCAGCACGAATTTCGGAAATCAATCAAGATTATCTGGCTTTTTTTTCCGAATAATTTTAGACAGTTCGTTAATATACTCTCTGATAAACCGCACAGGAGGGGCTGTAGGGATACCCTACGAAAAATTATTGGTGCGACGAACTGCTAAGAAATTCTACGATTATCATTTCTGTCTCCTTTCCAGAACAGTGTTAAACAGATACCTAATTAGCGCTCTCATACGTACGCAAGAGACTAACTACAAACAATAGCGGAACTGATGAATATTCCGGTGAATTGTGACAAAACTTAGACCAACAAGGTCGTATAAAAACTCAGGTGCGAACTGTTTACTGCGAGCAGAGATTGTCGAAATTTAGTCAGTATATCGGGGAAGAACCCGTCTAACTGACAGACTGACAGCTTCAGAGACTACAGGCTCAGCAGCGGAAGTTACGGGAGCGAACTGGATTGCTGTGTCGTGTAGGCAAACACTCCTAAGCAACTGGCGGTAAGAGCACCAGGAGTCAACAGCAAATAACCAGCTTCGCTATGGTCAGATGGAATTCTTGTCTACTGACGTCACTTCCGCGACTACTTAGCGTTTTTTCTTACTATCTGTAAATATCACGTGCCTCGTCTGGCAGGAACATTTTTTTCTCTTTAATCCTGGGGAGTAATTTTACTAGACACCCGTCACAGGCACGCTGAATACATCGACTCTGACACTTAAGGAGTGATCGCCATTCTTAAAAGAAAGTGATTTTCGAGAAACATAATCGTATTATAATAGTGCACTAGCAGTATTGTAACACTTAAGCCATTCATTAGTGTTCACTGCTGTTCAGACCTACAACATTGGAATGACCTGGAGCTAAATAGACGATTACGTGGCACCTTCTAACATATTTGAGCTGAGCTAAACACATTCAGACTGTGTCGCCTGGCCACAAAGAGCTGTTGCATAGCGATTTGATTCACGGATCCAGTTATATGGCTCCTACCGTGTTTAGCGATATGACGTGTGGGGCATTAAGATGGCATCAATGTAATACTGAAACTGGTTGCATATAAGAAGTTAATAAAATAAATGTCTGCAATACATATGGCAGTTGGTAAATTATTTTATCAAGAAATACATGTCAGCCGTTGTCCCACAGTCCCTAATGGGTCAACAACGAGTTCAGATAACGTCTCAACGTGAGTATAGGTAGAAGAAGTGCTCTCAATCACTGAACACTGCATACTCAACGACGACTTCCAACGCGGAGGCAAAGTCCACAATCGTGTAAGTTCGCAACAGTACAGTGCCTCATGAGAGCAAAGACAGCAAGTCCGTCTGTACTAACAAAAGCTGATACTGAGCGGCCGTCCATCATGGGCGTTCAAAATGGAAGACATCTTCTCTTCTCTCCACTGCTGGCTTCCCAGCAAAGCTCGGCTCCCCTCCCTCTCATCTCAGAAGGCGAATCATATTCTCGAAACCACGGAATATTCTCCCTCTCTACAGATTTTCCGAAAGACATCCAACCATATTTTAGTCTTTTGTCATCCAGCGCAGGAAGTTTGCGAGGAAATACCTATACTCATACAATGGTACGCTTCTCAGAATAAAAATCCTCCGAAATAACCCAGCCTGCGATTTTCAAGGTAACAATTCCTCGTCCCTCTCTGCTGAGTCCAAGATTATGAGAGTTTCCAAAGTATTATCCGGCCATCTTTCCGGCCCCACTACAATACCGGCTGGCCACCGCTGTATTGTGCTTCCGCGCTCAGGTGCCCAGACCGTCCGTTTGGCACTTCCTGTGTGAAGCAGGACCAACACACCTGTGCGGGCTTTTCCACCCACGGCTTGAGTTACGCCTGCCATTTCATTACCACTGGCGTTCCAACCTCTACTAGTACAGGCAATCATTCACTACGTCGTTTTAATAATAAAGAGACTCCGTCACCTTTCATGCAATAAGCGTTAACAACTACTTACAAGGTGTACGTGACAATGACAATCTTCTTCAAAATATTTATATATACGATGTACAACCTACCAAACGATACCTAAATCCGGCTGTAAATCACGACAAGGTATGTAGATGAAATGAAATGTCGTGTGGCTAGGGCCTCCTGTAGGGTAGACCGCTCGCCTGGTGCAAGTCTTTCGAGTTGGCGCCACTTCGGCGACTTGCGTGTCGATGGGGATGAGATGATGATGAATACAACACAACACCCAGTCCCTGATCGGAGAAAATCTCCGACCCAGCTGGGAATCGAACCCGGGCCCCTTTGCATGGCATACCGTTGCGCTGACCACTTTATTTTTATCTCATTTTGTTCGCTTTTGTTCGTTGAATCTGATCGGGGCGGACGTCGTAAGACATCCGTTTAAGTTCGTTGGTGATCGATTAACTCAGTTTTTTTATTACAGAGGGCAGCTAACCCTCTGACCGAACACGCTGAGCTACCGTGCCGGCATCACTCAGCTACCGAGGCGAATGTAGGTGAGTGCTTGTAAGGTACGAAATTATAGCCACCTTTCAAAGCGCCTGTAATGTTGTTAACACTCTTGCAGTTATTGAAATAGATCTGTTACTCGATATAATATGTATTAACTTTTTATGGGGAACACTGGAGAGTAGAACAAATCGAAAGCCAGTTTCACTGGAAGATAAACCTGAGATGAGCTTGAGGAAAAAATTCTATCAGCATTCAGGCAAGAAGCTCGCAGGTACATGTAAAGAAAATAAAGACAATGTCACAGAAGACATTCAGAAGCATTTTTATTGGTATAGGGTAGCATTTTTATTTGTTTGTAGCAAAATTGCCAAACGTTTAAGTTCGATGATTCATTTTTATTTTGCTCTATTCTGTTTATTATGGTATGTTGGTTTTTTTTGTAATTTTATACTCAGAAACCTGGTAGTGATAATATAGACTGGCAGTTGGGTAATAGCTAATCATGTTGACGACAGAGGCAGATGTAATTTAACTTTCTAACGAAGTCTACACTGCGTTGCTTCAGAATATTTACGGCTGCATGAAGTTGCAGCAAGCTGGAGGATTGCTATTTACGCCAATCAATAGGAAACCATTTCCGAAGTCTTGCTTCGAAATAGCGTACGAACGCAACATGGCTGCAGATTCGTCCCCACTTATACACACTAGAGCGACGAAAAGCTAACAAGGCATGATACTGTCTGCATGACTTTAAGTTATTTCATGTTTGTGGAAGATCACTGTGTTAAATAGCATTACTGATTACCCCGATATGCTGCAATATTATTATATTAAGTTGTCTATCCCAGTAGCTAAAGATTATTAGTCAACTGGACTATTGCAATTTATTGGCATTGCAGTCAAATGCTCCAATGGAGCTAGCAGTCCGTCATTACTTCAACAAGAGAATTCAGTCACTCTTGTTAAAACTGTTACTTCTGCCCCTCACTTTTGTTGTGAAGCTCCGTTGTCTCACGTTTAGCAGCACAGCAGTTATAGTAGGTGAGGGTGTTTGTGATTTCGTGCTGTACACGCAAGATCCTCATTATTTGCGCCAATGAAGTTAGTTGTGTAAACATTTCAAACGTAAAAACGTTAGAGAGACATTTGTACATTATTTAATAACAATCACAGAGAATATAACTTCAAGTAGTTATTTTTTATATGAACATAGAATATCATTCTTTTCTCATCGATCACAGAGAACAGTCAGTTACAATATGGTACAAGTAAGCGCATTTGTTCGGTTTGTACATAAGTTCGTAGCGATTTTGTTTTGCATGTTAATGTTCCGGTTTCTATGGGTTAATTTATCAATAGTCATTTTTATTTGTAGTTCTCTGTTGCTATTTGAGTTTACATTGTGTCGTTTTGTCATCTAGACATAATGACTGGAACTGTGAACGCTATAAAATGTAGTGCCAAGTGGAGAAACTGGAACACTTCCGAATTATTATTTGAGGTCAGTAGCTGCGACGACAGCTGCGGAGGTAACCAGAAATACTTGCGCCGTGTATGGAGTAATGCGACTGGAAAGAGAACTGGAAGGAAATGGTTTTCTCGTTTTAAGGATGATCGTTTAGACGTTAGTGGCTCTCCAGATTCAGGAAGACCTTCGGGGTCTGATGAAGATCATTTAAACGCCTTAACCCACAATGATCCACGTCAGTGTAATTGGGAACTGGCAAATGTGATGAACTGTGCTCATCTGCATGCAGAGGGGTAGGTTCAAAGATCGAGTGTATGGGTATTGCATACTCTAAGCTTGGTCATATGTGCATCTCTGCTTGCTCGTCATCAGCTGGCCCGTGAACAGCACCAGCCATTCATATCCTATATCGTTACTGGTGACGAGGAAGGATGTCTCTATGCTAACGTAAAGAAAAGGAAGAATTGATTGAGCCAAAAAAAGCAGCATCTCCCCGTAAAAAGACCTGTGCGCATTCACAAAAGGCAACGTTATGCATCTGGTGGAACAGCGACGGTGTGCTGTACTACGAAATGCTTCCCCGAATGTAGCCATCACTACTGACATTTATTGCCAGCAACTGAGACGTGTTGCAGGAGCAATTGAAGAACAATGATCAAAACGACTGTGTGAATAAATGCTACCCCACGATAACGCTCTCCCGCATTCCGCTAGACTGATAAGAAACACTACACAGAGTTGGGTTGGGAAGTCATGCCGCACCGATCCTATTCACGTGATCTTGCGCTCTCAGATTTTCACTTTTCCCGCTCTCTATCGAAAGACCTATAGCGCACTTCCTTCCCGGACGAAAATGCGCTCCGAACACGGCACGACGAGTTCTTCTCCTGAAAAACCACGTGATTTCTACTGTCGCGGAGTAGAAAAGTTACCCCAGCGTTGGTAGACTCTTGCAAATAGTGAAGAAGAATATATTATTGATGACTAAAGTCTCTGCTACGTGTGTCTGTTGTTAACATACCGAAAAACGCTACTAACCTAATACTACCTCTGACAGTGTTGGTTAATGTGCAAAATACCGAGTTGCACCATGGTTCGGAGTCCACTGTAGGCCTCCCTATAACTGGCTGATTAAATCTATTCAAAGGTGGGGCGAAGGCAACGGCATAACAACCAATGCTTAGTGAAGAACTGTACTGCTGAAGACGGTTTTAATTTTTTTTAATTCTTAAAATGGAGTGGTTAATTTTAGGTTATCGCAGGAGAAGCTAGCAAAGGAGCGGATGAAAAGTGTTCTTAAGTTTCTTTAGACATGCTCTCATGACTTCGTGTATCCGTTGTGATTCCAATTATAAAGCGTTGGATACATCTCACATCTGTTACCTTAACACGTAAACATTACCTCCAGGGTGGCAATCATCAACGACAAAAAGTGCTGAATTTTCATTGTGCTGGTTCATCGAAATTTACAGTTCAAATACTTATAGTAAACTACGTACAAATGTTTACCAGCACCTGGTTTTCAGGGAAATATTTTTTCATACGAAAGAACGTTTACTGCTTTTTATTTTTTGTTGGCTGGTAATAAGATGAATAGTTTCATTGCGGCGTGGAGAGTATGGAATGCTCAACTCACACTTACGAATATGCCTCGTACTTGTTATATCCGTCGCTTAGTGAGGTCAGCTGTAGACACGATAACCGTCCTTATCAAGACATGTATCGACAGAAGTTTTCTATTATCCGTTAACTAATAATGAATTTTGCTATTACCCACTGATTAATAACATCCCTGGAGTATCTGACATTATTATCAGTTTCGTTTGTCTGGCCCATTTCCAGCAGTACAGACCACTTCACATTTTTTGCATCACGATTGCTTGCTTATTTGTGAATAAGAGGTATTTTGTTAAGCTCTTCGCACTTCCGTATAATTATTAGAGATATGTTTTATTAATGTAGTAGCCTCAAAAATACCCCAGTTTCCTCACACAGTCACACCAGCCCCTGAACAAAATGGGAAGTTAGGAAATATGCTGAAAGCTTCATCCTGGTACGGGTTCCTGCCTACACCTTTCCAAACTGAAAATTTGTCCCAGCACTACAGCGCACAGCTGAAGGGCAACTTCTCTTAAAGAAAGCTCAATTGGTGGTTCACTGTTTCAGCCTGGTGCTGAGCTTAAAGTTGTAGAAAGAACAAGTGCGCTAATGTGAAGATTTGACTCACCCCGTGAGGCGTCCTTCGGCAGGTTAATCGCCAGGGCTGCCTGTCGCTGTGAGATGACCTATCTCAGGACAAACAGTCCAGACTATGTGTTAATCTTCATCTACATAAGTAGTTGTTGTGATTAAAAGCCCCATCTACACGGAACCTACAGTTATGGAGCACAAAATAAGTTCGGTAAGGATAGGTCTAACCGAAAGGAAACTCTCGGAAATTGAAATAATTTAACTACAGTAAGACTGAAATTGTAAATGAGCATGGTCCTTTGAATCTCTTCTGTCTGTTGGAGGATACAGGTACGACAACTACTCAATATTGATTTTCTTCAACTTTATTTACTGGTGCTAAATTTTGCTTACACTGTCGAAACTAGGTAGTTATTGCTTCAAGTTCCTTGACAGGGCACACAAATCACTCGAGATCTACGAACTTGCACTGTCGGACACACGAACCAAACGGACTTGAAGTATGATGTCACTATAACGATATAACTGAGTGATATATAATGATATAGGTAATAAAACATTGCATCATTTACTTTTCTTGTGCATATCACGTTGCGTTTCAGGAATTCATTCTCGTTTTCAGATGCTACTATTTAGCTTCGTATTGTTGTATGATGTCTGATTGTGTGTTGTTATGCGTCTGTAGTACTACAGTTGTTTGTTTATTGTTTCACCACAATCAGAAAAAAACCATTAGAGTTAAAACCTTTTGTACACCCAAAAAAAGTCAGGAGAAAAAAAAATTGTCAGTGATAAACTAGATAGTGAAACGTTTAATTTCTGTGTATGTTTCTCTTGTACATGACAAGGATAGTAATATCATAACTCTCTTCTTTCCTTCATACATCCCCTCAATATCTCAACTAAACACTATAAAAATATAATGTGAAGCGTAAGTGTTAATTACAAAAGTCATTGTTGTTACTTATATCAGTACAAGAGACAGTTTAATTTAAATAATGTTATCCACTAATACAAAACGTTTCTAACTACATTCAAACTCTTCAAGAAGCAATAATGCCGCAATATCTTTCTACATCTACATCTACATGGATACTCTGCAAATCGCATTTAAGTGCCTGGCAGAGGGTTCATCGAACTACCTTCACATTTCTCTATTAATGCTATCTTTCAGTACGAGCTCTGTTTTCCCTTATTTCATCGTGGTGATCGTTTCTCCCTATTTATGTCGGTGTCAAAAAAATATTTTCGCATTCGGAGGTGGAAGTTGGTGATTGTAGTTTTGTGAGAGTATTCCGTCGCAACGAAAAACGTCTTTTTTGAATGACGTCCAGCCCAAATGCTGTATCATTTCAGTGACACTCTCACCCATATTTCGCAATAATACAAAACTTGCTGCCCTTCTTTGAACTTTTTCGATGTACTCCTTCAGTCCTATCTGGTAAGAATCCCAAACCGCACAGCATTATTCTAAAAGAGGACGGACAAGATAGTGTAGAACATCTCCTTACATTTTCTACTTACATTTTCTAAGTGTCCTGCCAATAAAACACAGTCTTTGGCTAGCCTTCCCCACAACATTTTCTATGTGTTCCTTCCAATTTAAGTTGTTTGTAATTGTAATTCCTATATTAAGCTGAATTTACGGCCTTTAGATTTGACTGATTTATCGTGTAACCGAAGTTTAACGGATTCCTTTTAGCACTCATGTGGATGACCTGACACTTTTCGTTATTTAGGGTCAACTGCCACTTTTTGCCCCATTCAGTATATCTTTTCTAAATCGTTTTGCAATTTGTTTTGATCTTCTGATGACTTTGTTAATCGATAACCGACAGCGTCACCTTCAAAAATCCTAAGACGGCTGCTCAGATTGACTCCCAAATCGTTTATATAGGTAAGGAACAGAAAAGGGCCTATAACACTGGACCGAGCGAGGTGGCGCAGTGGTTAAACACTGGACTCGCATTCGGGAGGACAACGGTTCAATCCCGCGTCCGGTCATCCTGATTTAGGTTTTCCGTGATTTCCCTAAATAGCTCCAGGCAAATGCCGGTATGGTTCCTTTCAAAGAGCACGGCCGACTTCCTTCCCTGTCCTTCCCTAATCCGATGAGACCGATGACCTCGCTGTCTGGTCTCCTTCCCCCAAAACAACCCCCCAACCTATAATACTGGCTTGGGGAACGCCAGAAATCACTTCTGTTTTACTCGATGACTTCCTCCAATTACTACGAACTGTGACCTCTCTGACAGGAAATCACAGATCCCGTCACATAACTGAGACGATGTTCCATAAGCACGCAATTTCACTACAAGCCGCTTGGCCGCTTATGTAGTAGTGTCAAAAGCCTTTTGGAAATCCA
Source organism: Schistocerca americana (assembly GCF_021461395.2). Lineage (NCBI taxonomy): Eukaryota > Metazoa > Arthropoda > Insecta > Orthoptera > Acrididae > Schistocerca > Schistocerca americana. Next base: position 1,071,596,880 of record NC_060119.1, read on the forward strand.
GAAATAAGGAATCGATCTGAAATCCATTGTCAATAGCGCTCAACACTTCATGCGAATAAAGAGCTAGTTTTGTTTCAGAAGAACGATGTTTTCTAAACCCATGTTGACTGTGTGTCAATAGACCGTTTTCTTCGAGGTAATTCATAATGTTCGAACACAATATATGTTCCAAAATACTGCTACATATCGACGTTAATGATAGGGGCTTGTAACTAACTTTTTTGAATATTGGTGTGACCCGTGCAACTTTCTAGCCTTTGGGTGAAGATCTTTCCTCGAGCGAACGGTTGTGTTTGATTGTTAAGTGTGGAGCTAATGCATCAGCATACTCTGAAAGGAGCCTAATTGATATACAGTCTGAACCAGTTGCTTCACTACTTCTAGGATATTTACTTCTACGTTACTCATGTTGGCAGCTGTTCTCGATTCGAATCCTGGAATATTTACATCATCTTCTTTTATGAAGGCATTTTGGAAGGCTGCGTTTAGTAACTCTGCTTTGGAAGCGATGTCTTTGATAGTATCTCCGTTGTACCATGTAATGATTCTGTATAACGAAACAGTATGAGGGAAGGTTTGCGTGTGTGTGTGTTTCCGCGCAAGGAAGGAGGCACAAGAAATGTTAGTAAATACACAAAAAATACTGCATTCTAACATTAGCACCCAAGAAAAGTTCTAAGGTTTTATTTTCCGACTGCAGTAAAACCACGAACAAATGACTGCAGGGAAAGAGAAGTAGATTAACACACATGCACACATCACCAATGGATATATTAGCACCTGAAAATTGGAATATATTACTGAAGTACGTGGTGATAAGAACGGAAAAAAGGTAATTGGTGCAGTATTTTATTATTTAAATCATTATTGAGTCAATTACAAACTTTCAAAAACATCGATTATGATGAATTAAATTTAATGACGCATACTAGAGCAACGCGAGAAAAAAGCACGTTCTTTCTCCGTCTTTGCGGATCTCAACTGATTCGCGTGTGATAATTAATTTAGGGAGATCCGCTTCACTTGAACTAATGTTTATTTAAACCACGATCGATTCAGAGATTTTAAAATCCCTTCTTCAAGTGTACGAAATTATAGTGTTTGGTAATGCAAAACATGCGGTAGGGCCAATCAGTGCGTGAGTTCCAATCATTGCATGTACCAAAATTGTGATTCATGCATGTTATTAAGGCACTGAAAGTAAGACTACCAAGCTTCAAAGTCGATAGCGTGTAAAACTAACACAAATAAGTACAGGGCTATTACAAATGATTGAAGCGATTTCATAAATTCACTGTAGCTCCATTCATTGACATATGGTCACGACACACTACAGATACGTAGAAAAACTCATAAAGTTTTGTTCGGCTGAAGCCGCCCTTCAGGTTTCTGCCGCCAGAGCGCTCGAGAGCGCAATGAGACAAAATGGCGACAGGAGCCGAGAAAGCGTATGTCGTGCTTGAAATGCACTCATATCAGTCAGTCATAACAGTGCAACGACACTTCAGGACGAAGTTTAACAAAGATCCACCAACTGCTAACTCCATTCGGCGATGGTATGCGCAGTTTAAAGCTTCTGGATGCCTCTGTAAGGGGAAATCAACGGGTCGGCCTGCAGTGAGCGAAGAAACGGTTGAACGCGTGCGGGCAAGTTTCACGCGTAGCCCGCGGAAGGCGACGAATAAAGCAAGCAGGGAGCTAAACGTACCACAGCCGACGGTTTGGAAAATATTACGGAAAAGGCTAAAGCAGAAGCCTTACCATTTACAATTGCTACAAGCCCTGACACGCGATGACAAAGTCAAACGCCTTGAATTTTCGGCGCGGTTGCAACAGCTCATGGAAGAGGATGCGTTCAGTGCGAAACTTGTTTTCAGTGATGAAGCAACATTTTTTCTTAATGGTGAAGTGAACGGACACAATGTGCGAATCTGGGCGGTAGAGAATCCTCACGCATTCGTGCAGCAAATTCTCAATTCACCAAAAGTTAACGTGTTTTGTGCAATCTCACGGTTTAAAGTTTATGGCCCCTTTTTCTTCTGCGAAAAAAACGTTACAGGACACGTGTATCTGGACATGCTGGAAAATTGGCTCATGCCACAACTGGAGACCGACCGCGCCGATTTCATCCTTCAACAGGATGGTGCTCCACCGCACTTCCATCATGATGTTCGGCATTTCTTAAACAGGAGATTGGAAAACCGATGGATCGGTCGTGGTGGAGATCATGATCAGCAATTCATGTCTTGGCCTCCACGCTCTCCCGACTTAAACCCATGCGATTTCTTTCTGCGGGGTTATGTGAAAGATTCAGTGTTTAAACCTCCTCTACAAAGAAATGTGCCAGAACTGCGAGCTCGCATCAACGATGCTTTCGAACTCATTGATGGGGACATGCTGCGCCGAGTGTGGGAGGAACTTGATTATCGGCTTGATGTCTGCCGAATCACTAAAGGGGCACATATCGAACATATGTGAATGCCTAAAAAAACTTTGTGAGTTTTTGTATGTGTGTGCAAAGCATTGTGAAAATATCTCAAATAATAAAGTTATTGTAGAGCTGTGAAATCGCTTCAATCATTTGTAATAACCCTGTATAGGTGAAGCAACAGAAAAAAAAATCTTTCGCTATTTATGAATCCCGTACCTACGTGCATACGGCGGGGGAATGTCTACTGTGGCTAGGGATCAACTGATAGCATGTGGAACATTCCCAAGTGTAGTGGTCCGCCATTGTATCAAGGCGAGAGGCCTCAGGCTGCGATACAACTGCAGAAAAGGAAGAATCAAGTGGGACTATTGAATTCCGGGGTGGGGTTAACTAATTGCCGTCGTATCTGCGGCCACCTACGTCGCTTCTTGTGTGTGTCCGGCGGGTGACTCGGCAGTATCAAAAGGAAAGGCGCTCCATTGTGCTCTACAACGAGACGTTTCCGCTGATTCAGAGCGCACAGATAAGGCAGCGTATATTGTTTCATGCGATTGAGAGCACTGTGTGCCAGAAAGGCCGGAACGAAACACTGTATCAGTAGTTGAATGTGTGTGTGTGTGTGTGTTCATACTGCTAGAAGTGTCTAGGTTTTTATCTTGGTATTAATCTCTTTTACTAACTTTATTTGAATGGACTCATAATTACACCGAGGTGACATGAGCCATGGGATAGTGATATGCATATATACAGATGGCGGTAGTATCGCGTACACAAGGTATAAAAGGGAAGTGCATTGGCGGTACTGTCATTTGCACTCAGGTGATACGTGTGAAAAGGTTTCCGAATCGATTATGGACGCGCAATGGGTATTAACAAGTCTGAACGCGGAGCTGCAGTTGGAACTAGACGCATGGTACATTCCACTTCAGAAATGGTTGTGGAATTCAGTATTCTGAGATCCACAGTGTCAAGGGTGTGCTGAGAATACCAAATTTCTGGCATTACCTCTCACCACGGAGGATGCAGTGGCCGACGGCCTTCGCTTAACGATCTTATACGGAGAGTTGTTAGTGATAACAGACAATCACCATTGCTTGAAAAATATAGGACGTACGACGAAGTATCCGTTAGGACAGTGCGACGAAAGTAATGGGCTTTGGCAGCAGACGACGGACGCGAGTGCCTTTGCTAGCAGCACGACGTCGCCTGCTGGGCCTCCATGGGCTCGTGACCGGAAAACCATGGCCTGGTCAAATGAGTCCCGATTTCAGCTGGCAAGAGCTGATGGTAATCTTCGAGTGTGGCGCAGACCCACGAAGTTATGGACCCAAATTATCAACACGGCACTTTGTAAGCTGATGGTGGATCTATAGAGGTGTGGGCTGTGATTGTATAGAGTGGACAGGGTCCTCTAGTCCAACTAAACCGATCATTGACTGCAAATGGTTATGATCGGCTACTTGGAGATCACCTGCAGCCATTCATGGTCTTCATTTTTATGGACGACAATGCAACATGTCACCGGGCCACAATTGTTCGCGAATGGTTTGAAGAGCACTCTGGACAATTCGATAGAATGATTTGGCCATTCGTATCGTCCGACATAAATCGAGAGGTCAGTTTGTGCACAAAATGCTGCATCGGTAATACGAGGGGCGTTTGAAAAGTCCGTGCAAATTCCGAGAGATGGCACCACCGGCGCGTATCGAGGTCCTCTTTAGTTAGTAGCATTTTTGGGAAGAACGCACACCAAGTTTCAACCATATTGGTCTATTTCTTTGTGTTTGGCCTTCGTGTGAATCAAGGAAGTCGAGTGATTGTCAAAAAATGGACGAAAAAGAATTTCGTGTGGTGATTAAACATTACTTTATAAAGGCAAAACGCTTCAGGAGACTAAAGAGATAAGCTTGATAAACATTACGGTGACTCTGCATCTTAGATTAGAACAGTTTATAAGTGGTTTCAAAATTTTCAGAGTGGCCATATGGGCACAAGTGATGCTGAACGCTCTGGGCGCCCTGTGGAGATTACGATCCCAGAAATCATTGATAAAATCCATGATATGGTGATGGATGAGAGAAGAGTTAAGGTGCGTGAGATTGCTAGTGCTGTGGGCATCTTGAAAGAACGGGTACATAATATTGTGCATAAACATTTGAACATGAGAAAGCTATCCGCATGATGGTTTCCGCGATTGCTCACGATTGGCCAAAAACGGAATCGTGTGAAGTGTTGCAAGGATGGTTTGCAGCTGTTCAGGAAGAATCCACAGGACTTTAAGCGTCGTTTCGTCACTGTGGATGAAACATGGATGCATTACTACACTCCTGAGACCAAATAACAATCTAAACAATGGGTTACCAAGGGAGAATCTGCACCAAAAAAGGCGAAGACCGTTCCTAGGCCGGAAAGGTTCTAGGGACTGTCTTTTGGGATTCGCAAGGGATAATCCTCATCCACTATCTAGCAAAGAGTAAAACGATTATTGGTGCATATTATTCATCGTTATTGGACCGTTTGAAAATCGAGCTGCAAGAAAAACGCCGGCGATTGGACCGCAAAAAGTCCTTTTCCATCATGACAATGCACCAGCACACACCTCACCAGTTGTGGTAGCAAAATTAATGGAAATAGGATTCCAACTCGTTTCACATCCCCCCCTATTCTCCAGACTTGGCTTCCTCGGACTACTGTTTGTTCCTCAATTTGAAGAAATGGCTGGCGGGACAAAGATTTTATTCAAACGAGGAGGTGATTGCAGCAACTAATAGCTATTTTGCAGACTTGGACCATTCCTATTATTCGGACGGGATCAACAAATTAGAACAGCGTTGGACGAGGTGTATGAGTCTAAAAGGAGACTATGTCGACAAATAGAAAAGGTTTACCCCAAACACGTAAGTAGCTTTTATTTTTGCACGGACTTTTCAAACGCCCCTCGTACTGCCGTAATTATGGACGACTATAGAAGCAGCATGACTCAGTAGTTACGCAGGGGACTTCAACAACTTGTTGAGTCCATGCCACGTCGAGGTGCTGCACGAAGCCGGGCAGAAATAGGTCCGACACGATATTAGGAGGTATCACATGATTTTTGTTACCTCAATGTATTTCAAAAGCGGCAACAAGTTCAACAATCTTCGAAGGTGTCTCCACATAATGCTGTATTTCTTTCATTACACTGTATCTACATATACATCTACATCCATACTCCGCAAGCCACCTGACGGTGTGTGGCGGAGGGTACCTCGAGTACCTCTATCGGTTCTCCCTTCTATTCCAGTCTCGTATTTTTCGTGGAAAGATGGATTGTCGGTATGCCTCTGTGTGGGCTCTAATCTCTCTGATTTTATCCTCATGGTCTCTTCGCGAGATATAAGTAAGAGGAGCAATATACTGCTTGACTCCTCGGTGAAGGTATGTTCTCGGAACTTCAACAAGAGCCCGTACCTAGCTACTGAGCGATTCTCCTGCAGAGTCTTCCACTGGAGTTTATCTATCATCTCCGTAACGCTTTCGCGATTACTAAATGATCCTGTAACGAAGCGCGCTGCTCTCCGTTGGATCTTCTCTACCTCTTCTATCAACCCTATCTGGTACGGATCCCACACTGCTGAGCAGTAATCGAGCAGTGGGCGAACAAGCGTACTGTAACCTACTTCCTTTGTTTTCGGTAAAATGTGGGTAACTACACACATCCCTCCTCCATACATGTCCTCTCGTGACATCTCGTGGGCAGTTCGGCGTAGCATAGAAATGCCAGGATCCTTTGATCAGATAGTGTAACTGGGGACGAATGTTCGAAGTCATTCAGAAAATGTGGCTAACTACAGAGAATGCAGATGATAACGGAGGACAAAACACAGGATGAGAGGACGAGAGTAAATGTGCAAGAACAGAGTAATAATAAGGATTACAGACACCACCTGATGTATTTCCTGTTTACGCGACGTCCACTGAGTAATCAACGTTCGAGGTTCAAAAATGGTTCAAATGGCTCTGAGCACTGTGGGACTTAACTTCTGAGGTCATCAGTCCCCTAGAGCGTAGAACTACTTGAACCTAACTCACCTAAGGACATCACACACATCCATGCCCGAGGCAAGATTCGAACCTGCGACCGTACGGGTCGCACGGTTCCAGACTGTAGCGCCTAGAACCGCTCGGCCACTCCGGCCGGCCAACGTTCGAAGTCACTGAGCTCTCATGACCCATTCATTCTGTTCTTATTGCTTCTCTTCTGGCAGCACAGTACTCCCTACCTCCTTTTATACTGGTGGGTCAGCCTTTCGTGACATCTCGTGGGTAATTTGGCGTAACATAGAGATGCCAGGATCCTTTGATCAGATAGTGTAACTGGGGACGAATGTTCGAAGTCATTCAGAAAATTATGACTTGGATTTATAAATTCTGTGTTACTGTTCAGACAAAATGCTTAAAAAAATGTAGAATCATTATTGTCTTTCGTGGAAGAAGTATGTTCGAGGAGCGCAACAGAAAATAAAGCAAGTCCACATAAGCTTCGGAGGCTGTACTGTGGACATCTTGGCAGAGAGACGGCAGGATGTCACGGGCAGCTGTAAATGCGAATTTAGAGTCAGCGACCTGCGTGTGTGAGAACACCGGTTTCCACGCGACTACCGAATGCAGGCAGCAAGCAGTGGGTGCGACCGACGGCTGCTGGGTTCGGCCCGACCCATCTATGGTAGCTCCTCCGTACGGAGGCTGGGGTCAACGTCCGGACCACGTCAACGCCTCAGGGCGAGAAGGCGCTCGCCGGCTTAAAATTAAAGGCGCCTCGTGTAGATCAGTCTGAAATGCAATTATCACCATTCGCAGGTTGCTATGGCTCTTGGCTCCAGGTAAAAAGGCATTACAAAAACAAATTGGATAAAAGTCACCGTAGCTGAGCAGCAATCGTGCCCGACTGCCACATTAAATATGCAGTTTCGAAATGTTTGTTTGTATGGTTCACAGGACAGTGCAACACCCTCTAGTTGCCAGTATTTCAACAGCTTGCGTGACAAATGTCTTGACAGTAGCTGGCTGTGATGAATGTATTTCAAGGGCAGTGCCGTATTTGTGTTGGTATGGGTGATAAGATAAGACATAAGACAGGTGGAAGAGCATTGTGGGGATACTTAGCAACTTCCTTTTCGCGACTGCCACCAAGGTAACCCCCCTCCCCTCAGTCCTCACACCTCCAACCACCCCCCCCCCCCCCCACCACCAATTAACAATTAAATGGTAGAGCATTTGTTGACCAGGAATTTTATAATTTTATGCCAACAACTCATGTCTTGCTGACCAAATACTGGTGATAGAATTTTTTGTCATAATTTATTTTTGATATCTTTGCTTCGTTCGACCTGTACATATACGTCAAAGAGCCTCTAGTCAAGAACGGTCTTTGCCCTGTCAGTCTCCTTGTATACAAGTTAGGCGTTTATGATTCTGCTGTGTGCATATACAAACTCTGTGTCTGAGATATTATTATCGCGAACACTGCCCGCCCCTGGCAGCTGAGTGGTCAGCGCGAGGGAATGTCATACCTAACGGCCCGGGTTCGATTCCCGGCTGGGTCGGAGATTTTCACCGCTCAGGGACCGGGTGTTGTGTTGCCCTTATCATCATCATTTCATCCCCATCGACATGCAAGTCGCCGAAGTGGCGTCAACTCGAAAGTCTTGCACCAGGCGAACGGTCTACCCGACGGGAGGCCCTAGCCACACGGCATTTCCATTTTCCATCGCGAGCAGTAGCGAGGAGCCGTTATCGAGGGGAGTCGGAAGTGGTGGGACGCAAGGCGTGGTGGATAGAAAACGCTCGACATGAGAGGTCGCAGCCTGCCGTAATCGTGCTAGTAGCGCCGGAGGAGACTTTGGTATTAATTGGGAATTTTTTGATAATAGGCCTTTTGCTGTACGCAGTTGTTTGTTTGCGCGCTGGAGGGATTTTGTCAGATTTATGTATGTCTCGAGTATACTTCAGAAACAACGTTCACTATTAATTTCAGTCACTAAATTAACTTTCAATTTTCCGGTTTTATTAATTCTTTTGCTAAATTAAGTCAGAGTGTAGCGAAATTCATTACTTCTGACAAACATTCAGTTTTCACACAACACGTGTCAACCTTCAGTTGCCACGCTTTTAGTGCTAAATATATGTGCATTAATCTTTCATTTTCAGTTATTATAGTAGTTGTCCATAGGACTGGCGACCGAAATTTTCCCCAAATCTCAAATATCTAATTAACGCCAATTAATTGTTAACGTAACGACCGCACATTTACTTTCTCAAAATTAATTTCCAGCAATTTCATTTGCATTTTCCTTTCATTTAGATGTAACCCTTTCCTCCCTCTTTACCAACAAATTAACTTCGGTGACGAATGCTTTTCCCAAATTTCCATTAGGTGCACGCGGTTTAATTTTTCACTGTCATTAAGGTCGATAAGTGAGGGGGAGGTAACAACTTGCTCGTCCGAGTGCTACAACTGGAGCACGTTTAAAACTGTCGATATCTCGACTCTTGGAGCCACAATAACAACGTGCACGGTATCATTCAATATGTATCGTGCCACTGAATTACACTGCCGAAATCACAACACTACAGGGAACACAGGGCAGAATGGAACAGACATTCACTCGCCACACAGGTGAAAAAAGAATACCAGTTCAGGTACCATTTTGTATGTACTTAAAAACAAACACACAAACCTGACATGTTTTCCAATACTGTACTATTCCTTCTCTTACTCAATCGTATTTGTAGTATTACATGCCATTCACAGGGCATCAGATGTCAGTTATTATGTTTATTGAAATTAATGAGCGATAGTGTGAAAGGGTCCGAGCATCCAGACAGGAGCACCTTTCTCGACCGGCCAGCTGTTGGAACCGCCGACGGTGGTATCCTGAATCATTCAACCATTGAGATTGTATCCAAGAGACGTACCCTCCGACAGTACCAGCTTACTGCAGGTTCTTAGCCAGCCCACATGAAATCGACAACAGACATCTGTAGGACTAAGCAACTTGCAGTCTGCCCATGGCCTTCGTCCTCGCCCGATGGAAATTCACCTGCAAGTGCGGACGCCTCAAACGATGCGCAAGCTCTGAAACTTTTGCGTTAAGGTTAACAACAAATACTGGAGAAGAAAATATCTGCAACAATCATTATTGGCGATTATTAATACTGTCTATAACCAAGAATGAAACATGCCACAGATGGCTACGCCAGTAAAGTAAGACAATCTGTTTCTTTTCTTGACAATGAGGGCATTATTCAGTCATTCACTGTTTCTCCTCGGTTCGTCGTCTACTGGTTAGCGTTGCTACTTCTAGATCGTGGGGACCCGCCTTTGATTCCCGGATCACAGACTTTTTTCGGGTGGGAACTGATTGTTTGCTTTGTCCGAATCATTTCATCTCATCTTCCCCGTAAAGACGCACAAGTCAGCGAAGTGGCGTCAAGTAGGACTTGTACCATGATGCCGAACATTACACATATAGAGGGCTCCGAGCCGATAATGCCATATGATCATTTGTACAGAGTGGCTCCAGGAACACTCTTCTGAGTTTAAACACTTCTGCTGGCCACCAAACTCCCTGTACATGAACATTACTCGGGATATCTGGGAAGTACTGCGACGTGCTGTTCAGAAGAGATCTTCATCCTCTCGTACTCTTATGGATTTATGGATAGCCCTGCAGGATTCATGGTGTCAGTTCCCTCCAGCACTACTTCAGACATTAGTCGAGTCCACGCCACGTCGTGTTGCACCACTTCTGCGTGCTCGCGGAGGCCCTACACGATATTAGGCAGGTGTGCCCTTTTCTGTGGTTCTTCAGTGTAGAACCCTACAGTATGCTATATGATAGCTTCATATTCGGAGTGCCTGTTCCTATTTGACTGACGTGAAAGTGATACGGTCCGACTTCCGTATTCCAGTAACTGGCTTCGTACAATTCTCTTTCATATTCTATTGTCTAAAGAGTTTTTGAGTGCAGCTGTACATGTTTATTTCATTTTAGTCATAAGTAATAATTTGAACTATTTGATCCATTTCCATCCGTATTGAGGGGCCATACTGAAATATATTGTGACCTCTTGTTTCTTTGCCTTTTCCTACGAAGTATACTGATATCTTTTGGAAAGTTTATGATGAATGGTCGTACGGTGTTAAGTTATGTTTGTGTGATCGTGAATGATTATCGAAAGGAAGGAGAAAAGTAAAAAGCAGTGTCAGCTCATTCCTATTTCTGATGGACAGCAACCAGGAGATCTGTTGGGTTAATGTCTCTATACTCCCTGTATATTCCAAAGAGATTTCGGGTTTTTGACACAGTAAACTGCCACCCAGACTTATGATCATGAATTGTCCACCATCATCTAACATCATACACTTTAGAATCGCTAACACGTCTAGCAGCTGTGCGTCGGTAATGAAAACTTACAGACACACTTTGCCGACGGACACCTAGTGGCGAAAATTTCTTTCACTACCACGATTCGAAACTACTACCTCCAATTATAATACGCAAGCACTAATGTGTGTCAGCGACATCAACAACGCAGAGTATGTCTCAGCTCTTCCTACCGGATAAATAAATCTATAAATCCAAACACATTACAAAAATGTATCCATGTATATACGTGTGTGTGTGTGCGTGTGTGTGTGTGTGTGTGTGCGTGTGTGTGTGTGTGTTCCACATCCTCGCCTAAACCACTCGACTGATTTCAACGACATTAAACACATCGCTTTCTGTCAATCAACAATCGATGTCAGGGTTAAAAACCACATATGTATGATAGTTCAGGAGTTATGACGTCATAAACAATGATATGCGTAAAAAAACTGCCGCGCTGTGCACGATGTTTAAATTTATTATTTCTTTCTATCTAATCTATTCACAACCCATTTTGAAAACAGGTAGACATACACTACTGACCATTAAAATTGCTACACCACGAAGATGACGTGCTACAGACGCGAAATTTAACCGGCAGAAAGAAGATGCTGTGATACACAAACAATTAGCTTTTCAGAGCATTCACACAAGGTTGGCACCGGTGGCGAAACCTACAACGTGCTGACATGACGAAAGTTTCCAACCGATTTCTCATACACAAACAGCAGTTGACCGGCGTTGCCTGGTGAAACGTTATTGTGATGCCTCGTGTAATGAGGAGAAATGCGTACCATCACGTTTCCGACATTGACAAAGGTCGGATTGTAGCCTATCGCGATCGCGGTTTGTCGTATCGCGACATTACTGCTCGCGTTGGTCGAGATCCAATGACTGTTAGCAGAATATGCGGTCGGTGGGTTCAGGAGGGTAATACGGAACTCCGTGCTGGATCCCAACGGCCTCGTATCACTAGCAGACGAGATGACAGGCATCTTATCTGCATGGCTGTAACGGATCGCGCAGCCACGTCTCGATCCCTGAGTCAACAGATGGGGACGGTTGCAAGACAACAACCATCTGCACGAACAGTTCGACGACGTTTGTAGCAGCATGGACTACCAGCTCGCAAACCCTAACTGCGGTTACCGTTGACGCTGCATGACAGACAGGAGCGCCTGCGATAGTGTACTCAACGACAAACCTCGGTGCACGAATGGCAAAACGTCATTTTTTCGGATGAATCCAGGTTCTGTTTACAGCATCATGATGGTCGCATCCGTGTTTGGCTACATCGCGGTGGTTCGCACATTGGAAGCGTGTATTCGTCATCGCCATACTGGCGTATCACCCGGCGTGATGGTATTGGGTGCCATTGGTTACACGTCTCGGTCACCTCTTGTTCACACTGACGGCACTTTGAACAGTGGACGTTACATTTCAGATTTGTTACGACCCGTGTCTCTACCCTTCAAATGGTTGAAATGCCTCTGAGCACTATTGGACTTAACTTCTGAGGTCTTCAGTCCCCTAGAACTTAGAACTGCTTAAACCTAACTAACCTAAGGACATCACACACATCCATGCCCGAGTCAGGATTCGAACCTACGACCGTAAGGGTCGCGCGGTTCCAGACTGTAGCACCTAGAACCGCTCGGCCACTCCGGCCGGCAGGAAGGACGTACACGAATCGTGTTTTTTGTATTTCAACCTTGTCTTCGCGGTCAATATTGCTGTTCGACCGCGTCCACATTGCTACTTTGTGTCAGGAAGGGCCTTCAATAAGGGAAGTGTCCAGGCGTCTTGGAGTGAACCTAAGCAATGTTATTCGGACATGAAGGATATACAGAGAGACAGGAACTTTCGATGACATGCCTCGCTCAGGCCGTCCAAGGACTACTGCTGGAGTATATGACCGCATCCTGTGGATTATGGCTCGGAGGAACCCTGACAGCAACGCCTTCATGTTGAATAATGCTTTTCGTGCAGCCACATTACGTCGTGTTACGACTCAAACTGCGCAATAGGCTGCATGAAGGGCAACTTCACTCCTGACATCCATGGTGAGGTCCATCTTTGCAACCTCGACACCATGCAGCGCCGTACAGATTGGCCCAACAACATTCCGAATGGACCGCTCAGCATTGGCATCACGTTCTCTTCACCGATGAGTGTCGCATATGTCTTCAACCAGACAATCGACGGAGGCAACCCGGTCAGGCTGAACGACTGAGACACACTACGCAGCGAGTGGATCAAGGTGCAGGTACCCTCCTATTTTGGGGTGGCATTATGTGGGGACGACGTACGTCGCTGCTGGTCATGGAAGGCGACGTAACGGCTGTACGATACGTGAATGCCATCTTCCGTCGTACCAATCACATCGGTAGCATTTTGGCGAGGCAATTGTCTTCGTAGACGACTATTCGCGCCCTATCGTGCACATCTTGTGAATGACTTCCCTCAGGAAAACGATGTCGCTCTACTAGAGTGGCCAGCTCGTTCCCCAGACTTGAACCCTAACGAAAATGCCTTGGATAGATTGAAAAGGGCTGTTTATGGACGACGTGACCCACCAACCACTCTGAAGAATCTACGCCGAATCGCTGTTAAGGTGTGGGACAATTTGGACCAACATTGCCTTGATGAACTTATGGATAGTATGCCACGACGAATACAGGTATGCATCAATGCAAGAGGACGTGTTACTGGGTATTAGAGGTACCGCTGTGTACAGCAATCTGGACCACCACCTCCGAAGGTCTCGCTGTATGAAGGTACAACAGGCAGTGCGTGGTTTTCATGAGCAATAAAAAGGACGGAAATGATGTTTATAAAGATCTCTATTCCAATTTTCTGTACAGTTTCCGAAAGTCTCGGAACAGAGGTGATGCAAAACATTTTTTGATGTGTGTATATAATCTTTAGTACTAATACGCTCCTATAGTGGAGTCAAACTAAGCAAATCTCTGACACCTGGCAGCGCTTTTGATTACTATCACCTCTGTAGCCCAACCGACTGTAGGCGAAACCAATCGCCATCTACATGCGAGGCGTATTCGGAAATATCGATTAGTTGCGAAATGGAAACCTCTGCGAAAATCCGATGGAGCTTTGCACAGGTGTATTGGGCAGTGTCTTTAGTAAGCCTTTCAATCGCTTCACGTCCCTCTTTTCAGTTCAGAGTGCAAAGTGATCACATATAAATTCCTAAAAGAACTGTGTCTCCCGCCAAGTATGTGGATCTGGTGAGAAATTACGGAGCCCACATAACATAAAAGCGTTATGCGTTTCTTTCTTCAAGACAATTCTCAGCCGCATTCTGCAGGGACAGTGAAGACCCTGCAGCGTTTTCGATGGGAAGTGTTTCATCGCCCACAACACCGCCCTTAATTGGCTCCCTCCGTAGTTCATATCTGCTCACATGTACCGCTGGCTACGAAGACAACATTTTGGCACAAACAACGAAAGACAGATCAGCGTAGAGAACTGGCGAAAGTACACGCAGCTACTTTCAGTGACGAGGGTACTGGAAAGTTTGTAGAACTCCACGACAAATGTCTAAGTCGGAATGGCGATTATTTAGAGAGGTAGCTGGAAGGTGTGGCTAACTGTTACGAATAAAAACTTTTTGATTTTCACTGTGGTTTGCATTTCTCGATCGATTGGACCTTATTTTCAGCCCTTGTAGCTAAGAAGAGATGTCGGCTTAAAGATGTTTACAACGTGGCGTTGCAGACACGGGAAGCAGTTGCGCCCAGCGTACAGAAACTCTCTGGGGGATTACACTAAAAACACAGTCCATTTTTCGTTTTGGTTTCTAATAGAAAAATGGCAAAATGAATACCCGGGCAATGCCGGGTTCGTCAACTAGTAGGCAAATAAAAGAAAGGTATTAACGACGCGTCCTTTTTGCCCAACAGGATGGAATGCTCACGAGAGCACGTACGCCCACGGGCCTTCCGAGTAGTTTGGAGGCGACTACTTTAGCACGTTGGCACAGCTGTGGTGAAAATTAGCCGCGTTAACAGTGAGCCCGGCGGCAGATGGATAGAGATTTCTTGAGGCCCAGACGCAGACGCCATTAGTCGTAATTAGAAGAACACGCGGCCGCAGCATTATAATACGGGATGCGAGTATTTTACGCTACTTCTGCTTAATTGCCATATCCGGAGTTGTGGCGCTTGAGTCAATCCTTACGTAGAAAGTGTACCGCACTAATTCACCCTAATTGCCGCTGCCGACACCACGTCACACCATTTTCGTTACAGGCGCAGCGTTCCCTCACGTACAGATTTTTTTTTAGCTCGTCTGGCGTCGGCCTAACGTGCCGACGGCGGCACGAGTGCATTTCGCGCTTCGGAATTAAGCTGGCCTCACCCACCACCGACGCGACCAAGGTGCACTTCCGACCATTCGTCTTAATTAAACGACGGCTGCTACCAATGCGTAAATTGTTATTCGGTGACGCCTAAAACGAGCCGTGAAATTCCTTCACTCCCCACGACTAATTCTCCGCTGTTATTTACGATCGTTTCCCCTGACAAATGTACCGAACGACTGGCGTGAAGAACACCAACAGTGATGCAGCACCTGAGACTGACTGAGCACAGCAGAGGCGTGCTGATGAAACGTTGCTAATCGAACATTTATTCTTATTCTTTGGCTCAACCTTACACTCGATTGACAGCATGATAGTTTAATTGCAATCTTACTCGAGCCACTCGCTTCATTATTTCATATGAACTCCGTCTTCTGACATCATCCAAGAATTCTACTCTTGACCTTTCTCATCAAAGTTTCCTTTCAAGTTCCTCTTCTATCAGACCACTGCACCTAGGTGAGTGACATATTAATGACCGCGTATCTCTTTTCAGTTACTTCCTTTAAAGCAATTACGTCTTCTGCGTTTCTCAATACTTCTTCAATCGGCCTTTTACTTTTCCAGACTGTGTTCAGCATTCCGCACCATCACCACTATAGTTGATGACTGGAGAGACAGCAATGCGGTTACAGGTAGTCTGCGAGACCAGTTATAGATATTGGCCACTAATGCGCCATGTATACGAACATTAACCACCTACGCATCTGCTCAGGCCTGAAGATGGTGTGTGTAAGCACCGAAACTGGTACCCATATGATAAATGACGTCATACGGACTGCTGTAGTTGTTTCAAATTATTATAGCTCTGTAAGTTGACATATTTTGCATACTTCCATTCAACAATGTTATATGGAATAATGTTCTGGGATAACTCATCTTTAAAAAAGAAAGTACTCATTGCGCAAAACATACAGTAAGAATAATATGAATAATATGTGGTGCTCGCCCATGATCATCTTGTAGAAATTTGTTTAAAGAGGTCTGTATTCTGACTACTGCTTCACAGTATAGTTATTCTCTCATGAAGTTTGTTGTAAGTAATCAACTACATTTCAAAAGGAGCCATGCTGTACATAATCAAAACATCAGAAGAAAAAATGACACTCATTACTCTACACTAAGGTTGTAGCATAAAAAGGAGTGCACAATGCTGCAACAACATTTTTTGACCACTTAAACAGTGATATAAAATATCTGACAGACACAAACTAGAATTTTAAAATAAATTGAGGACGTTCCCTCTTGACAACACCTTCTAACCCGTATAAGATTTCCTATTACAATAACGTGTCAAAGGTGGTGGGGAGGAACTACTAACTCACATCTGTATATATTTTTCATTTTAAAAAATTGACACAGAAATGTTGAGAATGTAAAGACATGTGCAAATTAATTGTCGACGTGAATCTAAAATGACTCGTTCCACATTATTACGATTTATAGTGCAAAATGATCCATTGAACATGCAAAAAACAGACTAAGTAACTTGTTTATATGGATCACTTCTGGCGCTCTTTCTTCCCATAAATATCATAAAAAATAGGCGAGACGTACACTCTTGTGTCTCACCTTGGCTTCTTAAAATATATTCCTATATGCAACAGGAAACGTCAAGTATAATACTAGTTCTATTATAAGAACTTTTGGTGCAGTTCACTAAGGGATTTGGGTTTCCACGTTTTTCGTAGCCTCTTTCTATCTATCCTTTCAAATATTTTTTTTTTCAAAATCTACGGTGTATTGTTAATTGATATTCTCTCAATATGTTCAGTCACGTGCTAATATTTACGTTATTTTGTGACAGAAGACTAACCTTGGGGCATTTTCAAGAAGGAATGTTGCTGTATTGTACATCTTGAGGGTTTTTAATGTTTGGAACAAATATTGGTTGGGGTTTCGTCGACTACCCACAGACAATAAATAGCTGTAAACGTGCATGCGTGCCGAAGCTCTTGGCGCGTTGTTTGCAGAGGAACGCCGCGCAGGCGGCAGGGGTGTTGTCCATTGAGGCGCCTCGGTGCTAATCACCATATCCGTGGCGAAGACAATTGAGCCGGCTCCTGGCGTAACTCTCTTGAATTGGCTTTTCCGTCGTGTCTCCACGTACGGCCGACGCCACTTGCCAGCCGAAAATGATGCCCTCTATCCCTCTCCCTCCCCTCTTCCCTCCCCCCCTACCGCCCCTCCGGCCTTAAACGGTGCAGTTCTCCTAAATGACCGCTCCGTCCAGCCCAGCTGGGCGGACTTGCTGCCAGAAATGGCTGCGCATTCCAGGTTCGTTCAGCAACTATTGAAAAACAAACACAACACAATTTAGTCAAAACAAAGGTAGCCACTTGGAAACAGTAGCTAGCTAAATTAAGCTTCTTTTAGCGATACACTTTAATATCGTAACAATGTTATTAGAAATAAACAGTTCCGCTAAACATTAATTCGATAACGGGATTCAAAAATACGCGATTTTCAAAATACATTAATTCTGTTAGTTATGGCAAAACTTTTGTCGTATAAATAAATTACAGTGGATGTCATTTTTATGTATTGTTGCAAAGCCTTCAATTAATTGAAGTGACTCTCGCGCCATCAATGATTTTGTCGGTCAACAACGCGATTTTAGAGAGTTAAGATGTCGAACATCCAAAAAAAAAAAAAAAAAAAAAGCGTGAGGTGAAGTTACGTCAGCTACAGCTGGTAAGCCGTAGAAAACAACGAAAAAGTGGAAATGAATTCGAGAATGGCTGAAACAAGGAGCGACTTGTCGTACGTTGATTTACTGACTAAAATCGTAATCACGGATCCAAAAGATATCACAGAATATTTTCTGATAGTTCACCTCTTTTACGACAGATTATGAATGTTGATTCGACATAAAATAGAGAAGCAAAATGCGTTATAGAGGGAGGCAGTCAAAGCAGAGGAGAAATTAGGTGCAATTTTGAGATATCTTGCGACAAGCAGGTCATTCGAATCCCTGAAGTTTAGGGCGGTAATATCAGCTAATTCAAAATAGAAAAATTATTATTGTAACCTATCTCATGGTTATATCTATCCTGCAATGACGTAGTTAGGTAATTAACGCAGTTCCTTTGTTTTTTGTAATATGCGGTGATACTAAATTTATTTCGCAGACCTCTTATTACTTCTTGCATACATATGACGAATTTTTCGAAGGTCAAGACTTTACTGTGTAGTTTAACTAGCTAACAAGCACAGGAATGCTATAATGAAGCCTCCGTTTACTACCTTAAAATCGTAAATACAACTACTATCCCTGCATAGACCTCTCAAAACTGTTTTGTGTTAAAAGTTTACTAGAAAAATCCAGTCTGAGGAACTATATACACGAAGGCGAACTGAAAACGTAAACATTGCACACCGACGATGTGTGGCTGGCTCATGAAGCTGTGCCATAACCTGAATAGCAGGTGTTGGCAAACCGTCAATTCTTGTCCTCGGAAGCTCAGTGCACAATGAGAATACAGAGAATATTTTTGGGGCCATCAATACTATTCGTCCATATTTCTAGTGCTGACAACAGTCGACCTCAAACGAACGATATACTGACGGTTTCAAAATATTATTGAACTTATGAGGACCCCTTAAATGTAGCGTATACGCTTACGCAAAGCCGAGGAGGTTTACCCTTTCTTCCACCGGTGGTTATCATTGAACTGCCGCACAACTGGCGCTATTTTGGCTACTGTCGCAACGGGGAACTACAATGTGGATTTGTAGTGCGTTGCGCGTTGTCGGATCGAAGTGATTTCGTAACAGTCGATATACATCGGAGATGCCGAAAAAAGTCGCTAGTATTTTCGTGATTATTACCATTCGGTGGAAGTTTATATTTCAGACAACGTCACGTGTGTCAGGAATTGAGATACCGCAAATTATTTCGAATGAGTCCAGCTCCTCCAGACTCAAATGAAATTCTTTTGTATTGGTGCACGATTGAAAAGAACTTACCCTGATTTTTAATAAACTTAGGATATTAACTATAGAGTCTTGAGACAGCGTGTGACCAGGACAGGAGACCGAACTCACGTTAACCTTCAGTTGGATGCAGTGAACACTGTAACGAGATGAGGCGTAGTGTATTAGGTTTGATTTATTAAACATACACACATCAAAAAAAGTTTTGCGTCACCCCGGTTCCCAGAACTCCTGAAGATAGACGTTGACTGTGGATATTGCATCAGAGATACATTCCCTCTGACTGTTCAGAGATGTCACTAAACCTACCAAAAGATGTAAACAACCATGCATGAGCAGCGCCTATTAGACGGAGGTGGCTCGACAGCCGATCAGTTCCAGTCATTTCAACAGAAAGGAAATACACAGCTTGTGTTGCTGAAGTTCGATCATGCCGAGACGGTCAATATCGCGGTACGATAGCGTCCGCATTATTACTTTGTGCCAGGAAGGGCTCTCAAAAATGGAAGTGTCCAGGCGTCCAGGAGTGAACCAAAGCGATGTTATTCGGACATGGAGGAGATACAGAGAGATTGGAACTGTCGAATACATGCCTCACTCAGGCCTCCCAAGGGCTACTACGGCAGTTGATGATCGCTACCTAC
Source organism: Schistocerca americana (assembly GCF_021461395.2). NCBI lineage: Eukaryota > Metazoa > Arthropoda > Insecta > Orthoptera > Acrididae > Schistocerca > Schistocerca americana. Next base: position 1,071,616,683 of record NC_060119.1, read on the forward strand.
GGATTATGGCTCGGAGGAACCATGACAGCAAGGCCAACATGTTGAATAATGCTTTTTGTGCAGCCACAGGACGTAATGTTACGACTCAAACTGTGCGCAGCAGGCTGCATGATGCGCAACTTCACTCCCGACGTCCATGGCGAGGTCCATCTTTGCAACCACGACACCATGCAGCGCGGTACAGATGGCCCCAACAACATGCCGAATGGACGTCTCAGGATTGGCATGACGTTCTCTTCACCGAGGAGTGTCGCATACGCCTCCAACCAGACAATCGTCGGAGACGTGTTTGGAGGCAACCCGGTCAGTCTGAACGCCTTAGACACACTGTCCAGCGAGTGCTGCAAGGTGGAAGTTCCCTGCTGTTTTTGGGGTAGCATTGCGTGGGGCCGACGTACGCCGCTGGTGGTAATGGAGGGCGCCGTAACGGCTGTACGATGCGTGAATACCATCCTCCGACAGATAGTGCAACCATATCGGCAGTATATTGACGAGGCATTTGCGTTCCAATCGTGCACATTTTGTGAATGACTTCCTTCAGGATAACGATTAGAGTCGCCAGCATGTTCTCCAAACATGAACCCTATCGAACATGCCTGTCACTGACTGAAAAGGGCTGTTTGTGGACGACGTGACTCACAAACCACTCTGAAGGATCTACGCTGCATCGCCATTGAGGAGTGGGACTATCTAGACCAACAGTGCCTTGATGGATTTGTGGATAGTATGCCCCGACGAATACAGGCATGCATCAATGCAAGAGGACGTGTTATGGTTATTAGAGTACCGGTGTGTACGCAGTCTGGATCACCACCTCTGAAGGTTTCGCTGTATGGTGGTACAACACGCAATATGTGGTTTTCATGAGCAATAGAAAGGGCTAAAATGATATTTGTGTTGATCTCTATTCCAATTTTCCGGAACTCTCGGATCGGAGGTGATACAAAACTTTTTTTGATGTGTGTATTACAAGTGGCATACGTGTTTACAGTAACATGAAGATGACGTCGGAGCATCAGAATAACAGAAATATTCATGTTGTGGTTGAAGCTCACTTTTTGTTCATATTTTCGCTTCTTAATGTATGTTTATGGAAGTACAGTTCTGCCTTGAGGAAACACAAACTTTTCTTTTTGAATACCCAAATATGTTTCGATGATGTTTTATTGCTGGCGCAGAGCTCATTTATTTTCTTATTATCACTTACTGATGTTTATATGGCTGTCTTACATTTGTAGTACAGTTGATATTTTGCTCCAGTACGTGATTTTCTGTCTATTTTGCTTTTTCATGCTTCTGCAAGGTTTGCTTTAATGGCTTTAATGGCCCTGAGCACTATGGGACTTGACTTCTGAGGTTATCAGTGACCTAGAATTTAGAACTACTTAAACCTAACTAACCTAAGGACGTCACATACATCCATGTCCGAGGCAGGATTCGAACCTGCGACCGTAGCGGTCGGGTGGTTCCAGACTGTAGCGCCTAGAGGCGCTCGGCGCAAGGTTTGCAAAGCGTGCCTTCTAACACAGTGACATTCATATTCCTTTTGGTATCTGTGTCTAAATCTACGTCTGTACTTCGCAGGTAATTAAGATTTATGGAGGAAGGTGCCTGTTGCACCACTAACTGATTCCCCCCCCTTCGCAGATGCATTCGGGAATGACATGTATTACTTTTAATTTTACGAATTTTCTCGCAATTTGAGTACGCAACCTGTTGATGGTGCACGACACGTCACTTACAGCGTCTGCCATTGGAGTTTGTTGGGCATCTCTGTAACGTTCTCGCAATCAACTAAACGGTCCCGTAACGAAACGCTCCGCTCTACGTTGGATCTTCTCTGTCTTTCCTATTAATAAAACCCGTTATCGGTACCACACGGATGAGCAGTACTCGAGATTCGGTCGAACGAATGGTTAATAAGTGATTTCTTTCGTGGATGAATTACATTTCCTTAAGATTCTTCGTCTGAATCTGGCGGCCGCTGTTTGTTTTATGTAGTCATTCTACTTAAGGGCGCTCCGAATGTCTACTCCTAACTATTTTACACTGCAGGTTCCAGCAATTTCTCAGAAACAGTGTTGCTGTACACTAGTGGATTTCTTCTCGTACGTATGCAAAATATGTTACATTTTTTTAATGTTTAGGGTCAAATGCCACTTTCTACACCGTTCATCGATCTTCTACACGTCTTGCTGCCATTCGCTACAGTCTCTTGACGTTGCTATTTTCTTACAAACAGACACATCACATGCAATCAGCTTCACCCAGCTTCCGACGGTATCCTCTAAATCATTCATGTACGCTGCAAACAGTAACGGTCATATCACACTTCCTTGTGGTACTTCTGAAATTACTCTTACATCCGTCGATTTTGGTCCATTAAGTGCCGTCTACAGAAAAAGTCTTCAGTCTGTCACAAATCTGGTCCGATATACCGAGCGCAGTGGTTAGCACACTGGACTCGCATTCGGGTGGACGACGGTTCAATCCCGCGTCCGGCCATCCTCCTTTAGGTTTTCCGTGATTTCCGTAAATCGCTGGAGGTAAATGCCGGGATGGTTCCTCTGAAAGGGCCGGCCGACTTCCTCCCCTGTCCTTGCCTGATCCGATGACTTCGCAGTTTGGTCTCTTCCCACAACCAACCCAACCCAACCCTCTGGTCCGACACTCGGTAAGCGCTTATGGAACTGAACTACAGTACGAGACTGTATCAAATGCCTTCTGAAGTAAAGGAACACGGCGTCAACTTTAGCGCCGATGTCTGCAGCGCTGTGGATCTCGTGGAACAACAGAGTGGGCTAAACGTCATATTTCGTTGTATAATTCCACAGCAGATTGTAGTAATGAACCCAACGCAGGCACAAGGCGTCGCCCATTCACGTGAACAGTAGAGAGTTGTGTGACGGGGTGGCACTGGCTCAGTTCTCCAGCATTCCGAGGAGCGGGGACAGAGGTTTCGCCCAGCGCAGCCGGGCCAGCCGCCGGCCGGAAGGGCAGCTGGAGGGGAAGGTGTGGCCCTAACTGGCTACGGTGATGTCGGTAATGCGCCGCATCCTCCTCCGTCCTGCGCTGATCTCAGCGAGCCCACACACGCCCATCCCGGCATGTCTCGCCGCCGCAACAATTGACACCACAAACACCTGTTTCCTTTCTGCGACGAAAGAATTACTTCCTACTTTGCGCGTTGCCCGGCTGCCCGGCTATCGCATTATAAAATCTGGCCGGCCGGCTGCGACCGAGTCGCCGCTGACGTAAGCGGAGCCAGCCGGGGGCAATTGCGGAGGACGGCGAGTCGCGTGCTCACGGCCCGACGGGCGCGCGCCGCCACAGGGGTCTCTCCACCCAGTCTGGTTCCGGTGGGCGCGTACTGACACGCTGTGCGGACAACACCTCCGGGCAGACACGAACTTTGCAGTTTAGAAAGCTCCATGAAGGCCCCACTACTCCCTCAACTATACAATCAGGGAACAAAAGTCATAGGATCGCGATAAGCACATATACACAGGGCGGTAGTATAGCGTACACAAGGTACGCTACCGGCCATTAAAATTGCTAGACACCGAAGATGACGTGCTACAGACGCGAAATTCAACCGACAGGAAGAAGATGCTGTGATATGCAAATGATTAGCTTTTCAGAGCATTCACACAAGTTTGGCGCCGGTGACGACACCTACAACCTGCTGACATGACGAAAGTTTCCAACCGATTTCTCATACACAAACAACAGTTCACCGGCGCTACCTAGTGAAACGTTGTTGTGATGCCTCATGTAAGGAGGAGAAATGTGTACCATCACGTTTCCGACTTGGATAAAGGTCGGATTGTAGCCTATCACGATTTATCGTATCGCGACATCGCTGCTCACGTTGGTCTAGATCCAATGACTGTTAACAGAATATGGAATCGGTGGGTTCAGGACGGTAATACGGAACGCTGGATCCCAACGGCCTCGTATCACTAGCAGTCGAGATGACAAGCATCTTATCCGCATGGTTGTAACGGATCGTGCAGCCACGTCTCGATCCCTGAGTCAATAGATGGGGACGTTTGCAAGACAACAACCATCTGCACGAACAAAAAAATGGTTCAAATGGCTCTGAGCATTATGGGACTTAACGTCTGGGGTCATTAGTCCCCTAGAACTACTTAAACCTAACTAACCTAAGGACATCGCACACATTCATGCCCGAGGCAGGATTCGAACCTCCGACCGTAGCGGCCGCGCGGTTCCAGACTGTAGCGCCTAGAACCGCTCGGCCACCACGCCGGCTCTGCACGAACAGTTCGACGAAGTTTGCAGCAGCATGGACTATCAGCTCGGAGACCGTGGCTGCGATTGCCCTTGACGCTGCATCACAGATAGGAGCGCCTGCGATGGTGTATTCAACGACGAACCTGGGTGCACGAATGTCAAAACGTCATTTTTTCGAATGGGTTCTGTTTACAGCATCTTGATGGTGGGATTAGTTTTTAGCGACATCGCGGTAAACGCACATTGGAAGCGTGTAATCGTTATCGACATACTGGCGTATCACCCGGCGTGATGGTATGGGGTGCCATTGGTTATACGTCTCGGTCACCTCTTGTTCTCATTGACGGCACTTTGAACAGTGGACGTTACATTTCAGATGTGTTACGACCCGTGGCTCTACCCTTCATTCGATCCCTGCGAAACCCTACATTTCAGCAGGATGTTGCACGACCACATGTTGCAGGTCCTGTAAGGGCCTTTCTGGATACAGCAAATGTTCGACTGCTGCTCTGGCCATCACATTCTCCAGATCTCTCACCAGCTGAAAACGTCTGGACAATGGTGACCGAGCAACTGGCTCGTCACAATACGCCAGTCAGTACTCTTGATGAACTGTGGTATTGAGTTGAAGCTGCATGGGCAGATGTATCTGTACACGCCATCCAAGGTCTGTTTGACTCGATGCCCAAGCGTATCAAGGCCGTTATTACGGCCAGTGGCACTGATTTCTCAGGATCTATGCACCCAAATTGCGTGAAAATATAATCACATGTCAGTTCTAGTATAATACAGGGTGATTCAAAAAGAATACCACAACTTTAAAAATGTGTATTTTATGAAAGAAACATAATATAACCTTCTGCTATACATCATTACAAAGAGTATTTAAAAAGATTTTTTTTCACTCAAAAACAAGTTCAGAGATGTTCAATATGACCCCCTCCAGACACTCGAGCAATATCAACCCGATACTCCAACTCGTTCCACACTCTCTGGAGATGTTAGAGAATTGGCTGTTCCCTCAGCTCGAACAAGAAGCACAACAATTCATATTTCAGCAGGATGGAGCGCCACCACATTGGCACTTATCTATCCGTAACTACCTGAACGTCAACTACCCGAGGCGATGGATCGGCCGCCAGGCAGCCCGTGACAGAGCACTTCATCACTGGCCTCCAAGAAGCCTTGATCTTATCCCCTGCGAGTTTTTCTTATGGGGGTATGTTAAGGATATGGTGTTTCGGCCACCTCTCCCAGCCACCATTGATGATTTGAAACGAGAAATAACAGCAGCTATCCAAACTGTTACGCCTGATATGCTACAGAGAGTGTGGAACGAGTTGGAGTATCGGGTTGATATTGCTCGAGTGTCTGGAGGGGGCCATATTGAACATCTCTGAACTTGTTTTTGAGTGAAAAAAAACCTTTTTAAATACTCTTTGTAATGATGTATAACAGAAGGTTATATTATGTTTCTTTCATTAAATACACATTTTTAAAGTTGTGGTATTCCTTTTGAATCACCCTGTATATTTGTCAAATGAATACCCGTTCATCATCTGTATTTTAATGAGCAGTAGTGTACATTGGCGGAGCTGTCATTTCCACTCAGGTGATTCATGTAATAATGTTTCCCACGTGATCATGACCGCACGACGGGAACGCAGATTGGTAGTTGAAGATAGACGTACGGGACATTCACTTTCGGAAATCATTACGTAATTCAGTATCTCGAGATCCACAGTGTCAAGAGTGTGCCAAGAGTACCACATTTCAGGCATTATCTCTCATCACGGGCAACGCATTGGCCGATGCCTTTCACATAACGACCGGCAGCAGAGGCGTTTGCGTACAGTTTTCATTGCTAACAGACAAGCAACTCACATTAATTTCTGCGGTTATTTCCCATAGAAATTAATGTGGGACGTACGAAGAGCGCATCCGTTAGGACAGTGCGGTGAAATGGGGCGTTAAGGGGCTATAGCAGCAGACGGCCGACACGGGTGCCTTTGCTGAGAGCTCGACATCGCCTGCAGCGCCTCTCGTGGGCTCGTGACCATATCGGTTGGACCTCACGCGACTGGAAATTCGTGGCCTGGTTAGATGAGTCCCGGTTTCAGTTGAAATGAGCCGATGGTAGGGTTACGACGTGGCGCAGGCTCCACTAAGCCATGGTCCGAAGTAGTCAACAAGACTGGTGGTGGCTCCTCAATGGAATGGACTGTCTCCTCTGATACAACTAAACTGATCATTGATTAGAAATGGTTATTTTCGGCTACTTGGAGACCATTGTCAGCCATGCATGCACTTCATGTTCCCAAACAACTTTTACGAAGCACAGTGCGCCATGTCACCAGGCCACAACCGTTTGCGACTTGTTGGAAGAACATTGTGGACAATTCGTGCGAATGAATTGGCTACGCAGATGACAGACATAAATCCTATAAAAAATTTATGGGACATAGTCAAGAGGTCAGTTCGATCACAAAACCCTGCACCGGCAATGGTTTCGCAATTATGGACGGCTATAGAAGCAGCATGGCTCAAAATTTCTGCAGAAGCCTCCAACGACTTGTTGAGTCCATGCCATGTCGAGCTGCTGCACTACGCCGGGCGAAAGGAGGTCCTACTCGGTATTATGGAGTACCCCATGACTTGTGGCTCATCAATGTGAATATAATAATTGGCAACCAATGCTGTACAATCGCAATAAAGTCATGAGATGTTCAATTGACTCTTTTATTAGAACATGTTTCGCGTTTCGGGATTACACCCATCTTCAGACATCACAAACTTCAACTCCTTCCTAACCAACCAGACGTACAGCTTGACAACTCAAAGTATACGCTCTGCTTCAAGACTGCTTGTGTCGCATCATATGTTATTCGCCACTTTCTTTGAATGCTAAATATGGGTCGCCAGCTTCGATTTGACCCACGAGACTGCCTTACGCTTCTCAAAACTCCAAGGCAATAATTAAATAGCTCTAGTTATCTGACTATTTTCAGAAATATTCCGAGATCCAACCACTCAACTGGAAAACGCCACCGCTAATAACACAAGTCAACAGTGAACGCGTAACTGGGATGAAATAAATGTTTCTTTAATTACATCGACCGCGCGGATAACGATAACGACAATGAAAAACTGGAATTAACTCTCGTTTCTTAGTTAAAGAGGTCTTTTTAATTATAATTGTATTTTATTAGCATTTATTGTGAATCTCTTTCCATATAAGCTTCGAAATCCCACTGACTGCAGGCAGAGTGATGAAGTTTCAGGCAACATAGCTGTGTGTATTTTGTCGTTATTTTGAGCCCGGCCTTGCAGCAACAAGGGGAAGGGAAAGAAGAAGGGAGGAGCGGAGAATGTTTCATTTAAGCGTAGTTTCAGTCTCTTCCGAGGTGTGTTCTGTTCTTGAGCTGGAAGAAAGTGTTATTAAAGTGTAGCTAGTGCGTGTGGTCGTTGTAATTCCTGTGATACAATATGCCTCGCAAATACATAAACAGTGCCGACAGTTTTTGCTACTTCTGCGGAAAGGCTACATTGAAACAGCAAAGGAGGCCAATAATGCGATATATTAGGAAGGAGTACAGACTGTACTTTGGCTGTAAAAACAGGTACCGGGACAAGCCCTGGGCTTGTCTTGTATGTTGCATGTCTTGTGCCTCGAGTCTTCATTCGAGGTGCCATCGTAAAATGTCTTCCATGACCTTTGTTATACCCGTGATCTGGCGAGAACTAGCAGTCCATGCGAATGACTGTTACTTTTGTCTGACAACTCCATTAACACATGATATTTCCAAGGAGAAAAACTTTTCTTCGACATATCCTAACATACCACAGTCTTGTTACCAGTGCCTCACGAAGACGGTCTGCCTGTTCCTCTCCCACCTCATTGTGGTGGTGAAACTAGTGCTGCACTATCACCTTCAAAACCCAGTTCTTCGAAAGGTCCTGATCTTTTGTGTGTGTGTGTGTGTTTGTGTGTGTGAGTGTGTAAGTAACAATAAGTGAAATGAGATTCACAAAATAACACAACGTGACTTTAATGACCTACTGAGAGACCTGGAATTGCCGGAAGGTAATGCTGAACTGTTGGCATGAAGAATACAACGGTGCAATCGTCTTGAAAGACGGTAAACATGAATGCGTTCCGCAACCGCGATATGCTATTCCTTCCATTTTTCGAAAGTTAAAATAACTTGGTATTATTGTTGATGTACAGAGACTAATGGCAGCTATGAGCATTGACCATAAAGGTGATCACTGGAGGTTGTTCATAGACCCCTGCAAACCAAGTCTCTACTGTGTGTGCCGCGCGAGGTAGCCGCCACGATTCGCGCGGCTTCCCCCGTCGGAGGTTCGAGCCCTCCGTCGGGCATGGGTGTGTGTTGTCTTTAGCGTAAGTTAGTTTGAGTTAGAAGTGTGTAAGCCTAGGGACCGATGACCTCATCAGTTTGATCCCATCGATACTTACCACAAAAATGGGTAAAATGGCTCTAAGCACTATGGGACTTAACATCTGAGGTCATCAGTGTCCTAGACTTAGAACTAGTTAAGCCTAACTAACCTAAGGACATCACACACATCCACGCCCGAGGCAGGATTCGAACCAGCTAGCGTAGCAGCAGCGCGGTTCCGGACTGAAGCGCCTAGAACCGTTCGGCCACAACGGCCGGCACTTACCACAAATTTCCAAATTATTCAAATGCGTGCTACTGCATAATGGCAACGTGTTTCCATGGATTCCTATCGAGCGTGCATCTTACGTATAGGAAACACATGGTACATCGAACAATTGCAATTGCGATTGAACTATGACGAGCTGGAATGTTAGATTTCCTGTGATATGAAAGTCATAGGCATGTTAGTTGTGCTATCGGTCTTTCCGACTTATTGTTATACCAAATCGAGCTATACAGGATGACTCAGGTGCCTGCCTATGGGATTTATGGAACTCACAACGTATTCTGGTACACAGGCACGATTTTCATCTTTTGTCACTTGCTACACTCAAACTATTAATCCTAAAGAAAAAATGAACAGCACTTTTTTGTAGGAAATTCTTTAGTGAGATACATTTTCACTACAAGCAGTGGTTTTCGAATTATTCAAGAAAAATGTACAAAAGTGACCTTCAAATTGTTTTTTCTTGAATAACTCAAAAATCATAGCAACCAGCGGAAACGTGTGCTAGTACAAATAAGTACATTAATTTTCCTGCTTAAAGGTCCCGTTAATTTTTTCTGTAGGACTAATAGTTTGCACATGGCGAGCGAGAGTATATTAACATCTCGCACGTAGTTTTTGAAGGTGTTGTGGGTTGCATAAAATCCATACGTAGGGGCAGCTGAATCACCTTGTACAGCGGTGGAAATTGGCTGTAGCAGGGCAACCCTTTGTGAAATGTAGGGTTTCTGTGGTCCTAGGGTACTGTGCATCACAAGATAAGTCAGCTCCAGCGGAAGGGCTTGACACGGAACCTAGCGCTGCAGTGCCACTCCCGACTTGCGTCTCGGGCTCATTATTCCTGAGGTGTTACTGCTTGCGCTCCATGATAATACAGTACAGCTCGGCAAATGGGCACTTCTATCCAAGCGTACCTAATGGAGCCTATGTCTCTAGGGCTAGTGACCACCGCAAAGCTACGGAATGGTGGACTAGCAATGGGACTGCAAGATGGCAGGTGCGAGGTCAGCGTACTGCCGGGAGCATTAATTTCACAACCGAAGGTAGTCGTCGCTCAAAGAGACGCGGGGCTCCATAATTAAGGTCCATTCCTGGGACAGAGACTGGACTGTCCGCTAGGTGTTGCGGCTGCCTGGTTTACTTTCCTCGCCGCAGGGCATAAATTTCGCGTCCGCTGTAATTCGCGAGCCGGCCGACTATTAGGGGGGCACGACGGCCGCACTGGACTGCACCAGATTTACGAGCTTATGGTAATGTTCAGCGCCGCCGCGTCCATTCCGTGCGCCCGTTAGTCGCAGCGCACTCGCGCTGTCGTGGATCTTCCCCGTTCCGTTACGTCAGCCGTTCTCCAGTGTCCCCCCAGGGTGAAGATGCTTAATTTCTTAGCGTCTGCGACACCTTAGGCAAAGAAGCTGAAGCGAGATGACTGCAGGAACTCTGTGAAGGTATCGAAAGGAAATGGTCTTCGGAAGGACAGATTCGGCGTGTAGTAAAGTAAAGTAACTATTGAGAAAAGTAAAAGTGAAAGCATCGACATTAAGAGGGCGCTAGGAATATCGCTGTTAAACACAGAATAAAGAAATAATATATGAAAATAGTACACTGAGAGCTTGTACTATGGGAGGACCTAACTGCTGAATAAAAAGAAAGATCCGTCGGTCTGGCCCCAGACAATAGGGACCGACCGACCACCGTGTAATCCTCAGCTTTAGCGTCATTTAAGTGCGTTATGGAGGACCGAGGGGGCCGGCAGGAGTGTCCGTGTGGTTCTAGGCGCTACAGCCTGGAACCGAGCGACCGCTACGGTCGCAGGTTCGAATCCTGCCTCGGGCATGGATGTGTGTGATGTCCTTAGGTTAGTTAGGTTTAATTAGTTCTAAGTTCTAGGCGACTGATGACCTCAGAAGTTAAGTCGCATAGTGCTCACAGCCATTTGAACCATTTGAGGACCGAGGGGACAGCATACCGTTCACCCGGTCACTGTTTGCTTTGCAAACGTTGGAGTCACAACTTGTCATTCAAGTAGTCCCGCCTTAGCCAACAAGAGGTTGAGGGGAGCCCGCCCTAGTCTTCACACCAAGGAAAAGTTTCTGGCAGCAGTGAGAATTGAACTCGTGTACAAAAAAAAAAAAAAAAAAAAAAATGCGGGAACTGTGGCGCAGTGACTTCGGCAGGTCAAATACCCACATTATTGACTGGAGTATTATAAAGAAGATTGGAAAAGAAAATACAGGGTCTTATAGTAGACGATCAGTGTGGGTTCAAGAAAGATAAAGGCATCAGAAAGGGAAGTCTCGCATGATGCTTGAGAACTGGAACAATGTTGTTATTGTGGTCTTCAGTCCTGAGATTGGTTTGATGCAGCTCTCCATGCTACTCTATCCTGTGCAAGCTTCATCATCTCCCAGTACATACTGCAACCTACATCCTTCTGAATCTGCTTAGTGTATTCATCTCTTGGTCTCCCTCTAAGATTTTTACCCTCCACGCTGCCCTCCAATGCTAAATTTGTGGTCCCCCGATGCCTCAGAATATGTCCTACCAACTGGTCCTTCTTATTGTCAAGTTGTGCCACAAACTGCTCTTCTCCCCAATTCTATTCAATACCACCTCAATAGTTATGTAATGTACCCATCTAATCTTCAGCATTCTTCTGTAGCGCCACATTTCGAAAGCTTCTATTCTCTTCTTGTCCAAATTATTTATCGTCCATGTTTCACTTCCATACATGGCTACACTCCATACAAATACTTTCAGAAAGAACATCCTGACACTTAAATCTATACTCGATGTTAACAAATTTCTCTTATTCAGAAACGCTTCCCTTGCCATTGCCAGTCTACATTTTATATCCCCTCTACTTTGACCCTCATCAGTTATTCTGCTCCCCAAATAGCAAAACTCCTTTACTACTTTAAGTGTCTCATTTCCTAATCTAATTCCCTCACCATCACCCGACTTAATTCGACTACATTCCATTATCCTCGTTTTGCTTTTGTTGATGTTCATCTTATATCCTCCTTTCAAGACACTGTCCATTCCGTTCAACTGCTCTTCCAAGTCCTTTGCTGTCTCTGACAGGAATACAATGTCATCGGCGAACCTCGAAGTTTTTTTTTCTTCTCCATGGATTTTAATTCCTACTCCGAATTTTTCTTTTGTTTCCTTTCCTGCTTGCTCAGTATACTGATTGAATAACATCGGGGAGAGGCTACAACGCTGTCTCACTCCCTTCCCCACCACTGCTTCCCTTTCATGCCCCTCGACTCTTATAACTGCCATCTGGTTTCTGTACAAATGGTAATTAGCCTTTCGCTCCCTGTATTTTATCCCTGCCACCTTTAGAATTTGAAAGAGATTATTCCAGTCAACATTGTCAAAAGCTTTCTCTAAGTCTACAAATGCTAGAAACGTAGGTTTGCCTTTCCTTAATCTTTCTTCTAAGATAAGTCGTAAGGTCAGTATTGCCTCACATGTTCCAACATTTCTACGGAATCCAAACTGATCTTCCCCGAGGTGGGCTTGTACCAGTACTGGAACAATACTACAGAAAAATCAAGATACGTTTATGAGATTTGTCGACCTAGGAAAGACGTTCGATGAATTAAGTGTTACCAGATATTACAAATCTTCGGAGAATTACGTATACTCTGAAGAGAAATATGGTTAATATAAAATATGTGCAAGAAACAAATGACAATAATGGAAGTGGAAGATGAACAGAGATCTGCTCGAATTAAAAAGGACCCAAGGTAAGGATGCAGTAATTCTCCTCTCCTCATATCTGATGATATGGCAGAGATATTAGTCCTTTGAGGGACTATGCTTCGACACCTTCCGCGCAAAGTGCACTAGGCGAGTGAGGTGTTCACGTCCTATGATAAACACCGATAAATACTCGGTCAAGTCTCACCGAGAGTCTCTACAATGCGCAGAGTGAAGCTTCCAGTAACACAATATTTGGAGTGATGGAGATATGTGTGTCATTTTTCTGAATGTTTTATATTTTTGATGCATTTGTTTTCTCAAACCTCAGAGGAACTTATGGATAATCTCATAAATTCAGTGTAAAGAAATCCTTTCTGAAAGCATTTGTCTGTAATGTAGCCTTCTGCGGAAGTGAATTGTTGGCGATATAAAATTCAGGAAAGAAGTGAGTAAAACATAATGAAATGTGGTACAATGGAATAATGTCGAAGCTTAGATGTTTAGACTGGATAATAAATGAAGAGCTACAGAATCGTAATGAGAAAAAACAAAATTTGTGGCACAGTTTGACGAAAAGAATTGATCCGTTGATGGGATACAGCCTGAGATGGCCACAAACCTTCAGTTTGCTAATGGAGAGACATTTGAGTGTCAGCAATATGCAGAGAAAAACCAATGCTGACTATTGTGAGCAGATCCGAAGAGCAAAACACCACCATTCATGAAGAAAGGAATAGGAAGGGCGAAATGTGATACTGACGTACTTCGTAACGTTCATTAGAGATTGTAGTTAGTTTGCAGTGCAGATATACAGATGTGGATCAAATGAAGTACTTTTTAAAACTTATTTGTAACTTAAACTTCCACAGTCAGTTTTCCAGTTTTTAAACCATGTAGGTAACAACGTGAGACGTATGATGACAAAACATAGACATTAGCTGGATCTGAGTCTGCATTTCGATCGTGTTCAAGCACAGTGAACAAGGTGGCTTGGATGATCAAATCCTGTGCCAAACAGCGCAAACGTCTGAAGACGACTTCCTTGTACTTGTATAACGATCCGTCTCTCGTTGCCTGATTACGATCACGGCATTTCGCATTGGTTCAACGAGAGAACTTCAGCTTCATCACGCTTTCTCTCTCGCCTTCGAATCTTTACCCTTGTTTAATGACCCCAGTATCGATCGGACTTTCAACGGGGGTCCAGCTTCAGCAACTAGTGTCCCACTCACTTCCGCTACTACCAACAACGGCCACCCACTACGCAACCTCCCCCCCCCCCCCCCCCCCCCGTCCCTACCCAACGCCGCGGCGCTCTGCTCTTGGACCACATTCTAACTATTGTGTAACGATATTGTAATGCCCCTTATCTTTCAGTACTTGATTAGAAGTATCGATACACCACTACGTAATGCGAAATTGACCACTAGATGCCACGAGAGCAGAATACCCAGGATAGAACGAGGCTTCAGTAGAGAAGCAGTGGCAGCTCAATGGATATATCAAGAAAGTTCACTGATATTGAACGGAGAGTAGTCAATGGATATCACCTGAGTAACAAATGCATCAAGGACATTTAAAGCCATCTAAAGTTGTGCAAGTCGACTGTTGACGATGTGACTGTAAAGTCGGAACAGAAGGGAACTAACACAGCTAATCGGAGACCAGGCAGACATAATGAACTGACAAGGAGGGACCACCGAACATTGAGGAGGGTCGACGTAAACAATCACGTGAAATCGGAGGAAGGAATCACCCACAAATTGTAAAGGGCTGCCAGAAGTTCAGCTAGCACAATAACTATGCTTAGAGAATTAAAGAATTGGGTTGCAATGGACTAGCAGCTACACATATGCCACACATTTCTGTATTCGACGCTAAGCGACGCTTGAGTTGGAATAAAGAACTACGCCACTGGAGGAATGGAAACTAGTGGTTTGGAGTTATCAACGACGCTAAGCTCTGTGCCAGTCCGGTGGAATGGTTTCCGTTTGGCGAATACCAGGAGAACGTTACCTGCCATCCTGTGTAGAGCCAGCAGTGAAGTAAGGAGGAGGTCTTGTTACGTTATGTGGGTATCTTTCCCGATTAGGTTGTGGACTCATTGTGGTTAAGAAATCACTACATCCGGAATCATATGAACACATTGTACAGCAGACCAGGGACACTCTAGTGGTCGATCGCGGTCGACCGTTCGATCGCCGTGACCTTACATGTCGATATTTCAATACCTTCATCCGAATACTGTTTAAACCAACTGTTTTTGCAAAATACGAGTTTGTTGACAATGAGTGTTTTTCACGGCATTTGTTGGCGATAAATCTGACACCAATGTTCCGCCTCTTTCGTCTCCATGTGCATTTCACCGCTTTTAATGCTCGCGCGAAGCAACAGTCTTCCCCTCTTCGTGGCGGGTAACTACTCACGAACTATAACTTGGCGTCTTATAAGTAGGGTTTGCGGGAAGAGTGTTCAGGGAGGGGGGGGGGGGGGGAGACGGGAAAAAGCTCCGCCTCCAGTAGGCAACACTTTTGACGAAACCATAATGTGCTTGACTGAGGTAATGATCAGTTAAATATTTTGTGTTATCGAAACCAAAGTTGCTGTTCGTACTGACATGCCAAATAAGCACCTCATATTCCAGACCGTGGAGGTTGATTTTGACAAATTATTCACCAGATGAGCAGATTCTAATGAACTGTCAATTATGTACAAAGCCAAGAATGTCATTAAACTTTTTTCAACAGTTTAATGCTATTTCCCTTTTTTTCCAGAGCTGTAATATTTTAAAAACTGAGTCGTAGGCCTACAACTTTTGATATAGAGCAAATTACCTGTTATGTATTTTGTGTAACTGAAATTCTTACTTTTGGGCTACGGTGTTGCTTAGTGCTAAAACCTTCATGACATTTTAAGTCACTAGATCTCTAAATGGACTCATATGCTCGTCGTAGATGTCTAGTCTAAAAAGGTTGTGCGCCCCCGAGGAATAGTTCACCGACGATGATTGTACCAGCATTACAATGCCGTCTGTCATGAAGCAGCATGTGTGAGACAATGGTATGTAGGCAGTAACATCGCTGAAATGGACTGGCCTTCCAGAGACTTGAATCCAGCGGTGCATCTAAAGAGTTTGAACGCCGACTTCGCTCCAGATCGCAGCGTCCAACGTCATTATCTTCTCTGGATCCGTCTGTTGAGGAAGGCTGGGCTGCCATTCCTTCACAGACACACATCTCATTGAAAGTGTCCCCAGCAAGAATGTAGTCGCCATAAAGGTGAAGGGTGGGAATACCCAATAGTAATGTCTACTACACTACTGCCAATTAAAATTGTTACACCAAGAATAAATGCAGATGATAAACGGGTATTCATTGAACAAATATATTGTACTAGAACTGACATGTGATTACATTTTCACGCAATTTGGGTGCATAGATCCTGAGAAATCAGCACCCAGAACAACCACCACTGGCCGTAATAACGGCCCTGATACGCTTGGGAATTGAGTAAAACAGAGCTTCCATGGCGTGTACAGGTACAGCTGTCCATGCAGCTTCAACACGATATCACAGTTCATCGAGAGTAGTGGCAGGCATATTGCGACGACCCAATTGCTCGGCCACCATTGACCAGACGTTTTCAGTTGGTGAGAGATCTGGAGAATGTGCTGGCCAGGGCAGCAGTCGAACATTTTCTGTATCCAGAAAGGCCCGTACAGGACCTGCAACATCCGGTCGTGCATTATCCCGCAGAAATGTAGGGTTTTGCAGGGATCAAATGAAGGATAGAGCCACGGGTCGTAACACATCTGAAATGTAACTTCCACTATTCAAATTGCCGTCAATGCGAACAAGAGGTGACCGAGACTAGCAACCAATGGGGAACCATACCATCACGCCTGGTGATACGCCAGTATGGCGATGACTAATACACGCTTCCAATGTGCGTTCACCGCGGTGTCGGCAAACACGGATGCGACCATCATGATGCTATAAACAGATCCTGGATTCATCCGAAAAAATAACGTTTTGCCATTCGTGCACCCAGGTTCGTCGTTGAGTACACCATCGCAGGCGCTCCTGTCTGTGATACAGCGTCTAGGGTAACCGCAGCCATGGTCTCCGAGCTGATAGTCCATGCTGCTGCAAACGTCGTCGAAGTCGTCGAACTGTTCTTGCAGATGGTTGTTGTCTTGCAAACGTCCGCATCTGCTGACGTGGCTGCACGATCCGTTACAGCCATGCGGATAAGATGCCTGTCATCGCGACTGCTAGTGATACGAGGCCATTGGGATCCAGTACGGCGTTCAGTATTACCCTCCTGAACCCATCGATTCCATATTCTGGTAACAGTCATTGGATGTCGACCAACGCGAGCAGCAATGTCGCGATACGATAAACCGCAATCGCGATAGGCTACAATCCGACCTTTATCAAAGTCGGAAACATGATGGTACGTATTTCTCCTCCTTACACGAGGCATCACAGCAACGTTTCACCAGGCAACGTCGGTCAACTGCTGTTTGTGTATGAGAAATGGCTTGGAAACTTTCGTCATGTCAGCACGTTGTAGGTGTCGCCACCGGCGCCAACCTTGTGTGAATGATCTGAAAAGCTAATCATCTGCATATCACAAAATCTTCTTCCTGTCCGCTAAATTTTGCGTCTGTAGCACGTCATCTTCGTGGAGTACCAGTTTTAATGGCCTGTAGTGTATTAGGTGTCCGAATACTTTTGCTCAGATAGTGTAGCTACGACCTAGTTATAGAGAGATGTAGCGTCTTCAAGTGCCCTGTTCGCAAGCATGTCCCTTCTGGTGGAGTCTTGTCCAGCGGACGGCACGCCGCCAAGTGCCGGAAGAGCGCCGGTGGCAGGTGGTTGTCGGGAGCGGCTGATCCTTTCCTCCCCGGAGGCTGCAGCGGGTCATCGGACGGGCCCGGCTGGAGCAGTTAGCGCGCCGGCAGCTGGCCGGAAGAGCGCCACGCGCCTCGGCGGGCCAGCACGCGCCCGCCAGGAAGACGGCACTCTGCCACTTGCCGCCGGCGCCCACACGCAGCCTCCGCACGCACCCCCCGGTCCACACGCACCTCTCTCTGCAGCTCGCTGCCTACAGTGAGAGGACGCAGGCGGCCGTGTCTCCTCCGCCTTTAACCGTACCCACACTCATCCCTGCAAATACACTACTGGCCATTAAAATTGGTACACCACGATGACGACGTGCTACAGACGCAAAATTTAACCGACAGGAAGAGGATGCTGTTATATGCAAATGCTTAGCTTTTCAGAGCACTCACACAAGGTTGGCGCCGGTGGCGACACCTGCAACGTGCTGACATTAGGAAAGTTTCCAACCGATTTCTTACACACAAACAGTATTTGACCGGCGTTGCCTGGTGAAACGTTGTTCTGATGCCTCGTGTAAGGAGGAGAAATGTGTACCATCACGTTTCCGATTTGATAAAGGTCGGATTGTAGCCTATCGCGATTGCGGTTTATCGTATCGCGACATTGCTGCTCGCGTTGGTCGAGATCCAATGACCGTTAGCAGAATATAGAATCGGTGGGTTCAGGAGGGTAATACGGAACGCCGTTCTGGATCCCAATGGCCTCGTATCACAAGCAGTCGAGATCACAGGCATCTTATCCACATGGCTGTAACGGATCGTGCAGCCACGTCTCGATCCCTGAGTCAACAGATGGGGACGTTTGCAAGACAACAACCATCTGCACGAACAGTTCGACGACGTTTGCAGCAGCATGGACTATCAGCTCGAAGACCATGGCTGCGGTTACCCTTGACGCCGCATGACAGACAGCTGCGCCTGCGATGGTGTACTCAACGACGAACCTGGGTGCACGAATGGCAAAACGTCATTTTTTCCGTTGAATCCAGGTTCTGTTTACAGTATCATGATGGTCGCATCCGTGTTTGGCGACAATTCGGTGAACGCACCTTGGAAGCATGTATTCGTCATCGTCATACTGGCGTGATGGTATGGGTGCCATCGGTTACACGTCTCGATCACCTCTTTTTCGCATTGACGGCACTCTGAACAGTGGACATTTCAGATGTGTTACGATCCCCCCCATGAACCATGGACCTTGCCGTTGGTGGGGAGGCTTGCGTGCCTCAGCGATACAGATAGCCGTACCGTAGGTACAACCACAACGGAGGGGTATCTGTTGAAAGGCCAGACAAACGTGTGGTTCCTAAAGAGGGGCAGCAGCCTTTTCAGTAGTTGCAAGGGCAACAGTCTGGATGATTGACTGATCTGGCCTTGTAACAATAACCAAAACGGCCTTGCTGTGCTGGTACTGCGAACGGCTGAAAGCAAGGGGAAACTACGAGCGTACTTTTCCTGAGGGCATGCAGCTTTACTGTATGATTGGGTCAAATATTCCGGAGGCAAAATAGTCCCCCATTCGGATCTCCGGGCGGGGACTACTCAAGAGGATGTCATTATCAGGAGAAAGAAAACTGGCGTTCTACGGATCGGAGCGTGGAATGTCAGTTCCCTTAATCGGGCAGGTAGGTTAGAAAATTCAAAAAGGGAAGTGGATAGGTTAAAGTTAGATATAGTGGGAATTAGTGAAGTTCGGTGGCAGGAGGAACAATCCTTCTGGTCAGGTGACTACAGGGTCATAAACACAAAATCAAATAGAGGTAATGCAGGAGTAGGTTTAATAATGAATAGGAAAATAGGAATGCGGGTAAGCTACTACAAACAGTATAGTGAACGCATTATTGTGGCTAAGATAGATACGAAGCCCACACCTACTACAGTAGTACAAGTTTATATGCCAACTAGCTCTGCAGATGACAAAGAAATTGAAGAAATGGATGATGAAATCAAAGAAATTATTCAGATAGTGAAGGGAAACGAAAATTTAATGGTCATGGGTGACTGGAATTCGGGTGTAGAAAAATGGAGAGAAGGAAACGTGGTAGGTGGATATGGATTGGGGCTAAGAAATGAAAGAGGAAGTCGTCTGGTAGAATTTTGCACAGAGCACAACTTAATCATAGCTAACACTTGGTTTAAGAATCATGAAAGAAGGTTGTATACATGGAAGAACCCTGGAGATACTAAAAGGTATCAGATAGATTATATAATGGTAAGACAGAGATTTAGGAACCGGGTTTTAAATTGTAAGACATTTCCAGGGGCAGATGTGGACTCTGACCACAATCTATTGGTTATGACCTGCAGATTAAAACTGAGGAAACTGCAAAAAGGTGGGAATTTAAGGAAATGGGACCTGGATAAACTGAAAGATCCAGAGGTTGTACAGAGTTTCAGGGGGAGCATAAGGGAACAATTGGCAGGAATGGGAGAAAGAAATACAGTAGAAGAAGAATGGGTAGCTTTGAGGGATGAAGTAGTGAAGGCAGCAGAGGATCAAGTTGGTAAAAAGACGAGGGCTAATAGAAATCCTTGGGTAACAGAAGAAATATTGAATTTAATTGATGAAAGGAGAAAATATAAAAATGCAGTAAATGAAGCAGGTAAAATGGAATACAAACGTCTCAAAAATGAGATCGACAGGAAGTGCAAAATGGCTAAGCAGGGATGGCTAGAGGACAAATGTAAGGATGTAGAGGCTTGTCTCACTAGGGGTAAGATAGATACTGCCTACAGGAAAATTTAAGAGACCTTTGGAGATAAGAGATCCATTTGTATGAACATCAAGAGCTCAGATGGAAACCCAGTTCTAAGCCAAGAAGGGAAAGCAGAAAGGTGGAAGGAGTATATAGAGGGTCTATACAAGGGCGATGTACTTGAGGACAATATTTTGGAAATGGAAGAGGATGTAGATGAAGATGAAATGGGAGATACGATACTGCGTGAAGAATTTGACAGAGCACTGAAAGACCTGAGTCGAAACAAGGCCCCCGGAGTAGACAGCATTCCATTGGAACTACTGACGGCCTTGGGAGAGCAGGTCGTGACAAAACTCTACCATCTGGTGTGCAAGATGTATGAAACAGGCGAAATACCTTCAAGAAGAATATAATAATTCCAATCCAAAGAAAGCAGGTGTTGACAGATGTGAAAATTACCGAACAATCAGTTTAATAAGCCACAACTGCAAGATACTAACACGAATTCTTTACAGACGAATGGAAAAACTAGTAGAAGCCGACCTCGGGGAAGATCAGTTTGGATTCCGTTGAAATACTGGAACACGTGAGGCAATACTGACCTTACGACGTATCTTAGAAGAAAGATTAAGGAAAGGCAAACTTACGTTTCTAGCATTTGTAGACTTAGAGAAAGCTTTTGACAGTGTTGACTGGAATACTCTCTTTGAAATTCTGAAGGCGGCAGGGGTAAAATACAGGGAGCGAAAGGCTATTTACAATTTGTACAGAAACCAGATGGCAGTTATAAGAGTCGAGGGACATGAAAGGGAAGCAGTGGTTGGGAAGGGAGTAAGACAGGGTTGTAGCCTTTCCCCGATGTTATTCAATCTTTATATTGAGCAAGCAGTGAAGGAAACCAAAGAAAAATTCGGAGTAGGTATTAAAATCCATGGGGAAGAAATAAAAACTTTGAGGTTCGCCGATGACATTGTAGATCTGTCAGAGACAGCAAAGGACTTGAAAGAGCAGTTGAATGGAATGGACAGTGTCTTGAAAGGAGGACATAAGAGGAACATCAACAAAAGCAAAACGAGGATAATGGATTGTAGTCGAATTAAGTCGGGTGATGCTGAGGGAATTAGATTAGGAAATGAGACACTTAAAGTAGTAAAGGAGTTTTGCTATTTGTGGAGCAAAATAACTGATGATGGTCGAAGTAGAGAGAATATAAAATGTAGACTGGCAATGGCAAGGAAATCGTTTCTGAAGAAGAGAAATTTGTTAATATCGAGTATAGATTTAAGCGTCAGGAAGTCATTTCTGAAAGTATTTGTATGGAGTGTAGCCATGTATGGAAGTGAAACATGGACGATAAATAGTTTGGACAAGAAGAGAATTGAAACTTTCGAAATGTGGTGCTACAGAAGAACGCTGAAGATTAGATGGGTAGATCACGTAACTAATGAGGAATTATTGAATAGGATTGGGGAGAAGAGAAGTTTGTGGCACAACTTGACCAGAAGAAGGGATCGGTTGGTAGGACATATTCTGAGGCATCAGGGGATCACAAATTTAGCATTGGAGGGCAGCGTGGAGGGTAAAAATCGTAGAGGGAGACCAAGTGATGAATACACTAAGCAGATTCAGAAGGATGTAGGTTGCAGTAGGTACTGGGAGATGAAGAAGCTTCCACAGGATAGAGTAGCATGGAGAGCTGCATCAAACCAGTCTCAGGACTGAAGAGCACTACAACAAACAATACGATCCGTGGCTCTACCCTTCATTCGATCCATGCGAAACCCTACATTTCAGCAGGATAACGGACGACCGCATGTTGCAGGTCCAGTACGGGCCTTTCTGGATACAGAAAATGTTCGACTTCTGCCCTGCCCAGCGCATTCCCCAGATCTCTCACCAATTGAAACTTCTGGTCTATGGTGGCCGAGCAACTGGCTCGTCACATTAAGCCAGTCACTACTCTTGATGAACTGTGGTATCGTGTTTAAGCTGCATGGGCAGTTTTACCTGTACACGCGATCCAAGCTCAATGCCCAGGCGTATCAAGGCCGTTATTACGTCCAGACGTGGTTGTTCTGGGTACTGGTTTCTCAGGATCTATGCACCCAAATTGTGTGAAAATGTAACCACATGTCAGTTCTTGTATAATATGTTGGTCCAATGAATACCCGTTTATCCTCTGCATTTCTTCTCGGTGTATCAATTTTAATAGCCAGTAGTGTATGTGAGAGCTGAAGAGAACATACCCTGATCAGCCAGAACAATATGGCCACTGACCTACTATCGACATAAACCCATCCAGACGATAGGAGCGTCGCCTGGCGAGGAATGACTGCTAGTCAGACACATGCCCGGTGCGTGTTGTATGAGTGAGTATTCTGTACGCGTCTAGTGTGGGGAAGAGCGCTAAAAGAGCGCTATCTATCTGAGTTTGACCGAGGGAAGTTTGTTATAGCCCATAGGCTCGAGCATTTCGGAAACTGCACGACTTGTCGGGTGTTCGAGGAGTGCTGTGGTGAGTGTCTTCATCACGTGGGCAAACCACATCTACATCTACATTCACATGGTTACTCTGCAATTCACACTTAAGTGCCTGACAGAGGAATTACCGAACCTTTTTCATACTAATTCTCTACCATTCCATTCTCGAATGGCGCGTGGGAAAAAGGAACACCTAAATCTTTCCGTTCAGGTTCTGATTTCTCTTATTTTATTATAATGATCATGTCTCCTTACGTAGGTGGGTTCGGAATAGAAAGCTGGTGATTGAAATTTCGTAAATAGGTCTCGCCGCAAAGAAAACCGTGTTTGTTTCAGTGACTGCCACCCCAGCTCGCGTATCATATCAGTGACACTCTCACCCCTATTGCGCGATGACACGAAACGAAATGCCCTTCTTTGCACTTTTTCGATGTCCTCCGTCAGTCCTACCTGGTAAGGGTCCCACAACGCGCCGCGGTATTCCAGCAGAGGACGAAGAAGTGTAATGTAGGCTGTCTCTTTAGTGGGTTTGCCCCATCTTCTAAATGTTCTGACAACAAACCGCAGTTCTTGTTTCGCCCTCCCCACAATATTATCTATGGGGTCTTACCAATTTAAGTTGCTCGTAATTGTAATTCCTAGGTATTTAGTCGAATTGACAGCCCTTAGATATGTGCGATTTATCGTATACCCAAATTTATCGGAATTTCTTTTAGTACCTATGTGGATGACCTCGCACTTTTCTTTCTTATTGCTAATTGCCACTTTTCGTACCATACAGAAATTCTCTTTAGATTATTTTGTAATTGGAATTGATCGTCTGATGATTTTACTAGACGTTAAATTACAGCGTCATCTGCAAACAATCTAAGGGGGCTGCCCAGATTATCTCCTAGATCATTTATATAAATCAGGAACAGCAGAGGGCCTATGACACTATCTTGCGGAGCGCCAGATATTACTTCTGTTCTACTCCATGATTTACCGTCTGTCAGTAGGAACTGTGACCTCTCTGAGAGGAAATCACGAATCCAGTCACACAACTGAGACGATACTCCATATGTACGCAATTTGATTAATAGTGTCTTGTGAGGAACGGTATCAAAAGCCTTCTGGAAATCGAGGAATATGCAATCGATCTGAGATCCCTTGTCGACAGCACTCACTACTTCATGGGAATAAAGAGCTAGCTGTGTTGCACAAGAACGATATTTTCAAGGTGATTCATAATGTTCTAGTACAGTATAAGCTCCAAAATCCTACTGCAAATTGAGGTCAGTGATATGGGTCTGTTATTAAATGGATTACTCCTATTTCCTTTCTTGAAGGAAACCACGTCCGGACGTCGTGGGGTCGGGTGGCCACACCTCACTGCAGATGTCGAACGTCGTAGGCTGGGCGGACTGCTAAAACAGGGCAGGTGGCAAACTGTAGCGTAATTAACACAAGACTTTAATGCTAGGCAGAGTACAAGTGTGTCTGAACACACAGTGCACTGAACATTCCTAACTATGGGTCTCTGCAGCCGACGACCCATGCATGTGCCAATGTTAACATCGCGACATCGGCAGCAACGACTGAAATGGCACGTGACTATCGGCACTGGACGTCACGCAGTGCAGAGCGTTGCATGGTCTGATTAATTCCGATAACTTCTTTATCATGCCAGTGGAAGGGTGCGCGTCCGTCTTCTTCCGGGGCAACAGCTCCTCGACCCTTGTACTACGGGACGGAGGCAGGCTGGCAGCGACTCCGTTATGCTCCGAGGAACATTCAGATGAGGATCCATGGGCTCAGTGGAGCTCCTGAAAGACACCATGGCGGCCAAGAAGTTTCGTACAGTGGTTGCAGACCACGCACACCTCTTCATGACGATCATGTTTCCCAATGGCAATGACATTTTTCAACAAGATAATGCGCGATGTCGCAAGGTGTGATGGAGTGGTTCGAGGAACACAGTGGCGGGTTCCAATTGATGTGCTGCACTTCTCAACTCGTCAGATCTGAAACCGACCCAACACATCTGGGATGTGATTGAGCGTGGCGCCAGAGCTCATCATCCCCCCCCCCCCCCCCGCACCACCACCCGGAATTTACGGGAACTTGTGTGTGCAAATGTGTGGCCAACTCTCTCCAGAGACCTACCAAGCCTTATTTCTTGCAGGCCACGACGCGTCACCGCTGTTACCCGTGCCAAAGATGGACATACCGGCTGTTGGCTAGGTGACCATAATGTCCTGGCTCGGCAGTGTATTGTGGGTATACAATGGAGAAGGAAGCTGAGCTTCGATGACAGATACGCGAACCTCATTCCATACTGCTTCAACTCTACCGCAGCGACTGGCGATTGGTAGTAAGACAGTCTTTCGGCAGCTCACAACAAGATGTTTTATTGGGTGAGAGGTATGGAGAATGTGTTGGCCAGGGGCAATCCAACATTTTCTGTATCGATATAGATCAGAACGGCAAGACAGTATGCGGTCTTTCTTTATCTTCACGAAACATAACGCACCGGAGACCTGAAAGATACAACACTTACGTCGTCCGTAACAGGTCAGAAACATAACGGGTGTTGCCCAAATCCCTGGCTATGCAGTGTAGATGTTATCTTATGCGCAGTGGTACTCCGTTCCATCTCGTCGCGCGCTGGGCCGGTATGACGCTCTACATCTACATCCACATGACGGCTCTGAAATTCACAATTAAGTGCCTGGAAAAGGGTTCATCGAGTTACCTTTAAGCTGCTTCTCTACCACTCCGCTCCCGAACAGCGCGAGCTCTGACTTCTGTTATCTTATTATGATCATCATTTCTCCCTATTTTGGTGGGCGCTAACAAACAATTCTCACACTGTGAGGAGAAAGTTTGTGATTGAAATTTCGCGAGAAGTTCATGCAGCAGCGGAAAACGCCTTTGTTTTGACGACTGCCACCCCACTTCGCGTGTCGTATGCAGGTCTCTCTCTCGATAGCAGTAAAAGAGCTGCGCTTCTTTGAAGTATTTAGATCTCCTCCGTCAATCCTATCTGATGCGGATCCTACACCGCAAAACAATAAGCCTACTACAGAAGAGGGCGGACAGGCAATTTCTAAGTGTTGTGCCAATAAGTCGCAGTCTTTGGTTTGCTTTCCCCACAACATTATCTGTTTGATCGTTCCAATCTATGTTATTGGTATTTGTAATCCCTAAGTATTTAGTTGAGCTCACAGCCTTTGTATTTGTGTGACTTACCGAGTAACTGAATTTTTGCGGATTCTTTTTAGTGCTCATGTTTGTGACTTCACACTTTTCATGATTTACAGCCAGTTGCCACTTTCTGCAACATAGTGATATCTCCTTTAAATCATTTTGCAATTCGTTTTGATCATCTGGTGACTTGACATGACGGTGAATGACAGCATCATCTGCAAACAGTCTAAGAGGACTGTTCAGATTGTCTCCTAAATCGTTTATGTAGATCAGGAACAACAGAGCTTCCTTAGGGAACGTCAGATATTATTTCTGTTTTACTCGATGACCTTCCGTTAATTATTACGATCTGTAACGTTCCTGTCAAGAAATAACGCATCGTGTTTCACAACTGAGACTGTAGTCCATAGGCACGCAATTTACTTAGAAGTCGCTTGTCACGTATGGTGTCAAAAGCCTTCTGGAAATCTAAAAATGTGGAATCAGTTTGACGTCCACTGTCGAGAGTTCCCATAACGACAGCGAATGAAATCTTGCCACGTCCGTTCTCGTAGGTTGCTTCACGCACGCATATATCCAACGTGGTGCTAAACGCAGAACCGAGACGCGTCTGAGAAGACGACGTGGTGAGACTTCTGTGCTCTACATTGTCGCTGGGCGCAACCGCTGTCGGAGTGCCTCGGGCTGCTGGCTGTCAAGGCTCTGAGCACTATGGGATTTAACATCTGAGGTCATCAGTCCCCTAGAACTTAGAACTACTTAAACCTAACTAACCTAAGGACATCACACACATCCATGCCCGAGGCAGAATTCGAACCTGCGACCGCAGCGGTCGCGCGGTTCCAGACTGTAGCGCCTAGAACCGCTCGGCCACTTCGGCCGGCAGACTGTCAAGGGAAGCAGCAGCAATGGTTAGCGTGCGACGGCCCGCTGTGCTAGAAACGTCTGCGTATTGTCTGTCTGAATACTTGTCATGCTACAAACAAGTGTACTTCCTGCCTTAAGGTTTGTGAAGTGGCTGTAGACCCTGCAAGGACAAATATCGTTCACTAACTCTTCTGTTATTTTCTCTCTGATGTGATTTATAACCCTAGTATCGTCTGCAAAAGGACCTATTTTGTTTATTGAAAAGTGGAAGTAATTCGCATGTATGAGGAACAGGGACGCACTCACTGTGTTATTTCACCCCAGCCACAAAAGTTCTCTACCTGTCTGACGTTGTCTGAATAATTCAGCACAACCTTTTGCATTCGGTTTGTCAAATATCATTCAAGAGCCATCAGTTACATAAAACTTGAGTTTTGTCTAAGAGAGTATCATGATCAATATGGTCGAAGACCTTGGACAGATCACACAAAGTACCGACTGGCAATGTATTATTATTTAAGGCTTGTGCTGTTTCATGTGTGATTGTATAAATAGCATTCCCAGCCGAGCAACCCTTCTGGAATCCAAACTGTTATATGTTAGCTCAATTGTTTCCACTTAAGTGTGCGACTACTCTTGAAAAACGTTGTCAATAAGGAAAATGGACAATAATTGTTTAAGTCTGTCTTGTCAACTTTTCTTATGGCGTGGATTAATAACTGCATATTTTAACCTGTCTGGAAAAATTCCCTGTGCCACTGATGCATTGCATATATCACTAAGGACATTACTTATTAAGTTGGAACAACTTTTCAGAATTCTATTTGAAATTCCATCTACTCCACAAGATCTTACGTTTTTCAGAATTTTTATAATAACATTAGTTTCAGGGAAGAATGTTGGTGCTGCTTCTAGTTGATTTAAGTTTTGTGAAAGGACATTTTAACATTTTCTTCTGTTTCTTCAGCTGAACGATGTAATCCTATATTTGCTACACAGTTTAAATTTTCTAATTGGTACACAATTATAAAATTTTCTTAGCAGGAAGAATCTAAAATATTTTATAGAGACAGAAAAAGCATGCGTATACATACTATATATAGTTACGTATGCTCTTTCTGTCTCTAAAAAATATTTTATTTTCTACCTGGTACAAAAATTTTACGGTTGTGTACCAGTTACCACATTTTATTAAAATCACATATTTACATCTGCAGTTGACGAAGACATAAATGCTCAAGCGACCTCTAGCGGTACTAAATGCCAAGATGTGTTCTGATAACTTGTGTCAAGCCAGTGATTTACTCTGTGAGTTTTTATATGTAACGGATGCATTTGGCGAAACATTTTGTAAATAATGGTTTTTACTTTGACATGCCAATGCATCTTACGTCAGCTTCCCAGCTAGTTAAGAAATGGAGTACTTTTATAGACCTTTACCGAGGTGTCTTCAGTAATAATTCTCCCTATGTATTATACTTATGACAATGTACGCTAGTTTTCGTAATTTAATATTTCACACTTTATGTGTAGTGTTCATGGATCAGATGATGGTAACTCTTTTTTACCGAAACCTGCCATCCTAAATAAACATTTTACAAATGCGATCTTAGCTGAAAAGTTGTCCTCATTCAGGCTGAATATTTACAGATCACCCTTTCTATTCAATATGAGCAAGATAATATTTGTACTAGTGTATATGATTCTCTCGGTGATCGCTGGTTTTCTCTACGCTCACCTTTGAGATATCTGAAGTGCAGCTCATCACAAAAAAGGGTCATCACACTACCAGCTAGTTCGCTGTCGGTACTGTTCTGTACAGAAAGTATGGAACGTTCTTTCGTCTCGTCCTTGGAGCTGGCGTCACGCACAGTCTCAGACGCTCCCGCGGCCGGAATCCACGCGCTACTGGCACGCGAGACAAATTGCGCGATTTATTACTCCGAAGATTATCTTGTAATCGTTTATGGGCCAACCTGGATCAATTTTCTGCACTACTACCCATACAAAATAATCTTAATAAGGATCGCCAGCCATATTTTGACCTGCCAGACTATGTATAACTTGTCAATGTTCCAAAACCGTTGAATAACGCCCTGTGGCTGCCTAACACGAGTTCAGAAACACCCTGAGATCCGACCACTGGAATGGAAAACGCATAACACTAGCAATAAATAAACCAGCTCTGCCTGTTTCCTAACAGATTAATAAACTACATGAAGAAAAAACAGCATAACATTTTTAATGATAATCTAAATAAAGATGAATATTAACGTATTTTACACGAAAGTATACAGTGCTCCATAGAGGGACCATTCAGAGACGATTGTATCAGCATGACAGTGTAGCGTGTCTTAAGGGAGCAGCTATGAGGCAATGGTTTGTGCACGGTAAAATTCCTGAAATGTACTCGCCTGCCCAGAGTCCCGACCTGAACCCAACACCCCTAAGGCCTTTGGGGTGAGTTAGAACGTCAAGTTTGCTCCAGATCTTAGTGTCCGACATCACTACCTACTCTGGTTTGGGGTCTTGAGGATTAACGGGCAATCATTCTTGCAGAGACAATCAGACACCTCACTGAAAATGTCCCTTTTAGAGTTCATGCCGCCGAAAAGGCGGTAAAGGGACACACCTCATATTAATTTCTACTAATAGGTGTCCGGGTGATTTTTTTTTTTGTTTTTGTTTTATTTTTTATCTGGCAGTGTATATTACAAAATGGTTCAAATGGCTCTGAGCACAATGGGACTTAATATCTGAAGTCATCAGTCCCCTAGAACTTAGAACTAGATAAACCTAACTAACGTAAGGACATCACACACATCCATGTCTGAGGCAAGATTCGAACCTGCGACCGTGGCGGCCGCGTGGTTCCAGACTGAAGTGCCTAGAACTGCTCGTCCACAGCGGCCGGCGTGTATATTATAGATATAGTCTTTGAAAAACAGTAAGGAAATTCAGAAATACTTGTACAACATTTTCAGTTGATGTAATGAATGGTAGCTTTCTTCACTTGTGAAAAAAAAACAGGATAATACAAAAAAAGACCTACAGTATGCGATCATAAGATTAGCGGCTAGTGGCGAAGACCTTGTTTATATATTATGAGATAATACTGAGAAGGCATATGAAATGAAACGAATGCATGAAATCAGTTCTGAGGACCTCCACTAGAAGAGTTTTGTCGAAGGGCTCTGGGAAACTGCTGTGTACTGTAAAGAAATGGGCATACAGCTCGCTAGTAAGACACATTCTAAAGTATTGTTCCACTGTTTACAGTCCACGTATTACAGCAGGTTTTGAATAACGCTCCGTGTGATATCGATACGGCCTATGCAGACCTCTAAAAGAGATACTCCGGGAACTTAAAAGTAAATATTTGGAACGATGGCGCCCTTGTTTTGCGAAACACTGTTGTTTGACAATACTAGTGGCCACCATCGGATATTCGCATAGAGTGGTATTCACGTAGTGAGATTAGGTTGCTTACAGAGCAATAAAGACAGTAGTTTTTCCCTCGATCTGTGCGCGATTGGAACTGGACAGAAAATCGCTAACAGTGGTACAAAAAATCCTCCGCCATATACGGAACAGTGACTTCCTGGATCAAGAAATCATAATTTACTCGGTCGCCACTGCTGGACAGATGTCTCCCCTATACTTTTCCACGCATGGTAGTCGTAATCTGTACACATACAGGTTGCTCTTGCTTGTTTTCTAATGTCTCCCACCCACTTACCGTTACCGCGTCGTCACAGAGTTTTCTCAGCTGTTGGAATCCAGGAAAGCAATTACTTGTTCCATCAGTCATTTACTACAGGGTATCAATTTCTGTCGTTTCGATACCTCACGTCACTGATAGGTGGAGGCTCCATTAAAAGCAGACAGAAAATTTCCGTTATCTGACCGGGATTCGATCCCGCGACTTCTCGGTTTCCAGGTAAATGTTTTGCCACTAGACTTCCAGGCTCGACGTAAAGTATCATCTAATAGTGATTTATTCGGTTTCTTATCCCAGTTACCTTTGCTTCTATGAAAATACTTTCACTGTTAAGAGAAAGCCTGTAATATGCAATCAAAAAAACTTACGACACAAAACATAGACAGATACAAAAGTACTGTGACATGGTCGCCGTCGCATCGGGAACGGCTCAGCTATAGTCGTCGAGCTGCTTTCCCATTGCGTTCAGTGAATCTGTACATGAGCTGCATATCGTCTTTCCATCAGTAAGCTTATCAAATGGCTCTAAGCACTATGGGACTTAACGTCTGAGGTCATCAGTTCCCTAGATGTAGAACTACTTCAACGTAACTAACCTAAGGACATCACACACATCCATGCCCGAGGCAGGATTCGAACCTGCGACCGTAGCAGCAAGTAAGCTTATCGATGCTGATGTGTAGCACTGTTAACATACAACTAACACTCCTGATAGCATAAACTCGAGACAAAACCCGGCAGTTCTGAGGGCAAGCTTGAGTGCGAAGAATAAAGTGAGCGCACTGTGCCTAAAAAACACTAGTTCTTAGGCAAGCCTGTTAATCTTACAGATATTTACCTTCGACTTGAAGAGATATCTCCATCAAAAGATTTAAACTAAAATCCGAAACCGACATTAGGACAGAAAAACGATAAGAGAATTTTAGCAGAGGTCAAATGCTCTAGTGATGTAGCAGAGCGTGCCGCTCATAAATAGAATGATCTTCCCGTCAAAGTCACCGTCGCGTTAAAAACCCAATTGCAGTAAGAAAGTAACCATAATATTGGAAGTTTCATTATAGATAACTACAAAAGAAGTTAAAGAGACATAAAGCGTTAATCACAAAAGCGACAAAAAAAGGGCAGGACTGCGATCCTTAAGAGTGACGAAGATTATACAAACAAAACTGAAAATTTTTTCTCTGAAAACGGGGTTAACAAAATTACTAGAAATCGAACATAAATGTTCCATACACAAAGAAAACACAAAATTCAAATGTCTTTTCCTGTTTTCTTACAAGGAAGAAAAGCGGTCTGCAGTCATGAACGCAAAAAAAATGGTTCAAATGGCTCTGAGCACTATGGGACGTAACTTCTGAGGTCATCAGTCCCCCAGAACTTAGAACTACGTAAACCTAACTAACCTAAGGACATCACACACATCCATGCCCGAGGCAGGATTCGAACCTGCGACCGTAGCGGTCGCGCAGCTCCAGACTGTAGCGCCTAGAACGCTCTGCCACTCCTCATGAACGCACAAACGCCCAAACGCCAGATAGCACATACAGGTAAAGCTTCATAAAAATGACAAATCCATGAGGGTTATACCCAACACGAGACAGAATCCGAATGCCACGATAAATTCAGCGCTAGCATACGTGTTGAAAACGGTATACACATTTTATGAGCAAAAATACTTTTGAGTTTGCGGGCAAAATTAAGGATACAGTCATATCTTTGCATCCATAGATTTGAAAAAAATTTATACTAACATGCCTGTCCACGAGACAGCAGAGATAATTAAGAACAAATTAATAAAACACAAAAAATAGCTACGGGAGAAAAATTGAAATAACGGAGCTTTCTCGTTTAAGGTAACAGATACCAACAAACTGAACGACGGGCCATTGGAAATTCACTAGCCGGCATTATCGTTGAGATTTATCGCAGTCATTTAGAAAATCAGTTTTTCACTAACAACGCTGGGGTAACCAGGAAAATTCTCTATTACCACAATGTGGATTATGCTATTTTGGTTAGTAAAATGAGATCAAAGAGATGTTAATGACATAGGGGAAAAATGAGTGCTGTTCACCCAGACATTAGTTATACAGTTGAGCCCGAAATTAAACGAGCCACCAATTTTTCGTGATTATCCTTACAACAGAGGCGGTAAACGCCGTTTTAGACAGTACTGGAAACCAATCTGAAGAGACATTATTATTCACTAAGTCTTGGCACCCTCAAAGAATAAAGATACCATATTTTCGATCCGTGATTAATGGGTTATTATTATTAAAACTACCACTAAGCGAGCATGAGAGGTATAAAGAAATCGCTGTTATAAAGCAAGTTGCAGTAAGTAACCGTGTAGTCTCAGCACTAAGTTCCTACAGAAAATTAAAAGACAACAACAGCGTAAAATCAATGTCAGCACGCAAACAGGTGTACAAGAAGACAAGAAGGTCGTGTACATGACCAGGAGTTAAAAAGGACGGGTTTTAGAAATTATTGCTCAACAATTTCGCAATACCAATTGTCCGCAGCTCGTGGTCGTGCGGTAGCTTTCTCGCTTCCCGCTCCCGGGTTCCCGGGTTCGATTCCCGGCGGGGTCAGGGATTTTCTCTGCCTCGTGATGACTGGGTGTTGTGTGATGTCCTTAGGTTAGTTAGGTTTAAGTAGTTCTAAGTTCTAGGGGACTGATTACCGTAGATGTTAAGTCCCATAGTGCTCAGAGACATTTGAACCATTTGAGCAATACCAATTTGTGTATAGGGTTTAAGACTAATGACAGCCTCGAAATTCACTGCCGCTGGTATGTATAAACTAAAGTGTGGGAACTGTCCAAACGTTTACGTAGGTCAAACAGGCAGGGCATACTTGAGAATAGGAAATACTGTGAGTAGAAGAACAAGTTTGTTTCCAACAACACACACCACTTGTCACGGTCCGCGCTGCTCCCCACGTCGGGCATGGGTGTATGTTGTCCATATCGTAAGTTAGTTTATGTTAGATTAAGTAGTGTGTAGGCTTAGGGACCGATGACCTCAGCAGTTTGGTCCCATAAGACTTTACCACAAATTTCAATTTGATGGTCGACATTTGCATTTACTTTGCGCACATATATTCGGTTCACTACAGGAAAAAGATAAAAGGGCTTAAGAAAACAAACGGAATCAAGTCCATCGTAATGCACAATGGACGTGGATGGATGCAGGTGTTCATACAAGATGCTCACGTACATGTCACCTGTCAGAGTGGTATCTAGACGCATCACGGGTCCCATATCACTCCAACTGCACACGCCCCGCACATTACACAGCCCCCACTAGCCTGAACAGTCCCCTGCTGACATGCAGGCTCTATGGATTCATGAGGTTGTCTCCATCTTGTACACGCCCAACAGCTCGACACGATTTGAAACGAGACTCGTCCGACCAGGCAACATGTTTCCAGTCATCAACAGTCCATTGTCAGTGTTGACGGGCTCAGGCGAGGCGTAAATATTTGTGCCTCGCAGTCATCAAGGGTACACGAGTGGGCATTCGGCTCCGAAATCCCATATCGATGATATTTCATTGAAAGGTTCACCCGCTGATACTTGTTGATGTTCCAGCACTGAAATCTGCAGCAATTTGCGGAAGGGTTGCACTTCTGCGCGTTGAACGATTTTTTTCAGTCGTCGTTGGTCTCGTTCTTGCAGGATCTTTTTCCGGCCGCAGCGATGTCGGAGATTTGATGTTTTACCAGATTCCTGATATTCACTGTACACTCATGAAACGGTCGTATGGGAAAATTCCCGTTTAATCGCTACCTCGGAGATGCTGTGTCCCATCGCTTGTGCACCGACTATAACACCACTTTAAAACTCACTTAAATCTTGATAACCTGTCGTTGTAGCAGCAGTAACCGACATAACAACTACGCCAGACAGTTGTTGTCTTATATAGGCGTTGCTGACCGCAGTATCGTATTTTGCCTGTATATATGTCTCTGTATTTGAATTCGCATGCCTATACCAGTTTCTTTGGCGCTTCAGTTTATATCACTTTATAAAACTCTTACGTTATAAGGGCAAGTCAAATGAAAACGAGACAGATGGAAAAAGTAAGTAAACTGTTTATTGTTTCAAAAGTGATCGCCATAACTATTAACACATTTGTCTGAGTATGGGATAACACGGTCAGTGCCTTCATGGAAATATGTTTGCGGCTGTCTACAAAACCGTGATTGTACTCTGGCGTGCACCTCTCCGTCCGGTGCAAATCGACGGCCACAAATGTATTTCTTCAGGGCTCCATATATATGGATATGGCATGGGGAGAGATCAGGACTGTATGAAGGATGTGTTTTCTTCTATTTACTCTCGGTCTATATTGTTCGGTCAACAGATTTGTCGCTGCACTCAACACGTACTTTCACTGAAGAGACGAGGGTTATTTGGAAAGTAAGGAACGATCGGTCGCGAAATGGAAAATACAGTGAAAATCTGATGAAGCTTTGCCCAGATGCGTTGGATACTGTGTCTAGTACCCCATCGATCGCATCATGTCGGTCTTTTCAGTTCTGAGCTCACAGTGAGAGCGTAAAGATGGCTAGAAATGAGCGTCTCCCACCAAATATGGGGCCTGGTGAAAAGATTTCTCCTGAAGCTATGCAATCCACGTAACGTAGCTGTCATGTAGTTCGTTTTACACGACAATTTTCGGCCGCGCTCTGCAGGGGCAATGAAGATGCTCCTGCACCGTTTTCGGTGGGAAGTGTTTTATCGCCCACAATACAGCCCGTAATTGGCTACCCATGAGGTTCATCTCTACTCAGATGAACCGTTGGCTATGAAGACAATATTTTGACGCAGGCAACGAGCTGCAGTCCAGAGTAGAAAACTGTCGAAAAGCACTGGCGGGGAATTGAAAAGTTGGTACAACGCTACGACAGATGACTAAGTCTGAGCGGCGACTGTGTAGAGAAGTAGTTGGAAATTGTAGCTAACCGCTGCAATTAAAACAGCTTTGATTTTCACTATGGTTTTCATTTCGCGACCTATCGTTCCCTACTTTCCGAATAGCCCTCGTAGTAAAATCAGCGTTTCTTATGATTGATATCCTTTCACCTTCCGGTTTAATCTTATTCCTGAACCTTTCTTTTATTTCCGTATTGGATCTCAGATGTGTCGGTTGAAGTGCGGTACTGAAAGACTACATCCTTTATGCCCTTTCTAATCCGAGCATTTGGTTTTTGGTCTTTCAGTCTTATTTTTCCCTATTGGCTTTTGTACGTATCGTTTTGTACCCATCGTTTCTTGTAGATTACATCAATTTTCCACAGAATTTCGAACATCTTTCGCCAATTTACACTGTCGATCGTTTCTTTAATAGCTCCACAAATTCCTGATATGAGTGGGAAATACAGTTTGGGCAAAATATACTGGCTCAGAAAATATTTTATGCACCTTAAGGTAGGCAGTCCAACTTAGGTCATTTGCAAACCATGTATAATACATTTTCCAGGTCAGTTCTTTTTGCGCACACTATACTACGTACTTATTACGTGTTGTGCTTGCCTATAATTTTCAAGACAGGAACAAATAAATAAATACTCGAGAGAAATGAGATACCGTCTTGGAGATAAAGTGATCCATTTACGTTCATTTCTTTTTATATTTGCTTTTGACGCTATCACATTACCGTTTGGCAATGGCATGACCTTTCGACAAGCTAGTTTATGTTGTGAGATCCAATTTGCACATAATCGGGACTTAGGATCTGGGGTTTAAAAAAACGGCGGGCCAAAGGACCTAAAAATGAGGACACAAAAAGGACGTAAATTATCAGTCATTAGATGATTTTTTTCTTATATTAGAAACAAAACTGGTACACAAGTACAACTGTTTAAAGTACTGTTATGTTCATAAAACGTGCGAATTTCAGGCTGGTGATGAAATATTTTGCAAAAAATAAAGTTAGATTTTTATCTTCCTGACAAATATGACTCACAAACTCGTCTATAAAAAAAATATGTAATACGAGAAAACCGCTCATAAGGGTTAAAGATGGAGAAATACGAGTATAGCAAAGATTTGTATGCTTTGCGTTTGTTGAGAAATCTGATGAAACTAATGAAATGTAAGACAGGATCGATTTTTAGGCTTGTCAGTGTAGATACTTAATGTACCTAACTAGCAAGTAGCTTCAGTCAAATTGTTGGTAATGACTGTGTTTCAAAACCATAGTTTTTTTAAGAATGACTATATCAGTTATTCGTCAATCATAAAGAAATAATGATAATGAGCAATAAAACAAACACCGTCCGAACCGGCTGTGAAGGCGCAACGGTACCGACAGGCCGCCGTGTCATCCTCAGCCCTAAGGCGTCACCGGATGCGGATACTGAGGGTTATGTGGTTAGAAGATTGCTCTCCAGGTCGTTGCCAGTTTTCGTGAACAGCGCCGCTACTTCTCAGTCAAGTAGCTCCTCAATTGGCCTCACAAGGGTTGAGTGCACCCCGCTTGTCAACACCGCTCGGCAGATCCGGACAGTGACCCATCAAAGTGCTAGCCGAGTCCGACAGCGTTTAACTTCGGTGCTCTGACGCTAACCGTTATTACGACTACTGCAAGGCAGTTGACGATGAAGAGCAATAATCTGTAATAAATTAACTGTCATAGAGCGCAACTAGCTATATAACTTATCAATACGGAGATTTTAAGCACGCATACTGCATTCAATGAGAGAACCCAGCTCTAATATTTTAAATAGACTATAAATGACTGCATTTCTTTCACAAAACATAGATAGCTTTCTGATCAGATCTTCAAAAAGACCTCCCTGCATTTCCAAACATTTAATGTCTCACTGGATCTCGCTTCTATGAACTCTTCGTAGCACGGATGCGTCAACTGTTACAAGAACAGCATGAAAGGACTCTACCTGTTACTGAACAGAACAGAACAAACGCGGCAGTTTGGTAATTACCATTTAAGCGAGTTGGTAGGCCTATTGCTGATGTAACGTCCTAAAGAAATGCAATGTAGATGAACATAGTAAGAGTGGTAGTTGGTATTTAATCAATCGCACTAATGGCAGGAGGGTATACTCGAAACTTGATCCGAATGTAGCAGTGCGAAACAGTACTCTTAGACTATGAAACTGTGTGATTTGTATGGGTGCAGGAGAACTACCCACAACATTAGAGTCGGTGTTTTCTTTTACTTTCTTTTACTTTGAAGAAGAAAGATGAACAAAGTGTAGTGCGTGGAAGAGATAGGAGTATTTAAATGCAAAATATGTCTTTAAAAGTGGAAAAATAAAAACGATTTTACTCTCGTTTCTGTGGTGGCATTAAATAATTGCATCTGTTTTGCATAAGACCTGGTGCAATTTATGTATAGCATTAAGAGGTCAGGTACTATAATACATACACTAGAAAACTGAAAATAAGGCACCTGTATCCGGAATTGAACTTTCGAAATCGAGTATTCTAATGCAAAACTCTATAGCCACTACAGTAATTTTTCAGCACAGTTACGTAGTATTAAATGAAGATACTTGTCTTACATGCAACTTCAGTGTTGCGAAACTGTCTCTCCTTGCCGCGTCGGCTGCTGTGGCCGAGCCGTTCTAGACGCTTCAGTCTGAAACCGCGCTGCTGCTACGGTCGCAGGCTCGAATCCTGCCTCGGGAATGGCTATGTGTGATGTCCTTAGGTTAGTCAGGTTTAAGTTGTTCTAAGTCTAGAAGACTGATGACCTCAGATGTTAAGTCCCATAGTGTTTAGATCAATTTGAACCATTTGAATCTCCTTGCCGCCAATTTTCAGTCGAAAATATGCTCAAAAAGAAATTTTGGTACTTACGTTTTTTTACTGTTGATATGCAAGCAATCACGATGTGGCGTTCGAGCGCGCGGATTTTGGTTCAGCCTGTATATAGCGGCATGTCAGGATGGTGGCGAAGTGAAAGCGAGACGAGCAATTCATCACAGATGTTGAAATGGGCATCGGTGGAGAATCGTATTCATTCAGATGCTTATCAGCTTCCTTCGCTCTTGAGACACAAATTCCCTTTTTGCCAAAAATGTCTAATTATTCACCTTGTTCCATGACATGTAATAGAAATTTGTGGTAAGGACTATGGGACCAAATTGCTGAGGTCATCGGTCCCTAGGCCATAAATTAATCTAACTTAACCTAACTTATGCTGAGGACAACATACACATCCATGTTCGAAGGAGGAATCGAACCTCCGACGGGGGGAGTCGCGCGAACCGTGACAAGACGCCCATAGACAGCGCGGCTACCCCGCACGGCATTACATGTAATATTTTAATTACTATTGAATGGAGTCAGTATTATGAAAAGTTGAAAACACGAAAATAAAAGTAAATATATGAGGATCACACAAAAGCTTTTATGTATATTTTACTTACTGTCTCTCCTGAAGCTACACGGATCACGATCTCTGATTCACCACCTACATCGAGGTAGATTTCAAGTAAAACTTGAAACCTACCAGCAGCCTTCGATACACTGTAGAGAGAACACATGATACACAATATTCTGCGCGTAAATCATTGAAAATCAATCGCTTCACTGACCGACAGAATCCAAAACGAGCGAATGTTCCAGGTTGTGATGGAATCCGACTTTAACTGCCCAAAAAAATTAAAAAACCAGTCTACCACATGGATAATTCCTTGCTCTACTTCTCTTCAGATAGTATACAGTAGACATGCCAAAAACAAAATCAAGAAGCTTGGTTACGCCGACAGCTGTGTACTACCAAGATGTAGCTCAGTTGAACAGTCAGATGAAATCATAACGCGGGACACAGATGTAGAAGGAAATTATTTTCGCAAACGAAGACTCCAGACAAGCGCCACCAAAACGGAGGTTTCCGGCTTTCACCCAAATAATAAACTCGCCTGAAGAAAACTCATCACACAGTTTGAAAACACTACAATTACTCACAATAGAATACCAAACTACCTGAGGATAATCCTTGGCCGGCCACTGTGGCAGAGAGGTTCTAGGCGCTTCAGTCTGGAATCACGCGACTGCTACGGTCGCAGGTTCGAATACTGCCTCGGGCATGGATGTGTGTGTGATGTCTTTAGGTTAGTTAGGTTTAAGTAGTTCTAAGTTCTAGGGGACTGATGACCTCAGATGTTAAGTTCCATAGTGCTCAGAACCATTTTATAACCCTTGACAGAACTTCATTTTTCAGAGAGCATCTAGCAAAAGCAGCCGAAAAATTTGAAACAAGAAACAACATTATGCAAAAGCTATACTGTACAGCTTGGGGAGCGTTGGCCTCCACTCTACATTGAGGGATTTGTCCTCTCAACCGCTGAAAGTTGTGCTCCAACTTGGACAAATAGCCAACTTACATAAAGAACGGACGTCCAGCTAGATAACACCATGAGAATGACTGCCGGTGTTATCAAATCAGCACCTATGAAATTGCTGTCAGTACTAACTCACCCTCCGTCCCCTCAACTACGAAGCATAAATACTCTCGTGACAATGGATGACAAAAACGTACCAACCCATCAAGATATCGATGATGCAAACCATAACAGGTTCTACATTACACGCCACTAACAGAAAAAGAAGGATCGCTGTGGTAGATGAGTTCAACTTTATCAGCGCATGGATTTACAAATGGACTGGGCAAGGAAACAATAATACACTGCCAGAAAGGAACGAGTGATGTGACGGGTAGCTCAACAACGTAGGAGTATAAGATAAATTCAGGATAAATAAAACACACATGTGGCGGTAAGAGGTGGCCAAACAGTAGATTCAGTACACAGCATACCCCTCTCTGGCGGCAACACAAGTGTATATTCTCGAATGGAAACGATGATAAATGTGCCGAATGGCATCCTGAAATAGACTGTCCCAAGCCTGTCGCACCCTTTGCTAGAATTCGGCAACGGTTTTTGCAGGCACTGGAGGACGAAAAAGTTCCCACTTCACCATATCCCGTATGTGTTCAATTGGCTACCGATCTGGAGCTCTAGCTGGCCAGGGTAGTTGTTGTAAATTACAAAGAGCGTTGGCCTCCACTCTACATTGAGGGATTTGTCCTTTCAACCGCTGAAAGCTGTGCTCCAACTTGGACAAATAGCCAACTGCTGAAAATGTACATCACGTTCCTGTCGAAGATATGGTGGTAGCAAGGGGATACCAGTCTGTTCAGTGCAGCGGATCACAAAAAATGGTTCAAATGGCTCTGAGCACTATGGGACTAAACATCTATGGTCATCAGTCCCCTAGAACTTAGAACTACTTAAACCTAACTAACCTAATGACATCACACACATCCATGCCCGAGGCAGGATTCGAACCTGCGACCGTATCGGTCGCGCGGCTCCGGACTGAGCGCCTAGGATCACAGGAATTGCGATGGGACCTGTATGTCGTAGGCACACGCACTCCGGAATAGGCTGCTCCCCAGGTCTACGGCCATACACGTGTGCTCTATTCTTTATGGATAGAACCTATTCTCATTACTGAAGACGACATAGTGCCATTCCGCCCTCCAGTCAACTCTCTCACGACACCACATTAGCATGCGTAATGGTGTCATGGTGTCGGTGGCTTCCTGCCCAGATGCACCTGTGGTCTTAGTCCTGCTCTGGGCAACCGCTTCCCAATGGTCTTCATTGACACAGTATGTGTGGCATGTTTCCGAATTTCCTACCTGGGACGATGCGTCGGTCTTGACGTGGATCTGCACTATGCGGACGTCTATAAACCGGTCTACAGATGTGGGAAATGTTTCACCAACTACTGCTGTAAACAGCGACGCACCAACGATGCACTCTGCCCAACATAATCTATATCTACACGGATACTGTGCAAATCACATTAAAGTGCCTAGCACAGGACTCATGAACCACCTTCACAACTTTCTATTATTACAATCTCATATAGCGCCCGGAAAGAAAGAACACCTATAGCTTCCCGTACGAGCACTGATTTCCCTTATTTTATCGTGGTGATCGTTTCTCCCTATGAAGGTCGGTGTCAACAAAATATTTTCGCATTCGGAGGAGAAAATTGGTGACTGGAATTTCGTAAGAAGATTCCGTCGCAACGAAAAACGCGTTTCTTTTAGCGATGTCCAGCCGAGATCCTGTATCATTTCTGTGACACACTCTCCCATATTTCGCGATAATACAAAACGTTCTGCCCTTCTTTGAACTTTTCCGGTGTAATCCGTCAGTTCCATCTGGTAAGGATCCCACAACGCGCAGCAGTATTTGAAAAGAAGACGGACAACCGTAGTGTAGGCAGTTTCCTTAGTTTAAGTTGATCGTAATTGTAATACCTAGTTATTTAGTTGAATTTACGGCTTTTAGATTTATCGGGTAACCGAAGTTTAACGAATTCCGTTTAGCACTCACGTGAATGACCTCACACTTTTCGTTTTTTAGGGTCAACTGCCAATTTTCGCCTCATGCAGATATATTTTATAAATCGGTTTGCAGTTTGTTTCATCTTCTGGTGACTTCATATGTCGATGAACGACAGCGTCATCTGCAAACAACCTAAGACGGCTCCTCAAATTGTCTCCCAAATCGTCTATATAGATAAGAAACAGCAAAGGGGCTGTAACACTACCTTGGGGAACGCCAGAAATCACTTATGTTTTACTCGATGACTTTCCGTCAGTTGCTACGAACTGTGACCTCTCTGATAGGAAATCACAAATCCAGTCACATAACTGAGACGATATTCCATAAGCACGCAATTTCATTACAAGCCGTTTGTGTGGTACAGTGACAAAAGCCTTTCGAAAATCTAAAAATACGGAATAGATCTCAAATCCCTGTCAATAGCAGTCAACACTTCATGTGAATAAAGAGCTAGTTGTGTTTCACAGGAACTATGTCTTCTAAACTTATGTTGACTGTGTGTCAATGGACAGTTTTCTTCGAGGTAATTCATAGTGTTTGAAGACAATATATGTTCCAAAATCCTGCTGCATATCGAGGTTAACGATATGGGCCTGTAATTTAGTGGATAACTTGTGTAACAGTCTGTCGAAATGCCCCTCCAGCTTGCCACAGGTCCACAATGCTACCTCGTTCAAATTCCTGCAAACTGCTGGTGTTCTTTAACTGGAGTACATACTTGTAGATGGGACATGGCTGTACCCTGGAACGGATGCAGCATTCTGTGTTCACCTCCAAGATAAGCACTGTTACTATCTGCAGATTTTTTTAAAGAAGAAAGTGGACTCACAGACAAGCCTCCAGG
This sequence comes from Schistocerca americana, assembly GCF_021461395.2. NCBI lineage: Eukaryota > Metazoa > Arthropoda > Insecta > Orthoptera > Acrididae > Schistocerca > Schistocerca americana. The sequence goes on from NC_060119.1 coordinate 1,071,659,450, forward strand.
ATGCCATTTGATTGCTGATGACTGTGACAGATAAATCACAACATTGTAACCCCTCAGTTTGCAGATTCTATAATGTGGTGTCACTGAACACAGTCTTTGAGGATTTTGCCTCTTTTCATTCCTTTTTTTCTTATTTTTTTCAGTGTATCACCCAAAAACCCTGGGGCTTGACTTCTCAGGCAAAAAGCTTTACACCTCAACATGCCAGATGCGCATATTCTTTGCACAAATGGGGTAAGCAACCATCCGCACTTCGTGAGTCCAGATAATCACAGACCATCAGACACATCACACAAGAATTCCAGACAAAATCACACGGTGGTAGACCAGAAGACGCCCTGCTGGCGACTCTTAGAGTCGATAAATTACGCAAATGCTCTAAATGTTCGTTTCTAAGATTTCATGTTGAATATACCGGGTGATCAAAAAGTCAGTATAAATTTGAAAACTGAATAAGTTACGGAATAATGTAGATAGAGAGGTTCAAATTGACACACATGCTTGGAATGACATGGGGTTTTATTAGAATAAAAAAAATACAAAATTTAAAAAAATGGCCGACAGATGGCGCTTCATCTGATCAGAATAGCAATAATTAGCATAACAAAGTAAGACAAAGCAATGATGATGTTCTTTACAGTAAATGCTCAATATGTCCACCATCATTCTTCAACAATAGCTGTAGTCCAGGAATAATGTTGTGAACAGCACTGTAAAGCATGTCCGGAGTTATGGTGAAGCATTGGCGTCGGATGTTGTCTTTCAGCATCCCTAGAGATGTCGGTCGATCACGATACACTTGAGACTTCAGGTAACCCCAAAGCTAATAATCGCACGGACTAAGGTCTGGGGACCTGGGAGGCCAAACATGACGAAAGTGATGGCTGAGCACACGATCGTCACCAAACAACGAGCGCAAGAGATCTTTCACGCGTCTAGCAATATGGGGTGGAGCACCATCCTGCATAAACATCGTACGTTCCAGCAGGTGTTTATCAGCCAGGCTGGGGATGATGCGATTCTGTAACATATCGGCCTACCTCTCACCCGTCACGGTAGTAGTTACAAAACCAGAATCACGCATTTCCTCGAAGAAAAAAGGCCCGATAACGGTAGATGTGGTAAATCTAACCCATACCGTGACTTTCTCGTCGTGCAATGGAGTTTCCACGACAGTTCTAGGATTTTCGGTAGCCCAAATTCTGCAGTTGTGGACGTTTGACAGACCCTCGGAGCGTGAAATGAGCTTCGTCGGTCCACAATACGTTACTCAACCAATCGTCATCTTCCGCCATATTTTGAAACGCCCACACCGCAAATGCCCTCCGCTTCACTAAATCGCCAGGTAACAGTTCATGATGCCGATGGATTTTGTACGGATAGCGTCGGAGGGTACGCCTAAGTGCCAACCAAACAGTAGTGTATGAAATGCCGGTGCGACGTGCGACTGCACGAGCGCTGACTTCAGTCTCCATTTCTTCCTGCACTGTCTCAGCAGCATTACGCCTTGTGCTCGGTCGGCCACTACGACGTCTATCGTCTAAACAACCCGTGGCTTCGAACTTCGAAATCATTCTCGCCACAGCTGCATTTGTCAACGGACCATTACCCGTTCGAATCCCCTTCCTATGGCGATAGGATCGGAACGCTGAACTAGCACATTCCCAATTCTGATAATACAGCTTCACTAAAACCGCCTTTTCAGGTAACGTAAACATGCTGCGACTGCTGGCGCAACTGATTCTCTCTCTCTTTTTTTTTTTTTTTTTTTTGCTTTATTGTGATTTTAAACACCTTATATAAAGGCGGGCTGTCAGCAGCACAATACGCCGCTCTTCAGCCTCGAGTTTGACAACAAGTAGCACATAAAGGTGGCACAGAGAAGACAGTCAAAACGGTGGGCAAAAAAATGTGGACACTAAAAATCGAATAAACATGGAGCCGTTCACGCTGGACGAGAAACAGCACTAACACTAGGCGACACGGTGCACAGAACATGGATGATGGCGACGGCATGTGAACGGTGGTGGCGTGACGGCGAACAACACTACACACAAACGAAGGCACACACACGAAACACTGACGGCGACGATCTCCGGCGCGCGAATGTTCACTGAGCGTGTACGAGTTCGGGGACCTGCCAAGAGTAGAGGTGGAGGAGGAGGAGGAGGGAATGGGAGAGGGGAGAGCAGAGATGCTATGGGCAGAGGAGAGAGGGGGAGGGAGGAAGGGGGAGGGGAAGCCCGGGGGAAGAGGGGAGGAGGAAGGGGGGATAGGAAAGAGAAGGGAAGGGAAGGGAGGGAGGGAGGGTGCCTAAAGGAAAGGACACAGGAAGGGGGGAGGATCGAAGTTGATAGGAGGGGTAGATGGAGGGGAGGAGGACATCATCAGGCAGGGGGAGCTGGCGGAAGCCACCTTGGGAGAGGGTAAGGAGGGTGGAGAGATGGAGACCGGGTGGGACGTGGGAATACAAGTGCGGCAGCGGGTGGGGGTGGGAGAGGATCGGGGAGACTAGCGGGTGAGGAGGATCGAGTTTACAGGAGGTGTACAGGATCCGTATCCTTTCAAGGAAAAGGAGGAGGTGGGGGAAGGGGATGAGATCGTACAGGATCCGCGTGGGGGAGGGGAGACGGATGCGACAGGTGAGGCGGAGAGCATGGCGTTCAAGGATTTGGAGGGATTTGTAAAAGGTAGGGGGGGCGGAGATCCAAGCTGGATGGGCATAACAAAGGATAGGGCGGATGAGGGATTTATAGGTGTGGAGGATGGTGGAGGGGTTCAGACCCCACGTACGGCCGGAGAGGAGCTTGAGGAGACTGAGTCGGGAGCATGCCTTGGCTTGGATTGTTTGGAGGTGGGGTGTCCAGGAGAGACGACGGTCGAGGGTGACGCCAAGGTACTTAAGGGTGGGAGTGAGGGCGAAAGGACGACCATAGATGGTGAGATAGAAATCAAGGAGGTGGAAGGAAGGGGTGGTTTTGCCTACAATGATCACCTGGGTTTTGGAGGGATTGACCTTGAGCAACAACTGGTTGCACCAAGCAGTGAACCGGTCAAGATTGGATTGGAGAAGGCGTTGGGAGCGCTGCAGGGTGGGGGCAAAGGCAAGGAAGGCGGTGTCATCGGCAAACTGGAAAATGTGGACGGGGGGTGACGGCGGCGGCATGTCCGCCGTGTACAAAAGGTACAGAAGGGGGGAGAGGACGAAGCCTTGGGGCACACCGGCGGAGGGGAAAAAGGTGTAGGAATCCGTGTTATGGATGGTGACATAGGAAGGACGGCGGGAGAGAAAGGAGCCGATCAGACGGACATAGTTAATGGGAAGGGCGAAGGTTTGGAGCTTGAAGAGGAGACCGGAATGCCATACGCGGTCATAAGCACGTTCGAGGTCCAGGGAGAGGAAGATTGCGGAGCGACGGGAATTAAGCTGTTCGGAAAGGAGATGAGTGAGGTGAAGGAGAAGGTCGTTGGAAGAGAAGGACGGCCGAAAGCCACACTGGGTAACGGGAAGGAGGCGGTGCTGGCGGAGATGCTGGTGGATGCGTCGGGTGAGGATGGATTCCAGGACCTTGCTGAAGATCGAGGAAAGGCTGATGGGACGGTAGGAGGAGACGGTGGACGGCGGTTTGCAAGGTTTAAGGAACATGAGGATACGGGAGGTTTTCCACAGGTCGGGGTAGTAACCGGTGGACAGGACTACATTGTAGAGCCTGGCCAGGGTGGAGAGGAAAGAGACAGGAGCTTCACAAAGGTGACGGTAGGTGACACGATCGTGACCAGGAGCGGTGTTGCGTTTTGTGCGGAGTGTAGCAATGAGATCCTGTGTAGTGATAGGGGCATTGAGTTCTGTGTGTGCAATGTTGTCCAAGTACTGGGAACCAGGAGCGAGGGGAGGGACAGAGGTGTCAGTTCGATCGCGGATATCCGGGAAGAGGGAGTAATCGAACTGGGGATCATCGGAGATGGAAAACACATCGGACAGGTAGGAGGCAAAGTGATCGGCCTTACTAAGGGCGTCAGGGAAGGGGTGATCATCATGGAGAAGAGGATAGTAGGGGGAGGGCTTAGTTCCGGTAAGGCGACGGAAGGCTGACCAGAACTTGGACGAGTTGATAGGTAGGGTAGCATTTAAACGGGTGCATGTCTGTCGCCAGTCCCGGTGTTTCTTAGCCGCGAGCAAATTACGAATGTGTGATTCTCTCTCTCATTACAGCTCCTTTTATACACGATTGTCATGCGCAGTCACTGGCGTCATGCTGTCCAGCGCCATCTGTTGGACATTTTGTGAAGTTTTTTTTTCGGTTCTAATGAAACCCCATGTCATTCCAAGCATGTGTGTCAATTTCTACATCTCTATCTTCATTATTCCGTGGTTTATTAAGTTTTCAAATCTATACTGACTTTTTGATCACACGGTAGTTCTAAGTTCTAGGAGACTGATGACGTCAGATGTTAAGTCCCATAGTGCTCAGAGCCATATGAACCATTTGAGCATTATTTCAGTCTATTTGCAGGGCAAGTAACGTAAAAACTGAAAATAAAAAACGTTTTCGCGCATAATCGATGCACATCCTTTGATTAGCGTTCTGTGCCCTTTCCGCTTCGTCAAGCGAAACAAGTTGCTCATGTCTCTCCCAACCCGAGTCGAAAATGCTATTTTTTTCTAAGCGCTTCGCCACCTGAAGCTTCCACTTACGTTACTTTCATTTCTGGCTAAGCGCTCCTTGTATCATAAATCAGTACGAAATCGGTGATGACAAATAGGAGCTGTCTTCTTGTCATCCCGAACAAAATCCCGGCTCAACTACTAAACGGAACATCTTTGCTTTCTCTTACTTTGTTATGCTAATTATTGCTATTCTGATTAGATGATTGCGCCATCTGTCGGACATTTCTTGAACGTTGGTATTTTTTTGTTCTAATAAAACCCCATGTCATTGCAAGCATGAGTGTCAATTTTTACCTCTCTATCTACATTATTCCGTGGTTTATTAAGTTTTCAAATTTATACTGAATTTTGGATCATCCAGTATTACGCTTTACATTCTATGTATTTTTTTTTTTTCACTGTGTCAAAAATCCACACGATAAATAAAATAAATAGATCGCGAATAACCCGTTTTGGAAAGAGCTGTGTAGTTTCAGTCGTTGCTCCGCTCGTTTGGTGTCTCCGTTTCTGGCGCAGTCCTGGGTTTGGGTACAAGATGAATGTCCTTTTACGGGCGGCAGGCGCAGCGCGGGACAGGGCGTTACCCAAGATGCGAGTAGCAGCAGCAGCAGGAGTAGGAGGAGGAGGAGGAGGAGGAGGAGGGGGAGAAAGAGGACGGTGCTACAGAAAAAGGAGCGGCCGGTGTGTCGCGGCTTCTTTTTGCTCTGCCGGCCGGACATCGGGCGAGGCATCTGCCGGCGGCAGACGGAGAGGGGCGGTGCCCGGCTGCCCGCAGCGCAAGCCGCCACCCGCCGCCCAAAGGTCAAGGCGACACCCGACACCCGAAACCGCCCGCCGCGTTACGCTCCACCAGCCTCGGGCCCAGAAAACGCCGCCTCAGCTGTCCCACGCGTCACGGCCGGTTCACCGTTCTTTGACGTGTGTGCCATTGATAGGAGTCGCGATGTCCCGTCGTTGCTGTTGTGGTCTTCAGACCGACCGAGCGAGGTGGCGCAGTGGTTAGACACTACTCGCATTCGGGAGGACGACTGTAGAATCCCGCATCCGTTCATCCTCATTTAGGTTTTCCGTGATTTCCCTAAAATCGCTCCAGGCTAATGCCAGAATGGTTCCTTTCAAACGGCACGGCCGACTTCCTTCCCCGTCCTTCCCTAATCCGATGAGACCGATGACCTAGCTGTCTGGTCTCCTTCCCCAAAAACAACCCAACCCAACCTCTTCCGACCGAAGACTGGTTTGATGCATCTCTCCACGCTACCCTATCCTGTGCCACCCTCTTCATGTCATAATAACTACTGCAACCCACACCCTTTTGAACCTACTTAATGTATTCAATCCTTTAGGCTCCATCTCCATCTAAATTTTTACCGTCCACCCCCCCCCCCCCCCCTCCTCCGCCGCGCACTTCTCTCCAGAACTGAAATGGTAAACCCTTGATGGTTCAAATGGTTCAAATGGCTCTGAGCACTATGGGACTTAACTTCTGAGGTCATCAGTCCCCTAGAACTTAGAACTATTTAAACCTAACTAAGGACATCACACACATCCACGCCTGAGGCAGGATTCGAGTCTGCGACCGTAGCGGTCGCGCGGCTCCAAACTGTAGCGCCTAGAACCGCTCGGCCACTCCAGCCGGCAAACCCTTGATGGCCCAGAACATATCCTCACAGATGAAACTACACTTCTGTCCATTAAAATTGCTACACTAAGAAGAAATGCAGGTAATAAACGGGTATTCATAGGACAAATATATTATACTAGAACTGACATGTGATTACATTTGCACGCAATTTGGGTGCATAGATCCTGAGAAATCAGTACCCAGAATAACCAACTCTGGCCGTAATAACTGCCTTGATACGCCTGGGCATTGAGTCAAACAGAGCTTGGACGGCGTGTACAGGTACAGCTGCCCATGCAGCTTCAACACGATACCACAGTTCAAGAGTAGTGACTGGCGTATTGTGACGAGCCAGTTGCACCATTAACCCGACGTTTTCAATTGGTGAGAGATCTGGAGAATGTGCTGGCCAGGGCAGAAGTCGAACATTTTCTGTATCCAGAAAGGCCCGTGCAGGACCTGCAACATCCGGTCGTGCGTTATCCTGCTGAAATGAAGGGTTTCGCAGGGATCGAATGAAGGGTAGGGCCACGGGTCGTAATACATTTGAAATGTAACGTCCACTGTTCAAAGTGCTGTCAATGCGAAGAAGAGGTGACCGAGACGTGTATCCAATGGCACCCCATACCATCACACCGAGTGATACGTCAGTATAGCGATGACGAATACACGCTTCCAATGTGCGTTCACCGCGATGTCGCCAAACACAGATGCGACCATCATGACCCTGTAAACAGAACCTGGATTCATGGGAAAAAATGATGTTTTGCCATTCGTACACCCAGGTTCGTCGTCGAGTACACCATCGCAGGCGCCCCTATCTGTGATGGAGCGTCAAGGGTAACCGCAGCCATGGTCTCCGAGCTGATAGTGCAAGCTGCTGCAAACGTCGTCGAACTTTTCATGCAGATGGTTTTTGTCTTGCAAACGTCCTCATCTGTTGACGTGGCTACAGGATCCGTAACAGCCATGCGGATAAGATGACTGTCATCTCGACTGCTAGTGATACGAGGACGTTGGGAAGCATGGCATTCCGTATTACCCTCCTGAACCCACCGATTTCATATTCTGATAATAGCCATTGGATCTCGACCAACGCGAGCACCAATGTCGCGATACGATAAACCGCAATCGCGATAGGCTACAATCCGACCTTTATCGAAGTCAGAAACGTCATTGTACGCATTTTCTCCTCATTACACGAGGCATCACAACAACGTTTCACCAGGCAACGCCGGTCAACTGCTGTTTGTGTATGAGAAATCGGTTGGAAACTTTCCTCATGTCAGCACGTTGTAGGTGACGCCACCGGCGCCAACCTTGTGTGAATGCTCTGAAAAGCTAATCATTTGCATATAACACCATCTTCTTTCTGTCGGTTAAATTTCGCGTCTGTAGTACGTCATCTTCGTGGTGTACCAATTTTAATGTCCAGTAGTGCACAATCGTCGGTCATAACTATGGATTATTTGCTTGCTCAGAAATGGCTCATTTGAACTAAAGCAAATGAATTTTTAACTTATTTTATTACGTGAATGATAAAAAGATATACTTTCTACAAGCCTTTGCCATAGGAGTGCGCGATAATTTATAACTATCACTGACTATTAAAACATCACTTGAAGCATACAATTACAGCCGTTCCCTTGAAGTACAATGTTCAATGTTTACGAAAGTACATTTCCATTTCAGTCCTGAATGCCTCTTTACCCTACTCGACGATGTTGACTACTGGTGCCGAAGTCACGAACTGGGGCTAGGCACTTCCAAGTTTGGTTCTATACCGACCCTTGTGCGAGGACGCTGCTATGCTGAAAGAGAGGGCGTGGTCTTATTCAGCCTCTCCAATTCGTCGTTGTGGATTGCGGCGAGACCCCACTCACTTCTATGGCATTGATGTGTGGTAACGAGTTTGATGTGCCACTGCGATGTCTAGACGATACCATACTAAAAACTGATCCCTTCTTTTAAGTTATGCCACATATTTCTTTTCTCCCCATTCTTATTCAGTACCTCCTCGTTAGTTATACACTCGTATTCAGAAAAAAAACAGAACTCCTTGAACGACTGGAGATAGGATGTTCATATTCTGCGAACATGTACATTAGTATTTTCTGCAGAAATGATTAGCATTTGAGCAATGTCGGCCAACGAGTTCAGCTCAACATCAATATCGCGGCGCAACACCATCTACGGGTAAATCGTGCGCATGGCTCTCGTTGCCGCTATAAAGCTAAGGTAATGGGACATTGTCACCTGAGCAGACGTACAAGATGCTTCGTAGGCGTATACGCGAACAGTACTGGCAATTCTGTGCGTTCGAAAGAAAGCGCATTATTGGCATGAGTGAAGCTGATGTATCCATCAGTGTATTGATGCTCATGTGGGCCGAAGTGTTTCGGCAGTGCAATGTGTGCAGTGGTTCACGGAAGCTGTTGAAACGACAGGATGGGTCAGGTCGTATCACCCATACCACCCGCAGGAAAGATCGACACCTCATTCGAATGGCATTATAGGACAAATCTGCGTCCTCCTAGGCTCTGATGCACTAGTGAAACACTGTAACACATCGTACACTATCAGGCGTGACTGTATGGGTTACATATCCGTCGTCCACTTCTACGCCTGCCTTTGACGAATGTGCAGAAACATACTGGACAGCAGTGGTGCACAGAACGACAACACTGGGGACAGTAATGGCATCAGTGTTTTCGGACGAATCTAGGTTCTGTTTGCTTGAAAATGATAGCCAGATTATGGTACACCGCTAACAAGGTGAGCGGGGTCACAATGACCGTATTCGTACAAGACATACAGCGCCAATTTAAGGCCTTATGATATAGGGTGCTAGTGGGTACAGCCACAAATCACAGTTGGTGCGTGTCCAGGGCACTGCGACCTGTGTTATCTATGACTATGACATCCTGCGACCGTAACCATATTCTTTCTGTGCGACACCCTAGACGCCATTTCTCAGCAAGACAATGCACGACCAGATGTTGCTGCACGAACACGTGTCTTCTTGGTGTCATAGGATGTCAGCCATTTGCCCTGATCCACCATGTCACCAGAAGTGTTGCCAATTGAAAATATGTGGGATATGGTGAAACGACGGGTGCAGCGCTAAGACCCAGTGCCAACCACCATAGATGAATGTTGGAACCACATGAATGCAGCATGGATGGCTGTACTACAGGAGTCCGCATCTCGTGGTCGTGCGGCAGCGTTCTCGCTTCCCACGCCCGGGTTCCCGGGATCGATTCCCGGCGGGGTCAGGAATTTTCTCTGCCTCGTGATGGCTGGGTGTTGTGTGATGTCCTTAGGTTGGTTAGGCTTAAGTAGTTCTAAGTTCTAGGGGACTGATGACCATAGATGTTAAGTCCCATAGTGCTCAGAGCCATTTGAACCATTTGTACTACAGGACGGCATTCGCGCCTTATATGGTTCGATGCAACCACGCATGGAACAAGCTACCAGGGGCCACGGAGGACCCTGTGCCTACTAGGCAACAGCAGACATTCTGAACCGAGGTGACTGAAATGTTAATCATTTCTGCAGAACATACTAATGGAGATGTACTGTGAATTTGAATGTCCTGTCTGTAGTCGTTCAAGGTGCTCTGTTTTTTACGAACATGAGAGTATAATCTTCCCACAACTCTTCAGCATTCTTCTGTAGCATCAAATTTCAAAAGTTTCTATTCTCTACTCGTCTGAGCCGTTTATCGTCCTCGCTTCACTTCCGCACAAGGCTATACTCCAGACAAATACCTTCAGGAAAGGCTTCTTGACACTTAACTCTTTATTCGAAATTACTCTTCTTTAAATTTCCTTCAGGACCGCTTTTCTTGCTGTTGCCAGTATACATTTTACACTGTCAAGTCACTTCAACGTGATCACCTGTCAAAAGCCTAAATAATCCCCTTTTGCAGTGCGGAGTGCTGCGAGATAGGCAGGAAGAGAGTCAATGCGGTTGTGAAAGATACCGGCAGGAATGTGGAGCCATGACGCCTACAATGTCATGGCCAGCTGCATAATGTTTCTCTATTAAGGATTCATGGTGTGAACAGAACAATCGAGGCTCTCCCATAGATTCTCGATTGAGTTTTAATTCGGGAAGTTTGATGTCCAGGGGAATAGGGCAAACTCATCCTGCTGCTCTTTCAACCACGCATGTTCATTGCGAGCTGTGTGACACATAGCACTGTCTTGGTGGCAGATGCCATCGTACCGAGGGAAATCAAACTACTAGTAGGTGTTGACATGGTCCACAAGGATAGGTGTTATTTGTGTTTACACTTTGTGCCTTCCATTAAGACGAAATCACGCAGAGAATGCCACGAAAACATTCCACAGACCATAACGCGCCACCCTCCGCCTTGGGCCATTCCGACGATTGTTGCAGAGTATTTACAAATCAGCCTCACGCAAGAAAATGAGACAGCTGATAGGACTTAAGACAATCTCGATCTGACTCTATCCATTATTGGCAACAAAATAGATTTCAACATTTTTCGAAAAGCAACCTATTCCGACAACATCATCTCAGCTGATTCCATGCATTCTCAGGCCCGTAAAATGGCCTTCTTTCACTCGAGTATCCATCGAGCCCTTTCCATTCCGCTTTCATCAGTCAATTTACAGAACGAATTAAAGGTTCTCGAAAACATCGGTCAGAATAATGGATATAATCCCAGCATATTGAGACAGTTGTTTAACCAAAAATGAAGAAGAAAACCATGAAACAAGACTACCACCCTTTCCAGTTCAGGTACCCACAATCAAGACCAGGCAACGAAATACTTATCCGTTCCCTTTCCCTTTATAGGTAACGTATCCTAAAAGGTAGGCCGTTTATTAAAAAATCTAGGGTGTTAAGTTTCATACTCTACCACCAACAACTTTAAAAGGAATTTAGCCCATTCTCTTGATAAAGGTAGTGCTAAATTATCTCTGTCAGCTGTGTATAAGATCACTTGTGCTGAATGTCCCTGTTATTACATAGGCCAGATAGGAAGGGCCCTGTCTGTTAGGTTTAAAGAGCATCTGCCGACTGAAAGCGGTGATGGAACACGAGGATCTGCATTTGCTGAACATCTTGTCGAAATCGCCCATGCTCCCTAGCCTCTGAAAGATGCAGAACTTTTGCATAATGAATCAAAGGATGTACATTAGACACCCTTGAAGAATTGTAAAGATTTAAACATCTTATTATTGATAGAGAAAATTCACTTAATGATCAGCTGCAACTAAAAAATAGAAATTATTTCGAAGGATTTCAACCTTTACTCCAGTGGAATTGACCCACATTCTGCTTCGAATGGCCGATGCTGTTTCCTACTGCTTTGTCCCTTTATTATAGTGCGAGTGTACATTGTGTCTCTATGTATTTTGTATTATACTGGTAATGACACCTAGTTGCTAAGATGTTTCGTAATTTGTCTGTTTTATGTTCAAGATTTTTATGCTTCGCACGCTTGTGTTTCCGATACTAATTTATTAGTTACTGTAGTAGGGCTTCGCCCTCTTATTGTAATATCTGAATGTAAATTATCATGCCCTGACTTTGTAGCTAGTTCTCAGGTTAATTGTTTAATGTACAGTACCAGCAGGTAGGTTTGTCCATTTGTAGGGATGCTTCCCATCACAATTTGTCTACAATTTACATTTGCTCTAAGAAATTTTGAGACAGCTTGTCTCTAGGGCTTACTGGCCGCGCCTCACCGCGGAACTGCTCGCGACACCTAGTTCCCTTGTTGCTTACGTGTGACTCTTATTCCTGGCCGGTGTAGCTCCGCCTACGTTTGTCCTAATGTTTTTAGTTTTGACAGACATAACCTTATGACTATGCGTCTTTATTCTGTTCTAATTTTATTCTGTGACATGGCCAACGTTTGGCCCTCAAAATAATTTAATTTTTGTAAGTGCCACGATTTTCTTTAGTCTGTTATGAAATCGTTAGATTGATGAGGTATTTCAGTGTGTAACATATGTCCGTATGAGTTAATTTATAGGTACTGAAGAAGGTACCATTATTGGCATCGAAACCTAGGTAAACTAACAAAATTTTACCTGCAACTGAATGCTGACTTTCTTAATTTCTGTGCAGGGTGTTTCACCTTTTCGACGCCACTCACTCAACGTCCAGTTGTGGCAGTGGCGTGCAAATTCCAGCCTTTGTCGCCCACGAACAGCAGTCTGCATGGGTGCGTGAGCCAGGCACCTGCTGAGAGGCCCCCTACGCAGCTTCTTTCGCTGAATGGTCGTTTAAAAGACGCTGTTGGTAGCAACCAGTTGCGCAGGAGAGCTTCTGTAAAGCTTGGAAGGTAGGAGACGAGATACTGGCAGAAGTAAAGCTGTGAGGACCGGGCGTGAGTCGTGCTTCGGTAGCTCAGATGGTAGAGCACTTGCCCGCGAAAGGCAAAGGTCCCGAGTTCGAGTCTCGGTCGGGCACACAGTTTTAATCTGCCAGGAAGTTTCAGTTGCGCAACAGTTGCGCGTCTATTCGCCACTGCACATCTCCGCAGTCGTTTTCGTCCCTGTCACCTATGGCCCTTGGTACACCAGAGTTGCCTGGACGCCAGTTTTGCATAGCAACAGTTTCTCGTGCATGGTATACTTCAACTACGACAGCAAGCGAACAGTTTAAAAACTTACCAGTTCATCCACTCTTGGCCCGAAAGCCAACGATCTTCACCTTTTCGTCATCAGATAAATCGCTTCATTTCCACATTACAACGACTGCATTGTTTTCCACGTCCCACCAAAACGCTTTCCACTGCTAGCATTTCCACCTGTCGCCTGCGGGTAGTTACTGCACATTGACATCGAACATAGACGGCGATGACATTATTGCGGCTGGACCGTGTGTATCCTGTCTACTTGCGGTATCACCAGTTATTTTACTCCCCAAAAACCAAAACTCATCTACTATTTCTAGTGTCTCGTTTCCTAACTTGATTCCCTTATCATCACCTGATTTGCCTACATTCCACTACCCTCGATTTGCTTTTGTTAAGCTTCATCTAATATCCTCCTCTCAAATTCTGTCCATTCCGTTCAACTTCTCTTCTACGTCCTTTGCCGTCTCTGACGGAATTACAATGTCATCGGCAAACGCCAAAGTTTTTATGTCTTCTCCTTGAAATTCAGTTCCTTCTCCAAATTTTGTCTATGCTTTCTTTTACTGCTTGCTCAGCTTAGTCAGGAGTTGTGTTGCCCGCAGTGGTGAGAAAGGCTTCATTGTCGGCAAGGGGGTAGATTGGCTGGGCGAGACTGAGAGATGCCCTCGTGTTTCGCTTCCTCCAAACCAGCCGGTGAGGTGGCCACAGTATCCAGAAAGGCCGTCTCAGCTGTCTCTTGTGTCAACGTTAGGTTCCTGTTCTCGTCTTGTTCAGACTTCTTTGGTGTATGTACAATTGATAACAATCACAATCTCCCAATATTTCTGCAAATCTTGACGAATGAAAAAAAAAAAAAAAATAAATGTGTGTGAATTCCTAAGGGACCAAACTGCTGAGTCATCGGTCCCTAGACTTGCACACTATGTAAACTAACTTATACTAAAAACAACAAAGACACCCATGCCCGAGGGACGACTCGAATCACCGGCGGTAGGGGCAGCGCAATCCGTGACATGGTGCCTCAAACCGGCGGCCACTCAGCGTGGTCTTGACAATTGACGTTAAGCATTCACAGGGTTCCGATTGAAATAGTTTCCTTTCTGGTCCCACCCTTCCAGGGCTTCATGTCCAACAGGGGCAAGTAGGAAAACTCCGAGTCAAATCGCATAGTCTCTGCTTCCGCGAAGTCCGCTCCGTGACCAGCAGATGGAGTAACGAGGGTATTCGCTGGCCACGCCGTAGTTCTGCTTCGTTTCCCTCCTCGTCTCTCCTTCGCCCCCTCCCACTCCCTGTCTCACCACATGAAACGCTTTTTTTTTAATCCTCATCTCTGCTCAACCTGTATACCTGTTTATTGATACCAACATTGTTTTCGATTAAATGTACACATTTCAATAGTCCCTTGTTCCGTAATACAAATCAAAACTTGGAACACAAGCATCTCCACAGTATGAAGACGTAAATCTTATGGAGATGTTGCTCAGTGCAGTCCAAACCACATCTCTTCGTGATTTCCTATCATATATCTCCGTCCCCTTCCAGCTTTAGTACTCTCCAATCTTTATTTGTCCTTCTTCTTGCTCTACGTCTTCTTTCTCCGCATGTACTTTGTACTTTCTCTCTAACTTCTCTTCGACCTTCCTCAGTTTTCCCCTGTCATGAAGCTACGTCCCTACGAAAATGGGCCCAGGTAACGCAAATCGACTGTCATATTCTAATTACGTTACTGGCGACTAGCAACAATCAGGATTATTTTCCTAAGCTGTCGGTGTGTCATGAAAAGCATTCCACAATGTACGATTGCCGTCATCAGTGTGGAAGAGGAGGCCATACGTTACGGGTTGCGTCTGTCTCATTCAATTGCTCACACGAGTGAATATGTAAAACAACGTCCTACCAATACTTGAAAACAGATAAAAATAATAATTAAGCTGGCAAACCTCGCTTATTTTCATTCCTCCATGTCATACGGGGACCCTTTTTTGGGATAACTTAACAATCCATGCAAGGGACATTAGCTTATTTCTTTTTTTGTAGTTGTATATCTATGCATACATCCACATTCTGCAACCCGTCTTACGGCGTGTGGCCGTGCAGATAATTCCACGAAAAGAACAATTGATGAAAAATATCCGTGTGGTCTTAAATCTCTCTAATATCACCTTCGTTATCATTTTTCGAGATACGGTAGGAGAAATATATTCACTGAGGAGAAAAAACTAATATCGTGTCAGACCTCCTGTTGCCGGGCTTAGTGCAGTATCTCGATGTGGCGCGCACTCATCGTTGGAAGTCCCCAGCCTCTATAGCCGTCCACAATTGCGAAAGTGTTGCCGGTGCAGAAGTTCGTGCGCGAGCTCACCTCTCGATTACATCTCATAAATGTTCGATGGGTTTCATGTCGGGTGAACTGGGTGGGTAATTCATTCGCCCAAATAGTCCAGGATGTCCTCAAAACCAATTACGAACAATTGTGGCCCGGTGACATCGCGCATTGTCATCAATAAAAATTTCATCGCTGTTTGGGAACATGAATTCCATGAATGACTGCAAATCGTCTCCAAGTCGCCGGTCAGTAATAGGTTCAGTTGGACCAGACGACGTAGCCCATTCCTCGGAAACACAGCCTACGCCATTATACAGCCACCACCAGGTTGCATAGTGCCTTGTTGAGAACTTGAGTCCATCGCTACTTGGAGCCTGCGCACACTCGAATCCTACCATCCTCCTCTTACCTTCTGAAATCTGGAGTCATTTGACCAGGCCACGGTTTTCCAGTCTCCTAGGGTCCAAACTATATGGTCACGAGCCCAGGAGAGACGTTGCAGGCGATGTCGTAGTGTCAGCAGAGGCACTTTCACCAGTCACCTGCTGTCATAGCCCTTTAACGCCGAATTTCACCGCACAGTTCTAACGGTTACTTCATCGTACGTCCCGTGTTGATTTCTGACTTTATTTCAAGCAGTGTTGCTTGTCTGTGAGCACTGACTACTCTATGCAAACGCTGTTGCTCTCGGTCGTTAACTGAAGGCCATCGACCACTGCATTGTCCGTGGTGACAAGAAATGTCTGAAATTTCGTATTCGCGGCACATCTTGAGACTGTGGATCGTGGTATATTGACTTCTCTAAGACTTCCGAATTGGAGTGTTCCATGCGTCTAAATTTCTCCAACTATCATTCCGCTTCAGAGTCTGTGCCGCCAAACCCACGTCGGAAATTGTTTCATACGGACCAACTGAGTAAAAATGACGGCTCTACCAGTGCACTGCTCGTTTATACTTGTGCACCCAGTACTACCACTATTTAAGTCTTCCAGAAAACTTTTGGTAGCCGCGTTAGCTGTTAGCAGTTCCTTCTTAACAGGATAATTTTTTTTAATATTTCTATCATGTATCTAAGTTGTGGATGCCCAACCGTAAAATCATATCTTCTAGGAACGTACGGTCTTGGAATTTTGACTGTAAACCGCACCGTGATGCACGAGATCTCTTTTGCAGCGTCTTGAGCTGGATGAAGCTCTTCGTGATGAAAGGCGTTTCTTCTTTCCATCTGCTGTATTTCTTCCATCAATCCTGTTTGGTAAGGTTGCCAGACGAGCAATATTCAGCTATTGTCCGCCATTTATTCTTGATAATGGATTAAGGATGGTTCAGCCTTTTTTCAGGTAGACAGATAATTGTTTTGTGTCTTATCGCCCAAACGTGTTTCACCACAGTTGTGGCATCCTCAGAGGTGTTTTCTTATTTCATTTTCCAGCAATACACACAAACAGATTATTTTTAGGTTAGGAAATATGCTGCATCAGATTTGGTTGCTATTTAAATTATATATGCACTTTACCTTTTATTTTACATTGTGCGTTTCCCGCGGCTGCGAACCAGAATTAGTCACAGGTCTAAATTAGTACACCATGTCATCTGCAAACATGAGGGATGTTAGGAAATCGTCTGCAGTACATTATTGTTTATTACCCAAACTTCAAAAGATATGTTCTGGTAAAATTCGTGGCATAAGCTCATTTTTGGCATTACCATTGTAATGTTTGACTAGTTCTGACTTGTGCATATGCCACGAATTTTGCCAGAACATACATTTTAAAGATTGAATAATAAACAGAAATTCATTGCAGACGTTTTTTGGCATCCCTTATGTTTGCGAAAGACGTGGTGTACAAATTTAGACCAATGGTTGATTTTGGTTGGCGCCTCCAAAACACACACAATGTAAAGTAAAATGGAAAGTCCATATATAATTAAAAGGCAAATCTGATGTGTCATATACCCTGTGCTAAAAGTAAACTGTATGTATGTAGGTACGTCAGCAAGCCGACCGGTGTGGCCGTGCGGTTCTAAGCGCGTCAGTTTGGAACCGCGTGACCGCTACGGTCGCAGGTTCGAATCCTGCCTCGGGCATGGATGTGTGTGATGTCCTTAGGTTAGTTAGGTTTAAGTAGTTCTAAGTTCTAGGGGACTGATGACCTCAGTAGTTAAGTCCCATAGTGCTCAGAGCCATTTGAACCACCAGCCATACTTCAGCAAAACAAAATTTTTAAAAAAGTTTCTGAGGATGCCACAAATGTGGCGAAACGTGTTTGGATGATAAAACAGAACGATAATTTGTGTACCTGCTGAAAGGCGGACCCAACCTTAAATCATTCTTATTTTTTTGAACAAATGCTACCTCGTTGAGGATCTCCCCGCTATGGTTCAACGTACCGTAAAGAACACCTAATTTAATTTTAAAAAAGACAAAAAAATGAAAACTACATCGCACAGGTGAGGCAGAGATGTTTCTGCGAGTCATGCACAAGGGAAGCCGCTGGGCAGCTCATAATGGTGTTTCTGGCTTATGAGAGACGTCGGCGTAAATAAGGCGGGTGGAGTCATTACCGCAACAAAGATTCGACCGGCGAGTCGGACTGCGGGAGTTGGAAGCTGCCGCTGCGGCTATCTCTGACGGACAAGGTCGACTACTCGCTCAGTTTCGCTTCTTCAGAAAAAAAAAAATAAAAAAAATAGAAAGACAGCGAAAGTGAGTAGTCGCGGGAAAGGGCGCAACGTAAATTTCCTTCCCGGGCCGTAAATGTGCCACAAGGCGCACAAAACGCTGTATAAAAATATCAGTAGTGTGACATAAAGCGGCGAGACGTATTCATAGGGCATGGGTGCGGGGGAGGCGGAGAGGGGTGGGGAAGTCTCCGATACCGCACTGGCCCGAGCCGCGCTGCAGTAAATCAGCTGGGGGAACGCCCCACTGCCAGGACACCGTTACCGCCGCCATTTGCTGCACACGCCGACAAACGAGCGCCGTGATGGATGAGTGCAGCGAGCAGGCGTCGAACTGGTGTTTATGTTCCTGCGGAGTGCGACAGCGGTCGAGCACAGGGACCGCGTGTAAGCAACGCAATAAAATAGCCTGGAAGCTGTTTCCAGAAACTATGGGCAAACCGTCAAGGCGGGCGAACTGGTCTCACATCGGTAAAGCATTAAAAGCTGTCGCTGTGTTTCGCAACTCCTGCCGCTGCGTTGCCACAACTTCGAAGTCGTAATGACCCAGAACCGCTGAATCGAGGTGTATCCACTCTGCTGTTACACAATACGAAGATCTCGCAAAGGCCTTTTGACCCACAGGCTACTGCCGAGAACGTAAGTTCCGAAGAGGCACCAGCTGCAATAGGACACAGCCGGAGAGAACGAGAAACAATCTGAGGCTGGAAAATTACAGCCAACCAGCAGCAGAATTAAGGATTTATTAACCCTTTAGCTTGGTTTCCACAAACACAGATTTGTCTTCTTCAGAAGGAAAGTGGACTCGTAGACTCATATTGACATAAAAGGATGTTGGATCGAAAAGGTTCTTATCTAGTACAGTCTGCGTATCAATCACAAATATCAACAGCTAAAATCCATAATTGAAGGAAACAGCCCAACGCTATACGGCTTTGTCGTAAAACTTTCTTCTACGAGTCCATTTTCCTTTTGAAGAAGACAAATTTGTATTTGTCCAAAACAAGATATTTTCAAACCCTATCGAGTTGCTACGTGCACCATTGCTGAAGCGCAGCTATGTTCTTTTTAAAAAAATAAGAGATTATCTGTGGAGGGATAAGAAGGGGGTGGCGAGGTGCACGAAGGCCAAATAATATTAGATGAATACAAGGAGATCTCAAGAGAATTCACCAATAAGGCGTATCTACATCGACATCTACGTGGATATTTTGCAAATCACATTTAAGTGCCTGGAAGAGGGTTCAGCGAATCACCTTCACAATAACTGTTCAAAAATTGGTTCAAATGGCTCTGAGCACTATGGGACTCAACTGCTGTGGTCATCAGTCCCCTAGAACTTAGAACTACTTAAACCTAACTAACCTAAGGACATCACACACATCCATGCCCGAGGCAGGATTCGAACCTGCGACCGTAGCGGTCTCGCGGTTCCAGACTGTAGCGCCTAGAACCGCACGGCCACTCCGGCCGGCTCACAATAACTGTCTATTATTCCAATGACGTACAGCACGCTGAAAAAACGAACATCCATATCTTTCCTTGCGAGCTCTGACTTCCCTTGATGATCGTTTCTCCCTATATAGGTCGGCGTCTACAAAATATTTTCACATTCGGAGGAGAAAATTGGTGACTTAAATTGATTTAATGATGTCCGCCCCAGATCCTGAATCAGTGACGCTCTCTGCCCTATCTCGCGATTATACAAAACGTTTCGCCCTTCTTTGAACTTTCTCGATGGACTCCGTGAATCCTGCCTGGTAAGGATCCCACACCGCGCAGCAGTATTCTAAAAGAGGACGGACAAGTGTAGTGTAGGCAGTCTCCTTAGTAGGTCTGTTACATTTTCTAAGTGTCCTGCCAATAAAACGCAGTCTTTGGTTAGCCTTTCCCACAACATTGTTCCTTCCAATTTAAGTTATTCGTAATTGTAATACCTAGGTATTTAAATCAATTTACGGCCTTTAGATTTGACTGCTTTATCGTGTAACCGAAGTTTAACGAATTCCTTTTAGCACTCATGTGGATGAATTCGCACTTTTCGTTATTTAGGGTCAACTGCCAATTTCTGCACCATTCAGATATCTTTTCTACATCGTTCTGCAATTTGTTTTGATCTTCTGATGACTTTATTAGTCGAGAAACGACAGCGTCATCTGCAAAAAAACCTAAGACTGCTGCTCAGATTGTCTCCCAAATCGTTTAAGGAATAGCACAGGGCCTATAACACTACCTTGGGGAACGCCAAAGATCACTTCTGTTTTACTCGATGGCTTTCCGTCAATTACTACGAACTGTGACCTCTCCGACAGGAAATTACAAATCCAGTCACATAACTGAGACGATAATCCATAAGCACGGGATTTCACTACAAGCCGCTGACGTGGTACAGTGTCAAAAGAATTCTGGAAATCTAGAAATACGAAATCAATTTGATATCCCTTGTGAGTAGCATTCAATAGATCATGTGAGTAAAGAGCTAGTTGTGTTTCACAAGAATGATGTTTTCTAAATCCGTGTTGAATGAGTGTCAATAGACTGTTCTCTTCGAGGCAATTCATAAAGTTAGAACACAATATATGTTGGAAAATCCTGCTGCATATAGATGTTAACGATATGGGCCTGCTATTACTACCTTGCTTTCCGTAGATGGCGAAGACACTGTAGGAGGAAAATGGAAAAGGTAGATAGCTTGACGAAACGAGGTTATTGGTCTCCAGGTTAAACACTGTATAGAGACTATGTCATCGTTCTTCCTTTTACCGTGACTCACACCCTTCCCTGTGTACATTCTGTCATTTTCGTTCCAAGGGACTTCAGAAAGTGAGCTACACATATCGTCCCACGCTAAGACCATTGCGGAATAGGAGTGTGGCGTTGTCAGAATAAAGTACGAGTTCTGAGTTCCACGCGGACACAGTTCTGTATCAGACAACAAGTGTCTGGAGTAGTTGTTAGACCGGTTACTTGTGTTACAATGGCAGGTTATCGAGATTTGAGTGAGTTTGAAAGTAGTGTTACAGTCGGCACACGGACGATGGCACACAGCCTCTCCGAGGAAGGAATTTCACGAGTGTACCATGATATCAGGAAGCTGGTAAAACATCGACATCGCTGCGGCTGGAAAAAGATTCCCCACGAATAGACCAAGCCGACTGAAGAGAATAGTTCAACGTGACAGACGTGCAACCCTTTCGCGAATTGGGGCAGATTTCAATGCTGAGCAATGAAAAAGTGTCACCATGCGAACCATTCAACGTAACATCATCGATATGGGCTTTTCGAGTCGAAGGCCAACTTGTGTACCCTTGATGACGTAAAGCTTTACGCCTAGTTTGGGCCCGTCAACACCGACATTGGACTGTTGATGACTGGAAACTTGTTTCCTGGTCGGACCAATCTCGTTTCAAATTGTATTGAGCGGATGTACGTGTACGGGTGTGGAGAGAACCTCATGAATCCATGGACCCTGCATGTCAGCAAGGGACTGTTCAAGCTGGTGGAGGCTCTGTAATGGTGTGGGGCATGTGCAGTTTGAGTGAAATTGGACCCCTGATGCGTCTAGATACGACTCTGACAGGTGACACATGTGTAAGCATCCTGTCTGATCCCCTGCATCCATTTATGTGCATTGTGCATTACGACGGACTTGGGCAATTCCAGCAGGACAAAGCGACATCCCACACGTCCTAAATTGCTACAGAGTGGTTTCAATAACACTCTTCTTAGTTTAAACGCTTCCGCTGGCCACCAGATTCCCTCGACATGAAGATTATTGAGTATATCTGAGATGCCATGCAACGTGCTGTTTAGAAAAGATTTCCACCTCCTCGTACTCTTACGGATTTATGGACAGCCCTGTAGGCTTCAAGGTATCGATTCTATCCAGCACTACTTCATACATTAGTCGAGTCCATGCCACGCCGTGTTGCGGCACTTCTGCGTGCTGACTGGGCACTACACGATAATAGGCATCTGTATCAGTTTCTCTGATTCTTCAGTGTAATTTACAGCATTGTGCGCAATAAGTTAGCTGAAATGAACTGACCTGCACGAAGTCCCGACCAGAGCCCATAGGCATCGGTAAGAAGGTCGACTTCACTCCAGATTCCAGCGCCGAACATTACTACCTACTCTTGCTCCCGTTTTTGACGAAGAATGGGCTGCCATTCCTCCACAGATATTCAGATATTGAAAGTGTCCCCAGAAGAGTTCAACCAGTCACAAAGCGAAGAGTGTAGGAAACCACATTAATGTCCATTTATAGGTGTCCAGATACTTTTGATGGGATAGCGTAATTTTAATTCTGTTACGTTCGACTCCAAAGGAAACAAAATATGTGTGTTTTATACAATTTTTTTTGAATTGAAAGAACTACACCACTAAGTGAAATATCCCTGTCAATATAGACTAAGTCTTTTGCGTCGACGTATGTGCAGTTCAACACGTGAGCTGGTGCCCAGGGGAAAGTAAGCATTAATGGTTCAAATGGCTCTGAGCACTATGGGACTTAACTTCTGAGGCCATCAGTCCCCTAGAACTTAGAACTACTTAAACCTAACTAACCTAAGGACTTCACACACATCCATGCCCGAGGCAGGATTCGAACCTCCGACCGTGGTGGTCACGCGGTTCCAGACTGTAACGCCTAGAACAGCTCGGCCACCCCGGCCGGCAAGCATTAATGGCTTGCTCTTGTTTCGTGTGCTTGGCTGTACTAGCCAACCTAGAAACGTACTACTCACAATAGTTACAATTATTAGTCTGCAAATGAAGTAAATACTAACTGTTGATCGGTAAACTATCTTCAGTCACCAACAATAATTCCTGCATTTATACCCCTAACACCCTGTATAGTTTAAGAAGACATGAAGTCACAGTAGCCGGCCGGGGTGGCCGAGCGGTTCTAGGCGCTGCAGTCTGGAAACGCGCGACCGCTACGGATACTCTATGTTGACATTGAGAGGCTACTACTCAATCAAGAAGCTCCTCAATTTGCCTCACAAGGGCTGAATGCACCCTGCTTGCCAACAGCGCTCAGTAAACCCGGACGGTGACCCATCCAAGCACTAGCCAAACCAGAAAGCGCTTAACTTTCGTGATCTGATAGAAACCGGTATTACCAGAGCGACAAGGACGTACTGAAATATACACAGGAGTTGAAATTTCAGAAGCATTCGAAATCAGGCTCAAACACGGTTAATCCCAGCTGCATTCCGGTTTCTCATGTACTGCGTATTGTGACTGCTACTTGCACCTCGAGCTGCCGCACATTTCAGCAGCAGCGCAGTTGGGTGTCTTTGTTTCACTCAGGCGTTTCCTCGCCAGCAGTTAAGATCGGCGCGTCAGGGAGTTTATATGAAGGCGGGCGGTGATCGGCGCGACCCAGTCTCGGCCGCCGCGGTCGGCGTGTGAAATACAGCGACGCAGCGCCGGCTACACCCAAGCCGTTAACCGCGGCGAGACGGGCGAGGCGCGGTCCGCCACCGCCACCACTCTACGCTCTGCAACGAGAGGGCGCGCCGGCCCCTTCTCCTCCAGAGTCCCGTTCCCAGTGCCACGCCGTCCGTCAGCACTCGTTACCCCGCGTGTGGCCACCAGCGTTACTCATTAAACAGTTAAGCAGTAAGCTAATGACCAAAAATGGCAAAGGGGGCCTTTATTCGAACCTCAAGGATAAGAATAGGACTCCGTGACATCAGAACATGTTGTAGTGATGATTTTATTGTTGGCATAGACCACGTGTTGGGAAGCTATCATTTTTATTTTTTTAATTTTTTTATTTTATTTTATTTATTTATTTATTTATTTATTTTTGCTATCGTTTCAGCCTGCTATGGACCACAAAGATTTTTATCTCTTCCCTGATCGTGTTTTCCTCTTTTGCCAGAACATTTTCATTTTGGCTGACTGTGCTTCTTTTCTCTGCTTTGACATCTGAGGTCATCAGTCCGCTAGACTTAGAACTAACCTAAGGACATCACACACATCCATGCCCGAGGCAGGTTTCGAACCTGCGTCCGTAGCAACCGTGTGGTTCCGGACTTAAGCGCCTAGAACCGCTCGACCACAGCGGCCGGCTTTCCCATACAAAGTGACAGTCGTGCAAGAACTGAAAAATACTGATCATGGCAAGAGATTGCATAATTGTCAATGGTTCAAAAATTTCGTTCAACAGAATGGAAGGGATATTCTTAATGAAACTTCTTTCTCTGATGAGGCGTGGTTTCATTTATCCGGGTACATGAACTTGTAACCTCCCCACGATAAGAATACGTAACCTACCAACGGATAAGTTCCGTAACTTACCCGTAATAAAATGTGACTAATCTGTCAGTAAAATTGTGGCTCACCTATAACCTTTCAATAATTGACTGTGAATTTAAACTGGTAAATTTTGGACGTCAGCAGTGCTGCGTCATGGCACTGAAAGATCATTCTGAATAAATTGAAAATTCTGACCTCGATAAGGTCGCCGGATAACGCATATATATCTGCTCCTATAAGACATTTTTCTGACACAGCTCAGTGCAATGCTGGCCAATAGATCTCTCATGTATAAAAAGAAACAACTGATTTGTCTTGACAATAATCAGGATGACCATGGATTGGAGAAATTAGTAAATTCTTTAAATTAAGAGGAATGATTGTCAAAAGTTAGTTTTTATAAAAAAGATTATTATTAAGAGATTTTTTTAAACATTTACATGGGACTTGATATAACAATACTACATATGTGCGAGGCTCCTTTTAACTTATATTATATCGCTCAGGCTCCGCCATCGCTCCCACGACCGGCCCAGCCAACTCCATACACCAGACTGCTCGCTACTACTACTCCTACTGCTACACAGTTCCTACTGCAGTTAACACTGCTGTCTGGTCTGAGATTCTCTTATAGCTTACATATCGCAGGCAGCGCGTGAGCAGTCCATCGAAATTACATCTGCTCGAGTGCGCTAGCAACAAATTTCTTAATCATGGACCTCTTACATACTCGCAAAATTCTCGTATGTGGAGTACTGCAAATCCATGGTGTATTCATGAGGACCACTTCATTCTGTGAAAACAGGAGTTTGGATTGCAATTTATAGACGTCGGATTGTTGGTTCCATATTTTTCGACGAAACAATAAACGCACAACGATTCTGCAGCGATATTCTGTACCCATCCATAGGAGAACCTGTGTTAAGTGAAATACTGAACGGTTATTTTCAACAACATGGTGAAACTTCGCATACAGCTCGCGTTTCAATGTCACTGCTGGCTGATGTTTTTGATGATCGCATAATTTCACAAGGACTTTGGCCTCCGCGATCGCCTGACCTAACACCACCTGAGTTTTTCTTCTGGGGTGCAGCGAAAGCAACTGTCTATAAAACCGTCCAAAATCGATCGATGAATTGAAAACTGCAATATCCACTTTCACTGCTTCTCTTACAGAAGAAATGTTAGAGCTTGTGTTTGGAAACATAATTAGACGAACTGAATTGTGTATTCAACAGCAGGAGTGACACTTTCAATATTTAATGTGAAAATTTGTAAGTAAAAATGAATATTCGATAAATTAATAACTTGTATTTCACTGAGTTTCGTTTCGGTATATTCATTGCGGCATACGCCACACGCGGCTAACAATCATACGGCACTGCGGAGAGACTTTTTGATCACCCCGTCTAACACTTTTATTCAAAAAAATATTTACTCTGAAGTCACCACAGCTTATGATGGTCTCCAGGACATTGCAAAAGTTGGGAAATTGTCATTAATACGGTGTGTAATCACCATGTGCGGCAATGCATGGACTGCAAAGTGCTCTCATGGTGGCCACCAGTACGGATGAATACTGCTGGATGGTAGTTGGAACCTGTGTACGCTCTGCCATACGTCGCCCCAATGCACTTCACACATCCTCGCTGGGTTTTAAGTCAGAGTAACGGACAGGCCAGTCCATTCGCCGAATTTCCTCTCGTTCCAAGACCTCCTCCACCTGTGCAGTTCGATGCTGTCGTGCGTTCTCATCCATAAATATGAATGCAGCCTGCGAAGAAGCACACGGCGAGGGAATACAGAGTCGCAATAACATTGACTGGTTAATGTACTGCGATCAAAGATATCATGTACTGTAATGTTCTTGAGTGTATTACATACCCTTACAAGGCGAGAGGTGAGAATACGCAATACAGCCAGGAACAGTGGAGAACATGATCGTTCTGGTGGCCGATGTGTTGCAGTGTGGGAAGGTATAATGTTGTACGTGTGTACTGACCTCTTAGAAAGAGAGGGTCATCGACGAATGGAATAGCCTGCCAGTTCCTTCGACTTCAATCCAGTCGAGCACTTGTGGGATGCCTAGGAAGGTGTACTGCAGCACGTCCGCATGCACCAAAGACAACCTGTTGTTGTTGTTGTGGTCTTCAGTCCTGAGACTGGTTTGATGCAGCTCTCCATGCTACTCTATCCTGTGCAAGCTTCTTCATCTCCCAGTACCTACTGCAGCCTACATCCTTCTGAATCTGCTTAGTGTATTCATCTCTTGGTCTCCCCCTACGATTTTTAACCTCCACGCTGCCCTCCAATACTAAATTGGTGATCCCTTGATGCCTCAGAACACGTCCTACCAGCGGGCCCCTTCTTCTTGTCAAGTTGTGCCACAAACTCCTTTTCTCCCCAATTCTATTCAATACCTCCTAATTAGTTATGTGATCTACCCATCTAATCTTCAGCATCCTTCTGTAGCACCACATTTTGAAAGCTTCTATTCTCTTCTTGTCTAAACTATTTATCGTCCACGTTTCACTTCCATACATGGCTACACTCCATACAAATACTTTCATAAACGACTTCCTTACACTTAAATCTAAACTCGATGTTAACAAATTTCTCTTCTTCAGAAAGGCTTTCCTTGCCATTGCCAGTCTACATTTTATATCCTCTCTACTTCGACCATCATCAGTTATTTTGCTCCCTAAATAGCAAAACTCCTTTACTACTTTAAGTGTCTCAGTTCCTAATCTAATTCCCTCAGCATCACCCGACTTAATTCGACTACATTCCATTATCATAGTTTTGCTTTTTTGATGTCCATCTTATATCCTCCTTTCAAGACACTGTCCATTCTGTTCAACTGCTGTTCCAAGTCCTTTGATGTCTAATGTCATCGGCGAAACTCAAAGTTTTTATTTCTGCTCCATGGATTTTAATAGCTACTCCGAATTTTTCTTTTGTTTCCTTTACTGCTTGCCCAATATACAGATTGAATAACATCGGGGAGAGGCTACAGCCCTGTCTCATTCCCTTCCCAACCACTGCTTCCCTTTCATGTCTCTGGACTCTTATAACTGCCATCTGGTTTCTGTACAGATTGTAAATAGCCCTTCGCTCCCTGTATTTTACCCCTGACACCTTTAGAATTTGAAAGAGAGTATTCCAGTCAACATTGTCATAAGCTTTCTCTAAGCCTACAAATGCTACAAACGTAGGTTTGCCTTTCCTTAATCTTTCTTCTAAGATAAGTCGTAGGGTCAGTATTGCCTCACGTGTTCCAACATTTATACGGAATCCAAACTGATCTTATCCGAGGTCGGCTTCCACTAGTTTTCCCATTCGTCTGTAAAGAATTCGCATTAGTATTTTGCAGCTGTGACTTATTAAACTGATAGTTCGGTAATTTTCACATCTGTCAACACCTGTTTCTTTTGGATTTGAATTATTATATTCTTCTTGAAGTCTGGGGGTATTTCGCCTGTCTCATACATCTTGCTCACCAGATGATATAGTTTTGTCAGGACTGATTCTCCCAAGGCCGTCAGTAGTTCTAATGGAATGTTGTCTACTCCCAGGGCCTTGTTTCGCCTCAGGTCGTTCAGGGCTCTGTCAAACTTTTCACGCAGTATCATATCTCCCATTACAACCTCAGCTACATCCTCTTCCATTTCCATAATATTGTCCTCAAGTACATCAAGGCCACCCACGAGAACTCCTTCCACCTTTCTGCTTTCCCTTCTTTGCTTAGAACTGCGTTTCCATCTGAGCTCTTGATGTTCATACAAGTCGTTCTCTTATCTCCAAAGGTCTCTTTAATTTTCCTGTAGGCAGTATCTATCTTACCCCTAGTTAGATAAGAATCTACATCCTTACATTTGTCCTCTACCCATCCCTGCTTAGCCATTTTGCACTTCCTGTCGATCTCATTTTTGAGACGTTTGTATTCCTTTTTGCCTGCTTCATTTACTGCATTTTTATATTTTCTCCTTTCATCTTTTAAATTCAATATCTCTTCTGTTACCCAAGGATTTCTATTAGCCCTCGTCTTTTTACCTACTTGATCCTCTGCTGCCTTCACTACTTCATCCTTCAGAGCTACCCATTCTTCTTCTACTGTATTTCTTTCCCCTATTTCTGTCAATTGTTCCCTTATGCTCTCCCTGAAACTCTGTGCAACCTCTGGTTTAGTCAGTTTATCCAGGTCCCGCCTCCTTAAATTCCCACCTTTTTGCAGTTTCTTCAGTTTTAATCTACAAGATAACCTAGCACATGTCAATCGTGCGGGTGGAAGGCCACCCACGAGAACTCCTTACCTACCTTGTCGCCAGCCTGGGAGTACATTGCAGAGCAAGCTTTGCCTTCCGTGGTGATCACACTGGCTACTTGCTAACAGAATGTCATCAGCATGTTGTGCCCTTAGAATCCTATCATCAGTGTGTAAGATGCAGTGTCTTTTAGTTACATATTATTCATATGTACACTCAGTTCTTAGCTATGGCATTTTTTTTTTGGGGGGGGGGGGGGAACAAATGCACAAAATATGAACACAGTTTTCAAGCTACAGAAAAGAGCCATAAGAATAATAACAAAAAATACTAGTCAAGCTCATTGTAAAGATCTGTTTAGATCACTGGGGATTTTAGCTGCTCCATGTGAATACATTTACCACTCAGTTTGCACACATCAAAAATAACATTGATAATTGCTGCACAAACAGCTCTGTCCATGACCACGCAACAAGAGATAGGCTTAACTTACATTTACCAAGAAAAAATAAACATAAAACTCGAAACAGCCATTTCTTCCAAGGAATTTAACTGTACAATAAATTACTAAAAGAGATTAAAGAAATTGCAAAAATACACTTCTTTAAAAAGGCAGTTAAAAAGTAGCTGTTATGCATTACATTTTATACATTGAAGAATTACTTAGATAAAACAGAGTATGCGTTTGATAAAAAATGTTATACAGATAAATAATAATAATAATAATAATGATTATAAAACATCCAACATTCCACATAACACCTTCACTTTATGTTTTTCTTTTCTAGAAATACTTACCTCTACCTCTTTCTCAGCTCAACATCTCACTCATTATGGAGGGATGCTAACTCGGTTTTTCAGGATAGCAAATGGGACGTTGCGGTACAGAAAATGGCCCAGAGACCACTAGTGTGTGTGTGTGTGTGTGTGTGTGTGTGTGTGTGTGTGTGTGTGTGTGTATGTATGTGTGTGTGTAGTGAGTGAAATGTTATGAAACAATGTGTGAATAGTGTGTGCAGTGATTATTTGTAAAAAAAAGTATTGTATGCCAGGAGTAAAATCTAATGATTGTCTGTAACTAGAAGGCTGGAAATACATCTGTATACGAATTAGCTTATTTTAAATTGGTCTGAGCTTGTAAATACTTTGATATGTCCTATATCCTTGTAAATAGAGACCTACGCATGAATAAAGCTACTACTACTACTACTACTACCACTACTACTGAAAACCATATCCCGCCATTTGTAATGTGCAGGGCACCATCATAAATCACGGTGACGTCTTTGTAATTATTGACTTTGAATAAAAGTGTCATTTCTGGTCGTCTCATTGGGTGTTTCTGTCAGTCAGTTATCTTCTGCATTATACCTGTTCTTTGTACGTATTGTCCAAGTTTCAGCGAGCAGTGAAACACTACGCGGAAGTTACTTTCGTCCATAAGTTTTGTACACCAGTGTGTTAAGCCCATGACCTCTTTCAGCTTCATCGAGAAGTTCTCCTGCCATCTTATCACTGATCGACCTAACGATCTTACAGCACTGACGAGTCAGCATAATATGGCTTTTAGGATCCTCTTTGAGCCCATTCGTACTAAACGCTTTCTTGGCGAACCGCGGTAGCCGAGCAGTTCTAAGCGCTTCAGACCGGAACCGCGCGACTGCTACGGTCGCAGGTTCGAATCCTGCCTCGGGCATGGATGTGTGTGATGTCCTTAGGTTAGTTAGGTTTAAGTAGTTCAAAGTTCTAGGGGACTGATGACCTCAGATGTGAAGTCCCTTAGTGCTCAGAGCCATTTGAACCATTTTCTAAACGCTTTCTTCAGTTGTTTTGATTGTTCTGAATATAATATCTGATGGGTTTAACCTTAAGTTCCTTCAAGTCATCTTCATCCCTTTTGTGGTTCCGTTTGGTGTAGACAGCTACACGTTCCGAGAATTTCATTTCATAGTCTGTCAGTACTTTCGTTTTGTCCTAGACCCATTGCCATAGCACAACAGGCCTGGCTAAGCTGTTACGAGTTTGAAGGCTGTTATGGTGTGCTTCTGGACTAGGGAAGGTTTCATTACATTATTAATGATCCCATTGTTGTGTATATCTGGTGTCCTTTTCAGCTTGATCTCTTTGTTCCAGAAAGGATGGTTTTCAGCCTAAATATGTGAATGTGTTCACTCTTTCTAGAATCTTATTTTCCGAACAGATCTTACTTTGCACTGGGTATTTATGCAGGCAGAAGACCACATTTTTGTTTTTCGGTGTTAATGTCAACTCCGTGTTTCTCTCATATGAGCTGTTAATTGTATACAGATTGATTGCTTGAGCTTGGTGAATCTACTGTGGCCGTACTGTCTGCCCGATTTATGCCTTACCTCAGCAACAAATTTATTGTGATAATGGAAGAGAATGGCTAAATCCCCTTTTTGAAAGTCCTAGTCAGAGGTCAAGAGGTCTGCATTGTGGAACACAGGGTATACAGAGAAGCCTCCACCACCCTCATTGATTCGTATTTCCACACTCCATCCGTCATCTTCATTCACAACATGAGGGTGTGCTACGTACACTGATCCAATGGGCCGTGCGATATCCGATGAAGAAAGCTGACCAAGGGATCTTAACCACCTTAAGTACTTATTCAAGAGGAACAGATACGGTGGTAGTCCAATGTGACGCGCTTTCTGACAGAAGATACACGGCCAGCAAATGAAACATGACGAGGAGTATAAGACAACGGAGCATCATCCGTATCCCGGCAAAGTATCTAACAAAATCGGCAGAATCTTCCCTCAACCTAGTATTAACCCACTTACCACCCTTCTCCGAAAACGCCTGCACTATTGGCTATGGCGAAGGATTACGTGGTGCTTCGTAAACTTGGTGCCTACCGTATTCCTTGCAAATGTAATTGAGCTGCGCCAGGAATGTTTCTGCCTATCATATCACAGATTCTTGGTTTGACTGCCATGGAATAAATGTAAGTGGTTGGCTGGTGCAGAGAGTCAGGAATGAGCCTGCCTGTGTGTGAACACACTGTCGGCTGCAGTGCCTTGTGCAGCAGCCATATGTGTTCTGCGGTCAAGAAAGTTCGACCACTGAGCGATGAAGACAGTGCCGAAGTGTAGGCAGCGAGTGTAGCTTGTAGCTGTTTGGCTGCCACTTCTCGCTGCCATGTACGAGTTTGGCTCCTGGATGGATGTTGTAGAGTCACAAGCTGTTTGCTAGACATTTCTCGCTGTCCTATATGGAGTACGACTCCCGGCCGATGCTGCGAAGCTACAGTCTATGAATGCAGACTGTCTGCCTGCTGTGTACAGAGTGCGGCTCCCAGATGGATGTTGTGGAGTCACAAGCTGTTTGCCAGCCATTTCTCACCGCCGTGTACGGATGCGGAAAAATAAACGCGTAACAGCCTCAGCAGTGTCGCGCTTGACCAGTTACATCGCTTAAATATCTGCGCGTTATGTTGCAAAGCGATTTGAAATGGAACGACTATATGATATTATTGTAGGGAAAGCGAATAGTCGATCTCGGTTTGTTGGGAGAATTTTGGGAAAGTGTGGTTCAACTGTAAAGGAGAACGCTCATAGTTAGCCAGTGCAGCCTATTCTGAGAGCACTGCTCGAGTCTCGGGGATCCATACCAGGTCGGATTAAAAGGAAGACACGGAAACAATTCAAAGACGGACTGGTAGATTTGTCACTGATAGGCTCGAACAACAAGCAAGTGTTACGGCGATGCTTCGGGGACTCATAGGGGAATTCCTGGAGAGAAGACGATGTCCGAGGAACGCCAATGGCATTTGAAGCTGACTGCAGAACGATTCTACAGCATTCAGCATACATTTCGCGTGAGGATCACGAACATAAGATACGAGAAATTAGGGTTCATACGCAGGCATACGGACAGTAGTTTTTCCATTCATCTGTTTGTGAGTGGAATAGGAAAGGAAGCGACTGATAGCGTTACAGGGTACCCTCCGCCACGCACCGTACGCTGGCTTACGGAGTATGTAGATGTAGATACAGATGTACTTGTCGCTGCTGTGTACGGAGGGCGGCAACAGTATTGATGCTATGCTTGCCATTTTCCGATTGGCGTGGATGGGGAAGGGACGGATCATGTTAGCAACGTGCCCTCCTGTGGCTGCAAGAACATAGATAGCCATCATGCCATTAATCGCTGAAGTGAAGTCATTATGCACTTGTTGTGTTTCGCTACACAGTATCTGTTGGTAGAGGCTAATTAGTCTGTTTTTCAATTTACTGCTGGAGGATGGTAGAACAGAGTGACGGGCATGTAATGTATGGTTCATCAGTGTTTCAGTGACGTTGTTTGGCAGACATTGTCGTGGATCAGTATTTCAGTGATCGTCTTGGCAGACAATGTGGTTGATAAATTGTTGTGTGTGTGTGTTGTGTGTCACTGTGAATTTTGTTCAAATGGCTCTAAGTACCATGCGACGCTCTGCCGTAAGTGAAACAAACTCGCAACCTTCATGTTGCCCTATTTTGCATTTCTGCAGTGTCCCGAGCTAGTTCTGTTTGGTGTACGCTTTGCGTCGTATCAGTTAACTAGTCACTCACATGCTTTACCGTCCTTTGAATTCCGAAATACCCGAATTTTGTCAACTTTCATTTTGTTTAACTTTGGATACCCTTCCTGTCGCCAGAGTCGTCAGTTACCCAAGGGGGAATGGGAGGGGGGGGGGGGGAGACGTGTGTGCCACCTGTCTGCAGATTCTCTGTCTGATCGCATTTTATCTGTTTGTGAACCGTAATTTCTGAGGCAGAATGTGGGGACCAGCCCAGTATTTGTCTAAACGAGTGTGGGAAATCGCCCAAAAACCACACTGAGGTTGGACGGTGCACTAACCACGGTCGTTTATCCTCCGGGCTCATAACTTGAACCAAGTATTTGCACTGCTTTGAAATCTTATCAAGATTTGATTTTGTGTTTGTGCAGCCTTTTCCAGATATTACTTCATTACAGATAACTGCGCGAGCTGCAAAAGTCTTGTGTTATTACTAACATCGTCTGCTAGGTCATCAATAATCATCATGACCAGCAAAGGTCCCAGAACACTTCCTTGGTGTAAGCCTGAAGTTTCTATCACATCTGCCGTTCTCTCTCCATAGAAGAGAACGAGCGGCGTTCACCTTGCCAAGAAATTCTCAATACAGTCTCAAATTTCGTTTGACTCTTGCGTGTGTAAGTACTGTGGTGTCACCGCCAGACACCACACTTGCTAGGTGGTAGTTTTAAATCGGCCGCGGTCCATTAGTACATGTCGGACCCGCGTGTCGCCACTGTGTGATCGCAGACCGAGCGCCACCACAAGGCAGGTCTCGAGATACGGACTAGCACTCGCCCCAGTTGTACGGACGACTTTGCTAGCAACTACACGGACGAAGCCTCGCTCATTTGCAGAGCAGATAGTTAGAGTAGCATTCAGCTAAATCAATGGCTACGACCTAGCAAGGCG
The DNA here is from genome assembly GCF_021461395.2 of Schistocerca americana. Lineage (NCBI taxonomy): Eukaryota > Metazoa > Arthropoda > Insecta > Orthoptera > Acrididae > Schistocerca > Schistocerca americana. The sequence continues at coordinate 1,071,693,381 of NC_060119.1, forward strand.
CCATTAGTAACATTGCATGTATCTAAAGAGTCTCACTTGTATCGCCACAATCTCCAGATGTACCAAAAAGGATGGATTAAAGTTAAGTATTCCCGAAGCTACGTACATTTCTTTATAGCATTCATTACGTATCCTGTTTCAGACCTCACGCCATCCCTCTTTAGCTTAGCGCGTGCCTTTCGGCTTCCTCTCATTGTGTCTAGGCTGTCTTGTCTAGACACAACAAGTACTTCGTTTCAAAATGGTTCAAATGTCTCTGAGCACTATTGGACTTAACATCTGAGGTCATCAGTCATCTAGACTTATAACTACTTAAACCTAAATAACCTAAGGACATCACACACATCCGAGGCAGGATTCGAACCTGCGACGGCAGCAGCAGTGCAGTTCCGGACTGAAGCGCCTAGAACCACTCGGCCACAGCGGCCGGCTTGAGTTTCGTTCGGGAAGAATCTGTTTAGTTTGTTTTCTTCTCATCCATTGCAGCAGTATGATGTTTATTTGTAAGTGTGGTTTGACAGTGTTCAAGGGACTTCCTTTTGCATTCCTTCTCGTTGATGTTGTTTGGCAGAGTGGTTGATCGGCATACGAGCGACGTTGTTTTAAGCTGTCATTGTGTTTTATTACGGCGTCTTTCGCCGTGTTTGCATCGCTTTAACTTTGCATTCTAACATGAGCTCGTGTTTGTTAAACAGTATATGTTAATATATTTGTTTCGAGTATAGGTAATGGAAATCAGCGTTTGGCGTCATTGGCCGGGAGACCCCTTGCGGGGCAGGTCCGGCCGCCTTGGTACAGGTCTCATTACATTCGACGCCACATTGGGCGATCTGCGCGCCAGATGGGGCTGAAATGATGACAGTGGAGAAAATCCACGACCCAGCCGGGAATCGAACCCGGGCCCGTAGGACGGCAATTCGTGACGCTGACCACTCTGCTATCGGGGCGTACTCTAGTATAGGTGAGGCGCTTGTTTTGAATGCCAAAATTCTGCCTCGTTCGTCCCCTGTATAAAGTTAGTAGTACTTTGCATTCCTTATTTATCACATATATTGTAGGTGTGTGTCTATTAAATGATATAAAACAATCTCTTGTTTGAGTGAGAGCTGTTTTATGAAGGCTGCCACCATTGGTTTGGCTTTAAATGTTTACTGTATTGTTAGAGATGGACTGTATGACACATGGTGGAATATATGTCATAGTTATTGAGGGAAGGTAGTCACCATTTATCTGTGTTCTGTGTTAAGGCTTGGTGCGTTAGTTGCTCTAAGGCTACGTGAAAACTAAGTATATTTGTGTGTGTGTGTGTGTGTGTAATTGTTATATTTTGTCGCAAAATTATGCTGTTTCGAAGAGAGATATTAAAGGAAATTATTAGATTTTAAACGTTTTTAGTGACTTGCAAACAAGATTTTGTTTGAAACATCCTGGCAGATTAAATCTGTGTGCCAGACCGAGACTCAAACTCGGGACCTCTGCCTTTCGTGGGCAAGTGCTCTACCAACTGAGCTACCCAAGCATGACTTGAGACTCGCAATATCCTTTCTTCCAGGAGGGCTAGTTCAGCAAGGTTCGCAGAAGAGCTTCTGTGAAGTTTGGAAGGTAGGAGACGAGGTACTGGCAGAATTGAAGCTGTGAGGACGGGTCGTGAGTCGTGCTTGGGTAGCTCAGATGGTAGAGCACTTGCCCGCGAAAAGCAGATGTCACGAGTTCGAGTCTCGGTCCGCCATACAGTTTTAATCTGCCAGGAAGTTTCGTATCAGCGCACATTCCACTGCAGAGTGAAAATATCATTCTGGAAGATTTTGTTTGTTTTGTGGTGGCAAACGTGATGAAATACAGGTAGATATTAGACACTGTTATGATCAATGACTGCTAAATTATTCTAATTACCACATGTAATCTGCTAATTTTCTGCTTATTAATAAATGACGTGAAATTTAGATCCAGTAAAACCACCATCACGCTTCTCTACCTCACCCACACTTCTACCATTCCAGCGGTAAAACATACATCGGGCACACTGTGTGGACAGCCGAAGAAAGGTACCAGGAACAGAGGAGACACATCTAACGCTAGCAACTAACAAAACTTGCAGGTGAAGAACGCTGCGTAGCTACAGGGGATTCAACGAAATTTGAACGACTGTGGAACACATCATCAAAATGGTTCAAATGGCTCTGAGCACTATGGGACTTCAGTGCTGTGGTCATCACTCCCCTATAACTTAGAACTACTTAAACCTAACTAACCTAAGGACATCACACACATCCATGTCCGAGGCAGGATTCGAACCTGCGACCGTAGCGGTCGCGCAGTTCCAGACTGTAGCGCCTAGAACCGCTCGGCCACTCTGGCCGGCAACACCTAATCATTTTGGAACTTTGTTGTAAAGCAGGATGTTGAAATACTAATGGTCGACTACCTAATCACTAGAGATAGTTGCTTCACTCTCAGAAGGTGTAGGGCCAAGTGCTCAGTCGACTGAAGTCAAAACGTCGATCGAGTGTGACTTGCGCTTCCGACCCTGGCAGCACGAATACTGAGGGGCCAAAGTAGGTTTCCGTCCACCTCACTAGCTGTGCAGTCTGTGCGGCCGACTGTTAAGCAAAATGGCTCGGCTTCGATTCCCAGCCGTGTCAGAGGTTTTTCTCCGCTCGAGGACTGGGTGTTCTGTTGTCCTTACGTTCGCATCGTGATAACTGCCATCACACTATTGAGATGGTTGGTTGGTCACGTCCCGAAATCCAGTTAAAAAAAAAGTTCGTGCACAGCATACAGCGATCGCGTGTGGCAACCAATTCACCCGATGAGGTTTTTGGGCTGGTAGTGAGGGAAGGGGTAGGGCGGCGATAAGATATAAAGGAGGCATGATGTACCTAAGACTCTAATTCTCCAGGTATCATTTAGAGGTGATGGCAAGGTACGCCGTCAGAATATCATGTTACGCAAAGAACTGCATCCGGCTGGACACCCAGGAGCAATACAATTATGCCGCGCGGGATTAGCCGAACAGTCTAAGGCGCTGCAGTCATGGACTGTGCGGCTGGTCCCGGCGGAGGTTCGAGTCCTCCCGCGGGCATGGGTGTGTGTATTTGTTCTTAGGATAATTAAGGTTAAGTAGTGTGTAAGCTTAGGGACTGATGACCTTAGCAGTTAAGTCCCATAAGATTTCACACACATTTGAACATTCAATAGAATTATGAAATGCTTATAGCATTTGCGAATTATATTGAGAAAAAATTACTGACAGTTTCGACTGGACTACACTCATTGAAATTCTGGAGGTAGCAAAAATAAAATACAGAGAGTGAAGGGTTATCCACAACTTGTACAGGAAGCAAGCTGTCGTTATTAGTCGCAGACCATAAAAGGCAAGCTGTAATTCAGATGCGAATGAGACACGGTTGTAACGTATTCCCGATGTTATTAAGCCTGTACACTGAAAAATCTGTGAAGGAAACCAAGGAGATATTTAGAAAGGGCATAAATTTCATGAAGAAAAAAAAATATAAAGTTTGAGATTTATGACGGCATTGTAATTCCATCAGAGACGCAAAGTACGAGGTAGAGCAGCTGATCGGAAAGTACAGCGTCCTGAAAGGAGGTCATAAATGAACATCAAGAAAATTATAACAAGTGAAATGGAATGTAGGCGGTGGAATTTAGCCTTGTAGTGAAGGGAAACGTGGGCAATAATTAGCACAGACAAAAGAATCAGAGCTTTTGAGATGTGTTGCTACAGATGCATGCTGAAGATCAGACAGGTAGAAATGGTTCAAATGGCTCTGAGCGCTATGGGACTTAACTTCTGAGGTAATTAGTCCCCTAGAACTTAGAACTTCTTAAACCTAGCTAACCTGACATCACACACATCCATGCCCGAGGCAGGATTCGAACCTGCGACCGTAGCGGTCGCGCGGTTCCAGACTGTAGCGCCTAGAACCGCTCGGCCACCCCGGCCGGCAGACAGGTAGACGGAATAACTAATGAGGAGGTATTGAATCGAATTGTGGAGAAATGAAATTTACCTTCCGCATCAGATTCAGATTACCAGCTCGGTTCCTCAACCAGCTCATTATACAGGATGATTTAGCTGCCCCTACTGAGGGACTTTTGCAGCCCACAACACGTTTAAATAGCACTGCAGAGTTTTCGCCTTCTCTCGCCCGCCGCGCTGAAACTATTAGTTCTACAGAAAAATGAACGGGACCTTTTTGTAGGAAATTTAATGTAGTTAAATTTTGTACTGGAATTAATTATCGCTGGAGCCCACAGTTTTCGAGCTGTTCAAAGAGAACGCGTATTGAAGGTCACTTTTAGATTTTTTTTCTTGAATAATTCGGATACTACGCCTCTAACAAAAACGCATCCCAGAAGAAAATTTAACTACATTAAATTTCCTACAAAAAGGTCCTGCTCATTTTTGTTCGTAGGACTAACAGATAGCACGTAGCGAGCGAGAGAATATGAAAATATTTCGCCTGATACCTGAAGGCGTCAGAGGTTGTATAAGACCCAGCGGAAAGAGCAGCTGATTCACTTTGTATAACTTCGCTCCTTGTTTCATACTGATCACCCATGAACACTTTTGCGCCCTATAAATGAAGTATCTGAACCAAGTTTTAGTCTCTTATTGCTAATCCTGGTTTTCTGATGTTTTCCAGTCACCACATTCCGTCGCCTCTATACCAACACACTATTAAAATCCTCCCCCAACTGAATTTTCATGGACTCCCACGTCCTCACTCTTTGCTGTCTCCTCCTTCTTTAGCACACCAGAGACCCCTCCCTATATTTTCATCATTTTAAGTACAACCTCGTCCCGATATTATGCACCATCAGACTCCTACGATCGTGTCAATAAACTTTTCACATCATCAACATCTCCAATTTCCAAATCACCCACTTCATTAATATCCTACACCACACATCTGCTAACGGCTACTCAGCCTTTCTCCTCCAGTGGTACAGAGGACTCACTACAGGAAAAATGAAACAGAAATGATACAAAATTTGAACTGACAGATGCGTGAAGACGCACGAGACTGTTGTCTTACAAAAATTTGGCTACACAAAATGCCTCTGACTACTATGGGACTTAACATCTATGGTCATCAGTCCCCTAGAACTTAGAACTAATTAAACCTAACTAACCCAAGGACAGCACACAACGCCCAGTCATCACGTTGGCTACACAAATTCAAGATTTTTCTTACACGCATGACTCTACAGTAGCAATATCCTGCAACATTTCTACAAACCGTTACCGCTTTTGTAATAGCCGTGATGACAATATTAGACTAGGTAGCTCGTATAGATGTATAAAAGGTGTCATTCTTAATACGCTCCGTCAGTACACTGATAGGAAGAAACGTTAACACATTGTACAGAGACCGCATACACACATACAGTGAGAAAATGTGAGACCTGGACTATAGTCTGGAGATCATCAATTGGGTTGCATTATTAGCTGACGTGGTAGAATGTTCATTGGACAACTACGGAAAACGAGGACTATAGCGGCTTCTGTCAAGTTGCTACGATGACAAATGAAGCATTAGTTCGTGGTTTACACGTCCTCTGACAGCGTCAACACTACAAGGACAGCTAACCGATTCCTAGGCTAAGACGGTGGCTGTTGTCCTTGGCACAATGTTTTTGGCTGCAGCCGACACAGTGCCACGCCCAATAGTGAGACCCACTTACCCCAAACGATCCTCTGGTCTCTTATTTCAGCCATTATAAAAGGAATTCACATACCAGATCACACAAAGAATGAAAACTGCAAATTACATGATGGTTATAAAGTGAAATGCATGTATCCAACTCATTGCTTCCAAGGCGAAATATAATGAACACGTTCACAGTGCGTTTATTCCAACTTTCTGGATCTTTCGACTTCTACGACTAAACTTCGCCCGAATAAGCCACGAAAGACCCTAACGGTACTGACCGGCCGCCGTGTCATCCTCAGCCTATACGCGTCACTGGATGCGGATAGGGTGGGGCATGTGGTCAGAACACCGCTCTCCCAGCCGTTGTCAGTTTCCGTGACCGGAGCCGCTAGTTCTCAGTCAAGTAGCTTCTCAATTTGTCTCACAAGGGCTGAGTGCACCCCGCTTGCCAATAGCGCTCGGCAGACCGATCCGTCACCCATCCAAGACCTAGCCAAGCCCAACAGCGCTTAACTTCGGTGATCTGACGAGAACCGGTGTTACCACTGCTGCAACGCCGTTGGCATTACGACTTCTAGGAAACCGTAATAATAATAATAATAATAATAATGGTAATAATAACAATAATAATAATAATCGAAATATCCATACCCAATACAACAAATATACAAAAGAAAACAGGAGAAAAAATTGAAAAATACATCCAACTGGCTGAGGAAGTCAAGGACATGTGGCATCAGGATAAAGTTGACATTATACCAATTATACTATCAACTACAGGAGTCATACCACACAATATCCACCAGTACCTCAATGCAATACAGCTACATCCAAACTTATATGTACAAGTACAGAAATCTGTAATTATTGATACATGTTCAATTACCCGAAAGTTCCTAAATGCAATATAACACGTACCATACAGATAAAAGGAAGTGACGCTTGATCGAGGTCCGCGTCACTTTCCATTTTTAACCAGACTTAACGTCTGAGAAAGTAAAGAAATAATATTAATAATAATAATAGCCTCTATATACAATTTCGGAAATCCTGACGGAAGCACTTACTCAAATAAACATTTGAGAAGAAAGGTCAATAGAACATCTCAGAATGCTAGCGGGAAGAGAAACCTATGACAGACATTGAGAAATGCACGAAAATACTTAGAAACATTAATAGATAAAATGAACGAGTTGGTAGATATAAATATCTTGGAGGAACATTACGGCAGAACGATTTAGGAAAATCTAGAATGTATTCTAAGAACTGGTGAAATGGAAGGAGCTTGTGGTTTAACTAAAAACACCTTAAACAACGAATTCTAAGACTAGAATATTTACAAGCCTGTGAATCCTCAACTATGACATATGAACTGGGGAGTACAGAGATCATCAAAGACATAAGGTCAGAAAAAAATAATGGCTGTAATACAACTATAGATGGTTGAAAAATGAAAAGTAATGAAGAGATATACCAAATATACAGGAAATATTAGAGTTATAAGCGAAGATTTATTTTCTTTGGACACTTCTACCGATTGAGCGAGAACAAACTAACAAACCAAACATTGCTGTTTCTTGAAAAAGCCGTCTACAATAGCATTGATAAAATAAATAAGGAAATAACTCGAAAGAACCACATCAAAGAATTGAAAATAACAGAAATAAGCCTTCTTGGGAATAAAATACATTTAGAAAGTTTTCAAGGCAGAAAAAAATTGGGAAATCGGATTACGTGGACAGAACGAAAAAGGCTTTCTGGGGAGAAGATGAAAGAGTTTGGAAAAAGGAGGAAAGCCGGCCGCTGTGACCGAGCGGTTCTAGACGCCTCAGTCTGGAACTGCGTGGCCGCTACGGTCGCAGGTTCGAATCCTGCCTCGGGAATGGATGTGTGCGCTGTCCTTGGGTTAGTTAGGTTTAAGTAGTTCTAAGTTCTAGGGCACTGATGACCTCAAATGTTAAGTCCGACAGTGCTCAGAGCCATTTGAACCATTTGAAAAAAGAGGAAACAGCAAAGAAAGAATACGAATCAAAATTTTTACGTGATCCCAGTTGGTCTATACAAAGATAAAATAACAACAATCTTCAATTTTTGTCCGTACCTTTGGAAGAATCCACATAAATTTTGTTATTTTCACTACCACCACTACAATGCAAAATACTAGTTGTACGTGGTCTATAAAATAAATTTCTGGTGTACCGTAATCTTTTAAAAACGGTATAAAGCGGCTGGCTGCAGTTTCTTCCCAAATCAACCAATAATTTGTGAATAGCTCCAAAATAGTTTCAAGCTGAAGATAATGTTTTCCAGCAATTAGCGGCAGGATGTGATGAAACATGGATATATTATTTTAATCTTGTTTTTTTCTGATTCCTAAAAGATTTTTCTGCGCCCAAGAAAATCAGATTGAGCACATCCTTGAGAAGGTATTCGAAGGCATAAAATATATTATATATGCGGATGTTTCGAAGGAGAGGAAGAAAATTTAGTAGCGAATTTACGTTGTTCAGCGATGCCTTACGAAATAGGGGAATGACAAAGGCAGAAGTGCATAAACGGGGAATGCGTCATGACCCACAGAAACTAGCTTCTGAGAGAAAGGAAGATTGAGACAGAGTAGTAGGAGAAACAGAATAGTAGGAAGGAGGGAGAGAGTAAGCCTAAGTCACACGTTGCACAGACGGTTTGCAGAGCGTGGGACGTGGAAAAAAGACGTATGGGTTTTTTCTCCGGCAGTGGGGATGTTTCCTTTGTTAAAAAACGTTAATAATCACAGAAAGCGAGATCTTATCGAGCGACCAAAGTGTCAGTATGTTCTGCATGAAATAAGGAAGATTATTTTAGATCACAAATATGTAAACTACAATTAACAGTATTCCTGTCATGTAGGCAGCACATTGCAGAGGTTTCAGAACCTATTATAACGCTCGTCACATGGGGAAAAATCAAATTTACTATCACCACAGTCCTCTCTGGCTATTTATTTTATTTTTTTTATAGCATGGCTACTGTCAAACCCACAAGAAAGAATTTTTCCTTTAACAATACACGTACGCATATTTAAAGCATGAAAGTTCGTAATTATAAAATATTTAGATGTATAGTATTTACAGAGCGCCGAAGGTCACAGACATGTATCTGACTGCTGATTAGATTCAACTGATGTCTTCGTTGCCATGAGGAACTCCTCCGTATCGCCAGGAAATGACCGTTTTGGGCACGCGTATGTGAGACACTGAACTGTTTGTCGTTCTGCACAACCATTACTGCTGAGCTATATAGTTGATCCTCATTTGCACAAAGAGTTAGTAAAATTCCACTTTTTGTTCTTATGTTGTTGAGTGCAGATCAGTTCTTGCGGTGCTCTCCAGGACCTGGTGACCTGGCCGAGATGTATGAACTCTTAAGCTGTTGTAGGGTTACATTGTTCTGCCATATTTATACCCATTGGTCTGTTATTGCTACTCCGTTGTCGATCAAATATTTTGTACCTTGTAGAGGTTGATGACGGTAGCAAAGCGAAGGCATGTCATAATGCAGAGGAAGACAAAGATTACCGGCTATTTTTGTAAACTGCCGCTTGAGAGCAATTTCTCGACTCTGTGACTCGATGGTTTAAAAATTTTTAAATTTGACAATACCAGGAATCGACTGTGAGCTCCCACTGTGTGAAGGAACGTACCTTGGATTGTCAAGTGCGATGTGTAGCAGTAACAATGATTTTTCTACGCTTCTTCCCTTCCAGATATCTTAATTGGGGTCGAAAGATATTTATTACGTGGACTTGAAGTTGCTATTGTTTCCGCGGGTGACTGAAGTTGAAGAAGCACGTGCTGAAACATGTTAATGTTCCAGCGACTGCTTCTACGTGTTGGTGAAAGGGATAGTTCTGGGTAGGTCGTATTTGATGAGAAGACAGAATTTAGCTACGGAGACTTAGTTTTGCGTGTGAGGTACAATGAAAACTTGGCTTCTCAACAGTTATAACAACATTTTTCTCCTCAGAGACTTAAAGACATTTTGATGTAGACTAGCAGACAGATAAGCTGTCCAGTGGAGGGATCTAATGAATTTTTAGATTCAAAAAAAAAAAAAAAAAAAACCTAACGAACACGAAGAGCCAAAGAAACTGGCACACCTGCCTAATATGGTGTAGGGTCCCAGCAAGCGCACCGAAGTGCCGCAATGCGACGTGGCATGGACTAAACTAATTCTAGAGCTGGAGGGAACTGCGACCATAAATCCTCCAGGGCTGCCCATAAATCCGTAAGAGTACGAGGGGGTTGCAAGACGTCCCAGATATGCTCAGCAATTTTCATATCTGGGGAGTTTGATGGCCAGTGGAAGTGTTTAAACTCAGAAGAGCGTTCCTGGACGTGTGGGGTGTCGCATCATCCTGGAGGAATTGCCCAAGTCCGTTGGAGTGCACGATGGACATGAATGGATACAGGTGATCCAGACAGGATGCTCACGTACATGACACTTGTCAGAGTGAGATCTAGATGTATCAGGGGTCCCATATCACTCCAACTGAACGTTCCCTATGCCATTACAGAGCCTCAAACAGCTTGAGCAGTCTCCAGCTGACATGCAGAGTCCATGGATTCATGAGGTTGACTCCATACCCGTACACATCCATTTGCTCGATACTATTTGAAACGAGACTGGTCCGACCAGACAACATTTTTCCAGTCATTAACAGTCCAATGTCACTGTTGACCGGCCCAGGCGAAGCGTAAAAATTTGTGTCGTGTAGTCATCAAGGGTACAGGAGGGGGCCGTCGGCTCCAAAAACCCATATCGATTATGTTTCGTTAAATGGTTAGCACGTTGACACTTCTTCATGGCCCTGCATTGAAATCTGCAGCAACGTGCGGAAGGGTTGCACTTCTGTCAAGCTGAACGATTCTCTTCAGTCGTCGTTGGTCCCGTTTTTGCAGGATCTTTTTCCTGCCACAGAGATGTCGGAGATTTGATGTTTTACCGGGTTTCCTGATATTTACAATACACACCAGAAATGGTCGTATGGGAAAACTCCCACTTCATCGCTACCTCGGAGATGCTGCGTCCCATCACTCCTGTACCGACTGTAACATCACGTTCAAACTCACTTAAATCTTAATAGCCTGCCTTCGTAGCAGCAGTAAACAACGTAACAACTGTGCCGGACACTTGGTGTATAGGCGTCGCCGACCGCAGCGCCGTAATCTGGCTTTTTTTTACATATCTCTGTATTTGAACACGCATGCCTATATCAGTTTCTTTGGCACTTCATTGTCGTTAAGAGGATGAATGCAGGTACGCATAGCAAATCGTTTCTCTGTTGAGTAGATAAAACCCGTGACTGACTCGCTTGCTTCGCGCAAACCAGACCACCATCTAATTCCACGTAACTACCAGGCGGTTAGGATTAAATTCAGCTACTCACAGAGGTCTAATGTTGGCTATAAAATCGTATGGCAGCGTAACCCGGTAGACATTGTAATGCATTAATGGGGAACTGATTTACACTGCAAAAACTTCGTTCCAATTTTGGCCACCAGGTGCAAATGTAGCGCTGTGAATACAAGAAAGAGGTACAGAAATGTTTCCATATGTAATGGATCAGGAACAGGAGATGGGGAAAAAAGGTCAAAGAAGTGAGAAAGGCATAATGTGGATTTTATTATTAACCGAGGCTTACACAATTTGTTCAACACGAGTACCGGAGACGTCGACAAGATGCTGTACTGTGCCAGATTTGCACCTGGTGGTGAAAATTGGAACTATTTTTCTTTTCCATCGTAAATTACTTCCTCATTAACACATAGGCTTAACTACCACGTTTCGCTGCCATACGATAATAACAGCCCACAGTGGATTTTTGTTGGTAGCTGCACTTGAATTATAACCACCTGGTACTTTGCAAGTCCCCTTACAGTTGTATGGAGAGGGAGGGGGGGGGGGGTATCCACTTCCGCTTTCTTCGCTTCCCTGTTCCATTCGTGAATGTTGCGTGGGAAGACCGAGTGTCGATAAGCCTCTCCATGAGCTATAATTTCCCCGACTGTCTAGTAGTGGTCAATTTGCGAAACATCTGTGGGAGGAAGTAATATGGCTCCCGAATCTTCAGTGATAGAACGCTCTTAGAATATCAATGGTGGTACTCAATCGTACAGTCTGTCGCCGTAGTTAGTTGAGAATTTCTCCAAGACTCTCACGCTTGCTAAACGACCTCTTAACGAAAGCCCCGCTCTTCGTGGGATCTTCTCTATGTCTTCCATTAATCGAATGTCTTGATATTCTCACACTGATGAGCAACACTCAGTAATCTATAGAACTAGTGTTTTTGGAGCCACGTATTTCGTGGATAAATTACTGTCCGTTAAGATTGTTCCAATGAATCTCAGCCTGGCATGTGATTTTCATGGAACTAGTTACGTGCAGCCATTTCACTTCAGATAGCTCTGGACTGTTACTGCTAGATATTTTATGCGCGTCACTATGTCCAGAAATCAGCAGTGCTGTAATCGGATAGTAAGGGATCTGTTCGTGTATTTATACGTTGTATTAATTTGCCTTCAGCATCATCCACCGGTTACTGTATCAATAACCAATATTTTGCGTGTCTTCCTGCATTTCGCTGGTCTTTTGGTGTTGCAGTCATCCAACAGACAACAGCATCGCCCGCGAACAACCTCATGGATCAGATCATTTGTATACCATGGCTGACAAACATGCAGCAGACATGGTTGGGTATCAATTTAACTTCGGACACTCACACGCCATAGTCGCGTATGAAAATGATTACAACTACAATTCTCTGCGACAGGTAGAGCAGCCACGAAAGTGTATCAGTATTGTTCGTCTGTATAACTGACAAAAGCAAGAAAGGTTCAAGAGTGGGATTAAAATTCATGGTGAAAGTATATCAGTGATAAGATTCCCTAATGACATTGTTATCCTCAGTGAAATTCAAGGATTACAGGATCTGTTGAATGGAATGAACAGTCTAATGAGTACATAATAAGGATTGAGAACAAATCGAAGAAAGACGAGAATAGTGAGATGTGGAAGCCAAGAAGGCAGCGAAAAACTTATCATCAGACTTGGGGATCTCGAAATATATGAAGTTAAGGAATTCTGTTACTCACGCAGCAAAATAATCCAAGCTGGACGTAGCAAGGAGGACATAAAATGCGGACTAGTACTGACAGAAGGGGTATTACCGCCCAAGAAAAGTGTTCGAGTATCAAACACAGGCCGTAATTCGAGGAAGAAATTTCTGAGAGTGTACATTTAGAGACAGCATTGTGTGGTAGTGAAACATGGACTGTGGGGAAACCGGAACAGAGGAGAATCGATGCATTTGACATTTAGTGCTATAAAAAAATTTTGAAAATTAGGTGGACTGATAAGATAAGAAATGAGAAGACTCTCTATAGAAACGGCGAGGAAAGGAATATATGGAACTAACAGACAAAAAGAAGGGACAGGACGGTAGGACATGTGCTAAGACATCTGGAAATAACTTCTATGATGCTAGAGGGAAGTGTAGAGAGTGAAAACTGTAGGGGAAGACAGAGACGGGAATACATCCAACAAATAACTGAGGACGTAGGTTGCAAGTGCAACTTTAAGATGAAGAATTTGACACAGGAGAGGAATTGGTCACGGGCCGCGCCAAGCCAGTAGACCAGTCAGATGACTGACTCAAAAGAAAAAAAAAATACTGTCGGCAGCACGCCTGGTAGGGTATATAAGGGGCTTGAACAGCATCAGATGTGAACGACACGGAGATGCCATGTACTCGTATGAGAAAGCGTCGTGATCACCTGACACAATCTGAAAGAGGTCTCATTGTATGCCTGCATTTGTTCTGCAGGTCAAATCTACCAATGTCCAAAGTTGTGGGGGATATTAAACTGTATGGGAAAGTGTGGGCGGGCATACTAGCCGTTATCATTCCAGTAGACCACGCCTCACCTCTACTAGGGAGGATCACCGTTAGGAGATCGAAACACCTCCACATATGCAACTGACACCTGATAACATGTAACACACCCTCTGCAACAATCTGTGTCATCCTACGGCATTGGTCTAAGGTAAGCAGCAGCCGAGTAGGTGATTACTGATCCATGTGCTGACTGCCGTATACTACCCAAACGGCTGGTCATGGTGTGGGAAATCATCGAATATCACTCGACGTCAGGCTGTTAGTGTCTGAGGTACACTGACCTCACAACAATACTTCACGGAAATCCTGCGTCCTCAGGTGTCACATATCATGCGACTGTACTGTGGTGGGTTTCTCAAAAGGGCAATGCTGATCCACATATTGCATGTCTCTATATGAACTGTCTGCATGATATCGAAGTAGGCTACCCCTGTGGGCAGCTAGATCCCCAGATCTACAGATCATGTGTGGGACTAATTCCAATGTCAATTGCACCCGAGTGCCAATATCGAGGGTACCAAGGACCGCTAACAACAGCTGTGGGCCAGCTGGCATTAGCTCTATGATACATTTCCAAACGGTATCAGTGCATTCATCCAGGTCATAGTGGATGTAACTATGTAGTGATAAGTATGTTCATCGTGCCAAGTCCTGTGTAAATTTGACTCTATTTTGTAATCACTGAAATAACATGACATATCGTCTCAACCGATGAGTACAATAAAAAATCTAGCTTTGTGCATCGCACGCTCGTGTTTTGTTCGTTAATCAACAGTGTGTATCTATATCCAGTGTCTTCCGGAAATCTTGGAACACGGCATCTACCTGGTCACTATTGCCTACGGCGCTGTAGGCCTCATGTGCGAACAGAGCGAGCTGTTTTCACAAAGACCTCCGTTTGCTGAAGCCAAGTTGATTTTTATACAGAAAATTTTCCTTCTCCGAGAGGTCATAAAGTATATGCGTGTAATTATGTCCATCTATCAGATAAGCCTCCATGGAAACGCGAATGACTTATGTGTTTTTCACGATAGATTGGTACACGTCGCTGCTACATGGACGTACAGTAAATTTCTGGTTGAAGGGAAGCAATTTCTTGGGCATAATCTACACCATTGGCCATTAAAATTGCTACACCAAGAAGAAAAGCAGATGATAAACGGGTATTCATTGGACAAATATATTATACTAGAACTGACATGTGATTACATTCTCACACAATTTGGGTTCATACATCCTGAGAAATCAGTACCCAGGACAACCACCTCTGGCCGTAATAACAGCCTTGATACGCCTTGGCATTGAGAGAAAGAGAGCTTGGATGGTGTGTACAGGTACAGCTACCTGTGCAGCTTCAACACGATACCGCAATTCATCAAGAGTAGTGACTGGCGTATTGTGACGAGCCAGTTGCTCGGCCACCATTGACCAGTTGGTGAGAGATCTGGAGAATGTGCTGGCCAGGGCAGCAGTCGAACATTCTCTGTATCCAGAAAGGCTCGTACAGGACCTGAAACATGCGGTAGTGCGTTATCCTGCTGAAATGTAGGGTTTCACAGGGATCGAAAGAAGGGTAGAGCCACGGGTCGTAACACATCTTAAATGTAACGTCCACTGTTCAAAGTGCCGTGAATGCGAACAAGAGGTGACTGAGACGTGTAACCAATGGCACTCCATACCATCACGCCGGGTGATACGTCAGTATGCCGATGACGAATACACGCTTCCATTGTGCGTTCACCGCGATGTCGCCAAACACGGGTGCGACCATCATGATGCTGTAAACAGAACCTGGATTCAGCCGAAAAAAATGACGTTTTGCCATTCGTGCACCCAGGTTCGTCGTTGAGTACACCATCGCAGGCGCTCCTGTCTGTGATGCAGCGTCAAGGGTAACTGCAACCATGGTCTCCGAGATGAAAGTCCATGCTGCTGCAAACGTCGTCGAATTGTTCGTGCAGATGGTTGTTGTCTTGCAAACGTCTCCATCTGTTGACTCAGTGATCGAGACGTGGCCTCCACGATCCGTACAGCCATGTGGATAAGATGCCTGTCATCTCGACTGCTAGTGATACGAGGCCGTTGGGATCCAGCACGGCGTTCCGTATTACCCTCCTGAACCCACCGATTCCATATTCTGATAACAGTCATTGGATCTCGACCAACGCGAGCAGCAATGTCGCGATACGATAAACCGCAATCGCGATAGGCCACAATCCGACCTTTATCAAAGTCGGAAACGTGACGGTACGCATTTCTCCTCCTTACACGAGGCATCACAACAACGTTTCACGAGGCAACGCCTGTCAATTGCTGTTTGTGTATGAGAAATCGGTTGGAAACTTTCCTCATGTCAGCACGTTGTAGGTGTCGCCACCGTCGCCAACCTTGTGTGAATGGTCTGAAAAGCTAATCATTTGCATATCACAGCATCTTCTTCCTGTCGGTTAAATTTCGCGTCTGTAGCACGTCATCCTCGTGGTGTAGCAATTTTAATGGCCATTAGTGTATGTAGAAAATACGTATCTCATCCAGTCGAGCTATCACTCTACTGCTGAATGACAACAGGTCTGTTTGGACCTCGCGGAGAAAAGGAACATTTCAAGCAACGTCAGGGACTCCGGCCTGCCGTATTGTTTATACAGGCTGCCTGGAGGACAAGGGCGAGAGGGTCCTCGACAGGAGGGAGCTGGAGAGTACCCTAGCGTGGGCGCGGCGTGGCGAGCGCAGGGAGGACGCGGAGGTATCGGGGCCACGGCCGACCACTTTCCCGGCGGCCGGTGGCTGGCGGCTGCGCGCATCTTGCGTAAAGACGCGCGCCTCGCCTCGCCTCGCCTCGCCTCACCGCTCCATTCATGTTCCCCCCTAATGGCCGCCGTTTGGCTCCTGGTGAATGGAGCGCTGGAAGGTGCCGGCCGTGTCGCAATGTCGCGCTCCCTGCTGCCTTTCATTCAGAAAACAGCGCCGCGTGCCTACGTAATCACTTGTACGGTCACTCCGAGCTTCAAGAGTTATACACAACCTGACATCAAAAGGCACACACCCAAACGCGCAGGAGGAAACGAAATGAAACTTCACGGGTTGAGAGCGTATTTGAAGTTACTGCAGTTGCTACAAAATCGGGTCGAATTTACAAAAAACTTGACAGTATCTCTCCAGTTATCACTACGACATTGAGCCACTGTGGCCCGGATGCATTCCCTGATTCAGTTAGGATGGGTGCCCAAAAGCCGTTTTATCCTCTCCTCAGGCAAGATGGCCAGCACCTCTCCTACACTGAAGAGTCAAAGAAACTGGTACACCCGCCTAATATCAGAATGGTTCAAATGGCTCTGAGCACTATGGGACTTAACATCTGAGGTCAGCAGTCCCTTGGAACTACTTAAACCTAACTAACCTAAGGACATCTCACACATCCATGCCCGAGGCAGGATTCGAACCTGCGACCGTAGCGGTCGCGTGGTTCCAGACTGAAGCGCCTAGAACCGCTCGGCCACACCGGCAGGTCGCCTAATATCGTGTAGTGCCCCCGCAAGCACGGAGAAGTGCCTCAACACGACGTGGCATGGACTCAACTAATGTCTGAAATAGTGCTCGAGGGAAATGACACCGTGAATCCTGCAGGGCTGTCCATAAATCCGTAAGAGAACGAGAGAGTGGAGATCTCTTCTGAACAGCATTTTGCAAAGCATCCCAGATATCCTTAATAGCGTTCAAGTCTGGGGAGTTTGATGGCCAGCGGAGGTGTTTAAACTCAGAATAAGTTCCTGGAGCCACTCTCTAGCAATAATAGACATGTCGGGTTTCGCATTGTCCTGCTGTAATTGCCCAAGTACGTCAGAATGCACAATGGACATGAATGTAAGCAGGGTATCAGACAGGATGCTTACGTACGTGTCACCTGCCCGAGTCATATCTAGCCGTATCAGGGGTCCCATATCACTCCAACTGCCCACACCTCACGCCATTACAGAGCCTCCACCAGCTTCAACGGTCCCCTGCTGACATGCAAGGTCCATGGATTCATGACGTTGTCTCCATATCCTACACGTCCATCCGCTCGACATATTTTGAAACGAGACTCGTCCAACAAAGCAACATGTTTCCAGTCATTAACGATCCATCGTCGGTGTTGACGGGCCCAGGCGAGGTGTAAGGCTTTGTGTCGTGCAGTCGTCAAGGGTACACGAGCGGTCTCCGGCTCCAAAAGCCCATATCGATGATGTTTCGTTGAATGGTTCGCATGTTGACAAACTGTGGAAGGGTTGCAGTTTTGTCACGTCCAACGATTCTCTTCAGTCGTCGTTGCTCCCGTTCTTGCAGGATCTGTTTCCGGCTTCAGGAATGTCGGCTATTTGATGTTTCACCGGTTCTCTGATATTCGCGGTACATTCGTGAAATGATCGTATGGGAAAATCCTCACTTCATCGCTACCTCTGTGGTGGTCTGTCCCATCGCTCGTGCGCCGACTATGACACAACGTCATACTCACTTAAATCTTGTTAACCTGCCATTGTAGCTGCGGTAACCGATCAAACAACTACGTCAGACACTTGTTCTATTATACAGCGTTGCCGACTGCAGCGCGGTCTTCTGCCTGTTTACATATCTTTGTATTTGAATGCGTATGCCTACACCAGTTTCTTTGTCGCTTCAGTGCAATTGGTCCTACATTTCTTGGATACTCGCACCCGGGTGGAGTTATGCCCGACCTAGCCCCACACATGTCCTACTGAGGACAGATCTGGAGATCTCACTGGCGATAGCAGTAACCCAACACCACGAAGACAGTTCGTAGAGACACACACCGTGTGTCGACTAGTATTGTTCTATGGAAAAATGGCGCCAATGAACTGTCGTGTGAGAGGTAACACATGTGGGCACAGGCTGCTCTTAAGGTATCACTGTACTTTCAGGATACCCTCAGTCACTACCAGCCGGGACGTCAAGTCATATCTGATGGCTTCCAGACCACATGACGACAACACCAACATCGCTTTTCCTTTCTAAAATATTGGAATGGCTCTGAGCACTATGGGACTCATCTGCTGAGGTCATTAGTCCCCTAGAACTTAGAACTAGTGAAACCTAACTAACCTAAGGATATCACAAACATCCATGCCCGAGGCAGGATTCGAACCTGCGACCGTAGCGGTCTTGCGGTTCCAGACTGCAGCGCCTTTAACCGCACGGCCACTTCGGTCGGCAAAATATTGGAATAATGGGATCTCTTCTCAGGTCACAGCCATACTCGCTGCCAACAGTCATCTGGGGTAGTGCAGAACCGCAATTCATCGCCGAACACGATGCGTCGCCATTCAGCATCAGTCCATGCTTACCAATCACGACACCAGTCCAAAAGCAGCTGTTTGTGTTGTGGTGGTAACTGCAACCTATACATGGAACAGTGATTCCGTAGTTTGGCTGTAGCTAGTCTCCGACCATGACTAGAAAGTTGGAGGGAGTCCTCGAACGGCAGGCGCAGATGTGAATGGGTTACGGTGACTTCCTAGTGGTGATTACACATGGTCGAACGGAACCTTAACGAAGTGTGTGCCTGCCGTCGTGTTTCCATGCAGTCCAACATCGGGCAACTGTTCGAATGCTTCACAAATCTGAGTATAGCACGGTTCGGGCAGCCGTCCATATGGTGACCTACAGCGAGATCTATTTCAAACTTTTTCTGGTGCTGATAATGCCATCTTAGACGAGTAGGCGGCCTGCATACGACTTCCACAGTGACTACTCAGTATCTGACAATGCAAGAGCCTTATAAAGGGAGTAACAAAAAAGTATGGCCAAACTAGCAGCTAAAGTTCCTGAAACATAGAAGAATAAAAACTGTTTCGTGTGGATGGGTCCGGAAACGCTTTATTTCCTTGTTAGAGCTCATTTTCTACTACTCTTCACAGTCACATTAATCCTGGATAGCATTACGTCAGACATTTAGTTATGTGAAATGTTTAAAATACTATCTTGGTTACTTTTGGTTAGGATGTACAGTGAGTTGTAATTCTTAGGTGCACCGGCAGTGGAACGAAGGTAACGTCACATGTGACTCACTTCACTGCTTGTGCCGACATACGACTAATCTCAGATGATACAGTTGCTCAAAGGTTCAAATAAAACTTCAGTTTAATTTCAAACACGTACTCGACTCATACGATAATCGTTGGTGGTGACTTTAATTTACCCTCTGTATCTTGGCGAAAATACATGTTTAATTCCGGAGGTACGCAAAAAATATCATCCGAAATTGTGCTACACGCATTCTCTGAAAATTATTTCGGGCAGTTAGTTCATGAGCCCACGCGAATAGCAAACGGTTGTGAAAGCACACTTGACCTCTTAGCAACAGATAACCTGAGTTTATAACAAGCAACAAAACCGATTCAGAGATTAGTGAACACAGGGTTGTCGTAGCGAGATTGAATAGTGTAATCCCCAAATACTCGAAAAATAAGCGACAAATATACCTATTCAAAAAAGCAGATAAAAATTCACTTAACGCCTTCCTGAGAAAGAATCTCCACTCATTCCAAATTAATAATGTAAGTGTAGACCAGATGTAGCTTAAATTCAAAGAAATAGTATCCGCAGAAATTGAGAGATTTATACAAAATAAATTAACAAACGACGGAGCTGATCCTCCTTGGTACACAACGAAACAAACATGCCAAATTTAAACAGACGCAAGATCCCCAAGATTGGCGATCTTTTACAGAAGCTCGAAATTTAGGGCGGACTTCAATGAGTGATGCTTATAATAGTTTCCACAACGAAACTTTGTCACGAAACCTGGCAGAACATCCAAAGATATTCTGATCGTATGTGAAATATGTTAGCGGCAAGAAACAATCAGTGCCTTCTCTGCCCGATAGCAATGGTTTTACTGTCGAAGACAGTGCTGCCAAAGCAGAGTTACTAAACACAGCCTTCCGAAATGCCTTCACGAAAGAAAACGAAGTAAATGTTTCAGAATTCGAATCGCGAACAGCTGCCAACATGAGTAACGTAGAAGTAAATATCCTCGGAGTAGTGAAGCAACTTAAATCACTTAATAAAAGCAAGTCTTCTGGTCCAGACTGATTACCAATTATGTTCCTTTCGGAATATAGTGATGCATTTGCCCCATACTTAACAACCATATACAAACGTTCGCTCGACGAAAGATCCGTACCCGAAGACTGGAAAGTTGCACAGGTCATACCAATATTCAAGAAAGGTAGTAGGAGCAATCCACTAAATTACAGGCCCATATCGTTAACGTCGATATGCAGCAGGATTTTGTAACATACATTGAGTTCGAACATTATGAATTATCTCGAAGAAAACGGTCTATTAACACACAGTCAAAATGGGTTTAGGAAACATCGTTCCTGTGAAACACAAGTATCTCTTTATTCACATGAAGTGTTGAGTACTATTGACAAGGTATTTCAGATCGATTCCGTATTTCTGGATTTCCGGAAGGCTTTTGACACTGTACCACACAAGCGGCTCGTACTGAAATTGCCTGATTGTGGAATATCATCACAGTTATGTGACTGGATTTGTGATTTCCTGTCAGAGAGGTCACAGATCGTAGTAACTGACGGAAAGTCATCGAGTAAAACAGAAGTGATTTCTGGCGCTCCCCAAGGTAGCGTTATAGGCTCTTTGCTGATCTTTATCTATATTTGGGAGACAATTTGAGGATTCGTCTTAAGTTGTTTGCAGATGACGCTGTCGTTTATCGACTAATAAAGTCATCAGAAGATCAAAACAAATTGCAAAACGATTTAGGAAAGATAGCTGAATGGTGCGAAAATTGGTAATTGACCGTAAATAACGAAAAGTGTGAGGTCATCCACATTAGTGCTAAAAGGAATTCGTTAAACTTCGGTTACACGATAAATCTAAAAGCCGTAAATTCAACTAAATAACTAGGTATTACAATTACGAACAACTTATACTGAAAGGAACACATATAAAATGCCGTGGGGAAGGCTAACCAAAGACTGCGTTTTATTGGCAGGATATTTAGAAAATATAACATATCTACTAAGAAAACTACCTACGCTACGCTTGTCCGTCCTCTTTTAGAATACCGCTGCGCGGAGTGGGATCCTTACCAGATAGGACTTACGGAGTACATCGAAAAAGTTCAAAGAAAGGCAGCACGTTTTGTATTATCGTGAAATACGGGAGAGAGTGTCACAGAAATGATACAGGACTTGGGCTGGACGTCATTAAAAGAAAGGCGTTTTTCGTTGCCACGGAATCTTCTCACGAATTTCCCATCACCAACTTTCTTTTCCGAATACGAAAATATTTTGTTGACACCGACCTACGTAGGGAGGAACGATCACCACGATAAAATAAGGGAAAACAGAGCTCGTACGGAAAGATATAAGTGTTCATTCTTTGTTTGAATGTGGAGTCAGAGCTTATCGCCTCCCGCCCCGGAATTCACAGGAATTACGTGAATAGTGTGTGCTCGTGTGGTGCCAACTCCGTCTGTCAACCTACCAAGGTGTAATTGCTTCCAACCCAAGATGCTTCGCCGCTGTTAGCCGTGCCGCAGGTAGACTTACCGGCTATTACGTAGTTGGTCATAATTTTCTGGCTGATCATTGTAAATACTGCACGATTCCACCAGCCAGCCAAATGGGGACCCTCAGTGACGCCCTTTTGAAACACTCTCACGTGCTGACAACTCTGTGCCACACAAATACGCTGCATCTTGGTGTCCTCCATAATGATTGATCATTAGACATCTGACGCTGCTTGCGCCATTTATATACCAACGAGGCCTGGGAATAGTGATATACCTGAATAACAATAAAGCATTCTTGTAGCCGTTCTACCAGACACAGCGATCTGCAGCGCTAATCATTTACACCTCCGCCACTGGAGTGTGTGCCTGTACGAAGTTACATTATATTTTTTTTTTTTTTGCTGGCGGTGTAATTGAGTTAAAAGATAACGAGTCTTCTCAAGGATTACGCTATTGTACACTGTGAAGATGCAATGCTTGAAAATTGTGGCGAAATGCAGTAAGACGTAGGGAGGGTAGACGCTAGGTGCAGCGACTGTTTGATTACATGACTGAAGATCAATCACTGGAAGCAGTCACGCCCATAAAATATTTAGGAGTATGTGTACGGAGAAATTTAAAGTGGAAAGAATCCATCAAATTAATCACTGAGTAAGGTTGATGCCAGACAGATTCCTTGCTTGCCAAACGCACATTCGACAGTAACTGGAATGACGCTCGTCAGTCTGGGTCCCATGGAGAACAGTACTGATGGAAGTAATAGAGAAGATTCAAAGAAGGGCAGCGCGTTTCTTTACAGGTTCAGTTAGTAAGTGCGGAAGTGTCACGAAGATACCCAGCCAACTCCTGTGGCACATGCTACAAAAGA
Organism: Schistocerca americana; assembly: GCF_021461395.2. Lineage (NCBI taxonomy): Eukaryota > Metazoa > Arthropoda > Insecta > Orthoptera > Acrididae > Schistocerca > Schistocerca americana. The sequence continues at coordinate 1,071,716,402 of NC_060119.1, forward strand.
GGAATTCTGCACTACAGTGTGCTTTGTTGATTGGCGTCTCCATAGAGTGCTGTGTGCACAACGACCACATACGTGAAATTAGAGGGAAGGTCAGAGTTGGCCGTAATTTTGATAGTTTATTGACAGCAAATTCGATTTTCAATCACATAGTCAATAAATTATCAAAATTACGGCCAACGCTGACCTTCCCTCTAATTTCACAGTGTGCTTTACTGCTGATGTTCGTGAGCGTACTTTCCCAGAAGAGTCAACCAATATATTGGTACATCTCGCGAAAGGACCGTGAAGGTAAAATGAGAGAGAGTAGAGCTCACACGGAGGCTTACCGGCAATCGAGCGTACCATTCGCGTCTGAACAAGAAAGTGGGGAAGTGACGGCCGTACACAAAGTACCGTCCGCCACACACGGTAAGGTTGCTTGCGGATTATAGATGTACGAGGTCTGTGAAAAAAATAATTAGAATGACAACACTACGAGTAATCTGACAACGCTGTGTTGTTCTACTAGACTGGTGTTTTCATCCCTTATAGATGCTCAGTTCCAGTTTCAGCTCCGTACAGCCATCGAGTGATTTTTGAGAGAGCTATCAGTGGAACTGAGATTTGTTGTATGTTCCGCAAATGGAACAGCAGAATTTAGAGCAACGTCATCCCATCTAACTTTACGCTAAACTTGGGAAATCCGCAAATGTGACCTGTAAAAGGTTGAAACTGGCCTGTGAGGAACATTCGTTATCAAGGCCGAGAACACATTGAAGATGTATCACGTTTAGGGAGAGCCTCCAAATTCAAAAACTGATGAAAGCGTCGAGCTTGTGTGTGTTCTTAGATCAGATGGGCTCCTTACTTAGCTTGCATTTATCGCGAACATCTTGCCCAACGTAAGGTCCCGAGAGACTGGAAAAAAGCGCAGGTGACGCCTGTATATAAGAAGGGTAGGACGGATCCTCAAAATTACAGACCAATATCCTTAACATCGGTTTGTTGCAGGATTCTCGACCATATTCTCAGTTCGAACATAATGAATTTCCTTGAGACAGAAAAGTTGCTGTCCATGCATCAGCACGGCTTTAGAAAGCAGCGCTCCTGCGAAACGCAACTCGCCCTTTTTTCACACGATATCTTGCGAACCATGGATGAAGGGTGTCAGACGGATGCCATATTCCTTGACTACCGGAAAGCGTTTGACTCGGTGCCCCACTGCAGACTCCTAACTAAGGTACGAGCATATGTGATCGGTTCCCAAATATGTGAGTGGCTCGAAGACTTCTTAAGTAATAGAACTCGGTACGTTTTCGTCGATGGTGAGTGTTCATCGGAGGTGAGGGTATCATCTGGAGTGCCCCAGGGAAGTGTGGTAGGTCCGCTGTTGTTTTCTATCTACATAAATGATCTTTTGGATAGGGTGGATAGCAATGTGCACTGTTCGCTGATGATGTTGTGGTGTACGGGAAGGTGTCGTCGTTGAGTGACTATAGGAGGATACAAGATGACTTGGACAGGATTTGTGATTGGTGTAAAGAATGGCAGCTAACTCTAAATATAGATAAATGTAAATTAATGCAGATGTATAGGAAAAAGAATCCCGTAATGTTTGAATACTCCACTAGTAGTGTAGCGCTCGACACAGTCACGTCGATTAAATATTTGGGTGTAACATTGCAGAGCCATATGAAGTGGGACAAGCATGTAATGGCAATTGTGGGGAAGGCGGATAGTCGTCTTCGTTTCATTGGTAGAATTTTGAGAAGATGTGGTTCATCTGTAAAAGAGACCGCTTATAAAACACTAGTACGATCTATTCTTGAGTACTGCTCGAGCGTTTGGGATCCCTATCAGGTCGGATTGAGGGAGGACATAGAAGCAATTCAGAGGCGGGTTGCTAGATTTGTTACTGGTAGGTTTGATCATCACGCGAGTGTTACGGAAATGCTTCAGGAACTCGGGTGGGAGTCTCTAGAGGAAAGGAGGCGTTCTTTTCGTGAATCGCTACTGAGGAAATTTAGAGAACCAGCATTTGAAGTTGACTGCAGTACAATTTTACTGCCGCCAACTTATATTTCGCGGAAAGACCACAAAGATAAGATATGAGAGATTACGGCTCGTACAGAGGCTTATAGGCAGTCATTTTTCCCTCGTTCTGTTTGGGAGTGGAACAGGGAGAGAAGATGCTGCTTGTGGTACGAGGTACCCTCCGCCACGCACCGTATGATGGATTGCGGAGTATGTATGTAGATGTAGATGTAGACCGACGTTTAACAATAAGAATGATGGATGACCTTTAAACACTCTCACCAAACATCAAATTGTGACTGAAGTTTTGCACAAGTGGATGCAGCACCATGACAAGGCCCCATGTCACACAGCCAGTTCCATCATGGAATTTTTGACCTCAAAAGGAATTTCTGTTGTTCCATAGCACCCTTGTTCAACTGATCTGAGTCCCTATGACTTTTTTATTTTCCAAAAACTGAAAAAAATGTTTAAATTAACGTCATTTTGGGTCTCTGGAGAACATTCAAGAGAATGTGACCGACATGTAAAAAGCCCTACCAGCTGAAGCCTTTCAGCGCTGCTACCAAGACGGGGAACAACGGCTCCACCAGCGTATGGCTGCCAAAGGGTTCGTTGGGTTGGGTTCTTTGGGGGAAGAGACCAAACTGCGAGGTCATCGGTCTCATCGGATTAGTGAAAGACGGGGAACGAAGTCGGCCGTGCCCTTTCAAAGGAACCATCCCGGCATTTGCCTAGAGCGATTTAGGGAAATCACGGAAAACCTAAATCAGGATGGTGGGACGTGGGATTGAACCGTCGTCCTCCCGAATGCCGAAGGGAAATGCACGGAAGAGGACAATATTGTTGCTTGAAAAAAATTAGAACTTTGGTGGATTAAAAAATCTATGTCTACATCTACATCTACATGATTACTCTGCAATTCACATTTAAGTGCTTGGCAGAGGGTTCATCGAACCACAATCATACTCATCTCCCTACCATTCCACTCCCGAATTGCGCGCGGGAAAAACGAACACGTTAACCTTTCTGTTCGAGCTCTGATTTTTCTTATTTTATTTTGATGATCATTCCTACCTATGTAGGTTGGGCTCAACAAAATATTTTCACATTCGGAAGAGGAAGTTGGTGACTGAAATTTCGAAAATAGATCTCGCCGCGACGAAAAACGTCTTTGCCTTAATGACTTCCATCCCAATTCGCGTATCTTATCTGCCACACTCTCTCCCCTAGTACGTGATAATACAAAACGAGCTGCCCTTTTTTGCACCCTTTCGATGTCCTCCGTCAATCCCACCTGGTAAGGATCCCACACCGCGCAGCAATATTCAACAGAGGACGAACGAGTGTAGTGTAAGCTGTCTCGTTAGTGGACTTGTTGCATCTTCTAAGTGTCCTGCCAATGAAACGCAACCTTTGGCTCGCCTTCCCCACAATATTATCTATGTGGTCTTTCCAACAGAAGTTGTTCGTAGTTTTTACACCCAGGTACTTAGTTGAATTGACAGCCTTGAGAATTGTACTATTTACCGAGTAATAATATTCCAACGGATTTCTTTTGGAACTCATGTGGATCACCTCACACTTTTCGTTATTTAGCGTCAACTGCCACCTGCCACACCATACAGCAATCTTTTCTAAGTCGCTTTGCAACTGATACTGGTTTTCGGATGACCTTACTAGACGGTAAATTACAGCATCATCCAAGAGAACTGCTCAGATTGTCACCCAGGTCATTTATATAGATCAGGAACAGCAGTGGTCCCAGGACGCTTCCCTGGGGAATACCTGATATCACTTCAGTTAAAACTCGATGATTTGCCGTCTATTACTACGAACTGCGACCTTCCTGACAGGAAATCACGAATCCATTCGCACAACTGAGATCATACCCCATAGGCTCGCAGCTTGATAAGAAGTCGCTTGTGAGGAACGGTGTCAAAAGCTTTCCGGAAATGTAGAAATACGGAATCAACTTGAGATCCCCTGTCGATAGCGGCCATTACTTCGTGCGAATAAGGAGCTAGCTGCGTTGCACAAGAACGATGTTTTCTGAAACCATGCTGATTGCGTATCAATAGATCGTTCCCATCGAGGTGGTTCATAATGTTTGAATACAGTATATGCTCCGAAACCCTACTGCATATGGTTCAAATGGCTCTGAGCCCCATGGGACTTAACTTCTGAGGTCATCAGTCCCCTAGAACTTAGAACTACTTAAACCTGACTAACCTAAGGACATCACACAAATCCATACCCGAGGCAGGATTCGAACCTGCGACCGTAGCGGTCACGCGGTTCCAGACTGTAGCGCCTAGAACCGCTCGGCCACTCCGGCCGGCAAACCCTACTGCAAACCGACGTCAATGATATAGGTCTGTAGTTCGATGGATTACTCCTACTACCCTTCTTAAACACTGGTGTGACCTGCGCAATTTTCCAATCTGCAGGTACAGATCTATCGGTGAGCGAGCGGTTGTATATGATTGCTAAGTAGGGAGCTATTGTATCAGCGTAATCTGAAAGAAACCTAATCGGTATACAATCTGGACCTGAAGACTTTATTTTTCTCGGGCACCTCGTAGATCTAGTAGAGGTAAAACGCGAGCACACGTGATTATGTTGTGTTAGTGTGTGTGTGTGTGTGTGTGTGTGTGTGTGCGTGTGTGTGTGTGTGTGTCAGCGAAGCACGAGGTGAGTGGAAGAGTTGAGGTGAAGAGGCCAGTATGCTCGGTATGCTTTAGAAGATGAGGCACTCATTCAGTGACTGGTGCACGTGAGGCGTGGGCGCCGGCGGACAGAAAGTAGCAGTGGCAGCCAGCAGCCAGCAGCGCGCCCTTTGTCAGCCGGCAGCGGAATGTGTGTGTCTGGTGGCGCGCAGTGCCACGCTGCCTGCTGAATGGCGGTCGCTGCTCCGGCCCGCCGTTCCGCTGCTCTGCCGCCGCCCACTCCTCCACCGTGGGCCGCGGGCCGGTGGCTCGTGCCACACCGGTAGCCGCGCCTCTCCAAACACCGCCGCCGACGCGCATTTGCATCCACAAATCGAGGCGCCTGCTCCTTTCACGCTAGTGATTTATATGGCGATTCGTTCCACCGGGCCCGACGGCCATCCACTCCACAAATCGGTCGTCCTTTTTTTTAACTTTTTCTTTTTTATTTCTCTGAGTGTGCGCTTGCTTCGACTGACCACAGGGGTACCGCGTGTGTTTTGCCCAGATTTTTATAGACCTAAGCGGCTTTGATGAACTACTTCGCACGAAATCGTCGAGATTTCGATCTGCTCAGTCATTCGACATCTTTAAGACTCTCAATTGCAGTCTCTGCTTTTCTTTCGCACTCAGTCGTCTTATCCAAAGAACTATCTATTTGAAAATGTGTAATGGGCTAGAAATTTATCAAAACTCTTTCCTCTACCGACACTGTTGTAAATTTCAGGACATTTACCCTTGCAATTTTAATACCAATGGAACGTAATGTTGCAACTCTCAGAATTAGATACACAGTTTCGCAATGACCAACAAAATACAGAGCATTACATGTAAATTGGAGTTGGAGAGGGGAGTAAAGAAAAGGAAAGAGAGGGGATCACTGCTGTCAGCTGCATTCGGAAATTACGCGGAATCAGCGGCAACGAGTTGAAGTGTACACTGCACCGAGACTCGAACCCGGTACCTCCTGATTAAAAGGCAGGTGCGGTAACCACTGCGTCATCCGGGACACAGCGTTACGGCAACTGCACGGACAATCTCAGCAGTCCAATCAAGCGCCACTTATCCACAGCCCCTGTCCATTTCCTCCATGTTGGCTCTCTGAGATTCCCACAGGAGGTCAGGCGCATCTGTGCATCCGCATTGAGATGGTGGATCCATTGCCCAGCTAGGCCTATCAAATTATATGAGTGCGTGGTGTCTGTTTTTTCGGACACTGATATTGTTACGGCGTAAAGTCAAGCGCCGGCATGCCAATCTGAAACGACAGAGATGAGATAGCTGTGAGAAAACGTCAGCCACTCGCACGCTGACCGACCCCTCTCCAGGATGACAACGTGACAGCAACGGCGCTTATGTGAGGAGGACATAAGCGCCGCCACCACTGGTGACGGACAGTTCTACAGAAGCATCAAGATTACCTAGATCACTTCTTTTATACTCTCTATGTAGCACAGACTTGGAATTGTTTATACTGAAGAAGATTCCTTATTTTGTATGTCGCCCTTTGCTTGCGAACATCTGTGTAATTGTCAGAGTTAAGTATTGTTATTTTCATTTTATAATAAAACTCATTTATACGATTTGTCTGAATGTTGTCTAGAGATCCGATTAAGCAGTCTTCCTAGACACCACACATACTGCTTCCGTAAAATCATTGTGCACCTATGACCGCTTGTTGTGGCTAACAGAAACGATACGAAAGGTTGAAACTTGCTCTACACTGGACGGTATCACAATGGTTTTCTGTAGAGCGGGTGGAGGTGATGACACAACGTACCGCCATGTCAGTCGCGATGTAGAACCAAGCGCGCTAGCGCATTGGTTAACACAGTGGACTCGGTTTCGGGAGGACGACGGTTCAAACTCGCGTCCGGCCATCCTGACTTAGGTTTCCCTAAATCTCTTAAGGCAAATGCCGAAATGGTTCGTTCGAAAGGGCACGGCCGCTTTCCTTCACCATACATCCATAATCCGAGCTAGTGCTCCTACTCTAATGAACTCGTTGTCGCTGGGATGTTAAACACTAATCTCCTCTTCCTCGAGATGTCGACTGTACAGAGAAAAGTCCAGTGTGTTCTGTGGCTCACTAAATTCGAGTCCGTGACCAATGTTCAACTTGAATATCGCCACCTATACAACGAAGAGCCACCACATAGAAATAACATTACTCGGTGAGATAATGTTAACAGATATCGGCAGTTTGTTGGACAAACCCCGTTTTGATAGTCTTCGGTAAGTGACGAGTATGTAGATGCTATGGGGGATAGCTATCTAAGGAGCCCCAAAAAATCTGTGCTTGCATGTGCTGCAGAATTAGGCCTGAAAGAGACTAAAGTTCATAAGGTTTTAAGGAAACGTCTCCGTTTAGCAGGTTACAAATAGCACTCGTTGCACGCTAACAAACCGACTAATAGACCCTAACGATTGAAGTTTGTTTCTGATACGTTTAATGAGATTGACGATGATGAACATCAACAAGACGGCGCTCCTCCATACTATGCCAAAAAAGTTTGCGAATTTCTGTACACAAAGTTTCCGCAGCGGTATATAGGACAGGATGGTTTTAAGTCAAGGTCACCACAAACCCCAGACCTAACGTCATTAGAACTACAGTAATCTATCAATGACGTTACTCATTTACCACAGAGAATCACAACCGCTATTCATTCTCTTACACCAGACGTCCTTATACGTGCGTGTGAAGAACTAGAACATCGTTTAGATACGTGTAGGACAACAAATAGAACCCACATCCTACTGCGCTGAAGAGGCATACGCACTAGGAAAGTCTCTCCTACATTTCCATCTTGTTTCACATTTCTGTCTTGTTTCACTGCTTTTATGTGACTGATTAAAACTGCACCATTACTTTACGGACACTTCGTATATAACTACACCATATTTAGAGATCACGTTAGACAAAAAATCGAAGGTGTTTAAGGCCGACCGGCGTGGCCGAGCGGTTCTAGGCGCTACAGTCTGGAACCGCGCGACCGCTACGGTCGCAGGTTCGAATCCTGCTTCGGGCATGGTTGTGTGTGATGTCCTTAGGTTAGTTAGGTTTAAGTAGTTCTAAGTTCTAGGGGACTGATGACCTTAGAAGTTAAGTCCCATAGTGCTCAGAGCCATTTGAACCATTTTTGAAGGTGTTTAAAAGCAGGGATATCAGAACCATTTTTCCCATCACCAACATCAGGAAGAAACTGGTGTGAAGCATCTCACGACCAGCTGAGGAACGAACAAATCATGAATTTATTAAGTGATATGCCGTCACTGTAACAAAGACTACAATGGTCAAAAGGGTATCAATTTTAAAACCTGTTTTAAAGAAAATACTGATTGTTCCAGATTTCATAAAGCTAACAAAACAGCTATTACGAAGCAAAAATAAGTGTCAAGACACAGCATCGCAATAGACAACGATCTTAAAATACTGCATAAATTTGAGAAGAGCTGTAAATTGGACATCCTGGAAGAAATGGAAATATCTATCCATGGCCAAAGGTGGGAAACCGAAATCCTGAAATTAATTACGGATTTCAAGAACTCACAGTTTTCACCAACTTCAATTCAATAATGTTAAAATAGAAAGTAAGTAGCTTAAAGAATGTATATCGATCTATGCTGCAAAAGCAATTTATTGTCGCAGTCTCTCTTACTGTAATATACTTCGTACATGTGCAAAGACATGGCAAAACCAGGAGCAATACGTCGACAGTGAAACAGAAATAAGCCTTGTTTTGACTGTTACCTTGTTTCTAGGGCACAACAGATTTGACTCGGATGACGTGTCATTAGCAACTTTATGATCATGCAACTGATGTAACTCAAGACACAACAAGAAAATAGCCACGGCAGGTGGTACTTCCAGTTTTACCAGTTATTATGGCTTCTTCCCTTAGTATTCGCGTATGCAGCGCTGGTAGAACAATTGCTGAAACATGACTGTACGAACTGTGATTATCTTGTCTTCGCGATCCGTACAGCAACAACACGTAGGGCGTTTTGATATATTTCTAAATTCCTCACTTGGATCTTTAAATTTTGTAATTAGGCTTCCACGGGATAGTTTGTGCCTGTTCTCGACTGTCTTTCAGAAAAGCTCTTGTTTCATTGCCGTGAGAGACAGAAACCTGGGACCATTCGTACTGCCCCTTCCTGTATCCTTTAATATCGCTTTAAATCTTTTTCGCTACGGGTTCCACGCACTTGAGCAATACCTTAGGATGGAAGTACAAGTGTTTTATAAGTATGTCTTTTGTAGACTGCATTTCCAGTTTGCCAACAGTGATTCGAAGCCACCTGCCTTACGTACTACTGAACCAATGTAATCGTTCCACTCCATGTACCTACAAGTTGTTATACCCAGGCATTTCTATGAACTGACTCACCCAGTTTGTGTCTCACTGACATAACAGTCATCGAGTACTACGTTTACTTTCTTTTCTTAAGAGCACAGTTTTACATTTCTGAATATTTAATGCAATATGCCAGTCTTTGTGCCACTGAAATCTTATCAAGATCTGACTGGATAATTCTGCAGCTTTTTTCAGGTAACAGTTCTTTATAGCATCCCATTTAAAAAAACAAAGTTGACCTGAATATGTCTGAAGTGACCCCACCTAGCAACAGAAAACCAACGTCATATCATGGCCCCCGTGGTCCCATGCAACTTTCGTCCCACAAACTTTTCAGCCCCTATCATACTTTCGGAGTTATTCTTGGTGAAAATAGTTAGTGACTCACCTTGTATAACCATAGATATTATTGACATTCAACGAAAACAGTAAGTACTCGTAATGATTATATTTTCATAATATAGAGGGACAATTACGGAGTCCCAGCAAACGGGAAATTATCCACGTTAAGAGTCAAATCACAATGGTGGGATATCACAATAAAATTTAGTACACTCAAAAGATATTCGTCAAAAGTGTTTGTAGCATGAATACTGAATAAATCAGGACCAGAAAAAAGTGGAGGAAAAGCAAATAATGAATGGGACAGTAACGTGAAAGGGAATAAAATGACTAAAAATAAACTAACGTCTAGAGTAAGCATTGTATGTACATGGAAATATACCATCCAAAAATCAGTAAAGAAGTCCTCGGCAAGAAATGGTCCGCCCGAGCTCTCAATTCGGCGAGCACTGTTGGTTCGGCCATAACGCTGTTTCCGTCAGATCAAAGTACTCTCTGGCCGAGCTATACAGATTACCTTATTTCGGTAGTTTATCGAAATACGGGGGAAAGTTAAAAAAGAAAAATGTACATCCTGCAGCCTTTATTCCAAGGAATGTTGGTAGCAGATAAAGGCACAACGAAAAAAAAATTGCTTCAAATAAGTGCTTTGTGTGTTCCATAAAATTTCGGGCGTGCAGCCGCATAAATTCAGCTAGTTAATAGAAAATTAAAGATAAAACATAATGCACACCCGAAATTTTAAGGAACAGTCTTTATGCCGCGAATCATGAAGATGCTCAAGGGCATTGGGTTTTATGAGATTGCCTGCCGTGACTGCCCACAGAATATGCAGGTCAGACTGGTTGCAGTTTTAATTTACTATTCAAAAAACGTGCAAACCTCGCCTGCCTCAAATCAGGTATCTCAGTTCATCTAAGAGGAATAGGAGAGGTTATTTCCAGTACTGTAAAAATTGGAGTGTTATATTTAAGGAAACAAAAGGAATGTTTTAAATGTTTTGGAAGAAATACATATCATGAAAGCATTAAAGCGAGATCAAGGTTTAACTATGAATATCCAGATTGAATTGAGACACAACAATATCTCATCGAATTTTGAGTATCTGACTTCTCGCCGGTAGCGAATAGGATGATTTTCGCTTAGTGTAACGACTATATAATGTTCAAATACTGCGTCAGTGCTAGTTATATAATATGGAGGTACTAATGACATGTCGATTATGTTTTAACTTTAATTTTCCATCAACAATAAACCATCGAGTTTCTAAAGTTATGTAGTGCTATTCCCAGCCTTCGGTTGATTTCCTGGGTATGAGTTCCTCCTTGCATTTGACCGTGTGTGTACTTTACTTTCCTCTTCGGCTTCTGCCTGACATTGTACTGCTAGCTTCCACGGGCTGCTTTCATCACATCAGCCTCGTAGTAATACGGCGGATGTGCGCACATCATATAGGATTTTAAGTCTTACTTACACGGCTATATACAGCTGATGTCTACTGCTTCATGCAATGTATCCGATGGGGTGTTATCCGGTAAGCTATTTTTGATGGTTCTTCCATTCTCAACGTTTAGGTTACATACTGCAGTATTAATTTTTGGATATTTTCTCGTAACATACAGTACTTTCTCTAAACGTTACTTAACTTTTAGGCGTTTTATACCCGTTTTCCAGATGCTGGGACACCGAAACTATCCCTCCACATTATGAAAATATAGCCATTGTGAGTACTACTCATCGTTTTTATTGAGTGCCACCACTGTCTATAGTTCCGTACTTCTACCCTTTCATAATATTTCACAGAGTAATTGTTATTCTAGGTGAATAACACGAAGATGTGCCTGTACATATGTGAACCCTGTAGTTGCGAATAAAGCATCACCATACGTCTATGCAGCTATTGGAAACATCTAATTATTCTTGAAGTTTTTAATTATTATAATTTTTACTGTAAGTAAAATGGTTGAGTGTTGAGTATTTTTGATTGTTATTCATAGTGTCTGTGAGCTGTGTTTGCCCTCCTCAGAAAGTTATTTGTACTAATAGACATGGTGATTCACGAAGATATGCAAATATTTTAATATGTTATTCTGCAAGTATAACTAAAGAAAAAGTTCACATAAACATAGGTCCGTAAATGTTTAGTTGCGGAGTTACGGCTAATAAAAGATTTGGCCTGAAATTTAACGATTTCGCTGATATGAAGCCATCGCAAAACTGTAGTAAAGCACGATTTTCATTTATTTTGTTGTTATTTATCTGGTGAATCTAATAAAACATGTTTCAAAAGTGTATCTGCAGTAATTTACCAGAACATCCACAGAAGCAAAGACGTAATTTAGTAAAATTTTAAATTTATTAACTACTTGGCCCAATTTGTTTTTTAAATTCCAGACAATTGCACAATGTTTTACACAGAAATTGTAGAGAATTTAATTTTGGAAAACTGATAGTAATAACGTTAACTGAAACTGTATGAATGTGTCAGATAATCTGCTTTTATTAGTACAATAGCACGCGTGAATTCATATTAAACCCGAGAAAACAAAGCTTACTGTTAAGAAATTTATACAGTGTACATACAATTTCGCAATAAATGTTCAAAAATGTCTCCACTGAGTTCAATACATTTACCTGCACGTGTACGAACAGATTTTGTTGCTCGTTTCAGTTTCACAGGGTTGTTCTTAATTTCGTCCATTGCTTCTCTGGATGTTCTGGAAAACTACTGCAGATACACGGCTGGGACATGTTTTATTCGATTCACCAGACTAATAACAACAAAATAAACGGAAATCTTGCTTTATTTAAACCTCGTACTGTCTGTCGACGGCTTCATATTAGTGAAGTTGAACTAAACATTTGCGGACCTATGTTTATATGAACTTTTTTCTTTAGTTTTACTTCTAGAATAACACATTAAAATGTATGAATATCTGCGTAAATCACCCTTCCCTCTGGCACGCCTGAAATTACTTCTACATCGGCCGATAAATCTCCACCCCAGCTAACAGGCTTGCCGAGGCAAATGTTATTCGGAAGTCAAGAAATACTCCAGCTGTTTGACTACGTTCAGTAATAAAATTGTTCGTTGTTTAATTTCGTTCATACTCCTGCTTTTACGGTACAGTGTGTCGCACTTATCTTGACCATCACAAACAGTTTATTTCCCCAGTAGCAAAATGAAAAGAGCTATCAAGCAAAAGTTGTTTGGCTACCAGTGGCACGTTAACCAGCATGACTGCCTATCTTGTGCCATTGTTCGTTACGAAGAGATAAACAGCAGCACGTCTATTTAAATACATCATATTCAGAATGTCATGGTTGACAATTCGCAAATAGAAACACACTGTTCCGTTACCTTACATTCTCCAAAGACAAGTGGCATTTCTACCTTCTTTTCGTTGGTATACACTGTAGTTACACAACTCTCCAACTGAAGACATTTTAGTGAATGATCAGTGTGCATTTTCCTTGTGTTTCCATTTGTTTTCTCGGCAACTCTAGCTAATGGACGATTTACTTCATCCCGCGTACCTGCGCTGTGCACTGGTAAAGCAAAGTTATGTTACTTTTACATCTACGTCTATACTCTGCAAGCCACTTTGTTTGTGTGTGGGGGAGGAAACTTTTTCTACCACTGTTGACTTCCTCCTTTTCTATTCCTCGCGAACAGTTCGTTGCAAGAACGATCGCCGGCAAACCACTGTGTTGACTCGAAGCTTCCTAATTTTATCTTCAAGATTTTTTTTGCGGAATATACGATGAAGGAAGCAATATATTGGTTGACTGTTCTAGGAGTGTACGCTCTCAAAAATGTAACAGAAAACTACACTGTGATGCAGCGTCTGCCACTGGTATTGGCTGATCATCTTAGTGACGCTTTCGCATTTATTAAACGAACGTGCTGCCCTTCTTTGGATCTACTCTGTTTCCTCTATCACGCCTATCTGGTACAGATACCGTACTGACGAGCAATATTCAAGTATTTGTGGAATGATCGTTTTTTGTAAAATATCTTCCTGTTTGATGGATTACATTTCCTGAGTATTCTTCCAATAGATCTGTCTTGTACATGTCTGACTGTTGTCTGATCACATTTCTCAAAAAAAGAAAAAAGAGAGGCGGAAGGCTGATCGACTTTTGTTTCAATGCGAATGCACAAATATCGTCCGATCTCCTAAGGGAATCAGAATTTCCGAGTAGTGAATTTCATGGACGACGGTCGCTGGAAATTTGTGTCGATCAGGAACCGTATCCGGATAGCTTAAGCGGTTAAGGCAACCGCTCTTGAGAAGCGGTAAATCCAGGTTCTAGTCTCGATCCGGCACAAATATTATTCTTTCCCCATTGCATTAACACAATACCTTGTGCTGCTGGCCGTCATGATTTCCCACCCACCCTGTCCCTTTCCTGCATTACATGTTTCCATGGATCTAAGTCAAGCATCTGTCTTTCCTGCAATCAGTTTTATGTGGTCGCTCCACTGTAAATCGCTCTGTAGGAATACTCCTGGATATTTTAGGGATACGTCTGCTTCCAGAGATATTTCTGCACTCGTGTAATCATACAGTGATGGGTCTTTTTGTCTATGTACACGCAGCAAGTTATATTTATTTACGTTAAGGGTTAATTGCCACTTCCTGCACGAAGGGCCGACCCCCTTCAGGTCTTCCTGCATTTCGCTACCATGTTATACCGTTGCGACTTCTCTGTATACAACAGCGTCATCTGTGAAAATACCGTTGGAACTTCCGATGTTGTCTACTATGCCATGTACGTTTTTAACAATGGTATGATATGTGTCTGTTGAGGTCTTGGGAAGTGGAAGTGGAACTCCGAACAAACATACCGAGTACTGTTTAAAAAAGACTGTCCGCAGCTCGTGGTCGTGCGGTAGCGTTCTCGCTTCCCGCGCCCGGGTTCCCGGGTTCGATTCCCGGCGGCGTCGGGGATTTTCTCTGCCTCGTGATGACTGGGTGTTGTGTGATGTCCTTAGGTTAGTTAGGTTTAAGTAGTTCTAAGTTCTAGGGGACTGATGACCATAGATGTTAAGTCCCATAGTGCTCAGAGCCAAAAAAGACTGTTATTGTCTTCGTAACGAACAAATTTTCGGGAAAGGCAACCACACTGGTAGCTAAATAACATTTTCAAAATTTCTTCAACTCCATTAGGACGTATGGTACAGCAACAATTTAGCCGAGCAGTGTAGGGCGCTGCAGTCATGGACTGTGCGACTGATCCCGGCGGAGGTTCGAGTCCTCCCTCGGGCATTGATGTGTGTGTTTGTCCTTAGGATAATTTAGGTTAAGTAGTGTGTAAGCTTAGGGACTGGTGACCTTAGCAGTTAAGTCCCATAAGATTCCACACACATTTGAACATTTTTGAACAGCAACAATGTGTAGAATATTTCAGTAAAAAATCTTGTTTGCAACTTATTCCTTTATGAACTCCGCGTTTCGCCTTCGTGGGCCATCTTCAGATTATCTGAAAATATTGTCTTAAAATGAGACGCAAATTGAAAATTTTAAAGTAATCTGAAGATGTTCCAGGATGTCGAAACGGGTTGTTAATAAAAGAGCCAATTGCAAGAAATTCTGTTTTTAATTAGAGCAACACTTGCTTCATGTATTTTTTGTTTTGCTTCTGGGCAATAAGTTATTTGGAGTATTCGAGGTAAGTGGGACAGCCTATATACGGCTTCAGATCCTTTGCCAGTGTCGAAAGCGTACGTTACGGGTAGACCAAGCGTTCGACTAAACCCACATCGCCCGTTTGACCTGCAGGCCGGCGGGCGGAGTACTGCTGGTGTATAGGAGTGGCAGCGAAGAGAGGCTGGTGAACCTTGGAGGGCGAGGTGGCCGTACATCGCTGCCGCCCGCGGCGACCACCGCCCACCCGCAACGCCGCACACACACACACACACACACACACACACACACACACACACACACATACACACACACATTCCTTATTAATTGCGCTTACTAATTACGCCGTCATTTTTCACCTGCTAATGAAGTTTATCGTTCGAGTCCACATCGATCTCGGTCCCACGCTCCCGCGGCGGAGTCATCAGTTGAACGTGATGGCCCTCCAGCCAGCCCACGGACTCTGAGTAGCGTAACAAGTTAGTGGGTGGTTCCACAGGACCAAATACACGTGCAGCGCCCTGCCTCTTAACTGTCTGGACTAACTGCGTGAAGCATTATTCTGCCTTCCACCGTTACGTTCGTACTAATTTAGGGAAAGTCGTCTAGACCAGATGATATATCTGCTTATATATTAGGTTCCCCAGCGAAGTCTTACACGTCTTCCGCAGTTCTTAATCCATATAAACGATTCATAAGACAATCTGAGCAGCTTTCTTAGGCTGTTGGCGGATAATGCTGTCCTTTGCCGTCTAGTAAATTCACCAGAAGATCAAATCGAGTTATGAAATGACTTAGACATGACATCTGTGCGGCGAAAACAGTGGCAATTTGCCCGTATGGAATAAAAATCGTGAATTCCTCCACATGAGTACTAAAATAATCCGTTAAAAATAAAATTGTATGGATGACTGGCTTGGAGACCCAGAGGCGTGTAATTGGAAAGCTTTATCCTTTGCTTCTCAAAGTGTGAAATTTGTGTGTAAAGAGCATCTGATATGTGTAGATGAGTGTAACGGATGTGTGTGTAGCGTGCTGTCATAATGTGTTGTGCGATGATAACAGAAAGGAGAGAGTGAAACCAGTTGCCAGTAAAGTAGTCCCCTCCTTTATGTTTTTTGTGTTAGGACTCTCTTTCACCTTATACCAAAGACTATGTATAGCTTAGAGTTATCTGTTGCATAAATACCGTGCTTATCTTTGACAACGTCATGAACAAAAACATAACTGAAGTGTTTATAAACATGTGTGTGCAAATGTACATCCTGAATGAAGTGACTTGTACTAAAACGACGGAGGAAAGAATTTTTGCCGGTACAAAAACGTTAGAAATGCTTTCCTTGGATGACGTGGTAAGTTTATGCTGTTCATCTTCCGCTATTTTGCACATATTTTCCGCGTTCGACTTACGAAGTTCATAATCTAGCATTAAACCTTTTCGTGACAGGAATATGCATTTCACCTCATTCAGGAGAAGAAATAAAACATGTATTAAGACAAATTGCATCTGACGATGGACCGACAGGGTCCGAAACGGATCGTGTAGTTAATAAAACACGAAAAAGATGTGACTGAAGGTGTTGTTTAATTCACACCTCCACTCTTTTGAATACAGTCACGTTTTAAGCTGCAAAATATGGATAAAATAAAAAAAGTTTTCATTTCAGATGTGTAACGCGTCCACGTCTGCTGAGGGAAAGAGAGAAGTATCATAGTTGCTTGTCCCGGTATACAATAGGATAGACAGGATTCCGTGGACTGTGTCAGACGATCACCTGATGTTGTAATGCATTAGCACTGTTCTGTGCATACAGTATACTTGGTTCTATTTTGTTTTGGAATGATGTAAACACGTAATCTTTAAGTGATAATACAAACAAATGTGCTTAAGCGATAAATGGATGTTTCGTTATGTTTCCTTTCGAATTGTTACCTAATAACCCAAGTGGGTCATGGCTAATTCAGTTCTTCAAGCAGAAGTGGATGGGTTCTAGGGTTGCTACTTAGAATATTACGTTTATGTACTCACTACCGTCAACAAGTCCCAGAAGTTTGTAACGGGAATTTCCGAACACCTTGTATGTATGACACCTATTGATAAATCCAGCTGTAATTTTACAGTTAATATAATTCCATTGTATCCTGTAATTTGATAAGAATCATTCGGGTTGTAACTTTCTACGGGAATGGGCTGATAAATGTAAACATTAAAAATGAAATAAAATAAATAAAAATAATCTGATTTCGAACAGAGGGCGCAAAATTAAGATGTCGTGACACTTTTTTTTGGGCAGGGAGGTGGGAGATGGGGGAATGGTTGCAGGGGTAAACTGGGCAGAGGTCATTTTACGAGACCTGGCCGCAGTGTCTCCGTCGCCAAGCAGGAAGAATCGGAGGGTTTAATTCGCGTGTCCGTGACGTGTGTGTCTTGCCAAGAATTTAAATTCCACAAATGCCGCCCCCCCCCCCACCCTCATATTCATGGTATGTTTTCTCGTAATGTAATGTAGCTACCGTTATCTGTTCAATGTTCTACATGTGAATGTATCAAACTCATCTCCTGCCACGACTGATACAGCTGCGAGGCGGATCGCAAGAAGTTCGAAAAGTATTGGTTGTACTCAGGGTTATTCACAGTAGTACAACGGCGATCGTTTAAAAAGTTCCAAAAGATCATGAGACCTATGACACCACCTCCAGACAAATAATAAATCGTATGGCCTCTGATCCACGTGACGGAGTTTTGTTTCATAGCAGTTCACACATAAATCCTAGGATAACAACCAGCGTCCGGGAAGAGGAAAGTGCTTGAATCGATATAAGCGTCAAAAATTTGACGCACAATATACCACATCTGCTCTTCCCGCCAACAATATAGCTGGTGTTCGTTTCTATCCTGAACGCTGCAATTCACAAATAACCCACTGCGCCACCATTTCGTCTGAGGATAAAGCGCGGTAAAAGGCACCTACAGTGCCTCGAAAATTTTGACCGTCGTTTTCGAGATAGCCTCCTCACACAGTATGTAGGCTCAACTTTCACGATCACACCAGTGTCAATGGACGTACAGTTTAGGCCAAACTTGTTCTAGCATTCCTCAGAAAGGTGTCGTGTATTATATCTAATATAGAGGAAACGAAACTATTAATCCAAATATATGTATTTAACAAAGATGTTCAGTTTGTGGTGGTGGTATGTAACGTAGGTCCAATTTCAGTTCAGAGACATCTCCATTAGTTCCTCACACTACTCAAAGCATTTCTGCAAAACGTTCTGCTTGGTGTAGCGCAAGTACTGCTCAGTTTCTGCCTTCTGTTTGTCACAGTCTCTGATCTGTTCGATTTATATAAAACTTTGTACTGCGTAAAGTCCTTGTACAAGATCGTAAAGTAGGTAGGATGAATTGTTCCTTATTAATGCGAGGAGATTCACTTCATTTTTATTAGTCCTTGTGTGATGTTCATAAAAATCTCCTGTAGAGTGGAATCATCTCGTCGTAATGGACCTAGTCAATTTTCTTTAGTATGTTTTGCTTAATTTAATATTTCTTGGCATCCATTACTCTTTCTCTACTGCTTCCCTATATTATTTCTTTCGACTACTCCTGCCGGCCGGAGTGGCCGAGCGGTTCTAGGCGCTACAGTCTGGAACTGTGCGACCGCTACGGTCGCAGGATCGAATCCTGCCTCGGGCATGGGTGTGTGTGATGTCCTTAGGTTAGTTAGGTTTAAGTAGTTCTAAGTTCTAGGGGACTGATGACCTCAGAAGTTATGTCCCATAGTGCTCAGAGCCATTTGAACATTTCAACTACTCCTGTCTGTCTGCTAATAACGCCTTATATCTGGAACACGGATTTTTACGTTGTGTAAGCAGCAGGAATAAAATACTGGGCGCAAGTGGGTATCCAAACTTGTACAGAAACCAAACTGCAGATATCAGAGTCAAAAGAAATTAAAGAGAAGCAGAAACTGAGAACTGACTGAGACGGCGTTGTAGCCTACTCCAAACCGTCTTCGAGCTGTACAATGAGCAAGCGGCAAGGGAGAACAAGAACAATTTAGAAAATAAATTAAAGGTCAAGGATCAGAAGCAAAACCATTAAGACTGATGATATTGTAATTCTGTCGTAGATGTAAAAGTACTTAAGAGGAAAAGCTTAATTGAATTTGCAGTGTAATGTCTTGAAAGGAGGCCATAAGATGAACATCATTAAAAATAGAATATGGGTAATTCAATACAGTCAAATTAAAACAGTCGCTGCTGACGGAATTAGTTTAGGAAATGAGAAGCTGAATGTATTAGATACTTCTTGCTGTTTGGGGATAAAAATAACTGACGATGGTAGAAGTAAAGAAACGAGGAACAGCCAGAAAATCTTTTCTCAAAAAGAGAAGTATTTTAACATCTAATATAAATTTAAGTGGTAAGATGTGATTTTCAAAATTGTTTTGCCCTTTACAGCAGTGAACCCCGCACTTACAGCAGTTCAGACAAGACGAGAATAGAAGCTACTGAAATGTGGTGCTGCAAATAACTGCTGAAGATTATATGGTTGGATCGGGCAACTAATAGAGACATAATGATGCGAATTGGAGAACAGAAAATTATGGCAAAAGTTGACTAACAAAGGAATCAGTTGACAGTACACTTGCTGAAACACTAAGGAATAGTCAATTTGGTAACGGAGAGAAGTGCGAGGAGTTAACATTGTAGAGGAAGCCCAAGGGTTGAGTACATTAAGCAGGTTCAAACCGACGTATGTTGAAATAGTTGCACTGACAAGGAGAGGCTTACACGCGATAGACCAGCGTGGTGAGTCGCAATTCGCAAGTCTTCAGACTGAAGACTGCAATAAGACCAACATCAATAAATACGTTTGGCTGTCAAAGTCTCTCCTTCCTCAATTGGAAGAAGGAATTTCTCTAAAACAAATAAATAAATAAAAAGTATGCAATACGTAGTCGTGGTTGGTTCAGTCTCCCCCACATGCCTGATCCGAAAGACGAAAAGTTGTTAAAAACTTTCAGTACACGACTTGTTCATGACTTTATCACCCGTAAATGGCTCAAATGGCTCTGAGCACTATGGGACTCAACTGCTGTGGTCATAAGTCCCCTAGAACTTAGAACTACTTAAACCTAACCAACCTAAGGACATCACACACATCCATGCCCGAAGCAGGATTCGAACCTGCGACCGTAGCGGTCGCGCGGTTCCAGACTGTAGCGCCTTTAACCGCTCGGCCACTCCGGCCGGCACCCGTAAATGAAGTTCGAAAGCTTTTACTAACGTTCCTTCTATGAGTTAATATGAAGGGCGATCAAAAATTTCCGTCTTACGGTGTTACTACAGCATATACACAAAGTAGCGTGAATGCGATTTGGGTGTATGGGCACAGACATATTGGTAAGAGATTAATGTGACATTAGTGTCTTTCCAACGCGCGTGCTGTTATTCTTTCCTTGGCTGCCGAAGGACAAGCTGTGATAGACATCTATTCGAGAATGAAGAATATACATGGGGTACCAAGTGTGCCGAAAGCCGCCATTGTGCAATGGTGCCCCAAGTTCTGTGCAGGTCGCGATTCGACCAAGGCGCCGATCGATCTGGACGGGGAGTCACATCCATCTTTCCGTGCGAGCTTTGATTTCACTCATTTTATTATGATGACCTTTTCTCCCTCTGTAGGTCGCAATCGGAGGAGAAAGTTGGTGACTGAAATTTCATGGCCGGTCGCTGTGGTCGAGCGCTTCTAGGCACTTCAGTCCGGAACCACGCGGCTGCTACGGTCGCAGGCTCGAATACTGCCTCGGGCATGGATGTGTGTGATATCCTTAGGTTAGTTAGGTTTAAGTAGTTCTAAGTCTAGGCAACTGATGACCTCAGATGTTAAGTCCCATAGTGCTTAGAGCCATTTGAATCTTTTTTTTTTTTTTTTTTTTATTTCTTGAGAAGATACCGCAGCAACGAAAAACGCCAGTATCATGTCAGTGACATTCTATCCCCTACTTCGCGATAATACAAAACGTGCTGCTATTATTTGAACTTTCTCGATGTACTCAGTTAACCATATCTGGTAAGGACTTCACATCGCCGGCCGAAGTGGCCGAGCGGTTCTAGGCGCTTCAGTCTGGAACCGCGCGACCGCTCCGGTCGCAGGTTCGAATCCTGCCTCGGGCATGGATGTGTGTGATGTAATTAGGCTACTTAGGTTTAAGTAGTTCTAAGTTCTAGAGGACTGATGACCTCAGATGTTAAGTCCCATAGTGCTTAGAGCCATTTGAATCTTTGTTTTTTTTTTTTTTTTAATTTCTTGAGAAGATTCCGCAGCAACGAAAAACGCCAGTATCATGTCAGTAACATTCTATTCCCCACTTCGCGATAATACAAAACGTGCTGCTATTATTTGAACTTTCTCGATGTACTCAGTTAACCATATCTAGTAAGGACTTCACATCGCGCTGCAGCACTCCAAAGGAGGAGGACGGACAAGCGTAGTGTAGGCAGTCTTATTAGTAGATCTGTTATATTTTCTAAGTGTTCTGCCAATAAGAAACAATCTTTGCTTTCCAGTATGAGATTTTCACTCTGCAGTGGAGTGTGCGCTATTATGAAAACTCCTGGCAGATTAAAACTGTGTGCTGGACCGAGACTCGAACTAGGGACGCGTGTCCCGAGTTCGAGTCTCGGTCGGGCACACAGTTTTAATCTGTGAGGAAGTTTCAGTCTTTTCTTTGCCTTCCTCACTACATTTTCTGCGTTCTTTCCCATTTAAGTTGTTCGTAACTGTAATTCCTAGGTATTTAGTTGACTTTAAGGCCTTTAGATTTGACTGATTTATGGTGTAAACGAAGTTTAACAGTTGATGCCAACTCAAGTGCGAGGCACTCGAGCACACTCCCTATAGTCCTGATCTCTCTCCATGCGATTATCACGCGTTCAATCCCTTGAAAAAGGTCTTCAAGGGTCGACGATTCCTGCCGAACGAGGAATTGTAGCCGGCAGTTACGGACTTCTTCACGCGGCAAAACACGATGCTTTACCATAACGGAGACGTTCAACCTGCTTGCGTCGGGGAGATGATTGCCTCAGCGCTCACGGCGATTTTGCCAGAGTGGTATACCGATTTTAGATTGCACAGCCTGCAAACGGAAACGATTAGATTGCCCCTTATACAAGTGCAATACTGTAGCATATAGGTACCAGAGTAGCAGTATACAGCATATGAAATAAGATGCCTCTTTATCGTACAAGGTGCGATCAAAGAAGAGTACAACCAATTTCATATAGCAGTGCGGTTGGAAATAGTACATGGTCACATGCAGTACAGACTGCAAACATTTTGCAGAAGAAATTCTGATATTATTGGCCTACGTCGTCAGCATATGTGTTAGAAAGATTGAAAACACACACACGCGCCCACTCACACGCCACTCACACATTTACATACACACATGCCAAAGTCTCATCGGAAACACCCACTCTCCATATAGCCACACAGAAGCTCACTTGTGAAGGTGACAGTAATGCAAATGGAATCTAAGACAGGAATCTTTCTCTAGAGTAAAATGAGTCTTTAATTTCCCCTTCTCGAACGTGCGTGGTAGATGTCTGTAGGCGGTGGCGGTAAACATTCCATTCTAAGCTTTTGTAATTACTTTGAGCACTTCTGTAGTTCCTGCCTGCAGTGTACTTAAACTAAAATGATTTAGTTTATTGCTCGTATTTTGGTCTCCAGAGTACATATTGTTTGAGAGTCTCTGTCTACCTAGGTGTCGAACTTAACCATTTCTTTTACGACAACCTTTTCTGTTAATTCAGAGGAAGGTAACATACTAACCAAATTCCTCAAATAAGTTCATTAATCGACTGCTACATACGATAAATTTTGAAAATTTCTGAATAACCATGATTACCGTCATACGCCATCGTTGTTTTGCAGGTTCGTTCTCAGCAAACACAGAAAATTAGACTCCTCCATTATAGATTTCCAGATAATATTTTGCTTCTAATTAAAGAAGTATTAAATTTAGTTAATTATGAATAGAACTTTGCGGGCAGTAATTATGGAGATGGAACTACTTACTTGGAGAAAAAATTTGGAAATTTGTGGTAAGTTCTATGGGACCAAACTGCTAAGGTCATCAGTCAATAAGCTTACACACTACTTAATCTAATTCAAACAAACTTACGCTAAGGACAACACTCACACCCATGCCCAGGGGATGACTCCAGCCTCAGACGGGGTGGGGGGGGGGGGGGCCGCGCGATCCGTGGCAAGGCGCCCCAAGACCGCTCGGCTATCCCACACGGCTTAGTCGGAGAAATACGAGCGACAAACTGGTCAGTACTTTGAAGTGCATTTCCCCGTAACACGTTTTCGATTTTCACAAACTTTCAGATGGTAGAGTGTAATCACTTTGCTACTCTCGTTTCAGTGGCTGCAGTTCTGCATCCCAGTTTCGTCGAGCCAGGGAGGCATAGTTGTTAAGGCTCGTTTCCGGAGGTAGAAACGTTATCAGACATCCATAAAGTAATTTCAAGGATATTTTTCTTTATTTATCTCAGTCCTATGAAGTTTTTAATTTCCTTTGTCATTTTTCTGCGTTTCAGATTTGCCGTCCGTCTCTACTCACTTCGACGGCGATAAAACATTAAATCGTGCAGCATTCTGTGCAAGTAGTGCCCTTCAGATCGTAAATATTTGAAGACAGTCAATTTTTGTGTACCACAACATGCTGAAAAAAAAATACCTCTATGCGTTAACAGCATGGATCGAACGGTTTTCGTTCAGACAACCTGCACACCAACGAAGAAAATACAAGCTCACCGACCCGGCACAATGTAAGTCCAACTTACATACGTAAAATAGTTATAGCAGACTTTATAGCATCACTCCTTCTGTGACCATAACATAATTAAAATTATAAAATGTAATCTTGCTGTAGAATAAGTAGTATGAAGTAATGGAACCGATAGCCCGCCCGTCTAGCCGCGCGGTCTTACGCGCTGCTTCCCGAGGTATGGGTGCCGTTCCCCGGCACGAATCCGCCCGGCGGATTAGTTTCGAGGTCCAATATGCCGGCCAGCCTGTGGATGGTTTTTAAGGCTCTTTTCCATCTGCCTCGGCGAATGAGGGCTGGTTCCTCTTATTCCGCCTTAGTTACACTATGTCGGCAAGTGCTGCGCTAACACTGTCTTCCACTGGGGTACTGAACCGCACAGTAACCCTGGATTCGGTGTGTGGTGGGTGGACTGTGGGGTGGGTGGACTGCTGTTACCTGTTGTGGGGTTGTGAACTACTGTGGGCTACGGCGGGATGAAGCCTCTCCGTCGTTTCTAGGTGTCCGGTTCAATGCAAAATACACACAATGGAACCGATAGTTTTCATACATGCAGTACCTGGCAAAAGAGGTGAAGCACCCAGAAGGGAAGGAGCAAACGAAATGAAATCTCACGGGTTGAAGGTGTACGTGATGCTATTTCTGCGTTTACGAAATCGAGTCAAATTTGCAAAGAACTTGGCATTAGGAGCCCAATTACCAGTGCGACGTTTCACCACATCAGACCTGGATGCATGCACCGACTTGGTTGGGAAAGGCGTTATAAATCGTAGTATCCTGTTCTGAGGCAAAATGGCCCACAACTGTTGTAACTGGTTTCTGAAATCCTTGGTATTACAATATAACGATGTAACAGAGTTGACCCCGAGCTAGGTACACACACGTTCTGTAGGAAACTGGTCTGGGGGTCTTATTGGCCACGGGAGAGCCTCATCATCCCGCAGACAGTTAATAGAGACGTGTGTCATGTGAGCATTCTCCTGTTCGCCCCACGATACTGTCGCATGAGAGGTGATACAAGAAAACACAGGATGTCCATAACGTACCGTTATGGCGTTCGAGTTCCATCAGT
Organism: Schistocerca americana; assembly: GCF_021461395.2. Taxonomy (NCBI): domain Eukaryota; kingdom Metazoa; phylum Arthropoda; class Insecta; order Orthoptera; family Acrididae; genus Schistocerca; species Schistocerca americana. The sequence goes on from NC_060119.1 coordinate 1,071,741,392, forward strand.
CACTACAAGCCGTACTTGAACTCATACCCGGTGGCTGCCCATAGCTGATGCCAGGAGTAACACCGCTGTGCCTCTCCAAAACATTGGGACAATGGGATCTTTTGCCAGGTCGCCACCATACTAGCCAGCGATGGTGATCTGAGACGTCATTGATCAGTAGCCCATGCTCGTCGGTCATGCCAGTCCAAATGCAGCCACTTTTTCACGGATGGTGGCCTAGCATGAGACGGTGTATGCCTAGACTGGCTGCTATAATCTCGGACCAGTGGTGCAGGATAACACCGATTGTTACAGGGGGTCCATTAGTTATTCTCGAATGGCAGGTGCAGATGTGAAGGGGTTCCGATGTGCTTGGTGCTGAATGTATAGATCCTTCCTCGAGGTGGCCAGAGGGGATCGACCGGCGCCTTTCCGGAGAGCATAGCTGCCCAACATCGGCCCAATGTCACATCAGAAATCGCGAAGAACCAGGATATTGCACGATTCAGCCAGCTGGCCAAATCGAGACCCATAATGAGACAGCTTTCAAACTCTCGCAGGTGCTGATAATGCTGTCTCACAGGTATACGTGCGTCTCCGTGTCCTTCGCTTATTGGACTGAACACACAACTGAAGGCTGTAAGAAGGTGACAGCATCACTTCATTCATTAGAGAAAAACAGAAAACTATTTCCTCTCGAACTTAAAAAGACACCAGTAGAGCCACTAACACTCCCAATCATTGATTATGGTGATCCTGTTCTCCAAGTACTGTCATATGAGAACTCATGCCGTCTGGAAATTGTGATGAGTGCTTCTGTGCGATACATTTGCGATTTACTCTGTTTCGACCATACCACTCCTGTCTATTAACAGTTACCATGACAACGTGTCGCTAATGGTAGAGACTATCATACTCTGCGATTGCTGCATTGTCTTCTCAGTCATTTCATTCGTTCCTATTTATCATCAGCCCCTACACTACTTTCTGGACAGTACAGCACAAATACTCGTTCTCAACAACACTCCTATGTTATGTAAATCATTTTCTGTAGCATGAAGCCGGCTTTGGAACAATGTTGCTCAGAAGATGAGAGAAATTAAAATCATTTCAAACATCAAAAGACAGCTAATAGCCCACTTTCTGTCACTACAGCTATCTCTTCTTGCAGTTCACTCTCATCAACCGTATCTTCCCCTCCACTTTTCCCTCTGCTAGTCTACAGAGTTCACTATTGAAATTCTTTTATTTACTAGCAGCCATAGTCACTTTAATTTCAAAACTCTCCCCTCTTCTCTTAATACCAAACAAGGCTTCAAAACTACATAACTAATCAATATCGTTCTTAATGTCTCCATTGCTTTATTGTTTTCGTTAGTGTTGCTATTATTACTATTGTCACTGTAAATAATTACTTTTTATTGATAATGCAAATTGAAGTCTATGTATTAACTAATTAATATCACCCATTATTTTATCATCATTATTAATGTCTCTGTTATTATTATTGCCAGTTATTGTTTTTATTAATAACAAATTGGTGTTATTGTCACTGTTATGTAATATTTTCGGAATGTTTTGCTCCTGGTCAGATGTAACACAGGGCCTTAAGGACCGAACCTGATCAGGATAAATAAGCAACAAATAATAAACAATGTATACCCTACCAGGTAACAACAGTAAGCTTTAAGAACATTAACTCACTCTGGTGAAAATTCTACCGGCTCAGAAAACTGAAACAAGTTATTTAATACCTGCCAGTGTTGTGTACATGTAAGAACTTACAGTGACGCCCGATCATGTCCTCTGCCTGCTTTACTTTGTCAGGTTGTGTACGAACGAAATAGTTGACTGTTGCACATTTGAACTGTGCTGCATCTAGTCGAATTAAATCAGCTGGTACTAAGGGAGTTAAATTGGGCTAGTAGATGAGTTTTGCTATTTCGGCAGCAAAGTAACTAATGATGGTCGAAGCAGGGAGAATACAAAGTACATACTGCCATAGCAGGAAAAGCGTTTTTGAAAAAGACAAATCTGTTAACATGGAAATAAGTTAAAATGTTAGGAAGTCTTCTTTGAAAGTAGCTGTCTCGAATGTAGTCTTGTATAATCGTGAAATGTGCACAAGAAACAGTTTCCTTAGGAAGAGAATAAAAGCTTTTGAAATCTGGAGCTACAGAAGAATACTGAAGATTAGATGTGTAAATGGAATAATGGATGATGTACAGAACCATGCGAGAATTGCTGACAAATGCTATGAGTGATTCAATGGCTAGAAGATGAGTCAGACTGTTCAACGTGATCAAGTGCACGATGAAGAACTAAGTGGACGCCCGTCTGTGCTTACTGATGAAATGGTTCACACAATTGAAGAGAAGATTAAGCGCAACAGTAAGTTTACACTCCGTGCCCTTGCTGTGGAAGTTGCACATATCTTACGGTCACTAGGTCGAGAAATAGTTACTGAAAAACTGAAATTTCGAAAACTTTGCTCACGTTGGGTACCCAAAATTCTTACTGAATAACACAAAAAACAACGGATGGGCAGTGCACTTCAGTTTTTGACACGCTACAGTGAATAAGTCGATGGTTTTCTTTCTCAGAGACACGGGTGATGAAGCTTGGGTATCGTACGACACCCCTGAAACAAAAGGCAATGGAATGGAAGCACCCTTCATCCCCACGAAGGTTCAGCCTAAGCAAATCTTGACACCTCGAAAAATCACATGCGCCGTTTTTTGGGACAGAAAAGGCATTTTGCTGATTGATTACTTACCACGAGGCCAAACAATCAATGCACATGGTTACTGAGAGACCATTAAGAAATTGCGCCGTGCAATACACAACAAGCACCGAGGATTACTGTCAAAAGGTCTTGTTTTTTCCACGATAATGCCCGACCTCACACGGTGAATGTGACAAAACAACTCTTATGGGAATTTCACTGGGACGCGTTTGATCATCCTTCGTACAACCCGGACCTCGCTCCTAACGACTTTCATCTCTTCTTACACCTAAAATCTGTCCTTGGTGGTCAACACTTCAACGATGACGAGATGGTTGAATACACAGGCGACAACCTTTTGGCAGACTGTTAGGTTCTTCGCAAACATTTTGGCTGAACTTATATCCATCCGGCTTTAGCCAGCTTTCAGTTCCTATAATGATTTGAGCATCAGTGCTTCCTATTAGCGCTTGGAGCTCTGGTACTTTCCCAACACAGCTACGACAATTTACAACTGTTATACTGATTGTTCCTGCATCTACGTTCTTCCTGTGTTCGGCCTCCACCCTTTGTGACTGAAGTTCTGCTTGTGTTTTCCCGAGACCCTCTAACCTAAAAAACCACTCAGTACACTCCACACAGCCCCTGCCATCCGTGCAGCCGCCTTCTGCGTATAGTGGACACCTGACCAATTCAGCGAAACCCGAAACCCAACCACCCTTTGGCGCAAGTCGAGTAATCTGCAGCCTACACGGTCGCAGAACCGTCTGAGCCTCTGATTCAGATTTTTCACTCGACTGTGTAACAGGAGGTCCGCAATCGGTCCTGTCGGCTACGCTGTAAATGGTCAGCTATGCTTTCATCTTACAAGCAAGACTGGCGGTCTTTACCACTTCTGTTAGCCGCTCGAAACCAGAGAGTTGCAAAGTGACACAAAAATTGGTACCGACGTGAGCAACCTCCTGCAGTTGGCTGCATCCTGCACTCTTCACGGCATCCGGGAAGGCCCGTTACACATCTGGAATGACACCACCTGGTATGCACACGGAGTGCACATTGGTTTTCTTTCCCTTCTTGGCAGCCATGTCCCTAAGGGGCTCCATAACGCGCCAAACGTTGGAGCTCCCAATTACCAATAATCCCACCCTCTGTGAGTGTCCGGATCTTACAGGCTGAGATATTTCCTCTGAAACAGGACAGGCGACAGCATCTGGCTCAGCGTCAGCCACAGACAGCACCTGGAACCTGTTTGTCAGACAAACCCGGAGGGGGGGGGGGGGGGGGGTGGACTTACGTGTTGCCGCCTGGGAAGTCTTTCGCCGCCTGGTACCTCCCGGGGCGACCTGGCGACATCCCACTCGACCACAGGTGAGGGCTCAACCTCAGTGCGAGCAGTAACTGGAGTGGCCACCGGTGATGACCGATCGGAGGACTCGGCCGTGCTGGACGTCCTTTGGATCCGCATGGCCGGCCTACAACAATGGTGCCCATCCACTGCAGCCTCAAGCTGGGTCACCGAAGCCATCACAGCCTGAAGCTGAGAGCGAAGTGTCACCAACTCGGCTCGCATCCACACACAACAATCGCAGTCCCTGTCCATACTAAAGACTGTGGAAAACTGAACTATACAGATAAACGGACTATCGGCACGTGCTGTGGAACTCTGCTGTAGAGCCTGACAAAACGTAGGAACTGTGTCTAATAAATTAGATCAATACGTAACGATTCAAAACCTAACTGCCGAAGCACTGAGGTGAAACTAAATAATTCGCCCCTGATTAGGAACTTGTAATATGTCACAAAATCGGTTTACTTTCCGACGCCAAAGGAAACGCGAGAACTGTGGCTATTAGATATTACATGAACACGCAGAAACTCAAGAAGCTAAACGCTTAAAGCACACAGATGATATTATGAAATTCGTTACTCTTTAGGAACTCGTGAAAGTCACACAATCGGTTACTTCCCTGTTGCTGCTTGTGTCTCCGCCGGCTGCTACTGCCTGATTGGAATGGCGTTGTGGCTGAACAGATGGGAACCTCGTAAATCCTCTAAAACTAGATGTGATTAATTCCTTCCGCTGATGAATGAATTTAAACACCATTACCAGAATGGTGTTATGGCTGAATAGATGGGAACCTCGTTAATCCTCGAAAACAAGATGCGATTAATTCCTTCCACTGATGAATGAACGCCTGCTCATCCAGTCTCCAGTCAGGAAGGGCCCAGCATTCTTCCGACATCAGCTTCAGAGAGAAGCGTAAATCAACAATACATGTAAACGACGATGTACTCACACGCGAAGGAGCCGAGCGAATGGGCGAGCTATCTTTACGACTGCACTTTGCGTCGATATTTCTTTTTTGCTTTCACGAATAATGGCAGGAAACGCCGATCGCCGTAATTGATTTCATCAATTATGCGGCATCGGCGAGGAGCCACGGAGCATGCCCGGGCCCTGTTTACAGGCCCGTTATGGCGTACGCGCGCGGTTAGCCCGCGCTCGTATTAAGCCATTCCGATCCCTGGGAACACTCGGCTACCGACGCGTGCGGCGAGGACGCGGCTACACCCTGGCCAGCTGCAGGTCGGCTAGCGAGCCACGGCGATGTCGTCAGCGCGGACTCCTTCGTCAGGCGGCGCACGTACCGCGACTTCCTCGCACGGGCGCGCAGACACCTTGCAGAACCGGTACGCCGCGGGACCGCAGCTGCGACGCGCCGACACCCCGACCGGATAATTAGGCGAGACATTCCCGGCGCGGCAACAGGTTGAGGGACAGCTGGCCGGGCGCGGAGCTGCGCTGTCGCCGCTCTGTCGACGTACCTTTTTCTGCAAGTATTAACTCGTTCGACTGCATTCTTTTCAACTATTAACTGTGCTGCCAACATGAAATTGCTCCGAAACGATCCGCTACAAACTACAAGACCCCTATATTAAATCACTCAACAAATATCACTGAACAACCTCCGCAAGTTTGACAGTAGCCTTTCGTTTCCTTTTCTTTTTCCTTACACACTACTTTAAAAATCAGTCGAAGACGCTGGGAACCTACACTGAAGCAGCTGCAGCAAAAAATTTTGAAGGAATCAATATAAGTAAGAGTGCCAAAGGAAACCTACTGATAAACGCAGAGTGGACGGATCGAAATACAGGGTGATTCAAAAAGAATACCACAACTTTAAAAATGTGTATTTAATGAAAGAAACATAATATAACCTTCTGTTATACATCATTACAAAGAGTATTTAAAAAGGTTTTTCTTCACTCAAAAACAAGTTCAGAGATGTTCAATATGGCCCCTCCAGACACTCGAGCAATATCAACCCGATGCTCCAACTCGTTCCACACTCTCTGTAGCATATCAGGCGTAATAGTTTGGATAGCTGCTGTTATTTCTCGTTTCAAATCATCAATGGCGGCTGGGAGAGGTGGCCGAAACACCATATCCTTAACATACCCCCATAAGAAAAAATCGCAGGGGGTAAGATCAGGGCTTCTTGGAGGCCAGTGATGAAGTGCTCTGTCACGGGCTGCCTGGCGGCCGATCCATCGTCTCGGGTAGTTGACGTTCAGGTACTTACGGACAGATAAGTGCCAATGTGGTGGCGCTCCATCCTTCTGAAATATGAATTGTTGTGCTTCTTGTTCGAGCTGAGGGAACAGCCAATTCTCTAACATCTCCAGATACTGTAGTCCAGTTACAGTAGCACCTTCGAAGAAAAAGGGACCAAAAACTTTATTGGCTGAAATGGCACAGAAAACGTTCACCTTAGGCGAGTCACGTTCATACTGAGTTGTTTCCCGCGGATTCTCAGTGCCCCATATACAGACATTGTGACGGTTGACTTTCCCGTTAGTGTGGAAAGTTGCTTCATCACTAAACACAATCTTTGAAACGAAAGATTCATCTGTTTCCATTTCAGCAAGGATAAAATCACAGAAATCGATTCTTTTAATCTTATCAGCTGCAGACAGTGCTTGAACCAATTTCAGACGATAAGGTTTCATAACTAACATTTTACGTAGGACTCTCCATACAGTTGATTGTGGAATTTGCAGCTCTCTGCTAGCTCTGCGACTCGATTTTCCTGGGCTGCGAACAAATGCTTGCTGGATGCGTGCTACATTTTCATCACTCGTTCTCGGCCGTCCAGAACTTTTCCCTTTACACAAACACCCATCCTCTGTAAACTGTTTATACCAACGTTTAATACACCTATCGAAATGCACGCTGAACAACTGTCGTCGATTCACTTCTGCCGTACTCAGTAACACAAAAAGCTTTCTGTTGAGCGGTCGCCATCTTAGCATCAACTGACGCTGACGCCTAGTCAACAGCGCCTCAAGCGAACAAATGTACTACTAAATGAAACTTTATAGCTCCCTTAATTCGCCGACAGATAGCGCTTAGCTCTGCCTTTTGTCGTTGCAGAGTTTTAAATTCCTAAAGTTGTGGTATTCTTTTTGAATCACCCTGTACACTGAGGTGGGATACCTCCTGATTTGGTGTCGGATCTCCTTTCGCTCGGTATACTGCGACGCGACAGCCCTCGCCCCATGAACCGTAGACTTTGCCGTTGGTGGGGAGGCTTCCGTGCCTCAGCGATACAGACAGCCGTACCGTAGGTACAATCACAAGGGAGGGGTATCTGTTGAGAGGCCGGACAAACGTGTGGTTCCTGAAGAGGGGCAGCAGTCTTTTCAGTAGTTGAAGGGGCAACAGTCTGGATGATTGACTGATCTGGCCTTGTAACACTAACCAAAACGGCCTTGCTGTGCTGGTACTGCGAACGGCTGAAAGCAAGGGGAAACTACGGCCGTAATTTTTCGCGAGGGCATGCAGCTTTACCGCATGGATAAATGATGATGGCGTCCTCTTGGGTAAAATATTCCGGAGGTAAAATAATCCCCTATTCGCATCTCCGGGCTGGGACTACTCAGGAGGTCGTCGTTATCAGGAGAAAGAAGAGAAATTTGTTAACTTCGAGTATAGATTTAAGCATCAGGAAGTCGTTTCTGAAAGTATTTGTATGGAGTGTAGCCATGTATGGAAGTGAAACATGGATGATAAATAGTTTGGACAAGAAGAGAATAGAAGCATTCGAAATGTGGTGTTACAGAGGAATGCTGAAGATTAGATGGGTAGATCACATAACTAATGAGGAGGTATTGTATAGAATTGGGGAGAAGAGGGGTTTGTGGCACAACGTGACTAGAAGAAGGGATCAGTTGGTAGGACATGTTCTGAGGCATCAAGAGATCACCAATTTCGTATTGGAGGGCAGCGTGGAGGGTAAAAATCGTAGACGGAGACCAAGAGATGAAGACACTAAGCAGATTCAGAAGGATGTAGGCTGCAGTACGTACTGGGAGATGAAGAAGCTTGCACAGGATAGAATAGCATGGAGAGCTGCATCAAACCAGTCTCAGGACTGAAGACCACAACAACAACAGTGCGACAGCTTGACGTGGCCATGATTCAATAAGTCGTTGGAAGTCCCTTGCAGATATACTGACCCATACTGGCTCTATAGCCCGTAATCACGAAGCTGTTGTCGGTGCAGGATTTTGTGCACGAACTGACCTCTCGATTATGCCCCATAAATGTTCAATGAGGCTTACGTCAGGCCATCTGGGTGACCAAATCATTCGCTCGAAATTTCCAGAATGTTCTTCAAACAAAAGTGGGAACAGTTGTGGTCCGGAGACATTGCGCATTGTCATCCATAAAAATTCCATCGTTGTTTGGGAGTATTAATCTCCCAAATCGCTGAATATAGTCTCCAAGTGGCCAAACATAACCATCTCCAGTCAATCATCAGTCGGTCCAGAGGACCCAGTCTATTCCATGTAAGCACAGTCCACACCGTTATGGAACCACTACCAGCTTTCACAGAGCCTAGTTTACAACTTGAACCTACCATTAGCTTTTACCAACTGAAACCTGGACTCATCTGACAAGGCAACAGTTTTCCGGTCATATAGGGTCCAACTGAATTCGTCACGAGCCCGGAAGAGGACCTGTAGACGATGCTGTGGTTATACGAAAGCGTGCTGTCTGTTCTTTCAGACACCACGCAGAATCCGCATCTGTTGAAACGTCCCCTTTGAACAATTTATACACGACTGACCTTAAACTGACACACAATATTTTGTTAGCGCAACGCAATCTGACTTTCAAAATTCCCTACAAAAGAATGGCCCTGACTAGCATTAAACTATACCTTTTACAAATCACTTACCTCACAAAATCTTCGCTGCTCAAGCTACTGCAATACAGCGAGCGCCACTACTGCCAGCTAAATAAAAGATTCAAACTACTAAAGGCACTAACTACTGATAGGGATAGTTAGCAAATGAAAGATATTAATAGAGAACGAACAATGTATTTACCTTGATATCATCACAAGTCATAATATATATATCAGTTCATGACAAATTGCAAACCTCCGCCATCTCTCTCCCCACATCCACCACTGCTGGCGGCTCACCTCCAACTGCGCAACGCTACGCGCTGTTCACAGCCAGCTGCCGCTGCCCAACACTACAATGGCAGACAACAATGCAAAGCAGCCACAGACTGCACACAGCCCAGCCAGTGTTTTCATATTGAGTGCTACGTAACGTTGCCAATAAGAAAACATAAACAGCCTACTTACATAGTACGTAACGTTGCCAATAAGAAAACATAAACAGCCTACTTACACTGTGATACATATTGTGTAAATTTAAGATGGATGGGAGGGAAAGGAAAGGAAAAGGAAGGAACTGTTGATGTCAATTGCATCGAGATTTTATGCAGAGTCAGCGGCGACGAGTGAAAATGTGTGCCTGGCCGGGCCCCCAAGGTAGTTGGTAGTTGCCTTAACCAACTGTCGGAATGGCGCAGTGGTCGACGGCACTACCTAGTACATCGGAAAGGGGATTACTGAAGATGGGGATACAACCCGCCGGCTTTCATCAATGACGTCAGAAGTTACCAGAGATATTACATTGCACAGATTTAACAGCACAGCCTAATGCCAAATTAAATACCTTTCAGCCACCTAGTTTCCAAACTTATGTTATTTGGCTACCAGTTTCGGCGATTTACTACGCTATCTTCAGGCCCCTGACCGACGTGTAGCAAGACTCAACCTTGGTTCTGATCAAAACAGGAGCCACCATTACTGGCGTTAGTACATTTCTGCTTGCTATAGCGATACCTTCAACTGTCGGCAGATGATGATTGAGCATATCCAACATAAGAAAATGAAGAATGGTGCGCCGACCACAAAAACACCAAATCAGTACCTTAACCACCCTGACCAAACCCACCCTTTTCTTTATCAAATAACCCCTCACCCCCCTCCCCCCCCCCCAAAATCACGTTTAAGGAAACACGTGAACAGGCAATATGTACCGGGTACACTACGCCTCCAAGAACAGTAATCTATATGGCTCTGTGGTGTCGAGATGCGTCTTCCCCCTCCTCAGAACAGATTTTATGGCTGACCAATAGTCTTTGCACTATGGTACAAACCTTCGTAGTTGAACTTCGGAATTCAGTGTTGTGATTCACGACAAAATGCTGAAAACCCTATTCCCCAAATCCCTATAAGAAGAAAACCCATATGAAATAGATGCAAAACCCTTCACCAGTACTTTCTTCGTCCGATTAGGAACTACTTTAAAAACTACATCATCATACTCTCGGCCTGTAATTACCCCCCTCCCCCCCCCCCCCCCCCCGCCCAAAGGCCTCTATATTTTTATATATTCCCCACATACTTCTCCACAAAAAGAATACCAGTCTAGAACGGTACGCTCACTCACACGACATGCATGTATACACAAAGACACAGTGTAAGAAGTCCATGATTACATCGAGCAGATGTAATTTCGATGGATTGCTCACGCGCTGCCTGCGATATGTAAGCTACAAGAGAATCTGAGACCAAAGAGCAGTGTTGACTGCAGTAGGAACTGTGTAGCAGTAAGTAGCAGCTTGTAGTCTGGTGTATCGTGTTGTCTGGGCCGGTCGTGATGGAGCGATGGCGGAGCCTGAGGGTTGTAGTATAAGGTAAAAGCAGCCTCGCGCATATGTAGTATTGTTATATCAAGTCCCATGTAAATGTTTAAAAAAATCTCTAAATAATAATTTTTCTCATAAAAAGTAACTTTTGACAACCATTCATTTCAATTTAAAGAATTTACTAATTTCTCCAATCCTTGATCATCCCGATTATTGAAAGGAAAAACCAGTTGTTTCGTTTTATACATGACAAATCTATCGGGCAGCATTGCACAGAGCTGCGCCAGAAAAATTTCTTATAGGAGCAGACATACACGCGTTATCCAGCGACCTAATTGAGGTAAGATTTTTCAATTTATTCAGAATGAATTTTCAGGGCCATGACGCAGCACTGCTGACGTCCAAAATTCACCAGTTTAAATTCACAGTCAATTATTGAAAGGTTTTAAGTGAGTCGCAATTTTATTGAGAGAGTAGTCGCATTTTATTATTGATAGGTTACGCAATTTTTCTGTTAGTAGGTCACGCTAAATGTCAATGCTATACGTATTTTCACTGTTGGGTAGTTACGCTAAATGAGAATATTATTTATTTTATTTTTTGCTGTTGGGAGGTTACGAAATAAATCTGCTGGAAGCTTACACTAAATGTGTATGATATAAATAAGTATTGTTTTTACGGTTGGGAGGTTACGGAATTTATTTTGTGGGGAGGTTACAACAGCATACCTCAAACATAACAGTACGTAGTTATCATCAGATTCCTCAAGGCCAGCCTCGATTACTCAAACTCGAATTCTCGTCGAATTGGACGCCATACTCGATCTTTGGTACACCTCCATATGAATAAATCATGAGTACAACGCTGTGACATTCTTATCAGGCTCATATGTTCGCCGCACTCACGACATCTAACCTAATCAACAATAAGACCACATAATTGAAAAAACCGAATGGTTGTCATCGTATGCCTGCTTTAAGTCTCCATATTCACAGTAACAGATAAATCTATGCGTACAAAAAATCAAAAAGTATAAAATGTCCAGAATGAAAATCAATCCTTCCAGTTTATCTCAAACTCACCAAGAATGGAAATAACTACCGAATGAATTGCAACGAACAAATGATTTAAATTAATACAAGGTACAAAAATCTTACACAATGTCTAGCCCAGTCTTTTTAAAAACACATTTATTTAATTTAATTTACATTGATAAGGCTTAGTCATAAAAGATAACCGATTTATTATCTATGGCTCGAAAATAAAAACATAAATGTCGGCGAGTAAACTATGACGCCATTGGTCAAAGCCGACGGGCTGTATCCCATTCGTCAGCTGACTCTAGAAAAGATGAGAGGTTCCTGTTGTGTCTTAAGGTCAGGACGTAGACGAAGAAGTCAGACGTGTACTTTGCCAGTGTAGCGGTCATTTTAGATTGCTTGTAACGGACGTCACATCTATGCTCTTTGCCTTGTTAAGTGACGGGGGTATCCATGATGCCTTTTGATATTGTGGACGAGTCAGTGAAGTTCCTCGCGGACCGAGCTGGGGTCAGTTCTATGCGGTCAAGCAGTACATATGGCATCAATGTCAAATTTTTTGTAGTTTATTTACGTATTCGTTATATTTAATATATTTAATGTCTTTATATATGGACTTCTGTATTGTTTCTTATATTTTATACGTCTATTGATAAGACTTATTAGTATAGCCGGTTTAGCCGTTAAAGAATTTACGCAAACATTTAAATGGAACAAACTTTGTAGCTCATTTCTTACAATTGGACCGGTTACGAAGTACATTATTTCAAATTCAGTTGCACACTATCGTACGTGTGCCGTAACAAAACGAATATGTCAAACCTCCATCAATAAATCGTCTTCTGGGATACATCTGTTGGAAGCAGATTTGTACAGATTTCTGATAGAAGTTATGCGGAAACTCATACTTGACTGAGTGCTGGAGAAAGTTATATTGCAACCATACGATGGCTTGTACTGGAAAATAAAATTACGTGTTTCTAAACCGGCCGCACTCTACGGATGGAGTAAATGAAGCAACTTATCGTAAAGCAAGTAAGTTCTGTATACTAAATATAATACCTTCGTCAGACGTATCCGGTCAGGTTACTTACTGGAGCAGAAATTTCTTGCTACACTTAATACAGTACACCATTCCCGATGAACAGTTCTCCACACATAGAAAAGTAACTTTAGAGGTGCTCCCGCGAACAGTGATAGCATCATTATCGTTCTTGTTATACTGTAGTGGTATCCCGAACAGTTTTATGACGTCGTTACCTATGAGGAAGTACTGCACTATAGCCTGGTGGCACTTAGCTCTTAACGGAGAGGAACGTAAAGTTATGTCCTCGGAGGAACATAATAATGTAATGTAGTACTAGTCGATTAGTGAGTGACAAATTGAGACCGTCACGTCATTCAGGCGCCTATAAAGTACATTTGAAAGGTTGTTACAGCATGAGAAGTGGCAGTTTTGTATGCGATATTGGCAACAGATAACAGTTTTCCTAACTGCTTGTGTGAGGGAGGTTCTCTGGATTCTAAAGTTTATGTTGTCTAGTAGTCAGTCCACGGTCGAGAGGAAGACTAGGTTGTCGAATGTGGTTGGAAGCAGACGTGTGCACTGGTGCAGGGGCCTAATTTCGTAATGCTGTTGCTGCAATTTGTAATTTATCAAAGAAGGTAATATCTAGATGCATGCGCTAGCTTTGCAGAAAATGGGATGTCGTGATTATGGGGCATTTTCTGCTTTATTTTGTAAATTTTCGTAACTCGCGTTGTTTGAATGTTGCGATATTGTTTCATTGTCTTATAGATGGGAACTCAGGAAAAGGATATATCGCTCTTTACCGTTTTTCATGATTAAATGCTGATAATAAATTTTGTTTAAAGAACAAAGTTTAATCCATAGTTTTGTTGAAGATCTAATGTTGTAAATTTACTTTTTTTCCAAATTTCAACTGTTTTGTTAATAACAATTTCCAAAATTCAGATATTTTCAAATTTTGTTTCTGCCAAGCAATACAAATTTGAAACGAAATTAGTTTTCAAGTTATTCGACACTGATTCTCCAGATTTCATTTGCCATTCAAAAGTTTTAGAAGAATAGTGATTCGGAATCGCACTGCAGTTCACGAGATCCAGCTGTTAACTGTATATTAAGCTGGCACGTAATATCTTGCGTAGCACATGGCAAGATTATTTTAACAACGGCAAAGCAGCGTGATTTATTTCAGCCAGACAGTCGCAAGGCACAGAATAGATATGCGTTGTCACACAGGTAAGCCGAAGTGATTATTACGGCCAAAATTGAACAAAAATGGTTCAGATGGCTCTGAGCACTATGCGACTTAACTTCTGAGGTCATCAGTCGCCTAAGACTTAGAACTAATTAAACCTAACTAACCTAAGGACATCACTCACAGCCGTGCCCGATGCAGGATTCGACCTGCGACCGGAGCGGTCGCACGGCACCAGACTGTAGCACCTAGAACCGCACGGCCACTCCGGCCCGCAAAATTGAAGATTGTTGAGGTACGTGGGGTACAGTGATTGTATTTTCGGATTACATTGACAGTCCAGTGTTGATTAGCTCAGTGGCTGTATAACTGTTTTTCATTCGTAATGTAAGCAATGAGCGTACATATAAAGTTTGCACAGCAATATAGTTACCGTATGTGGTAGGTCAGATACGTATTTTTCTTGAGAACTGCGTACAGTGTATGTAACTATGCACGTAAGTACTTTAAACACAGAACATCCATATGAATGGAAGCACTAGTGAAGTTACATTACGTACACAGTCAGATTGAAGATCAAAAGTTTCATTGAGATGCAAAACTAAAAACACTCTGAGGAAAAATTAGACTTAGACACGCACATTGAATATTAGTCGCAACATAGAACTTATACATTGTGTAAGGAATGAAATAGAACGACCACATGAACTTGGTAACATGTAACACACATGAGAGTTTTCTAAACACTGGTAAGACCAGTAGTAATTGGCATACATAGAAGACAGGACTAACAGGGAGCATCAAGCGTATGTAACAGACGGAGGAAGGAAGATTAGGATTTATCATGAGATCAATAGAGACGGTGCGCTGCCTCGGATTAGGGAAGAATGAAGAGGGAATCAAGCTGTCTTCTGACCTGAGAAACCATCTCGACATTGAAGAAAATGGCAAACGAGTTCATGGCTCATTCTCAAGGGACTATTTCTCTTGAAGGAGGATGAAACAGAAATTTTGCTAACGTTGGACATCTCGCGCGGAACTAGAGCCCTTACGGAGACTTCCCAACAGTAGTTTCTCCCACGCAACATTCGCGAACAGAATACCGAAAGGAATGGACTGAATGATTGTGGTACCAGATTTACCCACACACCACTCCGTAATCTGCATTGCGGAGTAAAGATGTAAATGTAGAAACTAATTTTACAGTTTTAAGGAACTATTTTTCAGAACAGACTACTAATCGTTATCTTGAGGCTGGCGATGAAAATATATGACTAATAACAGCACGCATAGAAATATAGAAACAATTATTCTGCAAGGCTCCCATCTTAGAATGGTTAGGAAGAAGGTTTCTTCTTCTCGTGACTAATTTGGCCAACTGTGAACCATGTAAAATTGTCACTCAGACGAATCGTTCTTTCGAGTGATGTACTTCTTCAAATCTTTCCCATACGTTTCATTCTAGCGCTCTGCTGTTGTTTTTGTTCCACGGTGAAGACTCTATCACGTTCCCTCTCTTTTTCTCAAAAAACCCTTCAACCCTTTGTATTTTATTCAGAATTTTTCTCTGTTTTGAAAGTGTTCTTCAGTTATGTTCATATCTTCCAAACCCTTTTGAGAATCTCTGCTCCACTGATTTCTGTTCTTTTAGGAAGATTACTGATGTTAATTTGTTGTCCTTTAATCTTTTCGGATGTCCAAAGAAACTCACTCGCCTTCTCACCATTTTATCTTAGCATCTGCATCGTCAATATTCCGGTCTGCTACGGCTGAGCATCACAAGAGAGGATGTCTGGTAGGTAGGCAGAAGTAAAGCTGTGTTGGCGGGAGTTGTGCTTGGGTAGCTCAGTTGGTAGAGCACTAGCCCGCGACTGTTCATACTTTGCTCAAAACACATCGTAGCCCCTTCACATCTGCACCTGCTAGCTGACAACAAGTAATGGACTCCATGCAGTATTCTGTGTCGTCTTGCAAAGTTCAGTAATTAGCAACAACAGGATTTAGAAATTGAAGTCCCATACGTAGGCTGCCGTTAACCTCACAACACAAACTGCTACGTTCTGAGTGTTACCGTGTCCAGAAAGCATGGGCTGCTGGTGTTCAGTGATGAATCGCGATTGTGCACTATCCCGGATGACTGTTCACGAAGGTACGAGCAAATGGAATATGTTCCCAGATATGTGAGTGGTTCGAAGAACCCAGTATGTTGTCCTCAACGGCGAGTGTTCACCAGAGACAAGCATATCGCTAGAAGCCCCTCAGGAAAGTGTGAACGACCACTATTATCTATACATAACTGATCTGGTGGACACTGTGGGCAACAGTCTGCTGTTGTTTGCTAATGGTGCTGTGATGTACAGGGAGGTGTGAAAGTAGAATGAATCTTAAGACGATAAATTTCTATTTGGTGCGATGAATGACAGCTAGCTCTAATCGTGGAAAAATGTAAGTTTAGGCAGATGAATAGGAAAATCAAACCTATAATATTAGTAGAAGACCAACTTCGTTTCAGTGCATTTTGTTAGTGCGGGTTGCCTACATTAGGGGCAATTATACACTCAGGGGCAAACCTATTTTTCTCTTTTGATTGACAGGTAATGATCCCCTGGAGATAATCTACCCATTTGATTGACAGGTCCTTATCCTACTGTTACCCCCTCCCTCCTAATCAGCCCCCCTCCCAACCCCTCAGGAAACGTCCAACCCACTCCCTTCCCCTCGCTGATTCAGGTACACTTTCAGGTCTGAGTTATTCGAATAGCACTTCTCACTCTTATCAATTTGATTGACTACTTACTTAAATTGATCAACCCCTCCCATCTGGTAACCCCTCAACCCCTCTCCTCTCTCCCCCTTCTCCCCTCTACCTGAAAATTGGTGGCAGTGTGTTGGAGAGGATTTTCTCAGGTGTCAAGTATGAATGAGAAGTCGTGCCTCATACTTTTGTTCGAGGATTAGTGTCACAACAAATCTATCAGTTACAGGATCCGAATGGACACCTGCATGTGGCTTGGTAGCTGACGACCGCATCGTCGCTTTGTGGCAGCATATGCAGTGGCGTTCTGTGTGGTCTAGTGGATGGCGCATGCTTCGTGATGGAAAGATTTTTAACTGTGTAATGAGGTGTGATAGGTGTTTCATGACTGTATTCCTTGTGTGATTGGAACAAAAGGAAATACCGGTGATTTGATTACTTCTTACAAGACCTGCATCTTCCCAAAAAGCAGAGAATGATGAGCAAGAGGAATCCAACTTCTGCATAGTGAATTTTTTATAAGTAAACAATATAGCCTTGAATTTCCTGTCATGAGATCCTTCTCATGAGATCCTTCCTCTCCACCACAGAACCGCCAATTTCGAAGTAAAGGACGGGAGGGGAGAGGAGAGGGGTTTACCAGAGGGCAAGGGTTAAATAGTTGATCAGTTTAATTAATCAAACTGATAAGAGTGAGAGGGGGCTATTCGAATAACTCTGACCTGAAAGTACCTGTATCAGCGAGGGGGAGAGGATGGGTTGGAGGTTTCCTGAGGGTTTGGGGTTGAGGGTAGGGGTGGGGAAACAATAGGTTAAGGTCATGTCAATCAAGAGGGTAGATTATCCGCAGGGGGTTATTACCTGTCAATCAAAGGAGAACAATAAGTTTGCCCTTCAGTGCATACTTGCCCCTGATGTAGGCCACCCACACCAACAAAATGCACTGAAACAAAGCTTGCCCTACTACTAATATTCGGATACAGTATTAGTAGTGTCATGCTTCACTGAGTCTTGTCGTTTAAATATCGGGGTGTTACACTGCAAAACAAAATCAAATGGAGCGACCATATGAGGACTGTGGTAGGACAGGCACATGGTCAACTTCGGTTTGTTGGGAGAATATTAGGGGAGAGTGGTGTATCTGATCAGGAGATCGCATATAAGACGCTAGTACGACCCGTTCTTGAGTACTGCTCGAATGTTTGGGATCTGTAGCAGGTTGAATTAAAGGCAGGCATCGAAGCAGTTCGTAGGAGGGCTGCTAGATTTGTTACCAGTAGGTTGGAACAACATGTAAGTGTTATGGAGACCCTTCAGGAACTGAAATGGAAATCGCTGGAGGGAAGGCGACGTTCTTTTTGAGGAACACTATTGAGAAAATTTAGAGAATCGGCATCTGAAGCTGACTTAGAACTATTCTACTGCCACCAACATACATTTCGCACAAGAACCACAAAGATAAGATACGAGAAATAAGGGATCATACGGATGCATATAGACAGTCGATTCTCACTCGCTCTGTTTGCCAGTGGAACAGGAAAGGAAATGACTAGTGTTGCTACAGGACACACTCCACCATGCACCGTACAATGGCTTGCGGATTGTGTATGTAGATGTAGATGATCATCGACAGCGAGTGTGGCCGTCTGTGAGAGGTCACATTCTTCCAATGTTTTGGAAAGGCACAGCGAGGTTACTCTTGATGTCACGATGTAGGAAGCAATCGTCTATAGCTTCAGGTGAAGACTTTTAGTGATTGAGGGGACTCCTCGAAACAACGGTAGGTCACGGACATCCAGCGTCCTATTGTGTTACCTCTCGTGCCACAGCATCGTGGTGCCATTTTTCAACCGAGCAATGCTCGTCCACAAATGGCAAGCATCTCTGTCAACTATCTGTGTTCGGCCAGCAAGATCCTTAGATTGGGTGCAGATAGCACATGTGTGTAAGCAACTCCGGCTTCAACTCCGTCAGAGTGGTAGAATCAGGGACGTCATGGATCAGTGATAGCGGTTGGGGCCAGCTGGTCTCATGAAAGGTTGGCTGGTTGGTTGATTTGGGGGAGTGCACCAAACAGCAAGGTCATCGGTTCCCTTATATACAGTCTGTTCAGTAAAGAGTGGTCGGCATCACGTACAAATGGCAAAAGATCTCGCCTTAGTTCTTTCACAGCCCAACAGAGGGAACCTTTGTCTTTCATGCTGTCTCCATAAAACATTAGTTTACTTTAAATTCTTGACTGAGATACACAAAAAGAGACATGACTGCAGCGTATGCGTCGCGTTTATTAAGGATATTTGACGCCAGCTGCCAAACGTTGGTTCATCTACAAAAATGAATATTGGATATTGCAGGGGAACAATGATCCGAAGCACCACAGCAAGCTTTGCAGTGACTGGAAAAGGGAGGAAGGTGTGCGGGTACTGGATTGGCCCTCATAGTCCCCTGATGCTAATCCTGCTGAAAATGTACGGTCTTGCATTAAAAAAAAGCTGCAAGGGAAAGAAAGATCTTCACTTTGAAACAATTATTGTCAACGCAAATTCGAAACATCTGGAGATTTCTTCCACGGGAATACGCGTAAAAGCATGCCTCGAATATGCGGTGCAATTATCGATGCTGCGGGTGATGGGACATGTTATTAATTGTAATATATGATGTGTGCATATGTTTTAGTTTGTTGTCAAATACATTTTTCTCCTGATTAACTGGACCACGATCTAACTTAACAGACTGTAATAAACCTGTGCGGCGCTTTTTCCAATCTTGGAAGCACTTTCTGTTATGGTGTTCAGCTGCTTCACCAATTCTGTTTTCAATCTTTTGTATGTCCGTCCTTTTAGCAGGAGGTCTCTGGGACGACGGCCGTTTACTATCGTGACAAGTAAATAAAAACACCTACAGCCGTCCTTATGATTTTATTTTGTCGCTAGCAGTTTCAACGCTTCAGTGCGTCATTTTCAGGCTGTTTTTGATGCCATACAGGTTGATATGATCCCCATGCATAACATATCTATTGTCAGCATTACTGGATACGCAGATAATGCGTCAGCATTCCGACCTGTATCGCATCAAAAACAGCCTGAAGATGACGCACTAAAGCGTTGAAACTGGTAGCGACAAAATAAAATAAAATCATAAGGACGGCTGTAGGTGTTTTTATTTACTTGTCATTCTGTTTTCACGTCACCAGCGATGGCAAAACAACGTCTTTTCACGGTTCTCTCCGGCCTCACGAATAGAAGTCACAAGGGACCATTTCCGATGAATACGATGATTTAAGCGACATAACGGTTTTGTTTTCTGGCAAAAGTATTATGAGCAAGCACCGAGGTGTGAGCGGGAACAAGTTCCACGACTAGTTTTGGCAGAATTCTGGTCATTTTCTTCGGACTGCTTCACAGAAACGGCACATAACCGCCAGGTAGTACTCCTTATTGGCCGTACGATCATAAGGGAGTAACTCATGATTTGTTATCCCATTATTATCGAAGAAAACAATGATAAGAAACTTTACATGTGATTGCACTTGTCGATCATTTTCCGTCTTGGCTCTTCAGGCAGTTTCCACTGGGGCGATTGTGCCTTGGTTTCGACGTTGTCCCCTTACACCCAAGTTTCGTCATCTGTTATTACCTTCTTTAGAAGTTCTGAATCGTTGTCGACTTTATTCAGCAACTCGTGAGCGATGTCTACGCGACGTCGTTTTTGGTCGAAATCTAACAATTTTGGGGAAAAAAACTTTGCTACTATTCGTTTCATGGCCAAAACAGCCGAAAAATTGCTTAGTATGAGCCAAAGGTAGTACCGACATCGTCATAAACCTTTCTGATGATTTGCCAGAATGATTTTCTTTACTTCTTCCACATTGTTGTCAGTAAGTGATGTGCTAGGGCGTTCAGGGCGGTCGTTGTCTTCACCACTTTCTCGACCCTCTTCGAAATGTTTGTACCTCTGGTAAACTCTTGTCTTACTCATAGTAGATTCGTTAAAAGCCACAGTCAACATTTGGAATGCAGGGCTACACTTTATCCCACTTTCCAGCAAAATGTAATGGAAATTCTTTGATCCGCCTTTTTTGGAAGTAAAAATTCGCCGAGCACTCGAAAACAAGTAGGGCCTATTAAATTTTCGATTGTTAACAATGAACTAAATGCTGAAAACAGCTGAAAACGCAAACATAAATCAGGAACATGTGTACCAACAACCCAAAAAGTTTTTTGAAAATCGGATGTATAAAGCTCGCGAAATTAAAAGATTCCCGTTACTTTATGATCACACCACGTATCCTCTTAAACCCTTCAATTTTCATTTCGTTTCCTCGTTCTATTGTGGGTGCTTTAGCCACCCTTTTTTTTCAGGGAGTGTATTTCTTCTACTTAAGGGGAAGTTTACTATTTTTGGCCCGAAAAAAGCATGTTCTTTGAGAATTTTTTTCTCAGAATAGATATCAATGTCAGATTTGGTCAAAATGTTTATTAATATTTCCTTTACGAACTGAAATTTTTTCGACCGGAAATGTCGAGGAACAAAGGCGGAAGTGCCGTCGGAACGAAACAAAATTTCGATGTAGACCTCCACGCGTGGTATGTCACACTTCAGCTGGCTCTTCTGAAATCAAAATTGAGTTGACGTTAGCGAAGTATATAAGACTCTTTAGAAGTTGTACCTCACTTAAGTTATTTGGACCATAGGAAACAAAATGGCGGCCACTTGAAAAAATACCGATTTTTCGAATTCGTCGACCAAGTAAAACTATTTATAGTTGATGGATCGGAATAAAATTGGTACACCTCGTAGATAATTTAGTTAGCTTCGTCGGAAATAAAGAATCCTGCCAATCAGTTCAGTAGATTTGAAGTTACCATACCGCACGACAAAAAAAAGTAATTTCGAGAAATCTGCGTTTGAAGTTTTGACTACATATAAATGCAATATTGTGCAACTTACGTTCAATCTGATATTTCGGGTCCCTAAACTAGTCCTTCATCTTCCTCATAAAGGACGTTCTGCTCGATCTGGGCCATCCTGCGCTGCTCCAGAGCCGCTCGTACGGCCGGTGACAAGCGGTTTTCGGCCGTTCGAATCCGGTGGTCGTCCGAATGCTTGGTGAACTGCGTCGAATAGAGTCCCAGGGTGACGTCCATCGTTGTCATGGTCTTCAGAATTGCTGAATACCCTTCGTTGAAGCTGCTCCCTGCCGGGAAAGTCGCAATCTCCACAGTCTTCGCACCAGAATGCAAATGCTTGGGGGCTAACTTACAAACACTCGCGTTCAGGCTTTCATTTGAGTTTTGTATGTTTCCTCCCAAGCACCGGTACAATAACTCGTCCTCAGAAAGAAAAAAAAACTGGTGCGTGAAAAAGAGCGATTTCAGGTTGTTGTTGTTGTTGTGGTCTTCAGTCCTGAGACTGGTTTGATGCAGCTCTCCATGCTACTCTATCCTGTGCAAGCTTCTTCATCTCCCAGTACCTACTGCAGCCTACATCCTTCTGAATCTGCTTAGTGTATTCATCTCTTGGTCTCCCTCTACGATTTTTACCCTCCACGCTGCCCTCCAATACTAAATTGGTGATCCCTCGATGTCTCAGAACATGTCGTACCAACCGATCCCTTCTTCTAGTCAAGTTGTGCCACAAGCACCTCTTCTCCCCAATTCTATTCAATACCTCCTCGTTAGTTATGTGATCTACCCATCTAATCTTCAGCATTCTTCTGTAGCACCACATTTCGAAAGCCTCTATTCTCTTCTTCCCTAGACTATTTATCGTCGAACGATTTCAGGTAGGGGCATTTTTTTTTTTTTTTTTTTTTTTGCTCAATATTTCCGTTCCGTATTCGGAAAAGCCTTTGCAGGGGTGGATTCTAAAGACTTTTATGGATCAAAATACGCAATTTTTAAAAAAATCGATTTTTGAACCAAAAGATAGTAAACCTCCCCTTAAACGTGGGAATGCGCTCTGCTGCTTAGGGCGCTTGCAGTTTTGTAAATGTGGAAAAAGAGTTAACACAGAGCAAAGTAAAAGAAAAAAGTACTCTGCAGTGATTTGCACCGTATATATTTAGGTGTACACGTGGGCGCAGACAGGATGTTTGTCGTGGTTTTTGGGCCTGTAATGTAGTAGACAAGAACACGGAGGAGCGTGGGTGGAGCTACAGCTAACTACACGGGAGAGGCGCGTGACAGCACTAATGACACATCCGTCGACTAATTGTAAACATAAGTCTCGCCAAGGCCGGGTGCCCGGTTCCCGCGTCCACCTCCGGCCGCAGTTGGCGTGAGTTACGCTCGCCATCCATCACATCCGCTGTTGTCGCGTTCGCTGGCGTCCCCTATTACAAGCGCGTCCTTTTAGCACCGCGGCGACGCTCCGTGCGGGCTTGACGCTCGGCCCGCACCTAGTAAGATCCTCAGTCTGCACGACGTGCGCTGAGGAGTTGGGGGGGGGGGGGGGCAGGGGGAGAGCGCATGTTAATGGATTGTAAGTGAAACGTCCGAACATAAATCCGGCACCTTTGAACCGGCGGGAAGAGGCGCCATAAGTCTCGGCGGCCCGTATCGCCACCGCGGGCCCGGCGTTGGCGGCGATAACTCAGGCGCATAACTGGCTCCGCGAAAGCCGGCGCCGAGAGCTCCATTCAGCGACGCCTTATCACCGCACCGCACCTCACCTCGCTGCACGCTGTGTACGCCAGATTTACGCCGGCTGGCACCAGCGCAATTAGACTCAGGCGCTGTAGTGCGGCTGGATGCAAGAGTGTCAGATAGCGCCGCGTCTCCTTACGTATTTTCCGCGCGCCGGCTCCGTCGGCTCCGACTGCGAGGCGGGCGTTCAACTAGCGACTCAATCAGCAGCGGCTGTGTCCCGCAGCGTCAGGGAGGCGCTAACGGTAACCGTGTTCCTACCAGAGGTGTATAAATTCTGCTTTCAGCCTGCCTGCCCCTATCTCCGCCGCAAGCAGCTCGACCTGTCGCCGCCGAGACACAAGAGTACGTGTGCACTGAGGCACAGTGGTCAAAGTAGGCCAACTCGGCTTTCCGCTAGCCTAGCAAGTTTGCCGGGACCCGTTCAGCAAGGTGTACCTGACAACAGGTACAACGCAACTGCAGAATGGCCACGTATATCAAATTTGTTTGTGTGGCCATCCTCCGCAGCAAGCATATAAATACTTGAATGAGAATTTCAGTCTGCAGCGGAATGTGCGCTGATATGAAACTTCCTGGCAGATTAAAACTGTGTGCCGGACCGAGACTCGAACTCGAGACCTTTGCCTTTCGCAGGCAAGTGGTAGAGCACTTGCCCGCGAATGGCAAAGGACCCGAGTTCGAGTCTCGGTCCGGCACACAGTTTTAATCTGCCAGGAAGTTTCATATAAATACTTTTTTTTGCAAATAAAACTGCCCGTAATGGAGTCGCAATATTTACGTTGTGAAAAACAGTCTACGACGAAATAGTTGTATAGAGTGACAAAGTGTCTCAAATGGCTCTGAGCACTATGGGACTTTAACTGCTGAGATCATCAGTCCCCTAGAACTTAGAACTACTTAAACCTAACTAACCTAAGGACATCACACACATCCATGCCCCAGGCAGGATTCGAACCTGCGACCGTAGCGGTCGCGCGGTTCCAGACTGTAGCGCCTAGAACCGCTCGGCCACAACGGCCGGTGAGAGACAAAAGAACAACAGTCTACCAAAAAAAAAGAGTGAGAAACATGGGGAACAGTGTGTGGAAGGTGAGAACACAAAGATGTGCTTATATGGCAGTGATAAAAGCGGTAGTGCGACCTGCAGACCAGATGTGAGGAAACGCAGATCAGCAAATCGTAAGTAATTACTGTTTTTACAAAAAAAAAAAAAAAAAAAAAAAAAAAAATCGGGAAGTGCACTGTTTAATAATCTAAAAATAAAAAAAAAACTTTATCGATATAGATCCCACTGATGATGCCTTATAACCGGAGAAGGCGAAACGTATATGAGATAAATAAAGTAAGTAGCAGGAGGAAAAGGCAGTTTTATTTACAAAACAAGTAGCCAGGTATATGTCTGCGTAGGTAGTTTCACTGCAGCTCACTTACCATAACGGTGGGAGCAACAAAATTAACAAACCAAACGTAGACCAGATTGAAGATAAATTAAGAACTGAGGAATATATACCAGCCACGAAATACAACGCAAGTCTAGCAAGGAAAAAGTTTTAATGTGTATATGAGGGAGCTTCAGATAAATCGACCGTTGTCTCGCAGTGCAAATTGCGTAAAAAGTTACTACACACTTATTCGGGAACCTCGAGTATGTTATGACATGTTTGTAAATTCGACCAGCAGTTTCCTCACTCCATAAATATTTCGAAAGAGGACAAAGACGCAGTGGCTGACAAGTGTTTGGAAATGTGTGCTAAGTACTTGACGCTATTTAGCAGTAAATACGCCTTCTAAATTTAGGACTAACATTGATCGAAATAGGAAAAAAGTGTGGCTCAGTGGATATTAAAAACCACGTTATCGTGGTATGGAACGTAATGCTAAGAAAGCTTAGTATGAAAGCAAAGCTTCTTCTTTCAGACATTTACTTTTTAGATTAACGTAACATGAAGAACGTGTTTGCTAATATGCATTTGGGGAATTTAGAATGAACTATTTTGGACATTTAGAAGGAATACAGCGAACCTGTGATACACATCCTGGAAAAAGAATTAAAATTGATGTAACAGGGGTCATATTTAGCTGGAACACACTAAGCTTGAAGAAAATAGACTTTCAAAACCTTATTCAATTGGCGTTGGATTATAATATCTTCAGGTTCTTAGATGGAAAGGATCTCAACTTTCAAAGATGTTTCTCAATACTAGAGGTGACCTGATAATGGACCGAATCGAGAATAGCTTGTTTACTGGTCTAAAGAGGATGAAGTTGCAGAGAAAACCGTTCATATCGAAATAAATAAATAAGCCCGAAATATTCCGGAAAGGTTATAAAATCTGCCACTTTCTGTCCTACAATAATCCAAAATGAGTATACATTTCATTGAGCCTTGTCTTGTGATACTTGGATAATTTCATCAACTTCCGAACCCTACTGATAACACTTCAATGAAAACGTACAGAATAAACTGCTACGTAGCGTAGCACCGTGGGAATACGGACAGACAAGCGAGACTCGTATAGCCTTCTTGGGTTGGGCGTAACTTTGCTTGAACTGGAGTAGAGCAGCTTGTTCTATTCTGCTCATAACTTGCGGCAGTTTGCGTATGTAGCTACCAGGTAAGCATGGTCAGGTTAAAGCAATGTCAAACCGGTTGCTGTTGCATGGTGCCTGCAACCTATATGGGCTACGCACTGGGAATGCAACGCCCACATGAGTCGTGACTTTGCATCTTTGAATAATTAATTAGAGCAGTAATGACAAGTATCAGCATAGATTTGAACAAATTTGCAGTTCATCGTGCTATGCTAACAGAGATGGCTAAGGGATGAGCAATGAGAATATGCTGCATTGCGTGAAGTGCGACTGAGTGTCGTGCGGTTTGTACTCAGGGTGCCGGCAGCGGGAAGCCAGCAGCACGTCAATCCGGAGGTCGAACTTTACAACCTCCAGCACCCCAGGGATGTTGGCACCGCCAGTTCGATCTCCAGCGGCAAGGCTTTGAAGCCACCCGACAGGCAGGCGGCGTTATCGGCAGAACACTTCCAGGCAAGCAGGGTGTCTCCCCAAAATGAATAACGCAGGAAGACGCTGTTTCCCCCTCGGCCGTATCGCCCTGGAATCACAAAAGTGGCGCAGGCGACATTACCAGCAAGGACTGTATATCGGAGAATCCCCCACTCCATAATTTTTTAGCGTGGGGCAGGCGAGCGAAATGTGTCCGTTTGGACGCTGACGCCAAGGAGGCTTCTGGAAAGTTCTTCTGACGAGCGGCGACTCCCACAGGCGACCGCGATTGGCCACGTCGACGTGACGTAAGCGGTGTTCCCCGCACATTCACAGTCGAGTGGGAGTAGCGCTCAATGGTGAAAAATTGGTTAAAATCTTGCGATTGGACAGCCACACCAGCGGAGCGGACAAAGGATACTTGCATTTCAGCATTCGTCCAACAAGGACGCCGTACTCTGTACAGGACGATGCAGAGTGATTACGGAGTAGCTATGTACCTAATACAGAAACTCGGCTAATTTCGCAGGATTATGTCGCTTATGCACGCCACTGTGGTTGCAGAAACATCACACATGATCGGCATAACACGACCAGAACAGCCCGCTGGGGACCCTGCCGTGGAGCAGAGGAGTAGAATAGGTAATATACGCATCTCCGTCCGTAACATGGTCAGCCTTTGAGTTTACAGAAATTCAAAAAATGTTCAAATGTGTGTGAAATCTTATGGGACTTAACTGCTAAAGTCATCAGTCCCTAAGCTTACACATTACTTAGCCTAAATTATCCTAAGGACAAACACGCACACCCATGCCCGAGGGAGGACTCAAACCTCCACCTCCACTCCATGACTGCAGCGCCCTAGACCGCTCGGCTAAGCCCGCGCGGCTTCACAGAAGTTAAACGGGTGACTATGTACATAAGCTGACATGCTCATGGTGCATGGAGGGAGTAGGAAGAATGCAGTTAGTTCTTCTACGGTGTATAGGACAAGATACAAGTGTCGGCGTGCGAACTTTTCAGAATACGATATCTCGTGAACGACTCCCACTAGAATCCTTCAATAAACACTATTGACATTTTAATTTAGTATGTTAGTGTCAGCAGGCTTCGTTCAATTTAAGAAATGTATGCACGCACAGGAAATATACAGGGTGTTTCAAAAATGACCGGTATATTTGAAACGGCAATAAAAACTAAACGAGCAGCGATAGAAATACACCGTTTGTTGCAATATCCTTGGGACAACAGTACATTTTCAGGCAGACAAACTTTCGAAATTACAGTAGTTACAATTTTCAACAACAGATGGCGCTGCGGTCTGGGAAACTCTATAGTACGATATTTTCCACATATCCACCATGCGTAGCAATAATATGGCGTAGTCTCTGAATGAAATTACCCGAAACCTTTGACAACGTGTCTGGCGGAATGGCTTCACATGCACATGAGATGTACTGCTTCAGCTGTTCAATTGTTTCTGGATTCTGGCGGTACACCTGGTCTTTCAAGTGTCCCCACAGAAAGAAGTCACAGGGGTTCATGTCTGGCGAATAGGGAGGCCAATCCACGCTGCCTCCTGTATGTTTCGGATAGCCCAAAGCAATCACACGATCATCGAAATATTCATCCAGGAAATTAAAGACGTCGGCCGTGCGATGTGGCCGGGCACCATCTTGCATAAACCACGAGGTGTTCGCAGTGTCGTCTAAGGCAGTTTGTACCGCCACAAATTCACGAAGAATGTCCAGATAGCGTGATGCAGTAATCGTTTCGGATCTGAAAAATGGGCCAATGATTCCTTTGGAAGAAATGGCGGCCCAGACCAGCACTTTTTGAGGATGCAGGGACGATGGGACTGCAACATGGGGCTTTTCGGTTCCCCATATGCGCCAGTTCTGTTTATTGACGAAGCCGTCCAGGTAAAAATAAGCTTCGTCAGTAAACCAAATGCTGCCCACATGCATATCGCCGTCATCAATCCTGTGCACTATATCGTTAGCGAATGTCTCTCGTGCAGCAATGGTAGCGGCGCTGAGGGGTTGCCGCGTTTGAATTTTGTATGGATAGAGGTGTAAACTCTGGCGCATGAGACGATACGTGGACGTTGGCGTCATTTGCACTGCAGCTGCAACACGGCGAACGGAAACCCGAGGCCGCTGTTGGATCACCTGCTGCACTAGCTGCGCGTTGCCCTCTGTGGTTGCCATACGCGATCGCCCTACCTTTCCAGCACGTTCCCAGTCCGTTGAAATTTTGCAAACAGATCCTTTATTGTATCGCTTTTCGGTCCTTTGGTTACATTAAACCTCCGTTGAAAACTTCGTCTTGTTGCAACAACACTGTGTTCTAGGCGGTGGAATTCCAACACCAGAAAAATCCTCTGTTCTAAGGAATAAACCATGTTGTCTACAGCACACTTGCACGTTGTGAACAGCACACGCTTACAGCAGAAAGACGACGTACAGAATGGCGCACCCACAGACTGCGTTGTCTTCTATATCTTTCACATCACTTGCAGCGCCATCTGCTGTTGAAAATTGTAACTACTGTAATTTCGAAAGTTTGTCCGCCTGAAAATGTACTGTTGTCCCAAGCATATTGCAACGAACGCTGTATTTCTATCGCAGCTCGTTTAGTTTTTATTGCTGTTTCAAATATACCGGTCATTTTTGAAACACCCTGTACTTTCTATATGTTATTACAGTCTGTTTATTGGCTAAAAATACGAGCCAGTGACTACCAATCCATCCTGTAAAAACACACATCAACAGCACTTTCCATTTCCGCAATATCTGCGGTGCAAGTTTTAGGTGATTCTGTGGTATCAAGCAGGCCTGAGTGGCCGAGCGGTTCTGGGCGCTGCAGTCTGGAACCGCGCGACCGCTACGTCGCAGGTTCGAATCCTGCCTTGAGCATGGATGTGTGTGATGTCCTTAGGTTAGTAACGTTTTAACTAGTTCTATGTTCTAGGGGACTGATGACCTCAGAAGTTAAGTCCCATAGTGCTCAGAGCCATTTGAAACATTTGTGGTATCAACGTTCGATACCAGACTTGTTAGGGGTTTCAGTTATCGACCGCGGTCCGTATTAGAATCGCTGGATCCGCTAGCCGAGACTAGCGCCGCTCCGCGGCTTGTAAGACGTCTCTAGCGTGCGCTCGGCCACTCTTGCTCGGGACGTCAAGCTGATAGGAAGCAACCTCTAATAAGCCGCTTAGTTAAAGTATGGCCTATGTGATGCCTTTATAGCTCTCGGTTTGTAATTATATCCCTCCTGACTATTAAGACTCCTGTACCACCTGCTAAGTACGTTATATTATTTTTTACCAATGACTTCTAATTATTTTAGTCGTTGTAGACCCAGACCATGCAGCCAGGTCCTTACCGACTTCACTGACAAACCTGCTGCATATGCAAAGAAGATTTTTGTATGTTTCTATTTAGCATTGGCCATCAGTCATTCACATTGGCAACAATTCGTTCGTCGTCATCATAATAGATTCACTCCGCATATCCGATGTTTACATAGCCCACCGCGCACTTGTCTTCTGTGTCGGTCCGTGCGACTCCCCCCGTCGGAGGTTCGACTCCTCCTTAGGGCATGGGGGTACGTGTTGTCCTTAGGAATAAGTTTGAGTTAGATTAAGTAGTGTGTAGGCTTAGGGACCGATGTCCTCGGCAGTGTGGTCCCATGACACCTTACCACAAATTTCCAAATTTTGTCTTCTGTGCAGCAAGTGGATAGTGGTCACTCTCAATGTTATCAGTAGCGGTATGCGCTGATGCGGTCGTCCGCAGGAATATCTGTGAATATGCGTAATAATGATTAATTTTTTTGTTATAAGTTAACGGAAAATGTCAGCATTACGATTTCCGTGTATTTGCATTACATGGTTTCGACAGTAATTGTTATTGTTTTGTGTCACTAGCATCGCTCACGCGGGACGGAATGCTACTACTTCTATGTGCAATCCTCAAGAGGGCAGACGCGTAGTTGACTTCGGTAGGGGATAAAAATAACGTGCTTTTCCTGCTGGTTTTCCGCAACTTTTATACGTATATCCTGCTTCTGTTGTGACACTAGCTAACTTAACTGCGATTCCTTCCTGTTTCGTTTGTGGTAAAGATGGCACTTACGTAATTCCTGAAAACTGGCACGAAGCTATATGTAGGCAATCCCTGACACTCCATCTACTGGAGTCACCTCCTCTGCTCTGACTTCTGTTTGTGTATCGCATTCGCATATGAAAGAAATAAGTTTATGTGTATAATCAATGAATCTATCAAATCTTCTCCTAAATACATGCAATGCTTAATACACTAAAAACTGTAGCACGTCAATATGATTTAACGACGTGATAAGTTATTGTACATTTAATAAACGAACTGCTTGATTAACATTTAACAGTATGCAAAATCTGCCGATAACTTGTAACGTAACTTCATTTGACTTCCAGATGTTGCTCAGATGCTCCACAGGAAACTACAAGAAATGAGTTACAGTAATTACCACAAAGAGTTGTAACTTATGATACGCATAAGGGCTGTGACAGGCTATGGTGCATTTGGATGTGGTTGTATTCGGCCTCTTCATTCTTAGTCTATAAGATGTAAATTACGAGATCCGACATCAGCAGACGAAACTGCAAGCCACGAGCACGTCTATCGTCAGAAGACCGGAGTACATAAAAATAAGTTGTTTTGTTATTGTTGCGATTTTCAGCCTGAGTACTGGTGTATGGCAACCCTCCTCGTTAATTTATCCTGTGCTCTTCATCTCTGCGTGTGTGGTCTTTCAGCCGATCCGTTCTTTTAGTCAAGATGTGCGGATAATTTTTTTCCCTCCCATTTCGATTCAATACCTCAGCATAAGATATGCAATCTGCCTATCTAACCTCGCCTATCTACACTCGCTGTAGCACACCATTTAAAAAACTTCCGTTTTTCCCTTGTGAACTGTTTATTGTCCACATGTCACTTCCATACAAGGCTACATTCCATACAAAATGTTCCACAAAAGACTTACAGAATTTAAATTTATATTCGATGTTTACAAATTTCTCTTTTTGTTAAAAAATGATTTCCTTTCAGTTCTTTCTACTGCGGCCATCGTCACTTAATTTGCTACGCAAATAAGAAAACTCATCTACTTTTTTGTGTTTCATTTCCTAATTTAATTCCCTCATTATTGCTTGATTTAATTCGACTACATTACGTTACCCTTGTGTTACTTTCGTTGATGTTCATCTTATTACCTCTTTTCAAGACACTGTCCATCCCATTCGACTGCTGTTCCAAGTCGTTTGACGTCTCTAACTGAATTACAATGTTATGGGCAGACCTTAATTAATTTTCCATGATCTTTATTTACTTTATAAATTTTTATTCGGTTTTCTCCATAGCTTGCTCAGTGTACAGATTGAATAACGTCGGGGGTAGGTATGAGCTCTACCTCGCTTCCTTCACAACTACCATCTGTCTAACATATCCTTCGACTGTCATAACTGTACAGTTGTTTCTGTACCAGCTGTAACCTTTCGATCCCTGAATTACAGCATTTTTCCCCTTCAGATTTTCAAAGGGAATATTTCAGTCACCGTTGTCAAAAGCTTACTTTAAATCTATGAATAGTGGAAACGTAAGGCTTTCTTCTTCCAACTTATCTTCTGACGTAACTCTTAGGGGAAATATTGTCTCGCGTGTTACTGCATTTCTACAGGGCCCAAACTGATTTTTCCGAAATCAGCCTCTACCAGTTTTTCCATTCTTCCGCAGTTAATTCATTTCAGTAATTTGCAAGCATGATTTATTAAACTTATGGTTCCTTAATATGCACATTTAACATATGTCTCATTAATAATTGACTATTGCATTCCTCTTTAAATCTGAAGATATTTCGCTTGTGTCATATATATTCGTATCTTGCGCACCAGGTGGATTAGTATTGACTGGCTCTTCCACGGATCTTAATAATTCTGTTGGAATGTCACCTGCTCCAGGTACCTTACTTTCACTTACCTGTTGCAGAGCTCTGTCGAAGTCTTCTCACAGTATCACATCCATCATCTTATTTTCATTTACTTCCTCTTCCCCTTTCCATGACATTGTCTTCAAGTTCGTTTTCCTGTTTTTAGTCCTTCTAAATATTCCTTGCACGATTCAGTCTTAGGAATGGGTTGCTATCTGGGTTTCTACTATTCGTGCAGCTGTTTTTATTTTCTGCGAAGTTTACTATTTTTAGTATATAGGTGATATCTATCTTTTCGAAAATCATGGTGCTTTTTCAGTTTTGCATCTTTCGCCTAGCCGTTTCTGTTTTCTCACGTTGCACTTCATGCCAATCCAATTTTTGAGGCAACTGTATCCCTATTTGCCTGCTCCCTTTGTCAATGTTATTATATTTTCTCCTCTCGTAAATTAAATTCAATATCTCGAGTTGTATTTCTACAAAATAGTGATATCCTCGGATGCGGACGTAGATAACAGTCTTTCAGATGTGTCTGCGAGTAAGAAAAGTACGGATGCGATACGGATAACATACCTTTTATCCGGGCAGCTATCATGTAGCCGCAACCACGTGACTGAATAATGAACATGGTGGAGCGCTAGGCGAGTAAAAATGAATCGTTCCTTTAATTAGTACTACACACCGCCAGCGGTCGGAAGGCGTACAGCAATGCGCGGACCCGAGACAAACTAAGTGTCGTAGATACTGTTTGCAGATTTAACCCTAGATTACTAAACCCTTGTACAATTTTCAATTGCAGTTGGTACCAAATTCGCGGTTCCCGACAGTCTGGTGTTGTCAGTATAGGGTCTAAAAATGGACACTTTGTACTTGTTTTGTACGTGACATACCGCTGGAGTACTTACAAATGTAATTACCTAGTCAAAATTGTGTTCTGCCTTACCACAGGTCTTGTCGTGGGTGAAGCCCGTCAGAGAGGTCCACCACATGAGCGTCTAGGGAAGTGATTCCAGTGGTGGTTTCCCGTTGCCTTCCACTGATGACGATGAAATGATAATGAGGATAACACAACACCCAGCCCCTGAGCGGAGAAAATCTCCGACCCAGGCGGGAATCGAACCCGGGCCCCTTGGCGTGACAGACCGCCTCGCTGACCACTCAGCTGACGGGGCGGACAATTAACTATAGCATAAACTATAAATTACGACTTGCTTTGAATAAAATAGCGGCCAGTAAAATTTACGATGGATTAGTAACTATGTAAAATTTTGTCCCTGTTGGTGTTCTAAGGTCATTAGGAAAAGGTTTTTTTTTTTTTGGGGGGGGGGGGGGGGGGTCAATTTTCTGCGCTGCCACGGCTTCCAACCACTCATCATTAGGGTTGACTGACTCGCTGTGTTCAGTGAGAAGGAATTAAACTTATCACCACTCCGAAGTCAATAATTAAAGCCCTACAGAAGCCCATCAATTTCAGAAAGTTCCCGTCGGCTAACAGTTCATACACCGAATCCACCTGCGTCTTCGCATCCTCCGCCGATCATTTGCGAAACAGCAGAACAGGATAAGTGTTCAACGCCATTAGTTTCCAAGACACGAAAATAGATACACTCAAATTTCGAATGGAAATTACTGGCCTCAGTTAAGCCGCGACAAGGCTGTCTCTTTCTTTCAACTCCTCCTCCTGTTTGCTAATGTCTAAGAACAAATTTAGTCCCGTGTACGGGAAAGCATTTTCGAATGTCATGTAGGCTCTTCGTAAAGTAACATAAAGATGCACGATATGAATGGCTGAGAGACCCGAAGGCCAGGTTCAGCAGCCTGAACTGGAAAGGTTTTTTCCATCCTTTCCGGTCGCAGGCACCTTTCCTTTGCGAAGTGTGAACGTTGTGTGTTGTTTAAATGTAACTGTTAATAGTAGGTGACGGTAGTGGGTGTGTTTATAGTAGTATCATATACAGGGTGTTACAAAAAGGTACGGCCAAACTTTCAGGAAACATTCTTCACACACAAAGAAAGAAAGTGTGTTATGTGGACATGTGTCCGGAAACGCTTACTTTCCATGTTAGAGCTCATTTTATTACTTCTCTTCAAATCACATTAATCATGGATTGGAAACACACAGCAACAGAACGTACCAGCGTGACTTCAAACACTTTGTTACAGGAAATGTTCAAAATGTCCTCCTTTAGCGAGGATACATGCATCCACCCTCCATCGCATGGAATCCCTGATGTGCTGATGCAGCCCTGGAGAATGGCGTATGGTATCACGGCCGTCCACAATACGAGCACGAAGAGTCTCTACATTTGGTACCGGGGTTGCGTAGACAAGAGCTTTCAAATGCCCCCATAAATGAAAGTCAAGAGGGTTGAGGTCAGGAGAGCGAGGAGGCCATGGAATTGGTCCCCCTCTACCAATCCATCGGTCACCGAATCTGTTGTTGAGAAGCGTACGAACACTTCGACTGAAATGTGCAGGAGCTCCATCGTGCATGAACCACATGTTGTGTCGTACTTGTAAAGGCACATGTTCTAGCAGCACAGGTAGAGAATCCCGTATGAAATCATGATAACGTGTTCCATTGAGTGTAGGTGAAAGAACAAACTAAAATGAACTCTAACATGGAAAGTAAGCGTTTCCGGACAGATGTCCACATAACATCTTTTCTTTATTTGTGTGTGAGGAATGTTTCCTGAAAGTTTGGCCGTACCTTTCTGTAACACCCTGTATGTGTTGGATACTGATGACAGAAGGGAGACCCTGAAACCTGGTGCCCACTCTTCTGGAATAGCACCAAAGGGGCCTGCTAAGGTTAACATTCCCATTCGCCGTATGGATCACCGACAATAGTGTAGCTTGCCTTCATGTCATGAGACACTGAAGATGGCTTTGGAATTTAATCCAGAGTACTGGCGCCAAGACTAATGGTCTCTCGTCTGCCGTGAGGACAAAGGGACAACTGCCAACAGTGCGTGGCGTACCCGGACGCTCACCTGTCTTAAGTTCAGGCCACTCCCGACGGTCCTTTACTTCTGTGACCTGACGCGATACGGTGTACCCAAAGCGGCCCGACCGTTGACTAGGCTCGTCGTAACGAAAAGATAACCACGTTGTTGACGAAGGATCACTTACCCCCTATTTTATCAAACACTATAAAACATTAACTCACCGTACAGCGCCCGCGGCTTGCCAACTCATCTCACCAGACTGCAGGACGACTTCCGACTTGATCTCCAAAGCTACTCCACGAAATTATTTTAATACACTACTGTCCATTAAAATTGCTACACCACGACGATGACGTGTTACAGACGCTAAATTTAACCGATAGGAAGAAGACGCTGTGATATGCAAATGATTAGCATTTCAGAGCATTCAGACAAGGTTGGCGCCGGCAGCGACACCTACAACGTGCTGACATGAGGAAAGTTTCCAACCAATTTCTTATACACAAACAGCAGTTGACCGGCATTTCCTGCTGAAACGTTGCTGTAATGCCTCGTGTAAGGAGGAGAAATGCGTACAATCACGTTTCCGACTTTGATAAGGGTCGGATTGTAGTCTATCGCGATTGCGGTTTATCGTATCGCGACACTGCTGCTCGCGTTGGTCGAGATCCAATGGCTGTTAGTAAAATATGGAAGCGGTAGGTTCAGGAGGGAAATACGGAACGCCTTGCTGAATCCTAACGGCGCCGGCCAGTGTGGCCGAGCGGTTCTAGGCGCGTCAGTCTGGAACCGCGCGACCGCTACGGTCGCAGGTTCGAATCCTGCCTCGGGCATGGAGGTGTGTGATGTCCTTAGGTTAGGTTTAAGTACTTCTACTTCTAGGGGACTGATGACTTCAGATGTTAAGTCCCATGGTGCTCAGAGCCTCATTCTCCTCAAAAGAGAAAATGTTCCCGTTGGGAGCAGCACCTTACGAACGCTATAACAGCTTGAGCAGAGAACTGCCAATGTAAATGCATACAGTCTGCACCTGATTCTGATAGGCTGGAATGCCTGAAGATAATTTGGTGGAGGTTTTTGGGACGACGTGGAATCGGGGAGTGACCTCTCAGCCCTCGTCGGATGTAGAAACTGTGTTCCCTCTGGGGCAGAAGTGGTGTTTTCGCAGTATAGCTAGGAAGTCTGCAGTGGAAAAAATGGGAGTTTACCGCTCCTGGTTGTCACCGAAGAAAAGCCGACGGAACGATGGGACGGATGGGACATGGTGTAAGTGGGCTGCTTCTGTGTTTTCAGCGCTGTGTAGCGCTTTGCATTGGATCTCTGACTGCGCTTTCCTTGCAAGAGACTCTGTGGCTGGTCGGACTCGTTGTTGGAAGTTAATCGCCAGTAGTGGTGGGCAGTTGGAAGTTAGTCGCCAGCAGTGATGGAAGTACTGTTCAGCAGTTGGAGGTGAACAGCCAGCAGTGATGGATGTTAAATGTGAGAAGTTACTATTGATGGATGGTAGAGGTCTGAAGTGTTAGCGTAGCCTAACGATCTGAAAGTATCCGACTTGGAGATTGAAAATTATTCATGATTATATATCTTTGTACTGGATGTCAATGACGATTTATATTCGTGTTTGAACTGGATGTCACATTATTAAGGTAAAAAATACATTATTTGGTTTGCAACAAAATCTTTCCTTCGCTAACCACGTTCCTATTAGTAGTTAGTGGCTTTAGTAGTTAGAGTCTTTTGTTTAGCTGGCAGTATAGACGCTCGCTGTATTGCAGGAGTTCCCATAGTGAAGATTTTTATGA
Source organism: Schistocerca americana (assembly GCF_021461395.2). Classification (NCBI taxonomy): domain Eukaryota; kingdom Metazoa; phylum Arthropoda; class Insecta; order Orthoptera; family Acrididae; genus Schistocerca; species Schistocerca americana. The sequence goes on from NC_060119.1 coordinate 1,071,778,503, forward strand.
GGTAAGTGCTTCATGAAATGTATAGGTTATTGTTAAGATTTGTTTTTAGTCAGGGCCATTCTCTTGAATTAATTATTTGAAGTCAGGTTATAATTTTTTGAGCAGTCAGATTGCGTTGCACTAGAATATTGTGGGTCAGTGGTGACATGATAAGAGAAAGTAAAGAGAAAGTAGGCTCAGTAAGTTCAGTTTTATTCAGCTGTTTCAGAATCAAATTACGTAGAAGTTTCATCTTCTCAGTCACTGAGCAATTTAAGTACAGACACACACACATTAAAAAGAATGCAATGGTATCTATCGCAAACCAGTTCACACAGACTTACATCTGCAGGCCAAAAGCACGATAGTGTCTTTCCCTCCCTGGTACACCGAGTCTCACGTCCCGACGGATTGTGAAGTTAGCTGCAACGCCTAAGAACGGTGTTCCCACAGAATAGGCTTTTTTTCTAAGAAACGGATACAATTCCGAGTGCAGGGGTGTAAATGAAGATGTGGAGGCACCCACTGAAACGGCATTCTTGCCGTCTTTTGGAGGCTTATCTTCAGGATTAGAAAGAACCATCCAGGGACACGGCACTATGTTCGTTTTTCATCCATAAGCAAAATGTGGAATGTTGTGTTCGGTCAAGGTTGATCTTGGCTTAGAAAATACGGCGTGTATAAGATCTCACACCAGTGTGGGATATGTTGTACTGGACAGACATGTCCCACGGTGAGCACCATGGACATACACACCTGGGCCAGCCTGATAAATCACCGGTAGCGGAGCATTGCCTGAACACGGCACAACACATGTTTTACGACAGGACTCAAGTTTTATCTGCAACATCATCGTTCCGGGATTGTTTCTTGGCAAGCCATACATGTTCTTGCGAGAGATAAGCTTATCAACAGTGATGCGGGATTTGAACTAATTTCTGCCTGCAATTCAGCACTGGCTGCCATTAAATTAAAACAGGAGAAATAAGAACCTCCAACTCATGACCCGACGCAGCCCATTGCAGGGGGTAAATTCAGCTTTAAAACACAAGACTGTACGGCGGCACAACGAGTGGCAACTGCGCACGAGCGGCTCACCTCCCATCGGCTGCCGTTTTCATCCAACTGTAAGCGCCTTCCAGTGCATGTTAATTCCTGCTCATAGCGTAATAAATTTGCACCCCTCCGCTCGATTATCGCCAGTCGCGGCTCGCAGCAGACAGCACCAATTGCCACCACTTGAAGACGTTGGCCAGATGTTTCGATGAACTGTTGTGAGTTCAGTACAAATTTATCAGGCGGAAAACCCGAGAAGCGTATTTGCATAATATGAATCCAGGATGGGCCCACCTTTTTGCAAATACAGAACTGCGATTTTGCTTTAATACCCAAACATGCTTCACCACAGTTGTGGCATCGTCAGTGAGTTATTTTATTTTCCTGAAATTCATACATACAGATTATATTTAGGCTATAAAATATGACACATCAGGTTTTCTTGATCTTGGCTTAGAAACTAAATATGAAAACACCAATGGAAAAACAGGGTTAGTCCATTTAATTAGGAAATAAGTTTATGGCACATTCTTATGGCCAGCCGTCGGTACTAAAAGGCAGATAAAATGGCTTTCACATACCGTGCCAAGTTATCGAGGCACAAAAGGCTACACTTTTAGTGGCAACGGAAAGAAATTTCTAACTCGATTTTCTCACGGAAAGAACGGGGCAAGTCCAAGGTTTGCTTCCACTGTTTGCATTACACCTCGTAGATCAGATGGTTTGCTTCCGCCGTTTCCATTACACCTGGTAGATTAGCTGATTTGCGACTGTTAACGTGATAGATTGAGTTTCGTACTCTGTGTTGTGTCCTTATAGTAAAATTGTTTAGATTGATGTGCGATTATAGTGTGGTCCTCTTAGGATCTTAAAAATGTGTGGGTCATCGTAAGAAAAAGGTGAGAAGCCATCTGTTAATTAGTCAGTTAAAAATAGAAATCGGTGTGGCAGAATGAGCAGTGATTGTAGGGACCTTAGGAGAATGTCTCATGAGTTAGGCAGTGACTGCAAATATTCATTGTTTGAGTTTTTCAAATAAATCATACCCCACGAAAGGGAACAGCTACTCAAGAATTTAAATTTGTTAGGTAACTGGAATGAGCTATCCTCCTGTATAACCAGCTTAATTCATGTGATATTACATGCTCGTAGAAAGCCTAGGTATGACTATTCCACTGGCAGCGATTGCTATTTCCGATGCACTGTAAGAATCAAATGGCTCTGAGCACTATGGGACTTAACTTCTGAGGTCATCAGTCGCCTAAAACTCAGACTACCGGTACTTTAACCTAACTAACCTAAGGACATCCCACACATCCATGCCCGAGGCAGGATTCGAACCTGCGACCGTAGCAGTGGCGCGGCTCCGGACTGAAGCGCCACCGCGGCCGGCTTTGAAACTATCCAAAGAAAGAAAGGTAGCCGTCATGAACCACACAGATCAATTTAAGGGAAGAAACAGACGCTAAGGCACGGGAAAGACAGACGGAATTTTGCCGCCCAGAAGAACTATCGATAACAAAATGCTATGAATTATAAAAGGTGAGGCAGGAGAAAAGGTACATGCTTTGAGGGGTGATAGTATTAGTAGTTCTGAACAAAAAATTTACTATGGACATATGTCCTATTGCGAATGGTTTCCGAGATAGAACACATTAAAATCTCTTTTGTACATTTTTCTTGAATAACTCGAAAATCGCACACTGCCATAGTCTCCGAGCTGAAAGTCCACGCTGCTGCAAACGTCGTCGAACTGTTCGTGCAGATGGTTGTTGCCTTGCAAACGTCCCCATCTGCTGACTCAGGAATCGAGACGTGGCTGCACGATCTGTTACAGCCATGCGGATAAGATGCCTGTCCTCTCGACTGCTAGTGATACAATGCCGTTGGGATCGAGCACGGCGTTCCGTATTACGCTCCTGAAGCCACCGATTCCATATTCTGATAACAGTCATTGGATCTCGACCATCGCGAGCAGCAATATCGCGATACGATAAACTGCAGTCGCGGTAGGCTACAATCCGACCTTTATCAAAGTCGGAAACGTGATGGTACGCATTTCTCCTCCTTACACGAGGCATCACAACAACGTTTCACCAAGCAACGCTGGTCAACTGCTGTTTGTGTATGACAAATCGGTTGGAAATGTTCCTCATGTCAGCACGTTGTAGGTGTCGCCACCGGCGCCAACCTTGTGTGAATGCTCTGAAAAGCTAATCATTTGCGTATCACAGCATCTTCTTCCTGTCAGTTAAATTTCGCGTCTGTAGCACGTCATTTTCATGGTATAGCAATTTTAATGGCCAGTAGTGTATTTGAGTATAAATTCGACTTCGGTTTGATGAAAAATCTGTTTCAAAGTTAGGTAAACGAAGACTGTTCCGTAAATAATTAATTCTTCGGGTATATTTTCAGAGTTCCTGCCAATATATTATGAAAAAAAATGCAGATGTTCAAGAACTTAACAGTTTCGTGGTCACGAGACAAGAAATTTCTATTACCGTCTACCACATGACGTACCAAATTCCAAGACTAACAAAAGATATCGCCAAAGCTAAACGACAGAAAGATGGTTAGTACGAAAATGCAACAAAAAATGATGAGTTTTTCCACATTCTTTTCGTGGTTATAACATGCCTCCTTCGCGTGTTTTACCTTTTTCTTCATATAATTTCAGTTGTTGTTTCTTCTCTTATAGTTCTTCTACACTCATTAAATTTGGCATCTTAATTATATTGCTTACACTCGACTGGAGTGTCATAAGCATTTTTCTGTAGTCTTGAAAGTTTAAATTTCCAGTACCGAAAAACAAATAAAGTTTCACTTTCCCCGTTTTTCCACGGGCTCTTAATATGTACTTTGCCTTTAATTTTACATTGTGTGTGTCCTGTGGCTGCCAACCGAAAAAGCACAAGCCTAAAATAGCACTCCTTGTCATCTGCAAACATATGCGATTTTAGGATATCAGTTGCGTTGAGTTTCTGTTTATAATCCATCCTTTAAAATACATAATCCGAAAAATCGTGGTGTGCGCCCCTTTTTAGGCTTACTATTGCTGTATGTGGCTTGTCTTAAGCTGTGGCTGGTTTTTATTTGCATGTTTTTTGTTTTCTTTGTGTAGTTGGACTGACCTGTGGACACTTTTGTAAAGCTTTAGTACGGAGAAGCCGTATCATGTAGTGAACAAAATCTTATCGTTTTTGAAGCCACATCAGCTCGAATAAAATTCTCCAGTTTTCGATGATGGAGACAGCCGTACAAGAGAATTTCAATCGAATTGGCACTACAGAGATGTGTAAACAGGCAGAATACAGTGCTGAGGTCGGCAAAGCCTATATAAGACAACAGGTGTCTGGCGCAGATGTTAGGTCGGTTACTGCTGCTACAATGGCAGGTCATAGAGTTTAAGTGAGTTTGAACATGGTGTTATAGTCAGCGCACGAGCAATGGGGACACAGCGTCTCCGGGATAGTTTCAAATTGTATCGAGCAAATGGACGTGCACGCGTATGATGACAATTTCATGAATCCATGTACCCTGCATGTCATCAGGGGACTGTTCAAGTCCGCAGCTCGTGGTCGTGCGGTAGCGTTCTCGCTTCCCACGCCCGGGTTCCCGGGTTCGATTCCCGGCGGGGTCTGGGATTTCCTCTGCCTCGTGATGACTGGGTGTTGTGTGCTCTCCTTCGGTTAGTTAGGTTTCAGTAGTTCTAAGTTCTAGGGGACTGATGACCATAGATGTTAAGTCCCATAGTGCTCAGAGCCATTCGAACCATTCGACTGTTCAAGCTGGTGGAGACTCTGTAATGGTGTGGAGCGTGTGCATGTCATCGGGGGACTGTTCCAGCTGGTGGAGACTCTGTAATGGTGAGGAGCGTGTTCAGTTGGAGTGACATGGAATCCGTGGTAGTCTAGATACGTCCGACAGGTGACACGTACGTAAGCATCCTGTCTGATTTTCCCGTACGACAATTCACGAGTGTACTGCGACGATCAGGAGTTCGGTAAAAGATCAAATCTCCAATATCGCCACGGCTTGAAAAACATCTTGCAAGAACGGGACCAACAACGACAGAAGAGAACTGTTAAGCGTGACAGAAGTGCAGCCCTTCCGCAGATTGCTGCAGATTTCAATGCTGGGCCATCAGTAAGTGTGTGTGGAAACCATTCAACGAAACACCATCGATATAGGCTTTCGGAGCCGACGGCGCACTCGTGTACCCTTGATGTCTACACGACACAGAGCTTTACGCTTCGCCTGGACCCGTCAGCACCGACATTGGACTGTTGATGACTGGAAACATGTCGCCTGGTCGGACTAATGCGTTTCAAATTGTATTGAGCAAATGGACGTGCACGCGTATGATGACAATTTCATGAATCCATGTACCCTGCATGTCATCAGGGGACTGTTCAAGCTGGTGGAGACTCTGTAATGGTGTGGACCGTGTGCAGTTGGAGTGACATGGAACCCGTGATAGTCTAGATACGTCCGACAGGTGACACGTACGTAAGCATCCTGTCTGATCACCTGCATCCATTCATGCCCATTGTGCATTCCAGCAGAACAATGAGACCCCCTACATGTCCAGATTTGCTACAGAGTGGCTTCAGGAACACTCTTCTGAGCTTAAACACTTCCGCTGGCCACCAAAGTCCCCAGACACGAACATTATAGGACATATCTGGGATGCCTTGCAACGTGGTGTTCAGAAGAGATGTCTACCTCCTAGTACTCTTACGGATTTATGAACAGTTCTGCAGGATTCATGGTGTCATTTCCCTCCAACACTATTTCAGACATTAGTCGTCTTCATGCCACGTCGTGTTGCGCACTTCTTCGTGCTCGTGAGGGCTCTACACTATATTAGGCATGTGACCCAGTTCCTTTGACTCTTCAGTGTCCGATGAAGCGTACCTTCTAAGACACACACAGACATTCATACAATATATATACATATACAGGGTGGTCCATTGATCGTGACCGGACCAAATATTTCACGAAATAAGCATCAAACGAAAGAACTACAAAGAACGAAACTCGTCTAGCTTGAAGGAGCAAACCAGATGGCGTTATGGTTAGCTCGCTAGATGGCGCTGCCATAGGTCAAAGGATATCAATTGCGTTTTTTTTAAATAGCAACCCCCATTTTTATTACATATTCGTGTAGTACGTAAATAAATATGAATGTTTTAGTTGGACCACTTTTTTCGCTTTGTGATAGATGGCGCTGTAATTGTCACAAACGTATAAGTACGTGGTATCACGTAACATTCCGCAAGTGCGGACGGTATTTGCTTCGTGATACATTACCCCTGTTACAGTGGACCGATTACCAATTGCGGAAAAGGTCGATATCGTGTTGATGTATGGCTATTATGATCAAAATGCCCAACGGGTGTGTGCTATGTATGCTGCTCTGTATTCTGGTCGACATCATCCAAGTGTCGGGACCGTTCTCCGAATGGTTACGTTATTTAAGGAAACAGGAAGTATTCAGCCACACGTGAAACGTCAACCACGACCTGCAACAAATTATGATGCCCAAGTAAGTGTTTTACCTGCTGTTGCGGCTAATCCTCACATCAGTAGCAGACAAATTGCGCGAGGATCGGGAACCTCAAAAATGGCGACGACTTTTAACGTCGTGTACAGTTCTGTCACTGGGCACAAGAGAAAGTATGGGACGATGACATTTTTTGCACGCGTTCTATTTAGCAACGAAGCGTCATTCACCAACAGTGGTAACGTAAACCGGCATAATATGCAGTATTGGGCAACGGAAAATCCACGATGGCTGCGACAAGTGGAACATCAGCGACCTTGGCGGGTTAATGTATGGTGCGACACTATGGGAGGAAGGATAGTTGGCCTCCATTTTATCGATGGCAATCTAAATGGTGAAATGTATGCTGATTTTCTACGTAATGTTCTACTGATGTTACTACAAGATGTTTCACTGCATGACAGAATGGCGATGTACTTCCAACATGATGGATGTCCGGCACATAGCTCGCGTGCGGTTGAAGCGGTATTGAATAGCATATTTCATGACAGGTGGATTGGTCGTCGAAGCACCGTACCATGGCCCGCTTGTTCACCGGATCTGACTTCCCCGGATTGCTTTCTGTGGGGAAAGTTGAAGGATATTTGCTATCGTGGTCCACCGACAACGCCTGACAACATGCGTCAGCGCATTGACAATGCATGTGCGAACATTACGAAGGCGAACTACTCGCTGTTGAGAGGAATGTCGTTACAGGTATTGCCAAATGCATTGAGGTTGACGGACATAATTTTGAGCATTTATTCCATTAATGTGGTATTTACAGGTAATCATGCTGTAACAGCATGCGTTCTCAGGAATGATAAGTTCACAAAGGTACATGTATCACATTGGAACAACCGAAATAAATTGTTCAAACGTACCTATGTTCTGTATTTTGATTTGAATAACCTACCTGTTACCAACTGTTCGTCTAAAATTGTGAGCCATATGTTTGTGACTATTACAACGCCGTCTATCACAAAGCGAAAAAAGTAGTGCAACTAAAACATTCGTATTTCTTTACGTACTGCACGAATGTGTAATAAAAAATGGGGGTTCCTATTTTAAAAAAACGCAGTTGATATCCGTTTGACCTATGGCAGCGCCATCTAGCGGGCCAACCATAGCGCTATCTGGTTTCCCTCTACAAGCTAGACGAGTTTCGTTCTTTGCAGTTTTTTCGTTTGACGCTTATTTCGATAGATATTTGGCCCAGTCACGATCAATGGACAAGGTAAGGAACAGAAAAGGGCCTATAACACTACCTTGGGGAACGCCAGAAATCACTTGTCTTTTACTCGATGACTTTACGTCAGTTACTGCGAACTGTGACCTCTCTGACAGGAAATCACGATTCCAGTCTTATAACTGAGGCTTATTTCGTGAGATATTTGGCCCAGTGACGATTAATGGAGCACCTTCTATAATCAGAAAAATATAAGGAAAAATCCCAGTAAGGATGCCACAACTTTGGTGAAACATATTTGGGTATTAAAGCAAAACAAAATTGTGTACTTGGAAGAAAATGTCCCCATCCTTAATTCATGTTATTTTCGGCAAACACGGTAACTGAGCGTCCCGCCTGGATATCTGCCCCCCCCCCCCCAAAGTTCTGTAAGTCCCTCCAGATCCTTGAGCTTCATGCACTCCGCCTCACCTTCTGTATACGCCTCTCATCCCCTGCGCAGATCATCCTCTACGACCTGATTCCTTTCCCCCATCTGCTCCTATTCATCGAACATGTCCGCATACTCTACAGCTCCCACCGCCTTGATCCCCCTCACCCCCTGGTTGCTCCTCTCCTCTCCCATCCCCGCCCCCTGCCAGGTCTTCACTGTTGTGTGCCCCCTACCCTCCATCTCTACACCCGTCATCAACTTTCCCAAGGTGGCTTCCATCAACTCCCCCTCCTGGATGATGCCCTCTCTCCCTTCATTTATCCCTTCTATCAACTCTGATCCTCACCCCCCCCCCCCCTTCCTTTCCTCCGTCCCTTCCTGGGCTCCCTCTCCCCAGCCTTCCATCCTCTTTTTTCTCCGCCTAGAATCTCTCTGCCCCCCTTCTCTCCACCGAGTGCTTTTGCATTTCCCTCCTCTGCCTTTTCCCATTCCCTCTCGCGTCTGCCCTGCCCCGCCCCCCCACCCCCTATGAGTCCTCTACCTCCTTTGGTTCCCCCCCCTTTCGTTTTTCCTCTCCTTGTTTTCCCCCTCATCTGTCCAGGTCACCCCCCCCCCCCCAACTGCCCTTGGCTATGGTGTGTCATCTTTGTGCCGACATTTTAGTGCAGTGTTTACAGTGAGTGTTCAGTGTTGTGTCTTTTCCGAAGTGTTGCGAACGGAAATCATACTATAGCTGGATGTGATTTTCATATCTCTTGCGAACAGAAACCAGACTGTCGCCATGTTTTTTAATTGTCTGCCCACTATTTTACCTGTCTGCTTCCTGTGTATTTTATTGGCATTGCCAACCCTATGTTTTATGTTTTAACTTCCTACAATTTTCCGCCGTTTTACAATTTAAGTCACCGTTTTATCGCCTGCTTTTATTGTTTCTTATCTTCTTCTCACGTTTTAAAAAGTCTGTAGGCTGAAGAGCAGCGTACTAAGCTGCTGCCATCCCGCCCCCTTAGGGGGAATCGAAATTCGATAAAGGAAAAAAACACGGTAACTGAGCTCAAGATTCCAATATGGTGGTAGGGTTGGGGTTGATTTCGGGGGAAGAGAGCAAACTGCGAGGTCATCGGTCTCATCAGATTAGACAAGGATGGGGAAGGAAGTCGGCCGTGCCCTTTCAAAGGAACCATCCCGGCATTTGCCTGAAGCGATTTAGGGAAATCACGGAAAACCTAAATCAGGATGGCCGGACGCGGGATTGAACCGTCGTCCTCCCGAATGCGAGTCCAGTGTGCTAACCACTGAGCCACTTCGCTCGGTCAATATGGTGGTGTCCTCGCAGTTGGTGTGTGAGTTTTGTTGCTGGTACCCGCTGTTTTGGAGCCGCAGCCGCTTAGAGGCAGTAGCTGAAGGTCAGGCTGGCGGTTCGTTAACTCTGTTGCGCACGTGTCGGTCCGGCCGGAGGCGGCGCCGCGACGCGAGACAAAGGCGCTCTGCGGCCGGCGCCCGTGGATGAGGCCGGGCCGGCCGCTCGCCCGCTCGGCCGCTCCCCTCGCCTTGCTGTCCGGTCCGGTCCTCGCCGTGGTGGGTGCGGCCGGGGCCCGCGCCTCAGCGCGGCGGCGCCACCGCGGCCTCAGTGCCGCCTTTATTTGAGCAGTGACTGTGCCTGCCTGCCTGCCGTGTGTCAACAGCCGCGCGAGCTGAGCTCGGCTGCCCGCTGCTGCTACCTGCGTAGCCCGAGGCGCAGCCGCCGCGAGATAAGGCCGCGTGGGAGTGCGGCGCCGTTAAATCGTCTGCACCCGTCCTACAAACACACAGTAAGCTCACACCGACACAAACATTTAGTCAGCTCCGTCCTGCCAGAGTGTTACACCACCACCAGCATCGGTAACAGATGTGCCACAGGCAGAATGAGATTTTCACTCTGCAGCGGAGTGTGCGCTGTTAAGAAACTTCTTGGCAGATTAAAACTGTGTGCCGGACCGAGACTCGAACTAGGGGGCTTTGCCTTTCGCGGGCAAGTGCTCTACCAACTGAGCTACCCAAGCACGACTCACCCCCCCGTCCTCACGGCTTTACTTCTGCCAGTACCTCGTCTCTGCAGGGTTCGCAGGAGAGCTTCTGTAAAGTTTGGAAAGTAGGAGACGAGGTACTGGCAGAAGTAAAGCTGTGAGGACGGGGCGTGACTCGTGCATGGGTAGTTCAGATGATAGAGCACTTGCCCGCGAAAGACAAAGGTCCCGAGTTCGAGTCTCGGTCGGGCACACAGTTTTAATCTGCCAGTAAGTTTTTTAACAGATGTGCCATAGATGGACACACCGAGCGACGTGACGCGGTGTTTAGCACACTGGACTCGCATTCGGGAGTCATTTCCATCCGTCATTTCCTTAAATCGCTTCAGCCAAATGCCGGGATGGTTCCTTTGACAGGGCACGGCCGACTTCCTTTCCCAACCTTCCCTAATCCTGTGGAACCGATGACCTAGCTGTTTGGTCCTCTGGCCTCAAATCAACCAACCAACCAACCAACAGCCATAGATGGACACACTTCACTATGCATCATCAACAGTAACGGCAGGCAAACTCTGCAGGCAACCATATGGTGCAGGTGGAGGGTACCTTCTACATGTACATCTACATACATACTTCGCAATCCACCAAACGGTGCGTGTCAGAAGGTACCTCGTACCACAACTAGCATCTTCTCTCCCTGTTCCACTCCCAAACAGAACGAGGGAAAAATGACTGCCTATATGCCTCTGTACGAGCCCTAATCTCTCTTATCTTATCTTTGTGGTCTTTCCGCGAGATATAAGTTGGCAGCAGTAAAATTGTACTGCAGTCAGCCTCAAATGCTGGTTCTCTAAATTTCCTCACTAGCGATTCACGAAAAGAACGCCTCCTTTCCTCCAGACACTCCCACCCGAGTTCCTGAAGCATTTCCGTAACACTCGCGTGATGATCAAACCTACCAGTAACAAATCTAGCAGCCCGCGTCTGAATTGCTTCTATGTCCTCCCTCTGACCTGATAGGGATCCCAAACGCTCGAGCAGTACTCAAGAATACGTCGTATTAGCGTTTTATTAGCGGTTTCCTTTACAGATGAACCACATCTTCCCAAAATTCTACCAATGAACCGAAGACGACTATCCGCCTTCCCCACAACTGCCATTACATGCTTGTCCCACTTCATATCGCTCTGCATTGTTACGCCCAAATATTTAATCGACGTGACTGTGTGAAGCGCTACACTACTAATGGAGGACAACCTACTGGGTTCTATTACTTAAGAAGTCTTCGAGCCACTCACATATTTGGGAACCGATCACATATGTTCGTACCTTAGTTAGGAGTCTGCAGTGGGGCATCGAGTCAAACGCTTTCCGGAAGTCAAGGAACATGGCATCCATGTGATACCCTTCATCCATGGTTCGCAAGATACCATGTGAAAAAAGGGCTAGTTGCGTTTCGCAGGAGCAATGCTTTCTAAAGCCGTGCTGATGCATGGACAGCAACTTATCTGTCTCAAGGAAATTCATTATATTCGAACTGAGAATATGTTCGAGAATCCTGCAACAAACCGATGTTAAGGATATTGGTCTGTAATTTTGAGGATCGGTCCTTCTACCCCCTTTTATATGCAGCGTCACCTGCGCTATTTTCCAGTCGCTCGGGACCTTACGTTGGGCAAGAGATTCGCGATAAATGCAAGCTAAGTAAGGAGCCAATGCAGTAGAGTACTCTCTGTAAAACCGAATTGAAATCCCATCAGGACCTGGCGATTTATTTATTTTCAACCCATTCAGCTGCTTCACAACCGCAAGGATGTCTATCACTATGTCCTCCATACGGGAATCTGTACGAGACTCAAACGGCGCTATGTTTGTACGATCCTCCTGCTTGAAAGATTTCTCAAATGCTAAATTTAAAATTTCAGCTTTCTTTTTGATGTCTTCCGTTGCCAGGCCAGACTGATCAGTGAGTGACTGGATGGAAGCCTTCGTCCCGCTTACCGATTTTACGTAAGACCAGAATTTCCTTGGGTTTTCAGCAAGAATTTTTGCTAAGGTATGACGGTGGTAGTGGTTGAATGCTTCGCGCATCGCTCTTTTTACAGCTGCACCAATCTCTACTAACTTTTGCCTGTCCTCATTCCCCGATGTTTCTTGTACCGCGAGTGCAACTGCCTTTGCTTCCTGAGCATTCTCCGAATTGCGCTGTTAAACCACGGTGGATCTTTTCCGTCCGTAACCCTCTTTTTCTGCACCTTGTACCACTACTGGTCATTTTATATCCTGCTTCACATGAAAACTGAGGGAAGGAAAAACAACTGTCTGAATGCCTCTGTATGAGCCCTAATTACCTTGTCCTCACGGCCTTATGCGAAATGTATGTCGACATAACCGCAAATGTCGGTTCTGTAAACGTTCTCAACTGAGTTGCCAGAAAAGGACGTCGTCTCCCCTCCACAGATTACCATTTGAGTTCCAAGCGTTTCTGTGATGCTCACGTGTTGTTCCAACCTGCCGGTAATGAATATGGCAGCTCGCTCTGAATTTCTGTGATGTTTTCCTATAATTCGACCTGCTGGCGATCCCAAGTGCTTGAACAGTACTTGCGAAAGGGTCGGACTAGTGTTCTATACACCGTCTCCTTTATTCACTGGCTACACATTCTTTCCTCTTCTCTGTTACCTACTCGAGTTCGCTTTCGGCTCTTGTTAACTTCACGCTACCTGCCACATTCCCGATGGCTGTGACCCTTCACCACCTTGGCTTCCTGAGCGTCTGTGTTCACCTTGGCCTTCATTCGCTTGCTGAGGACACTACTCCTGCCTCGCTCTGTCGGCTGCAGTTTCACGACTTTCGCACGAAACTTCGCGACAGTAACTTTGTTTGGACTGATAGCTCTCGGAGAGTCCGTGTTGTCGAGTTTGCCTTTGTCATTGGTACCGACGTTTTTCGGAACCGGCTTCCGGGACGCTGCTGATATTTACAGCAGAGTTCTTCGTCCTCTATCAGGCCACGCAATACATCCGGCGACATAGGCTTTTTAGTTGCGTCATCTACTCCGACTCTCTCAGTGCCCTTCAAAGCCCCTGTGTACTGTACACCATCCATCCCTTAGTGCAACGCATTCAAGAAAGCTCTCACTTGCTTATTCTTGATGGAGTCATTGTGATGTTTATGTGGGTTCGTGGTCACGTCGGTCTGAGATGAAACGAGGCCGCTGACGCTGCTGCCATGGCTGCAGTCCTCGTACCTCGGCTTGCTAGTTCTTACACTCCCTCCGATGACCTCTGTGTTGCCGCCTGTCAGCAGGTGGTGTGCCACTTTGGCATCACCACTGGTCCTCCTTTCATGAGAACAAGCTCCGAGCTATTAAGCCGCTCCCAGCGGCTTGGACGACCTGCTCTCGGCCCTCTCGCCTTGAGATCATTTTAGCTAGTTTGCATATCGGTACTCTTCTTTTAGCCATCGCCATTTATTAAGCGGTGCTCCCCCACCACTTTGAGCTCATTGCCCTTAACGTTTGACGGTCCGACATTTCCTGATGGAGTGTCCTTTCTTCCAACGACTTACGTTCTGCTTTGTGTTTGCCGTCTGAGTTACCGGCCATTTTAGCGAACGATGAGCAGCCTGTCGACAGCGTTTTACTTTTTAGTAGGCCGTTGTGACCGAGCGGTTCTAGGCGCTTCAGTCCGGAACCGCGCGACCGCTACGTCGCAGATTCGAATCCTGCCTCGGGCATGTATGTGTGTGATGTCCTTAGGTTAGTTAGGTTTAAGTAGTTCTAAGTTCTAGTGGACTAATGACCTCAGATGTTAAGTCCTACAGTGCTCAGAGCCATTTGAACAATTTTTGAACCTCCGTTTCTCTATGGCGTATTTTATAGACCTTTCTCCACGTCCTTTTTTTCAGCTGTCTCTCATCCGTTGACTGGGATTAACGTGTTGTCGATTTTAACTCCTCTTTTTGTCTTCGTGTTCTACAGTCCTGACATGGGCGCGTATGACCCTAGTAGTTTTTGCGCCTACTAGAAAACAAAACAAAACACATGTTTCTCTCTCAAAAAACTGAAATCGACCATTTAGCCTTACCTACTACTGGCCGTATGTGCTCGTTTCATTTCGTAGCGCTTAGCAAGGTTACTCCTAGATATGAGGGTTGGAACTTAAATAGTGGCAACTATTTATTCACAACCGACGCAAAAGAGGTTACATGTTTGCACTTGTTACTGCCCTTCAAAGTAGTCACCAGCGATGTGTAGAACCCGTAATTGCTATGTGGAAGGCGTAGTATTCCTTCTTATTCGGAATCACATCAAAGTCACAAGGACTTAAGTCCGGGTTCGAACCCTGCCTCGGGCATGGATGTGTGTGATATCTTTAGGTTAGTTAGGTTTAAGTAGTTCTAAGTTTTAGGGGACTGATGACCTCAGAAGTTAAGTCCCATAGTGCTCAGAGCCATTGTGAACTTAAGTCCGTGGAGTATGGTGGGTGGTACAGTACTTCCCAGTCCCATCGCCCGAACAGAGCAGCCACAGCTTGCGCTGTATGCCCGCCCATTGTTGTGCAAAATGGTGGGTGGGTTGCGCGGGAAGTGTCGCCGCTTCTTTCGCAAAGCGGCCGCGGACGGGTTTCTAGTAAGATGTGTCTTCCGCTAGAGAGGAGGGGGTCCAGGATCGGCGCCGGCGCCCGCCGCGCCAGGGAGTGCCAGCGGGTCCGCATGAATCACGTGGCCAGCGCCGCCGCCGCCGCCGCCGCCGCCGCCGCCGCCAGCGCTCATGCATATGGATAGGCCGCGGGCACCCGCCAGGTAACGACCCGGGGTAATTCTCCTAAACCAACAGCACGTCGTTAAACTAACGCCAAACTGCCAGCCCGATTGGTCGCAACTCCATATTCGGCAGGCGTGTGTCCCTCCCATGCCGTCCGCAGCGGATTCCCGCCGCGGGTTACCTCCCGTCCGCTCGCAGGTAAACGCAGGCTGCATCAACAGTCGAGAAACGTCAGGTCGCATCACCAACCGCACGCGCCTGTGTGCGGGTCCAAGTTGCTCTTAAGCCGAGCGACGTGGTTTCACGAGCACACACGTAAAATGGAAATCTGTGGTAAAGTCTTATGGGACCGAACTGCTGAGGTCATCGGTCCCTAAGCTTACACACTACTTAAACTAACTTACGCCAAGGACGACACACACACACACCCATGCCCGAGGGAGGACTCGAACCTCCGACGGGGAAGCTGCGCGGACCTTGAGAAAACGCCCCAGACCGCTCGGCTACCCCGCACGGCGCACACATGTATCTTCATGCTCATGAAGAGGAAGAACAGCCATGTTATATTCGAGTAAGTGTTAGTGGTGGGCTGCTTGACACAGCCAGTTCGATTTGACATCCAAGAGATGTGAAATAGGACGAGTTATAGGGAAGGCGAACGGTCGACTTCAGTTTGTTGGGAGAATTCTAGGAACGTGCAGTTCATTTATAAGCGAGACCACGCACAGAACACTTATGTGACCCTTTCTTTGGGCACTACTTGAATGTCTGGGATCCCCACAGGTTGGGTAAAAAAGAAAGACCCTGAATCAACTCGGAGGCCCGTTGCTAGGTTTATTACTAGTAGGTTAGATCGACACGCGAGTGTTACGGAAATGCTGCAAGAACTCAAATACTCTTCAGAAAGTGTAGACAATCCGCATTTTCGACAGACTTCACAAGGATCGTACTACCACAAACATACCGCAAGGACAAACTAAGACAAATCAGGGATAGTGCGGAAGCATATTCCTTCAGACAGTCGTTTCCCACCTCACCTCAGCTGCGATTGGAACACGAAAGGGAATGACTAGCAAGGGTACAGAGTATCTTCAATCATGCATCCTAAGTGATGGACGTATGCAAAATGGCGTGGCGATGTTGTCCTTTGTCCCAGACAACAATTAAAAATCTTGTACTGCCAGTGTGTATTAGGAAAGAATAAATAATGAGAACGGACTGCATAATAACAACTGCGTTTTATTGGCAGGACATTTAGAAAATGTAACAGGCCTACTAAGGAGACTGCCTACTCTACGGTTGTCCGTCCTCTTTCAGAATATTACTGCGCGGTGTGGGATCCTTACCAGATAGGACTGACGGAGTACATCGAAAAAGTTCAAAGAAATGCAGAACGTTTTGTATTATCGCGAAATATGGGAGAGAGTGTCACAGAAATGATACAGGATTTGGGCTGGAAATCATTAAAAGAAAGGCATTTTTCGTTGCGACGGAATCTTCTCACGAAATTCCAATCACCAACTTTCTCCTCCGAATGCAAAAATATTTTGTTGACACCGACTTACATAGGGAGGAACGATCACCAAGATAAAATAACGGAAATCAGACCTCGTGCGGAAAGATATAAGTGTTCGTTTTTTCCGCGCGCTATACGAGATTGGAATAATAGAGAATTGTGAAGGTGGTTCGATGAACCCTCTGCCAGGCACTTAAATGTGCTTTGCAGAGTATCCATGTAGATGTAGATGCATAACTCGTGAAAAGCATCCATGAATTTAGAAATGCATGGCATGAATCATTCATGCAAAAGTAACCACAAACTAAGAAAAGCAAAATAGCTGTCACATGTCATTATGAATTATGCAAAAGAGTCAAGGATAGCTGCGTATTAGACCAGAGAAGTGAAAGTGAGACCGTGGAAAGATGTTAAAAAGACCTGTACGAGACACTAATTACATTCAAAAGAAAACCAATGCAGCATTTTGGACGGAAAGATCTCTGAAGTACGGGACATGGCGAGGTAATGCGAGAAATACTCAATGAAATAAGACGTCATGAAAAAATTACGTGGCTATGTAAGTGCAGTATTTGAAGTAATAAAGATACTGAAATTAGACAATCATTGTAGTGTGTGCCAGTTTCAACAAGAAGCGTACATTCAGTCATATTCGCCAGTCACTTCTGGAACGTATTTCCAAAGCAATAAAACTAAAGCATGGCAATATATTTCCCCGTTTGATACATTAAGTGAAACGTGTTGAGTGGATGGCAAGGCTTTAGAAAGTTATAAAAATTACAGCGATTTGGAGGAACCATTTTTACACAAAAATATTGCCCAAAGAATCTTCATATGACCGAGAAGTATTCACTGCTTATACTAGCCCCGTGTACGAGAAGAGACGCCAAGATCGACGATTTTATTGAAAGTCACTGAGACCGCAATCTGTATTAAGACGATCCAGTGAAGAGTAGTGAGTTAATCGATATTTGTTCAGTAGACTCCAAATCACAGTGGTAAATACTGATAGCTTCAGACCACGATATATGCACTGTTTGGTACATAAGGTGAAGTACCGAGAAGTTACACTGATCATCCAGAATATTACGACCACCTACCTGATAGCCGGTCGCTGGAGGAAACTGGGACCACATCTGCTCACCCAAGTTACCTAATTCTCGTAAATTCCGGGGAGGGGGGCGATGGCTCTGAAGCCACATTCAATTACATCCCAGATGTATTCTATCGGGTTCAGATGTGGCAGGTTTGAGGGCCAGCGTATCAACTGGAACTCGCGTCTGTGTTCATCAAAACACTCCATTGTGACACGGCGCATTACCTTGCTGAAAAATCCTCTGCAGTAAGGAAACCTGATCCTCATGAAGGGGTGAACATGGTCTGCAACTAACCGCTTTGGTCGTCATGGTGCGTTGTACGCGGTCCGCTGGACCCATGGATGGCCACGTGAATGTTCCCCACAGCATAATGGAGTCGCCGCCAGCTTGCCTCCGTCCCGCGGAACAGGTGTCAACAAGCGGTTCCCCTGGAACGGATTCGTGCCCTCCCACCACTGTTCAGTGCCGATGGTGACGTGCGCATTTCAGCCGTAATTGCCGATGCCGTGTTAATATTGACACACTCATGGGTCGTCGGCTATGGAGGCGCATCGTTGGAAGTGTATTCAGACACACATGTGCTCCTCCCAGCATTGATGTTTGATGTTAGTTTCGCTATATTTCACCGTCTATCCTATTTTACCAATCTGCCCAACCTTCGGCGCCCGACATCTGTACTGAGGTGTTGCCGCCTGTAACGTTCAAAAAATGGTTCAAATGGCTCTGAGCACTATGGGACTTAACTTCTGAGGTCATCAGTCGCCTAGAACTTAGAACTAATTAAACCTAACTAACCTAAGGACATCACAAACATCCATGCCCGAGGCAGGATTCGAACCTGCGACCGTAGCGGTCCTGCGGTTCCAGACTGCAGCGCCTTTAACCACACGGCCACTTCGGCCGGCCCCTGTAACGTTCCCTGGCAGCACACACACTATTAATAAACTAAAATTTAATTGTACTATATACGCCGCTATGAAGCGATTTGTATATACTGTAATTATTTAACAAAAAATATTATTTAATTTTGTGTAAAGGACATTCGTTATTATTGTAATATTTTCTGTAGTAATATTCTCGATGTATTTATGATTGTAATATTTCTATACCCATAATGTAATTACGAAATGTGTCAATATCTGCGATAACAAAAATGTAAAATACAGCCGCAGATTGCAAAGAGACATTAACGGTTGATAGTGATATAAATAGGAATGTCCATTATAATTGTCCGGGCTGTTATGCCGTGGTCGGTTGACGAATTCTGTGTCGATTCCCAACGTTTCGTCTCCGACTGCGGGAGACATCTTCAAGGGGGTCCGTAGCTCAATGGAAGGTCCAACACACCCACTGGCTCGCTACTGACTGCCGCTAAATTCCGTGTCCGCGCGCTCCCATGCCGCGGCGTGACGTCACGTGTTTTGAAAACGTCAGTGCAATTGGCCGCTGTCCGTCGCCGTCGATCGCCGTTGCCATCACCCAGCAGTGGGCGGGTGGTACACATCTTCTTTAACACCGGCATCCATATGCCGTTTAATTTCACACCCTCCTCGTTACGGTTGAAATTATTAGGGTGTTTAGCGATTTCGATTGCCTCCCTGTAGAGCCTTTCGTAATATCCGCTTGTGGCCGCTAGTACTTGCGTCTCCTCGAAACGTTGGGAATCGACACAGAATTCGTCAACCGACCACGGCATAACAGCCCGGATAATTATAATGGACATGATATTTCCGGCCGTGAAAGTCTACATTTTAGTATAAATAGGAATATATAGTGTGCATTCTTTGTCTTCTTCCTCGATAGCTGAGAGAGAGAGAGGAACCTGTGACGTAGCATTTTATGAATGGGTAGACTTCATCTGTCTGTATCTAGATTTAGCCGCCATTAGAGGAGAAATTACAAACTAATGTAAGTTGAATTATTGTTGTGGTCTAAATACATTATAATTTATCAAAAGTGCGTATTACTAATGTAAATTAGCTTGCCCATGTCATCTATAATATTTCTTTAAAGAATTTTCAGCATTTTTAGCAATTATCGCTGGTGTTGCTGGGCTGTGCCGCGACCGAACGATTTGCAGCGGCGGCACATTTAAAAAATTGTTCCGCTAAGAAAAATTAACCAAACCCGTAAATCGGGAGCAGATAAAAATCAGCAGTGAATTAAGAAAATGTTTTTCTTTTACAGCGATCCTGAGACTGACGGAATTTATTACTAGTTTCACATTTGTGCATTCATAGGCGGATAGTTAACGTTGAAATTTAACAATTTGTTGGTTCTTCCAAATAACTTAAATGTATAGTGAAGTGTGATTTATCAATGATAATTAAACGTCGGCTTGGCAATATTTAACCATTGTCTGCTAATAGAGACAGTCTTGTGTTCCATAGCTAACGCCGGGAAAGAATTCAGTAAATATTAAAAAAAAAAACACTGCATTTAGAAAATGTGTGCCAAGGCCGAATTATGTAAAAGATTTAATTCTCAACTCAATATTCTTAATCAGTTAATATGAATTTATCAGCATGAGAGGGTTGACTAAGTTCACGTAATTTTAAATGTACTTAATTCTGTCTAAATGAATTTTTATTACCACACGTAAATAAGAGGTTCTACAACAAAGTTCGTACTGACTGAAAGAAAGATAAAAATAACAAAAACCAATAAAAAAAGGGTAAATATTTTTTTTTATTTAATTTCATTAAACGCCCAATCACACGAAGTGTGGACTTGGTTTCACCATGGTTTCGCCACGTGTTGAAGACACGCACCACAGCACTCCTCCAACACCTGGAATACGTGCGGTTTCCGAAATGCTCATGCCGAGCTCCCAGCCCATCACAATCTGCCCTCGTTCAAACTCAGATAGATCGCGCGCCTTGCCCAATCTACAAACGGGCAGAACGCTCATTGATACTATACGCCCGTGCGTGTGTCTGACTAGCAGTCATTCCGCGTCAGGTGACGCTGCTATCGCCTGGGCGGGTTTAAATCGAAACTTGTTCGGTGGTCATAATTTTCTGGCTGATGTACGGTTGGATGCCAATGTAACTTCGTACACTTACCCGCCATCGGCGTATGTCAGTGATTAAAGTTGCTCTTCCTTGTGAAAGACAGAACAGAGATCAGAATACAGTAGTACTGTTCGTGGTTAATGTTTTCACCAGGCCTTGCATGGTTGAGATTTTTAGAATGGGGATTTTCGCAAGCACACAGCGCCAGAAGTATTAGCACAGTATGTGCTGGTATGTTTCAAAACCAAGTAGAATGGCCTAATTACTAATGTCTTCAGTACTTGGGGTGATAATATGAAGTACAGCACGCAACAAATCAACCACTGCTGGGTCAGAAACTGCAGAGATTCACAACGCAACAATATGAGTGTGAGGAAAATTATATAGTTGTACCACCTCTACGTACCAGCCTTATTCTGAGAGTCGATTGATTAAGGGTGCACGAAGTAGAAGATGATTTTCTTGAGAGTGGTACAATGGAGGCTAGAGGGTAACAAGTTAAAAGCCCATGAAATGACGTACAGGCATCATAGTGACGAATGTGAAACGAAAAGAAACAATTCTATTTGACAGAGTCCGATCAGTATTGAGGAATCTAGGTATATACTACAACATCCTACGTATCGCCCCCACAAGGACTGTGTACAGAATATTTGACTGATTATAGCACCCACAGAGGCATCTGAGACGTCACTCTTACCACGCTTCGTATATGAATGGAATGGTAACAAAGTGGAAAGTAAACTAATCCGTGCAGCTTCACAGTGGTTTGCAGAGTATAAATATAGTGTTGACAGGCGGATACTGGTAATTTTATAGCAGAAGAGGACATAAATTGCAACATACGAAGAAAGATACTGAGGACGCACTCAACAACAAATAATTACGTTTCACAACTCCTGCCGTAATCGAACTATTACCTCAAAATAGTTGTTTACGGTAATGACCTATGAAACAGTTCATTCTAAACAGAAACCAGTACGTTTTATGTAACGGAAAACATATCACAGACACAAGCCGTTTTTAAAATCCTTTGGTTTCATACACTTCCGACAAATGTCAGATTTTGCCGTTCTTGTTCCAGCTAAGTTGCCGGTTTCACTGTTGAAGATATTACTGATGCACTTCCAGCTTTTCTTGTGCTAATGTCAACCTAATTTCAGGGAAACGTAACAAATTTGGTATCAGTGTTCTAGTCGCCAATTATACTGGAATAACAAGTTGTACTTAACTATTGCCACAATTTCATTACATTTATATCTTTGTCTAATGAAATGTGAGTATGTAGCTTGATAACGCGAAAATCTTATCGTTGTATTCCACATTCATGAAACGCTGCCAACAATGGTTGTTAATTCAGTAGTGCATGACTACGCGTACAATGGATATTACCAACAGACCAAACTCGTTTTTCTATATCACCACAATAAACGAATAGAGTGCATAGTTGTTTTTTCTCACAATTACATGTGAAAAAAGTTTACAAAAACGCAAATAGTACGTTAGAGTAGTAGGACAAAGCCGCCACCACCCCACATAGCAATGTTCCCAAATTTATTCACGATGGCGGATCCAAGATGGTGGCTATAGATAAGGCAACGTCGCAATGACATCATGACGAGAAGTTCAAATTTTGGCGAGAAAACAGGTCAACTTGGCTACCTCTACTAACCTAACCCCCTCCCCTCCCCCCTCCTCAAGAAAATGGCGGAAAGCTCAGATTTTGGTGGGGAAGATAGGACACTTGGGCTACCTCCACTAACCTAAGAAAATGGCGGGAAAAAAGTTCACTTGGGCTACCTCCACTAACCTAACTCATCCGACTGCCACCTCTTCCTTGGAATTGGTGGGAAAAGGACTCAGCCTGTGCTCGGCTGCTGGACAGGATGGGTGTAAGTCTTTATTTTGCAAGCTGTATTAATTTCAACAATGGGAGTTGTCATACACAGTAGCTCCATCCAGTGTGTTCACCATGAGGTATGGAGTCCAACTGACCTAGTACACAGCAGCACTACTAGAGGGAATTGTCGTCCCTTCCAAGATGGCGGTCTGCGGGAAAAATGACAGGGACCAATAGTAACCCTTAATCCAGTCATATGTTAGACTTCAACCAGTAGAATGGCAGTATCTGGTAAAATCATTGGAGGGGGGTATAGGGCAGGCTCAGCAGCTCTGGGACCTCAGTCTCACTCAGTCAACCATCAGTAGCAACAGGAGAAGAAGAACCATGAAGCGTCAACAGCAGTCGCAATCCAACACAGCCCTGCAGATCAGGAAGAAACGGAAAGATAAGTACACCTTTACACATCTTTGTCTGTGGTTAGCATTATTATTATTATTATTATTATTATTATTGGTTGTTTTTGCGTCTTGGTCCATAAGTAATGCTTCCTCGTCTTTGTTCAGCAGTAGCCGTCGACGCGCGCAAGCCTGCAGTGTCTAGCACCGACATACCGACCTCTGCCACGTCCGGACCTGTAGCAACCTTGGCTTCCATCTTGTCGAGACAATGCCTGGAATGTCCTGTGGAGAAAAAATGCATTATGTCAAAGTAATCTTCTGTCTACCTACAAAGACTTGTGCTCTTCTCGGTTTGGCAAAGGATGATTTGGGATTACAGAGGACTGGAACCTAAGCGTCGTACATGAGCGCCACATTCGCCTTTCGCAGCCGAAAAGTCAGCCATAGCCGAGCAATGTCTCTCTACAGGACATTCCATGAATTATTCAGCCACGGAAATTTTGGCATCGTCGAGATGCTGCTGGATTGAGTGGAAATATGATTGGCGGAAGATTTTATTAATCGCGTTGGCGGCTATTCAACTGTATAAAGCATGGGTCCTGTTGATTTTCTTAAATTTATTGAGAAAGCAAACATCTTATGACTGATGACAGGTCTAACGACAGATGGTTCAAATGGTTCAAATGGGTCTGAGCACTATGGGACTTAACATCTATGCTCATCAGCCCCTAGAACTTAGAACTACTTAAACCTAACTAACCTAAGGACATCACACAACACCCAGCGATCACGAGGCAGAGAAAATCCCTGACCCCGCCGGGAATCGAACCCGGGAACCCGGGCGTGGGAAGCGAGAACGCTACCGCACGACCACGAGATGCGGGCTAACGACAGATAATGTTATTAACATTGACATGTGAATTTTAACTCCACGAGTGTGCATTCCGACAGATAGTATTATGGATGCGTCTGCGCAGCGTAGATGGAGCAGTATTCGAAGATAGCATAAACTTGTCATAGGTCGCTCATATACCGGCTGCCTCTGCGCAAGCGTCTCCGCGCCAGTTTTTGGTATAAAGTTAGCGATGTGAATGAACAGTCTCCAGTGACAAACACCCTCCTGGAGATGGTTAATGG
The DNA here is from genome assembly GCF_021461395.2 of Schistocerca americana. NCBI lineage: Eukaryota > Metazoa > Arthropoda > Insecta > Orthoptera > Acrididae > Schistocerca > Schistocerca americana. The sequence goes on from NC_060119.1 coordinate 1,071,802,484, forward strand.
TTGGCAGCCGAAATATCGTGGCTGCAGTCCCGAAACTTCATTGAATACTCTTTACGCCGGGAAAATTTCAAGAATCGAAATAGTTAAGCCGTCTACATCGAATGCTGTCTACGAGAATGTGGTCTAGATGCGAGACGACATGTGCACCACTTGGTGTTGTCGACACCGAGCAGACGTCAGAAGAGAACAAGTACCAGCTGAAGCGCAAAAGGCTGTGTCAACAACTGGCCTCTATCGAGCGGGCACCCTGACGCCACGACCACAAGTGTTGAGCTGACAGGACGCTCAGCGGAGGATCAGAGAGATGCGGTGAGAGGACGGCCGTGGAAGGAGGCTTCAGTGGGGGTGGAGGTGTGGGTGGGTAGCGGGGGAGGGGAGGGGGGGCGGTGCCCATTGAGGCTGCGGAGTGAATAGCGGCGGCCGCGCCGGTAATAAAGTTTTCCTTTGTGCCCGTCGCCGGGGATGAGTTGCGGCCGCGGCGGCCGTCCTGATTCATGTTCACCTCCAGCTCGGGGATAAATCACGGCCGCCCGTGAAGACAGCGACGTGCCGGCCACAGTCCGAGCGCTGTTCTCCTGCGTCTCCCGAGGCGCCGGGAAGGGGGTGGAGGAGGAGGGGGAGGCAGTGCCGGTCACGGCAGCCGGGCCTGGCCATCCCGAGGCCCGGGGCGGCACGCAGGCAAATCGTCCACTCACCGAGCGCGCGCGCTCCGACGAGTAGAAGGGTTCCCGTCCCACTCAGTTCAGACTATTAAGTGTTTGTTCGCTTCTACCAGTTAACCCTCACCCCCGATTCTCTGAAAAATCGAACTTACACGTAAAATAAATAGCTTCAAACGCCTACATCTACGCACCACAAACCACCTTACGCTGTGTCGCGAAGGGTACCAATGTCAGGTGACTTATTCCTGCTGCAGTCGCTCATAGTTCTCAGGAAGAACGCTTGCTGGTAAGCCTGAATGTAGCTCGAATCTCTCTAATTTTATCTTGGTGTTCTTATCGCTAGATATACGCAGGATCAATCAGTGTATTGCTTGACTCTTCTATGAACGCACCCTATCGGAACTTTGATGGTAGACCATAACATGATGCAGAACGCCTCTCTTGCATTATCTGCCACTGTAGTTGGCTGAGCATTTCTTTGACGCGCTCGCGCTTACTTTAAATCTGTAAAGAAACGTGCTGTTCTTCTTTGGATCTTATCTCTAGGTCTCCATCACACCTATCTGGTCCAGTCCCATACCGACGAGCAATATTCACGTATTGGTCGAACGAGTGTTTTGTAAGCTACTCGCCGGCCGGAGTGGCCGAGCGGTTCTAGGCGCTACAGTCTGGAACCGCGGGACCGCTACAGTCGCAGGTTCGAATCCTGTCTCGGGCATGGACGTGTGTGATGTCCTTAGGTTAGTTGAGTTTAAGTAGTTCTAAGTTCTAGGGGACTGATGACCTCAGAGCCATTTGAACCATTTTTTTAAGCTACTTCCTTTGTTGACGAACTGCATTACCTGAGGATTCCTTCAATGAATTTCAGTTTGTCATCTCCCTTACTCGCGATTAATTTTATAAGGTAGTTCCATTTCACATCGCCAATAATACATTAAAGGGTTTTTCTGTTTATGTATTCGCAATACGTTGCATTGATTTACGTTGACGGTCAATTTCCTTTATATAACGTGTGGTTATAATTTAAAAAAATGGCTCTGAGCACTATGGGACTTAACATCTGAGGTCATCAGTCCCCTAGAACTTAGAACTATTTAAACCTAACTAACCTAAGGACATCATACACATCCATGCCCGAGGCAGGATTCGAACCTGCGACCGTAGCAGTCGCGCGGTTCCGGACTGAAGCGCCTAGAACCGCTCGGCCACTTCGGCCGACGGTTATAATTAAAGTTTCCCTATTTAACACATTATAACACAGAAGCTAATTACTATACGTCAAGAAGAAAAAGTTTTATAAATGTTTGAAATTATGTGTAAAGTTTACCAGAAGGCCTTAAGTGTCTTGTTCTCAAATACTGGATGGATAGAGACTCGTTAATTTTCTCGCTGTGAATTGAACTGGCTCAAGAAATATGCACAGTTTCTAACTATAGTAGTTGATTCATATTATTAAACGTTCAACGCAGAATTACACCTCGTAATGAGTAGATTGAGATATCATTTTAAATTTTTAAACTGGCCGGTGATTACGTGAAATATTGAAAATCAAAATTTTACTACCCCTCGAAGCTATTAGATAGGCAACCTGCAACTAGCAGCCTGCACTGTCCATCGGATTAGCCAGTTAGACTGGAGTACTCACACGGTGGTGTTGCCGAGTTTGTGCCTCAGGAGGGAAGCGTACACTGTAACGAATCTTTGATTTTATTCTTATTTCTTACGTATTTGATACATACCTAGTATAATAAACGCTGCTCTAGTACCATGCGTTTCCGAGAAATCAACGTTCAAACACTTAGGAGCCTGCTGAATGCCGTACGGAAAATGGCCGTGGGGGTGAAAAAGCAGTATATCTCACGACTTGAGAATACCCATACGTTAGTTATTCAGTATCCGAGAATGAGAGTCGTCAGAGACTTGCAGTAAGAGACTTGCAACAAACTTTACAAATAATTTTAAGTTTTTACGAATATTTTTCTCGCTTATGCCCACCTCGAAATGATAAAAGGAGAAAAGTTGTCGCTTATTATATTTTCGCTGTTTACGCACTAAAGCTCCCACATGAAGCATGACCTTTTAATTTACTACTTTTTTACTACTAACTGTATTCGTGATACGCTTTGCAGACAGTATGAACCAGGAAAATTACATTACTGTGTGGCAATTAGGTAAGGGGATATGACGTCATAAAATTGAATGCGAGAGAAACTACTGCACATACAAGACGTTAAGTTTATTACTTCGTTGTTACTAATTCTATTCGCAACATATTTCGCAGATAGTATCCACATATACTGATAAGCCAAAACATACACTATGTGGTCAAAAGTATCCGGACACCCCCAAAAACATGCGTTTTTCATGTTAGGTGCATTATGCTCCCACCCGCTGCCAGGTGCTCAATATAAGCGACCTTAGTAGGCGTTATACATCGTGTGAGAGCAGAATGGGGCGCTCTGCGGAACTCACTGACTTCGAACGTGGTCAGGTGATTTGGTGTCACTTGCTTCATACGTCTGTACGGGAGGTATCCACTCCCCTAACGTCCCTAGGTCCACTGTTTCCGATGTGATAGTGAAGTGGAAATGTGAAGGGACACGTACAGCACAAAAGCGTACAAACAGACCTCGTCTGTTGAATGACAGAGACCGCCGACAGTTGAAGAGGGTCGTAATGTTTAATAGGCAGACATCTATCCAGATCGTCACACAGGAATTCCAAACTGCATCATGATCCACTGCGCGTACTATGACAGTTAGGCGGGAGGTGAGAAAACTTGGATTTCATGGTCGAGCGGCTGCTCATAAGCCACACATCACACCGGCAAATGCCAAACGACTCCTCGCGTGGTGCAAGGAGTATAAACATTGGATGATTGTACAGTGGAAAAACGTTGTGTGGAGTGACGAATCACGGTACACAGTGTGACGATCCGATTGCAGGGTGTGGGTATGGCGAATGCCTAGGGAACGTCATCTGCCAGCGTGTGTAGTGCCAACAGCAAAATTCAAAGGCAGTAGTGTTATTTTGTGGTCGCGTTTTTCATTGTTCTCTAAATCAATTAACGCCTGTGTCAATTATTCAATCCAGAAGGCCACGGCTGATTTCCTCAGCCATGCTTGTCAAAATCAAGCTTGTGCTGCGTACCTAATGGCTGCAATGTAGATGGGACGTTAAGGACTACTATTTGTTCGTTTTCGGGGGCATTATGCCCTATCTATTACTGAAAAGGTACGTGCCTCATGCACTAAACGGGTAGCTAAACATGGAATCTAAATCATGGCGCAAATTTATTTTAGTGGTGCCGAGTTTCAAACTGCGAAAGATAAAATGTCGAAAGACTAATACGGAAACTCATTTCAAAATTTTAGATAAGGCCGCCTGACAGGTAGCTAAGGTCAGACCACCTCTAATATTTCTATCCTTTTTTACCAGCTCCCAGTGCCTGAATACGTAGTCAACTCTGGCGTGAAAAAAACCTTAGAACCTTTCTATCAATGGAGATTTAACATTGATCTATGTAAATTACGAGAAATGAGAATTAATTTTTCTTTCTTTACGCTGTTAGAGTCAGCAAGTGGATCTATAACAGATTCAAATTAATTGCACTGCATCTCTGCCGTAGCAGACGTACGTTACCATACCAGAGACACTATTTATTGTCTTTCATAAAACATCGTATTTAAAGACTATTATACTGAGGCGCTACAGATTTATGCAGGCAAGAAAACTCAATTCTATCAGTATCTGGTACACTGCTGTTCTCTTGTTGAACAAAATAATGGGTTTATGGAAGTAAACTGACGTAACAGATCCAGTCAGGCCAAGGAGGAAGATGGCAAAGGACTGCTACAGAGATGTTCTGCGAAAGCGTTGTCTATGAGACTGTGCGTATGGTCGGCCCGCGTGCACGACAGTTGATGTCGTCATAAATTAGAAGGCTCCCGCTATGAAGCGGCGCTTGGCCGCGGCAACCATGTCAGGAAAGACAGCTACATAAATGTCCCGCGGCTTTATAGCGATCGTTAAAGCATTAGGATCGCTTAATGAAGCTCTTTAAGTCTGCTGAAATTGAGTGAAAGTGACCGACGACGCACGCGCGTAACGCTAATGGGTTTCATTTCGATAGTCCTCACATTCTTACCAAGCGAAGTCATTTAATGTGAAGTTGGCTATCACAGCACATCCTTCGGACGAAAGAAATTATAACCACGTGAAGATAGTTGCAACCGCTAAGTGTCAAATGTCCAAAGAAAAACGAAATATGGATTATAATGGTGGACTGAGAGAATAACATTTATATCGCGCTGTCAGCATGGGGTAGGTGTATCTAACTTAAGCCAAATAACTTAAAAGGCATTGTTGTGCCATTATGAAATCACTTCTGTATCAGTATATTTTCTGTAGCAAATTTATCATAATAATACACATATTAAGATGGCATACAGTCTTTTTTATTTGTTTTATGTTTTATTCCATAGGGCCGTTGTTACCTAGACAAACGATAAACGAGATTGTCTCGTAGGTAAATGAATAATGATAAGAAATATTGAAAAAATAATTAGAACAGTGGTTTGGTTGTACAATATTTTACGATATTGACTCCGACCAATAATAACGCCCAGGAAAAGTGAAAGGGGAATGCCATTGACAGCATTAAGAACTACTCCATCATTTGGCTGGAACGGTTCAGAAGAATCGTGGGAAACAATAATCAGATAGGCTTCACCAAGTAGACATCTCGAGTGCTCGTTACAAGAGCAGTACTCCGTATCCAGATAAACAAGTTAGTCATATATTACTCGTAGGTGTTCTGTTTCTAGCGGCTGGTCCCGGCGGAGGTTCGGGTCCACCCTCTGGCATGGGTGTGTGTGTTTATCCTTAGGATAATTTAGGTTAAGTAGTGTGTAAGCTTATGGACTGATGACCTTAGCAGTTAAGTCCTATAAGATTTCACAAACATATTTTTTCGGTACTGTTTCCGACTTATTCCAATCCCTTACTAAACAGGAAAACTAATCAAATTCATCTATAGTGCAATATCAAAGTAATTTCATTTACATGGATGAAGGTATGGGCGCAAAGTATGAAATGTAAAACAATATTTTTGTGACAAATTCATTGTAATAGTACCCACAGAAATTGACTATAAGCATTTTTAGTTTCCTTTTTCATGCGCAAACTGAATACATTCTTGGATGAACCTATTCGTTATCAGTTAACAAAGCTGTACGTGAGAGAAACATGGCAATCTTAGATTCACTCCTCAGCATTTAACAGAATGACACTCTGTCATGTTGACGATGCTCCAGATGCCAAGTATCACTTGTTCAAATAAAGATATCGCTCTTATTATCTTTCTTGTAAAGGGTTCTGGCAATAGCATATTTCAGTCTCTCAGCAGACATCCGTTATGGTGTTGATGTTTGGCGTATACAACTAAATACATTGCGCTGCAGGGGATGATTAAAATTTTGCAGGAGAATGAAATGAAGAGTGAGGTTGACAACAAGTTCCCAAATATAGCATGGAAAAAAGTTTGGGAAAATACGAATCTCCAGATACATTCAAGCAAAGTACAACATCTTGTTACAAGGCTGTAAATAACGTAACAAAAAAAAAGAGAGACTTGATCGGATTGGACCCAGTGGAACAGACAATTGTCACAGACGTTTATTAAACTATACTGCAATTCACAGATTCAGGTCTGGATGTCATTTGGAAAATTGGATAGAATGAGGAGGACAGCACTCCTAAGACGAATATCTGAAACCCAGACACAGTCATCTGAAGTACTTTGGCCTCACAAATTGTTTTTCTACAAAGGACAAGAACATCACAATAATGTGGCTGATCGGGCAGTATGCATCTTATATAGTTAATCATTATGAAAAGTTCAGTTTCATCGATTTCAAGTTATACATCGAACACGAGTATTACAAACTTAAATATATTAAGGGTCATAAGAAAACATTTGGTAATATGATGAATATGGCTTGTAACAAAACGGAAATAGGATGCAGAACTGTCTTAACCTTAACTTATGACATTATGTTGAGAAGCAGGAGACTATTGTGTGAGGTGATGCACGATGGGTACTTCCAAGGCCCCATGGCCGCTACGGTAGCCATGAAAACACATACAAAGCTTTGAAAATGCCAACGAGGAACTGAGCAAACGCAGATTGATGAAGCCAAATTTAAGTCAATGAAAATAACAAACTTAAGAGATTTGTGTGTACTTTAAGTTTTATTTCACGTTAAATATTCGTTTTTATTTAAAATGTTCCTACTAACAATATCAGAGAAGATGAACCGCCTAAAGCGTACAGCCACTGAAAGTTTATATCCTCGCTTAAACCACACCACATAGAGTGAAGTGGCCGAAAAGGCATAAAGATATAAGACAGAGCGTAACAGACTTCACCATCTGTACGGACATAGCCGCCTACACAGAGACTGGAGCTAAGAGAAATCATCCTGAGATGTAAATATAATTTGTATACAATATATAATGCTTATAGACTCCGGATATGGCGTGCTAGACTCAACAACCTACAGAACATGGGCTGTCTTAAAGAAACTGTAGTATCTCGTAAAACTCAGGATTCGATAATTGGAAAACCCTCTAGATTAAGGAGTGGAGTAAAAGGAAAGAAAGAACAAAAGTATGTATGGCAAGATGGAACGTACCTGGAGACCAAATTGACCCGTGAGTCTTTAGAGAGGCAGAGGGCCACAAACTATGCAACACTTGTTCTCTTGCTATTTTGTTTCTGACAAGATGTGCACTGAAAGATCTTAGTTTCGTCACAGACAATGCTGTCGAACTTCCAAATTTCTCGACTGGAAAAAATTGAATAGGTTTTCGCATATTAATACCGAACGCTTAGATGTTTATTTACTGTCTCTGTTCCTAAAGTGCTACAATCGCCCGCTCCTATTATGGGTTGCCAAGCTACCGGCATCTAGGGGTAAGAAACATTTCAATTGCAGTATTTCATATAATTATTGACCGAACTTAAAAATTTAAAATGCTCTCACAATGTACTCAGTAAGAAGCACAATCTTACAAAAAATATTTAACACATTAAGGCAATTAATAAAAGTTACAAACTTCGTATATGTCTTAAGGCAGAGTAACCCACAGTGGTCAAATTATCCACACCAGACAGCATTTATCCAGTATTTTAAAATTAGAGATCTTAGCGACTTCCAGAAAACCTTAAACATAATTTCAAACATTCTCTAAACATTTTCTTGCCTGCATTCCCAAAAAATAATGAAAAAATGTTCAAATGTGTGTGAAATCTTATGGGACTTAAGTGCTAAGGTCATCCAGTCCCTAAGCTTACACACTACTTAACCTAAATTATCCTAAGGACAAAAACACACACCCATGCCCGAGGGAGAACTCGAACCTCCGCCGGGACCAGCCGCAGTCTATGACTGCAGCGCCCTAGACGGCTCGGCTAATAACGCGCGGCCAAAATAATGAAAGCGCAGCCGTTTACCGGTTATTGAATGTTCGTTGTTCTTGAGGTAAAACTTCATCACCGGATATTAATTTTTACTAACTCTAGCATTCCGAGAGGCATGACGTCAGCAATTGTACCGTTTGCCAAATTATGCAATAAATTGGAGAGAACCGTCGAAGTCGCAATATTAATTTCCTTTATTGCTTGATGACTACTTTCGAGTCTAATCTCAATATCAAATCATTCTTAAAAACAGAACCCCATAGTAAGGGCTGTGTACTTTACAAATCTGTGTCACAGTAAAAAGATAACTGATAACAACTGGTATGTACCAATAAGCTAAGCAATAACATACGTTACGACAGCCACGTGACTGTTCATTCTAGTTGGACGCTTGTTGTATAGTAGTACAGGGCTGAACTTCACTCACCTAACTGACACACCGAAGTGAGGAAGATATTAGGAAGACTAGGACAGGGAGCGCGTATCGGAACTGCACTGTCTAGCAGCAACTTATTTTACATATATTTTTCTCTTTTTTCAGATTTTTATTAAGTATAGAACGCATTATTGCTTCCGTTTGTCCGCCCCCGGTAGCTGAGTGGCAGTCTGCGTTCGGCAGGGCAGCAGTGCGCACCGCGCTCGGCCGTCCACGCCGCTGCGCGAGTGGAGTGTTTTGTTTACTTCCGCGTACAGCGCTTCTCAGTCGAACAAGCTCTAATGGCCAACTTTTACAGGAAGAACACTCTTAAGTTCACCTTCTCAAATGAATACGCACGACCCAAACCACTGGCCGTCGAACGCTTCCTACGCGAAGACGTGAAGATCCCCTGTGACGATGCCGGCCGAAGTGGCCGTGCGGTTAAAGGCACTGCAGTCTCGAACCGCAAGACCGCTACGGTCGCAGGTTCGAATCCTGCCATGGGCATGGATGTTTGTGATGTCCTTAGGTTAGTTAGGTTTAACTAGTTCTAAGTTCTAGGGGACTAATGACCTCAGAAGTTGAGTCCCATAGTGCTCAGAGCCATTTGAACCATTTGAACCCCCGTGACGAACTCATCGGCATACACCTATCGATCATTACCAGCGTCGTTTATGTTAAGATGACTTCCGACGCTGCCTGCAACGAGATTATTCAAAGGACGCGACATGGACTAAAGTTTCGGCACTCCGACGGAAACTTTGGGCCGGTGGATGTCGACCATGCAGGACTTGGCCTTCGGACGATCCGTGTATTCGAACTGCCTTTCGAGATGAATGAAGACGAAGTCATCGCGGTGCTAAGCCCGTTCGGAAAAGTCCAGACCCACGTAGCCGAGACATGGGCACAGTTTACGACGTATCCGGTGCTTAATGGTGTGAGACAAGTCCGAATCGATCTCAAACGGCACGTTCCATCGTACATTTCTATCGGCGGCTGCCGTGCGGTGGTCATTTACGACGGACAACCTCGAACATGTTCCGGTTGTGGCAAAGAAGGCCACGTCCGTAATGAATGCCTGCAACGCCGCATCACACAACTAAGGCCCGACGATACGAACACCGACAGAATCACGACCACCCTTCCAGTCACCTATGCGTTGACACTGCACCTCCAGCCCACACAAGACGCCGTTCATGACCGTCTCTCTGGTCCGATACACCCGGAGGCGTCCCAGCACCTTGACACCGGCGATGCCGCCCGTGAACATGTCCAACAGCTGGACACACCCACGCTAGAAGATCACAAGGATACCAATGAGAGTGTTCTGGAGAATGACGACCGCATCATAGCACCCGCGGCTTTTGTACCGGAACGACGTGAATCTCTTCCTTCCTCAGACACCGAAACTCATTGCCGAAAGCAGAATTCGCCCAAACGACGAAAAAAACGCCGCAAGACATCAGAATCGACCACTGAGCCCCCTCCGCAGGACTAAGAGATGGCACATCACTCTGACGGAGAACACGATAACACTTTCTCCTCTGCCACGGAGACGCGTCTTCCACAATACGGTGAACCGTCCAATAGAGTCGCGCGCAAGCCCCGCGCCCAGAAGCCATGGAACATAGCACGCCTGTTGTCACCGACGCAATTGAGCCGACTCGGCCAGCGCTGCCACCTCTCGCCGATGTCAAACCTGTCGGACACTTTTCATGGGCGGATGACACGGATTTCTCACCTCCATCTGATGCGGAAATGAGATCTGATCCTCCGTTAGACCAACACTAAAATGGGGGAAGTTTCTACGGCGACTCCTGCGACTTCTATGGACTTCCAGCATCCACCACAACAATCTTCACCAGCTACGAACCTATCGGCAGCACGGATCTCCGTACCGAATAGCTACTATCAGTACTAATAATATCGGCTCCCACGCTAAACTTCAACTGCTCCGTGACACGCTAAGAGCAGCGGACATCGACATCTTCCTGTTACAAGAACTGAGGACAGCAACTTGGACTGGGTGTTATGGATATGAGACGTACGCCGCCACTGCAGCTATGGAACACACAGGCGCAGCCATCCTCCTCCGAGAAGGGATTGCAGTTTCCGATGTCGCATAACTCCTAACAGCGCGAGGGGTGGCCATAACAGTTGAAGGACTCAAAATCATAAATCTCTACGCCCCATCGGGCATTGATAAACGGAGGGATCGCTCCCAGTTCCACGCAGAAGATATCACGCCTTTATTCCTCGGCCGATACGATCATCTCATCGTAGGTGGAGATTTCAACTGTGTTCTCGAGCGCACAGACCAAAACCCCCATTTCACCACATGTCCGGAACTTCGCTTCCTCGTCCGCCGCCTTCGTCTCCTCGACACTTGGCGAGTGGTACACGGCGACCGCCCGGGGTATACACACATCACGAGCCACTCCGCCAGCCGACTTGATAGAATATACATCTCTAACGCTCTAAAATCAGTTCTCCTCGACGCGGAACGTTGGCCGTCTGCCTTTTCGGATCATGACATCTACATCTGTACCATGAACCTACGTCGACAATCTATATGGCGCAGTGCAGGACCTTGGAAACTCAATGTCGCGCTACTGCGGGACCCTGAATGTCGACAACAGGTCACCGACACGTGGCACACCTGTGTTCAAGGCATTATGCGTTACGAGACCACATTGCAGTGGTGGTTGCTGTGCGCCAAACCGGCCATCCGACGCACATTGACACACTATGGCAGAGCCAAAGCCAGGTGGAATCACCATACAACTGATTTCTACTATAGCGCTCTACGTGAACTCATGGATCAACCTCCATCCCCGGATCGTCTAAAAAAAGCTCAGCGCATCAAGGCAAAGATTTTAACCTTGACCAGATGCCGTCTAGAGGGAGCTATTGTACGAGCACGCAGCCAAGATAGGATTAACGGTGAAGAACCTTCTATACATTATATTATTCAAAATGTTCGTCGACGCCGACAGGCTTTAATGATAACTTTAGACTTACCTGATGGACGACGGCTGACTTCGCAAGCTACCATTGCGGATGTATTCACAACGCACTATAGACTTTCCTATCAAGAAGTACCTGCCGGTGCAGAGGCCATTGCTGAGGTTGCCCAGGAGACACTTGGTACTCTAAACGCAGCAGCTGCAACCCTCCTGACTTCTGATGTGACCACCGACGACGTCCAAGGCGCTGTGGCCAAAGAGTCTCTGAATCGATCTCCCGGCCCGGATGGTTTACCTCTCGAATTTTACAGAACCTTCCAAGATTTGATGATGCCACGACGGAGGGACATGTACTGGGAACTTTTGTCCGGCGCGGCGAACCCGCCACCAATGTTCATGTAAGGCTTACTTGTACCAGTCCCGAAACCCGCAGGAGGAACACGACTCGACAGTTATCGGCCGATCACATTACTCAATTCCGACTTCAAGATTTTCACACGCCTTCTAGCAGTGCAACTCAAACATGTCTTACGAGACATTGTTTCCCACGAACAAACATCATTAGGCGGCGATCGTAATATACAGACAGCCCTCAGTGAATGTCGAGATGTGATCGCTGTGGCAACACACTCGCGACTGCCAGGCGCTTTAATCTCCATCGACTTCAAACAAGCGTTTGACCGCGTCAATCATGCATTCCTCAACGCAGTGATGGGCCGAATGGCAATTACCCCGACGTTCACACAAGTGATTATGCGGCTCCTTCGTGGAGCAACGTCCAGACTTCTCGTCAACGGCAGAATTACAGAACCTATACGGATTGAACGCTCAGTACGGCAGGGTTGCCCTTTGTCGACGGTGCTGTATGCCATTGCGACGGAACCACTCATTTGCGGATTACGGCGACGTTTGACAGGTATTTCACTCCGGGATCATATGTTCCGCTGCCGAGCTTACGCGAACGACTTGGCCCTCGTCGTACGTTCAGCAGCCGACGTACAAGCTGCGATGAAGTGGATTACCCGTTACAGTGCAGGGGCAGGGAGCGCTATGAACGTGGCAAAATCATGCACCATGAAGATCGGCCGCGGCCTTCCCGCAGACAGCGTAGTCCCATTTCAACTGGTGGACACCTTTCGTTGTCTCGGGTTGGTGTACACGCGAGACATTCGCCGCACCTCGGCGATCAATTTCCGGGCGCTGCTGCAACGCATCCGGGTCAACATACAAAATCACATACTACGCCCGCTGACTATGTGCCAGAGAGTCACCTTCGTCAATACCCATCTGGCAGCCCGGATACCCCATATAGCGCAGATTCTGCCCATCACTGCGACAATGGCGGCCAGATTACAGGCGGCTTTCGGCTATTTCTTTTGTTCTGGACACATTTTCAAAGTCCAGTATGAAGCTCTCACCTTACCGAAGCGGGATGGTGGCCTCGATCTGGTTAATGTGAGAGCCAGGACTACGGCACTTTACACCACACTATGCTCCGGTTATGGAAAAGCCAAAATGCTAGTTTTACTGGAATGTTGACCACCGAGCTCGCAGCTGTTTCGAGACGCCCACCGACGTCTTTGGCACACATCCCACGTCCGATGTCACATATCGGCCGTTTCTTTTTGGAGTACAGCTACATATGCACCGAGCTCCCCAGGACCAGGAAGACGACCACCCGCGACATCTACCGCCTTCTCCGAAAGTCTCCACCCCGCAACCCCGTCGAAACACGTCACCCCCAGGTTTCATGTCCTACAGTTTGGAAAACGATCCACCAACCATTTCACACCACTGACAGCACCTCTATGTGGTATCTTCTTGTCAACGGCGAGTATACTACAAGACAGAAACTGCATCGCATCGCACTGGTGGACTCACCTCTGTGCCTCAAGTGCAATGTCGAAGATACAGATTTACATCGTTTTGAGTGTGGACCAGCAGCAGCTGTCTGGACCCTCGCACAGACGATTGTGGCTTTCTACCTCCGAGTACCACCACATCACGTTTCTCTTACCATGATGATATATCCCGACACGGCCTACTTTCGATCGGCTAAGTGACACGCCATCACATGGATTAGTGACATGGCTGTCAACTACCTCTTCCGAGACGACATCGTCAATCCGGCGGACTTTTGGACACGCCTCCAAGTACATCACCACACCCTTCGCCGACATCGACACTATCCGGCCACTTTCGCGAACTATTTACATAGTATTTTCACCAACCCGTCTCAAAGCTGGAATCTCAACGAACCGTGCCAGCCAAGACTGGACGATCCCACGTTCCCCTTCAATGGTCAATGATAGAATGCATTTTGTTCTGATGGCGCGCCAAAATGGAGCATGGCGCGGAAAGTATTCTTATTTTATTTCACTTCTCTTTTCTCCTCCTCTCTCCTCTTCTAAGTTTTTTTTTTCTCCTTACACATGTTTATCCTTTTCACACATAGCTCTCTATCTGCAACCTATTTGTTTTCTTTCTCCTGTGCTCCCAAACAAAAACAAAAAAAAAAGTTATTGCTGACGGTGAGACTGTATACTCATTTATGTTAACAAAAAAAATAAAAATAATAAAAATAAAAAAGTATAGAAAAAGAAGGCCGTTACGGAAATATAGCTACCTTTTATGTTTTCCGTTTTCAAAGGATATTGTGTTATTTTATGAAGAACGTCGTCTTTTATTTTCATACACAAGAGGTTTTTATTTGTTTTCTTACAAGCTGCAAAAAAATAAAAAAAATAAAATAAAAAAAGTGGTCAGTGCGTCAGAATGTCAGTCCTAAGGGCCCGGGCTCGATTCCCGGATGGGTCGGAGATTTTCTACGCTCAAGGAGTGGGTGTTGTGTTGTCCCAATCATCATCATTTCATCCCCACCGACGAGCAACTCGCCGAAGTGGCGTCAAATAGAAAGACTTGACCCGGCGAACGGTTTACCCGACGGAAGGCCCTAGTCACGTTACCACATTTGCGGGCAATCGCTTGGTAAAAAATTGAAAAAAGAGAAATATTTATGTAAAATAAAGTTGCTGCTAGACGGCGCAGTTCAGATAAGCACTCCCTGTCCTGGTCTTCCTAATACCTTCCTCACTTCGGTGTCTCAGGTGAGTGAAGTTCAGCCCTGTACCGGTTTACAACAAGCGTCCAACAAAAATGAACAGTTATTTGGGTGGCGTAATGTATGTTATTGCTTAGCTTATTGGTATGTACCAGTTGTCACCTATTATGTTTGTACTGTGTGACAGTTTTGTGATATACAAAGTGCTTACTACTTGGTTCCTGTTTTATGAGACAATTTGTTAATGAGCTTAGACCAGAAAGTAGTCACCAAGTAATAAGTAAAATTAATATTGCAACTTCGATGGTTCTCTGCAATTTAATGCATAATTTCGTAAATCAAACATTAAGTTTTATACGGGGATGTCGATTCTTTGAAGAATCAGGGGTGTGGTTAGGCTTTCTGATTGTTGCTAACAACTTTCTTTAACACTTTCTGGATGTTGTTTAAGCATTCTGGTACAGCTGCATTGATATTGTCTTGCTTTATCATGAAAATATAATTTATATGAATGTTGGATGCAAAATGAAACAAATAAATGTAAAAGTAGGCCGAGTAACATTCCTCGTAACGGAATTAGAGACAGGGGTTCCTGCTTTCTGGAGAAAAGAAGCGACGTCTGGAGAGAGGACTCGAACGTCCGCCGGGACCAGCCGTACGGTCCATGACTGCAGCGCCTTAGACCGCTCGGCTAATCCCGCGCGGCGTGGATCCAATATACACTGAGATGACAGAAGACATGGGATACCTCGTAATATCGTGTTGGATCTCCTTTTGCCAGACGTAGAGCAGCAACTTGACGTGGCGTGGTCTGAACATGTCGCAGAAGTTCCCTGCAGAAGTACTCAGCCATGCTGCCTCTGCAGTCGCCCGTAATTGCGAAAGCGTTGTCGGCGCAGGATTCTGTTCTCATAATGACCTCTCAATTACGTACTTCAAATGTTCGACGTGGATTCATGTCAGGCGATCGCAATGGCCCAATCATTCGCTCGAACTGACCAGAATGTTGCCCAAACCAGTCGCGAACAGTTGTGCGCTGGTGACATGGCGCATTGTCATCCATCGTTATTTGCGAATCTGAAGTCCACGGATGGCAGCCACTGGTCTCCAAGTAACTGAACATAGCATTTACGGTCAATGATTAGTACAGTTGGACCAGGGAACCCATTCTATTCCATGTAAACGCAGCCCACACCACTGTGGAGCCACCACCGGCTTGCACAGTGCCTTGCTGACAAATTGGGTCCATGGCTTCGTGCGGTATGCACCACCTTCGAACCCTACCATCTGAACCACTAGCAACTGAAATCGGGACTCATCTGACCAGGCCACCGTTTCCCAGTCGTCTAGGGTTCAATCGATATGGTCACGAGCCGAAGAGAAGCGCTGTAGGTGATGTCCTGCTGTTAGCAAAGCCTCTCGCATCGGTCGTCTGCTGCCGTAGTCCATTAACGCCAAATTTCGCCGCGCTCTCCTAAAAGATACGTTAGTCGTAGTCCCACACTGATTCACCACTGCCTACTCTATACAAATGCCGTTGCTCTGGGTCGTTAAGTGAACACCGTCGGTCACTTCGTTGTGCTGAGAGGTACTACTTGAAATTTGGTACTCTACATCTACATTTATACTCCGTAAGCCACCCAACGGTGTGTGGCGGAGGGCACTTTACGTGCCAATGTCATTACCTCCCTTTCCTGTCCCAGTCGCGTATGGTTCGCGGGAAGAACGACTGCTGGAAAGCCTCCTTGCGCGCTCGAATCTCTCTAATTTTACATTCGTGATCTCCTCGGGAGGTATAAGTAGGGGGAAGAAATATATTCGATACCTCATCCAGAAACGCACCCTCTCGAAACCTGGACAGCAGGCTACACCGCGATGCAGAGCGCCGCTCTTGCAGAGTCTGCCACTTGAGTTTGCTAAACATCTCCGTAACGCTGTCACGCTTACCAAATAACCCTGTGACGAAACGCGCCGCTCTTCTTTGGATCTTCTCTATCTCCTCTGTCAGTCCGACCTGTTACGGATCCCACACTGATGAGCAATACTCAAGAATAGGTAGAACGAGTATTTTGTAAGTCACCTCCGTGTTGATGGACTACACTTTCTAAGGACTCTCCCAATGAATCTCAACCTGGCACCCGCCTTACCAACACTGAATTTTATATGATCATTCCACTTCAAATCGTTCCGTACGCACACTCCAAGAAGTTGCAGAAGTAACTGCTACCAGTGTTTGTTCCGCTATCATATAATCATACAGTAAAGGATCCTTCTTTCAATGTATTCGCAATACAATACATTTGTCTATGTTGAGGGTCAGATGCCACTCCATGCACCAAGTGCGTATCCGCTGCAGATCTTCCTGCATTTCGCTGTAATTTTCTAATGCTGCAACTTATCTGTATACTACAGCATCATCCGCGAAAAGCCGCATGGAACTTCCGACACCATCAACTAGGTCATTTATATATATTGTGAAAAGCAATGGTCCCATAACACTCCCCTGTGGGACGCCAGAGGTTACTTTAACGTCTCTCCATTGATAACAACATGCTGTGTTCTGTTTGCTAAAAACTCTTCAATCCAGCTGGTCTGTTATTCCGTAGGCTCTTACTTTGTTTATCAGGCGACAGTGCGGAACTGTATCGAACGCCTTCCGGAAGTCAAGGAAAATGGCATCTTCCTGGGAGCCTGTGTCTAACATTTTCTGGATCTCATGAACAAATAAAGTGAGTTGGGTCTCACACGATCGCTGTTTCCGGAATCCATGTTGATTCCTACAGAGTAGATTCTGGGTTTCCAGAAATGAAATGATACGCGAGCAAAAAACATGTTCTAAAATTGTGTAAGAGATCGATGTCAGAGATGTAGGCCTATAGTTTTGCGCATCTGCTCGACTACCCTTTTTGAAAAGCGAAACTACCTGTGCTCTTTTCCAAGCATTTGGAACCTTCCGTTCCTCTAGAGACTTGCGGTACACGGCTGTTAGAAGGGGGGCAAGTTCTTTCGGCACACCCTCGTGAATGTGGATTTCGGAATAATGACCTTACTAATGATTTTCGATGTGAAATGTTCTACGTCTCTATCTCGAAATACCACTCCGCGTTCAATGTTTGTTAATTCCCGTCTTGCGGCTCTAATCACCTCGGGCAACTTCTCACATGAAACACCTGAGTACGACAGCTCCTCCGATGCATTGCCCTTTTATACTTCGTATGCGCGATACTACATCATCTGAATATGTGCAAATCTCTATTTCATGAATTCTGTCGCCTCAAGGTAATACGGTACGGCTCGATTTACGGCGGCACGGTGGACGCACTCTCTGTGAAAAGCTGCGTGCACCGCCGACGGCCGCGGGGGGATAAAGCGGTGCCGGACCAGCGGCCGCTGCCAGATTACATATAATGGTCCGAGAGTCGTACAAAGGGCGTAAATTGTAGACGAGGCAGGGGTACGCGGTCAGCGGTCAGTGGTCAACGGTCCGGCCGTGGCGCCGCTAAACGCTCCCCTGGCTGGACCGGCGCTGGAGCCACAACTGGCGGAGGAAGAGGGGGTGCCAGGGGGACGGCCGGGACAGCGGCGGGGGAAGGTCCGGCGTCCGCCGCGGGCCCCAATTACTCGCGCGCTATCTGATCGGCAGGCGCGCCGTGATGGATGGCGGCTATCTAGCAGATGTGTCAGCGTGTTAAACGGGCTGCGCCCGCGCCCGCGCCGCATGCCTCCGACCGGCCGTCACCGCCGGCTGTCGGCACAGCACACCGCCTGCACTTGCCGGCCCGGCCGCTCTCTCTGGCCAACGCTGGCCCCACTGTCGCCGAGACGGGGTTCACGCCAAATAACGTCACGCCGGCGCGGAAACGCTTATTCGTCCTCAGCTCTGGTCGATTCCTTCTCGATCTCCCGAAGGGGCGACGGTTTGAACAGACTACGAACTTTCTCGCTGCTGTCTCTGTACTGTAGACCACGCTACTGGCCGTGACCTGTCAAAAGCCTTTGACTGTGCGATTCACAGCATTCTCTTAAGTGAATTAGAATATTATGGTGTCACCGGTAATGCTGCAAAGTGGTTTGAGTCTTATCTAACTAACAGGGAACACAAGATACCGTCGCGAAATACCTACGCAGTAATCAGCCAGTCATCATCTCATTTGAAATAAATTACATGTGGTGTTCCTCAAGGTTCCTTCTTGGGTCCGTTGCTTTCACTTCTGTACATTAATGACCTCTTGTCTGTTACATTGCCAGATGATAAGTCTGTTTTGTTTGCAGATGGTACAAACATTGCAGTAAGTAGCAAATCACGTAAACATTTAGAATTAGCTGCTTATCAAATTTTCACTGACGTTAATAAATGATTTAAAACTAATTCACAGTCATTGAACTTTGAACAGACCCAGTATATGCATGACCGCTTGCACTCGCTTAGCCATCTCCTAAAGAGTCCTGCTATAGAGCCGCGACCTTGGCCTACACAGTTGTCGTAATAGTGATGATAAGTAAATGTCGAACTCCCGAAGGCGCTAAATAGACATTGTTATCAGAACACACAATTATTGATCAGAAGTCCGCGCCCGCTGGAGTGGCCGTGAGGCGCTGCAGTCTGCAACCGAGCGACCGCTACGGTTGTAGGTTCGAATCCTGCCTCGGGCATGGATGTGTGTGATGTCCTTAGGTTAGTTAGGTTTAATTAGTTCTAAGTTCTAGGCGACTGATGACCTCAGAAGTTAAGTCGCATAGTGCTCAGAGCCATTTGAGCCTTTTTTTTTTTTTTTTTTTTTCAGAAGTGCGCAGTCGCCTGCCTTCGCGGCTGCCAGCAGTGCAGCAGGCAGAAGGTTGGTAAGGGCTGACACCAGCGCATCTCACAGTCTCAGCTGTCATGGCGAGGGAGGCGCGCGCTCACCAGCTCGTGACGTCATGGCTAGCTAGCCCCAGCACAGACGCTATTACCTGCGCTGTCTCGACAGTCAACAGCATGGCCACCAGATTACCAAGACGCTCTAACAAAGGCAGCCAACAGTTCTGCACGAGATGGCTGTAGTCGTAGCGGGGCCCACTAGAAATGCAGATCCCCCAGCGAACTTGTGACGTCACACTAGTCGCCTTGTCTGCCACACTTCGTAAATGCTCTGCCCTGTGCAGGGACCACGGGAAATCAATATATAATCAATATATAACTGAAATGGTACCTACTAAAGTTCTTTGTCGTGTGCTATCGAGAGCTTGCATGTATTTAAATGTGCAGTCAAGAGTTACTGAATTTGTCTGAAACTCTTACACACTCCTGCTGGAGATGGCTGCTGGCTCTCGTAAGACCTGCAGTGTTATGTGCTTTGACATATCCACCATGGCCTGTCTTTCTCGTAGGACTCGTAGCCATGGAGGATTACATCACAGTCTCTCTGAGAGTACTGGCCAATAGCGTCGGTTTGTTTGTACGGTCTTGGACGAAACGAGGGAGACACCTCGTTTTTTCGTTATGCTGATCCGCACAGCTTTAAAGTCTGCTACACAGCATAACAGACAAGGCGACGAAGTGCTGCCAACATACTATGCACAGGCTTGAAATTGAAAAACTATCCGAAATTTGTCAGAATGTTTTCAATCGTATGTAAGACTTCATTAATGCTGATTGGTGTGTTAACCACAACGCCTAAATATAAGATATAAATGAAAGAAGAAACGCTAATTACTATGAACTGTACTAATAAAAATGAATTTCAGCTTATAGAGATTACATAACTGTTTTAGTAACACAAAGTACCCCAGATCGTTACGAATTAGCAAAATATTGTGCGCATTCGGCCGCGAAAAGGTCTGTGTCAC
Source organism: Schistocerca americana (assembly GCF_021461395.2). Lineage (NCBI taxonomy): Eukaryota > Metazoa > Arthropoda > Insecta > Orthoptera > Acrididae > Schistocerca > Schistocerca americana. The sequence goes on from NC_060119.1 coordinate 1,071,822,900, forward strand.
CGTTCAGACCAATCATACTGGATTACCGTTGCTGACCTACCATGAAAGTGTGCAAATTTAGCAATGCGGGAAGATTCATAACGAAATTCAGTTACAAATCATTCAGTGCCACACTTAAGTCGATTCAATTATTGACAGAAGCGGAAAAGTAGGCAGTAACAAGTAGGAAATTCTACAAGAATTTCATATCGACATCTACGGGGCGCCGGTACAGAATAAAGGTAGCAATAAAACGTATTGGAGGCGCGAGAATTTCTTAAAATTCCTTTACTGATACTCTATCTACCTCTATCGAGATTAGAACCGAAAACAAACCAGACCTCCCTTGCCGTAGCAAACACCTTTGACTACGCTAGCAGACATCCCAGGCAAACAGCCCTCTATTATTACCCCAGACATGAATAAGCCGGCAATTTTGGAATGAAAATGGCAAAATGATCTGCAGGTTCTGTTGCATAGAGCTTTCTGGACTCAAAAACATAAAGTGTCTACCTTTATGTCACCGCATATGTGACAATCATTCGGGATGTTTATCGAAATAACAAAAAACTGTTATTATCGAGTAAATTTAGTAGGATAATTCGGCACCACCCCAGGAAATAAACGGCGATGTAGCTGCCAAACGTATTCTACAATGTTTCCAATTCTCCATTAGACGTGCCACAGCCAGAAAACGTTCATTAGCCGAAGTGTTCCTTAAGGTAGGTAGCAATGGGAATGCTCGCACATCTAAAACGCGGTGGCATTAATAGTGGGATCTGAATTACCACGTGTATAGGCAAATGGATTTTATTTGCATTCCTGAAAACGTGATTTGGATCGAAAGCGTAGTTACGATTAATATGCTGATGTATCGACTGCAACTGGAACATTTCGAATAAAGAGTAGGGGAAATTATTATGCTGCCCTCATCTTGAGTAACTGTGGTAACTATTTTCTTTGTTAGGATTTCGAAACGCAAATAGGTATGGAACCCTAATAGTCTCACTTTCTTGACCGTCTATCTGTCTACCCAACCCTTAAAACCCGTTTACCTCGAGTACGGGTGGACATAATAAGCGGAAATGTATCGCACTTTCTGCGGTATACGGTCCCTTGGTGGTGTAAAAAAGTGAGCTATGTCCACGCAATCTAAAGATACGGCCGTTTATGTAAAGAAAATTTACGCGAAAGGTCAAAAAATGGCTCTAAGAACAATGCCACCAAACTGTTTAGGTCATCAGTCCCCTAGATCTAGAACTACATCAACCTACCTAACCTGACACACATCTATGCCCGGGGAAGGATTCGAACTGACGGCGCAAGGAGCCGCGCGGTCCGCCATATGGCGCCATTGAGCGCACGGCTAACCCGCGCCGGCAAACTGTTTATATCATCTGGTGTTACTAAAAAGTTATTCACTTCTGGTGAATGATTTTCTGTGCAGTCCATTTAAGAAAGAATAACTAAAATATATTTGATACTACGGAAGAGGAAGGACGCCTAATTCATTTCCCCTTCTCTTTATTCATGATGTTAGATTCGCAATCTGAGCATACATGCTATCCATATCCACACTTTAGATGAAAGTCATAGTCACAGATATACGAATACAACACATTGACTTACACTTCAGGTATTTCGTTTCCCACGAAGTGGTTGCAGACGATGCTGTGGCGTCTTCGAAGCGCGAGTTTCTCCAGTGAGCGAACTTGCATAGTATGTTGGTAGCACTTCGTCGCCTTGCCTCTTATGCTGTGTAGCAGACTTTAAAGCTGTGCGGATCAGCATAACGAAAAGGCGAGGGGTCTCGTTCGTTTTGCCCACGACTGTAGCTGCGAATCAGGAGGCAGAACGATGGTGATTGATCTGCTCGCCCAGGACGATCAGTGAAACATGCAGAAGCCTGATGTTGGAAGGTGCCAAAGCCGGTCCGTCAGTGAAGGCGAGAATGAGGCAGCAGGAGTTCTTGGTAGTAGCAGAGTCCATCAGATCTAGTTGGCAGCGGCATCACCGGTTGTAATCATCTCAGCAGGCCATAGATGGAGTCTCACAGGTTCCTTCTCAGTATCGTTTAGCTGGAACACTCAGCTACAACTGTGAACTAATCTGCAGAAGTCACAATATACGTATTTGCCAGGCTACATTGATGACACCGTCCTTGTGCAGGGATGACCAAATGTGTCATAGTTTTCTGAGCTTGTCACAGCTCTTGGCTGCTTCAAGATATCGCATCTTCGCTTTTTAGTCGCTTTTTTCCGCCCTGTCAGTAACTGAAGAGGTACTCTTGCGTTCGATCTGAGCTTTCTTGAGACAGGTTGGGCATCACTATCACGACCATATCCCTCTGTTGCCATGATGTCATTTTGCTATATAGCTTCCTTCAGTGCTCAGCCTCTTAAGGATGATGCAATAGTTTATTTGTTGCTGCTTCATCAGCGTTTCTCTCCCACTGGCGATGTGCCTCGCTGTCGACCCATTCTCTTCTGCATCTGGCATTGCCAGGGATCAACTTTAGCAATTTTTTAATATCTCCCAGAATATTATTCTGGTACACAGTAGTAATATGTGGCATGGTACTTCAGTCTTTGCTTACCGTATGTGCAGAAAACTTCATTATCTGACAAGTGCGATTATGTACAATGCCATTCAACTTTTGTTGGAAGAGAAACGAGGAAGACAAAAATCTGATTGAAAACTGTGATTTACAGGTGTAGCAACCAATAGCTATTACAGTCGCACAATAAAGTGAATAGAAAGTAGCTACAAGTACACTCCAAGGCTGCTGCACTACTTCGGAAAGATGTGGAAGACGGAAAAGATAATTTCATCGTTAGGTAATATTGCGACTGACATATTTTCCACATTTTACCAGTATGACGCTTATATAAGCTCACGATGGCTTGCCATGAAGGATAACAACATGGGTAATGGAATATTGTCGACGTACCACTGAGCTACAAGGGTGCCGCAGTTGACAACCATTGGGGTCTGCTGGGAAATGAAATGGCAGCCACGACCATCATTCATCATCCTGGTTGACGAGCCGTATGGAGGGCGACAGTCAGGTTCGTATCCCAAGCTGTCCAGGGCGTCTTCAGACACGTCTTCGGCCTGGAATCTCATTAATTGGCGTAGAAATGTCTTCGTGGAGAGTCTCGCTTCGAACTGAGGCCCGATAATCAGCGAAGACATCTGCAGACGCCCGAAACAGCAGTGGGATACTAACCAGACTGTCGCCCGCCATATGGCCCGTCAACAAGATGCGATGGTCTGGGTTGCCATTCATTTCATAGCAGAACCCCTTTGGATGTCATCTGCGGCCCCCTAACAGCACAGCGATACGTCGACGATATTCTCCGCCTCGTTTTGTTGTCCTTCATGGCGAGCTATCCTGGGCTTACATTTCAGCAAGATAGTGCTCGCCCGCATATGGTGACAGTTTCACTGTTTGTCATCGTGCATGCCGAATCCTACCTTGAAGAGTGAGGTCGCCATATCTCTCCCCAGTTGAGAATGTTTGAAGAATTATGGGCGAGGCCCTCAAACCAGCTCGGAATTTTGATGATACAATGCGCTAGTTGGACAGAATGTGGAACGATATCCCATAGGGGAACATCCAACAACTCTTTCAAACAATACCAACCCGAATAACTACTTGTGTACGGGCCAGATGTGGACCAACGCGTTATTATTGACTTCCTCAGTTGCTGAAGCTCTTTTTATTCAATAAATCATCCAGTCTTTCTGAAATTGTAGCCCTTTGTTTCCATATATATGTACATCATATTTACCGATTTCCGTCCAGACCGGGTAATTCCTTCGTGGAGCATCCTCTTTTTCTGTTAAAGTGTAATAAATTAGCAATAGCCGCCCACATGAAGGACACTGTCCATCCATTACTCGATATCGTAAACGATGTTCAAATATTGCATAAAATGGACAAGGGACACCAAATGGACTCATAAGAAGAATTACAAATTTTCATTCACGGAGCAGTACATGGCAACATATTACTAAAGGATAAGTCAGAAAGTAGCAAATTAATTTCTTCAAAAATTTCCCCACAGTTTATTTTAGTGAAAATATTGTCTTTAACGATAAAATTTGTCTTTACCAAGCAATTATATTATGTAACACTTCCAATGCCATAAATGCTTCTAGACAGAAAAATTTTCGTCTTCACTGGGTATTACTAGCTCAACAATTGAAACTAGTTTATCTTATCAGTTAAGACTGTTTCGAATGAGGGTTGAATAACACTTATGCGGGTTTTTGTTATACTGATTTTTGTTTGTATGAATTATTTTTCGGCTTATTAGGCCACTTTCAGATAACTGCTGGCTATTGTTTACAAGAAACTTGTGTTCTTACGAACCAAACATTTTGGACTAAGATACAACGCACTTACATACGGTCTTTAGTTGTGGTACTGTCTTTGGAATTGACAAACGGGTCTTTTGACTTTTTCTTCTGTAAAACTGTTCTTTAACATAATAAATCACATGTTATGGTTTGTCAGTACCATGTATGACAACAATTAGAATTATTTAGAATACACATTATTACAAAATTACAATTTTGTGCTATTTGTTGTGAACAGTTGTACTGGACATTAATTGTTGGTTGTACAACAGCGATGTTTTCTTTGGGGGTTATATTTTTTTATTAGAAAACTGTCCATTAATGTATACCAAATATTACATTGTTACAGTTGAGTTACTTTCAGGAACGTAAACGCTTAATGGATATTACATTATATTGGGGTGTGAATTTGTTTACTATTGGGACGCTTTGTTGTTAGTAGCAGGTTTACTTTATTGAGTAAAGTTTAAGAGTGGTGATGTGCTCAGTTGTAATTGGTCATTTAGAACCAGCTGGGGATTTAGGGCTAAGTGTTTGTTCATTTCAAGTGCTTCTAGTGTAGGGTGACCAAATTATTTTCGGTGAAAACCGGGACACATTCACCTGGGTGCCAATGGACACCTCATTCCACATGTACCCTGGTTTCTTAACTTTATATATTAATGTTTTGTTGATATTTTTGTTGACCCTATTATTATAACTAAATGGAGGATACAAAAGATTGATAAAATCTACATTATCTGCATGATTAATGACATTTAATAAACGTATACAGTAATAAAGGAATGTATTACGATTTTATAAAATTTTAGAGCCATTCAACTTTTAATCAATTAATATTAACATGGGCTTTAATATTACTGAGCACTTGTAGATGGAATTGACTGTCCTTGGAGAAAAGGGTATTTTTCACTGCCTCCAGCCTTCTTGATCATGTCTTCGTTCTTTGGGACACAGTGATAAAACTCGGCACAATCCATTTTGTAGTTGTACAGGATCTGCATGATTGCTTCAAGAGAGTCCACCTTCATTCTGTTTCTTTCATCAGTCCACTGGATATTCATGAACGAAAATATTTTTTCCACATTGGAATTATGGGCTGGGATTGCAAATAAATACCTTGCAATTATTACCAACCCAGAGTAATGCTGAAGACAGTCACAGCTTTTAAAAAAACTCACCCACTTCTCATGACATTCCAATGGTGTTGTTTTTTTCTTCATTCCACTTGTGAAGACTTTCTTCAACGAAATTTGTCAGTATGCCGAACTGATCAAAGAGAATGGAATCATCGATTTCAATCACTTTACTCTTCAAATAAGAAACTGTGTCTTCAACACTTTTCCATTTTGGCACTCTCTTCAGTAACATCCAATCAAACACCGGCGATGAGCGTCAATATGAGGCACTCCACTTGCTGAGATATTCTACACAAGTGTCATAAAACTTGTTAACTTCTTCTCTAAAACTCCATTCCGCTGCTTCTGATACTTTTGCTCTTTTAAGGACAGATTTAGCATCAAAAGAGATGAACCGCTGTTCTCTCCTCTTAGTAACAGTTCCCAGAGTATTTTTCAAAACATCATTTACCTCTATTACACTTTTCGTGCTTCCCTCAATTTCCTTTATCCCACGCTGCAAAGTGCTAAGCTGACGCTGAATGATCCATAAGTAGGCTTCGCTTAAAGGGTTACTGAAAAACTGAACAAATATTTTGGGGGCTTTGTCTTCATTTAGGAAAAAATCTTTTAACGGTTCAAACAGGCGGATTACTCTTTCAACTGCTGGAAACAGTGATAACCAGCGAGTTTTCTACATCTACATCTACATCTACATTGATACTCCGCAAGCCACCCAACGGTGTGTGGCGGAGGGCACTTTACGTGCCACTGTCATTACCTCCCTTTCCTGTTCCAGTCGCGTATGGTTCGCGGGAAGAACGACTGTCTGAAAGCCTCCGTGCGCGCTCTAATCTCTCTAATTTTACATTCGTGATCTCCTCGGGAAGTATAAATAGGGGGAAGCAATATATTCGATACCTCATCCAGAAACGCACCCTCTCGAAACCTGGCGAGCAAGCTACACCGCGATGCAGAGCGCCTCTCTTGCAGAGTCTGCCACTTGAGTTTATTAAACATCTCCGTAACGCTATCACGGTTACCAAATAACCCAGTGACGAAACGCGCCGCTCTTCTTTGGATCTTCTCTATCTCCTCCGTCAACCCGACCTGGTACGGATCCCACACTGATGAGCAATACTCAAGTATAGGTCGAACGAGTGTTTTGTAAGCCACCTCCTTTGTTGATGGACTACATTTTCTAAGCACTCTCCCAATGAATCTCAACCTGGTACCCGCCTTACCAACAATTAGTTTTATATGATCATTCCACTTCAAATCGTTCCGTACGCATACTCCCAGATATTTTACAGAAGTAACTGCTACCAGTGTTTGTTCCGCTATCATATAATCATACAATAAAGGATCCTTCTTTCTATGTATTCGCAATACATTACATTTGTCTATGTTAAGGGTCAGTTGCCACTCCCTGCACCAAGTGCCTATCCGCTGCAGATGTTCCTGCATTTCGCTACAATTTTCTAATGCAGCAACTTCTCTGTATACTACAGCATCATCCGCGAAAAGCCGCATGGAACTTCCGACACTATCTACTAAGTCATTTATATATATTGTGAAAAGCAATGGTCCCATAACACTCCCCTGTGGCACGCCAGAGGTTACTTTAACGTCTGTAGACGTCTCTCCATTGATAACAACATGCTGTGTTCTGTTTGCTAAAAACTCTTCAATCCAGCCACACAGCTGGTCTGATATTCCGTAGGCTCTTACTTTGTTTATCAGGCGACAGTGCGGAACTGTATCGAACGCCTTCCGGAAGTCAAGAAAAATAGCATCTACCTGGGAGCCTGTATCTAATATTTTCTGGGTCTCATGAACAAATAAGGCGAGTTGGGTCTCACACGATCGCTGTTTCCGGAATCCATGTTGATTCCTACATAGTAGATTCTGGGTTTCCAGAAATGACATGATACGCGAGCAAAAAACATGTTCTAAAATTCTACAAGAGATCGACGTAAGAGATATAGGTCTATAGTTTTGCGCATCTGCTCGACGACCCTTCTTGAAGACTGGTACTATCTGTGCTCTTTTCCAATCATTTGGAACCCTCCGTTCCTCTAGAGACTTGCGGTACACGGCTGTTAGAAGGGGGGCAAGTTCTTTCGCGTACTCTGTGTAGAATCGAATTGGTATCCCGTCAGGTCCAGTGGACTTTCCTCTATTGAGTGATTCCAGTTGCTTTTCTATTCCTTGGACACTTATTTCGATGTCAGCCATTTTTTCGTTTGTGCGAGGATTTAGAGAAGGAACTGCAGTGCGGTCTTCCTCTGTGAAACAGCTTTGGAAAAAGGTGTTTAGTATTTCAGCTTTACGCGTGTCATCCTCTGTTTCAATGCCATCATCATCCCGTAGTGTCTGGATATGCTGTTTCGAGCCACTTACTGATTTAACGTACGACCAGAACTTCCTAGGATTTTCTGTCAAGTCGGTACATAGAATTTTACTTTCGAATTCAATGAACGCTTCACGCATAGCCCTCCTTACGCTAACTTTGACATCGTTTAGCTTCTGTTTGTCTGAGAGGTTTTGGCTGCGTTTAAACTTGGAGTGGAGCTCTCTTTGCTTTCGCAGTAGTTTCCTAACTTTGTTGTTGTACCACGGTGGGTTTTTCCCGTCCCTCACAGTTTTACTCGGCACGTACCTGTCTAAAACGCATTTTACGATTGCCTTGAACTTTTTCCATAAACACTCAACATTGTCAGTGTCGGAACAGAAATTTTCGTTTTGATCTGTTAGGTAGTCTGAAATCTGCCTTCTATTACTCTTGCTAAACAGATAAACCTTCCTCCCTTTTTTTATATTCCTATTAACTTCCATATTCAGGGATGCTGCAACGGCCTTATGATCACTGATTCCCTGTTTTGTACATACAGATTCGAAAAGTTCGGGTCTGTTTGTTATCAGTAGGTCCAAGATGTTATCTCCACGAGTCGGTTCTCTGTTTAATTGCTCGAGGTAATTTTCGGATAGTGCACTCAGTATAATGTCACTCGATGCTCTGTCCCTACCACCCGTCCTAAACATCTGAGTGTCCCAGTCTATATCTGGTAAATTGAAATCTCCACCTAAGACTATAACATGCTGAGAAAATTTATGTGAAATGTATTCCAAATTTTCTCTCAGTTGTTCTGCCACTAATGCTGCTGAGTCGGGAGGTCGGTAAAAGGAGCCAATTATTAACCTAGTTCGGTTGTTTAGTGTAACCTCCACCCATAATAATTCACAGGAACTATCCACTTCTACTTCACTACAGGATAAAATACTACTAACAGCGATGAACACTCCACCACCGGTTGCATGCAATCTATCCTTTCTAAACACCGTCTGTACCTTTGTAAAAATTTCGGCAGAATTTATCTCTGGCTTAAGCCAGCTTTCTGTACCTATAACGATTTCAGCTTCGGTGCTTTCTATCAGCGCTTGAAGTTCCGGTACTTTACCAACGCAGCTTCGACAGTTGACAATTACAATACCGATTGCTGCTTGGTCCCCGCATGTCCTGACTTTGCCCCGCACCCGTTGAGGCTGTTGCCCTTTCTGTACTTGCCCAAGGCCATCTAACCTAAAAAACCGCCCAGCCCACGCCACACAACCCCTGCTACCCGTGTAGCCGCTTGTTGCGTGTAGTGGACTCCTGACCTATCCAGCGGAACCCGAAACCCCACCACCCTATGGCGCAAGTCGAGGAATCTGCAGCCCACACGGTCGCAGAACCGTCTCAGCCTCTGATTCAGACCCTCCACTCGGCTCTGTACCAAAGGTCCGCAGTCAGTCCTGTCGACGATGCTGCAGATGGTGAGCTCTGCTTTCATCCCGCTAGCGAGACTGGCAGTCTTCACCAAATCAGATAGCCGCCGGAAGCCAGAGAGGATTTCCTCCGATCCATAGCGACACACATCATTGGTGCCGACATGAGCGACCACCTGCAGATGGGTGCACCCTGTACCCTTCATGGCATCCGGAAGGACCCTTTCCACATCTGGAATAACTCCCCCCGGTATGCACACGGAGTGCACATTGGTTTTCTTCCCCTCTCTTGCTGCCATTTCCCTAAGGGGCCCCATTACGCGCCTGACGTTGGAGCTCCCAACTACCAGTAAGCCCACCCTCTGTGACTGCCCGGATCTTGCAGACTGAGGGGCAACCTCTGGAACAGGACAAGCAGCCATGTCAGGCCGAAGATCAGTATCAGCCTGAGACAGAGCCTGAAACCGGTTCGTCAGACAAACTGGAGAGGCTTTCCGTTCAGCCCTCCGGAATGTCTTTCGCCCCCTGCCACACCTTGAAACGACCTCCCACTCTACCACAGGTGAGGGATCAGCCTCAATGCGGGCAGTATCCCGGGCAACCACAGTCGTAGTCCGATCAGGGGATGCGTGGGACGAGCTGGCCGTCCCCGACAAACCCCCATCCCGACCCCCACAGTGATGCCCATTGGCAACAGCCTCAAGCTGTGTGACCGAAGCCAACACTGCCTGAAGCTGGGAGCGAAGGGATGCCAACTCAGCCTGCATCCGAACACAGCAGTTGCAGTCCCTATCCATGCTAAAAACTGTTTTGCTAAGAACGTCTGAACTAATCTACAGAGAGCGTAAACAAATCGACAAAATTTAAACGGTTATTAAAATACAAGATTGCCTAGTAAATGCAGTAATGCTGCTACTTGCGCACTGCTGACACTGCTCGGCGGCGGAAGGAGACTAAGCGAAATTACACTATTCAGGTCCTAAAACACGATGCTACACTCTCAAATACTATAATACGCCCGAAATTTATGAATTAAACAATGCAAGTACCAAAAACACGCAAAGAAATTAAGAATTAAACTATGTAACAAATGAGTGAGCTAGGAGTATACGACTTGCTGCTCAGCTGCTTATCCAACGGCTGCAGGGAGCACACTGACTGTGACCAACCGACACTGGCCGTTCAAAACAAAACAGTAGACAAACGACTACGCGAATTTACACTATTCAGGTACTAAAACGCGATGCTACAACTCTCAAATACTATAATACGCCCGAAATTTATGAATTAAACAATGCAAGTACCAAAAACACGCAAAGAAATTAAGAATTAAACTATGTAACAAATGAGTGAGCTAGGAGTATACGACTTGCTGCTCAGCTGCTTATCCAACGGCGGCAGGGAGTGACACATTACATTCATATATTCAATTCCCACATAATCACAGAACTCCTTAAGCCTCTCTGTTCTAACAGTATATATGTAAAAGTGTGAGTATACCTTCAATATTTTCTTGCAATGTTGCCTTTAATTTGGTAAATACGTTGCATTTGCCTTGTCTTTTTAAACCACCAAAGTTTGTGTTGGTGTTGTCTCCACAAAATGCCACACATTTATTTTTCTCAAGATCAAACATTTCGATAGTATTCATACAAAATCTTGAAATTTCGTCAGATGTTTCATTAGGTAGGGAACTCACCTTCAAAAGTTTGGTCTGAATTCTCTGATTAATATCGAAAAACTGAACAACAAACGGAAATATTTTAGTGGCCTTATGATTGCTGGCATCAGTGGATATCCCGTAGAAAGAAGAGTTTTTCATGTATTCATGGTTTTCCGTTACACTATGGGGAGCAATAACTCCTTTCACTAAGGCTGACACTTCAGTTCTTGCTGAACTAAACTTTTTTGCAATGGAAGAATCATCAAACATAATGCTGTTAAGCTTATTAGTACAATCACTAGATCTATAAGTATGGTGATGTTTTACCGTGTGGTAGGCTAGTGTAAGCTCGGCTGCTCGACTCTTCACTTGACTGATGTTTCACAAAATAATTTTGTAGAGTTTTACTGCAGCTCGGTGCACTGTATCTGTTAATGTGTTTCTTTGACCTGATGTGATCAACTATGTCGGAACGTCCACCATGATTTATACTAATAAAACAGTTACATACGGAACACTCTGCTTCGTAATAAAAACGACCTTTCTTAATGAAATTCCATTCCTTGGAATAACAGTCACTGAACTTGCAGGCACGTTTCGGCATTGCGTTTCACAGTACTGCAGTAATAATACCACTGATATGAGAAAAGACTATTGCAGTTTGTCTGACAAAACATCAGCTACTACACTGTTCTGTCAATGAGTGTGTGAGTAAGTGGCGCGACAATCGGACGGTTTCATAGCTCTGTTACAACAATACAACTTACTACTTGTTGGCGAAAGTACCGCTCAAAGTAAATTGTTGCCTGAGTGTATCAATACTGATACTGTGATTACTAGTATGGGACAATGGAGGTTTTAGACAAATAAGCTAAAATATATTAATTTCTTGTATTTCCTTTAATATAGCGAAATCCCAAAAATTTGAGGAAGTTTCACGAAATGTATTTAAAAACTGAATTCCGGGACTTTTGAGCGTCCCGAAAGAAATTTTCGGGACACCGGAACACAGGGATGAAAACCAGGACAATCCCGGTTTTCCGGGACGTTTGGTCACCCTATCCTAGTGGGCTGAGTTTTCTGCCTTTGTTGCCTATATGTAGCACTTCTGTGTGTGTTACACATTTGTTCTTTGAGCACATGTTCAACAAAGGTGGAGTCTGATTTATTTAATCTCCAGGTGCGTTAATATTCCGTCAGCCTTGTTGATATGGCCGGGCCTGTTTGACCAATGTACAGTTTATTGCTGGCAGTGCAAGTTATTTTGTAGACCCCACTGTTTGGAATGATGTAAAAATCTAATTATGAAAGTGTTAAACTGTGATGTGTTTGTCACTGAGCTCTGTGTGTCAGACAGCTAAGTATTCAAAAAAAAGTAGGTAAATGCACTAATGAAATTTTCTAAACATGAAAATCACTAGTATACATTAAAGTAGATGTATCTGTTCCGTCTTAGTTAAGTGCACTGTTGTAGGCACTTGTTACAATAGTAGTCGCACCCCCTCCCCCCTACACCCTCCCCCAGACCCCCCCCCCCCCCCCCCCCCCCCTCCGCGCCCCAACGAACACACGTGTTGGTAATGAGCCCTGCAGATTCAGTGGAAGTGGTACCAAGGGGTCACTCTTCACTGCTGACGTAGTTCATGGCAAGTGAGGTGGTGTAATGAGCTAGTCTGATGTATGTAATCAGCGCAGTAACACCGATCGGCATAAAGGCGTGAAAGAATGACAGAAAGCAGCTATCGTGTTTTGACGTGCCTATGACCGCAACATGAACGAAGTTGTCCTATTTGTTGGTGTATCAACGCGGAATGTCCAATGTGTCAACAAAGAACGTTGTACTAGTCTTAGGAAAATTTCTACACAAATACGCGCGAGTGCACTTCGGGTCAGAGGACTTCTTTCTCGAGAGTGTATTTCCTTTTGTTCCAGTCAGTTTGACGTTGATAACCGGTTTCATTCTTAACTGAAAATCTTCAGACCCATTGTAGTCACTAATACATACGTATGGATGCTGTACATAGCAACCTGTCTGCTAAAGAGAGTGCTTACACTACGCGTGTTCGTCTTCTGCTAGAGTATTCCTGCGCAGTACTGGAGTCTTACCAGACAGGGTTGGCATAGGACATCGAAAACGTTGAAACAGCTCGTTTTGTATTGTCGTGAAGTACGGGGGGGAGGGGGGGAAGAGTATCACGGATACCATATTCTCGAAATTTCTATCTCCAATATTCTCCTCCGAATGTGAGAATATTTTTCTGACACCCACCTACAAAGAGAGAAATGATCGTTGTAATAAAATAACAGAAATCAGAGCTCACATCGCAAGATTTAAGTGTTTGTTTTTCTCGCCAGCGGTTTGAGTGGAACGGTGGAGAAATAGCGTGAAAGTGGTTCGATGAACCCTCTAGCTGTGAATTTTGATGTAGATGTAGAATTGGTTACATTTGTTATTTCTCTGAATAGATATACACTGAATTTGAATAGACTAATTTAGGATATTACGCCACGTAATTATAAAACAATAAAGCAATTAACCCACAGACGATTCGACCGTCTTCGCTCCGGTTCCCTTCTAGACTTTCTTTCGCGCTCTATTTGACTATATCTGTGCCCCTGGACCAATCAGAAAATGTTAGTGTGGAGATGGATTTTATTGCCTGGTGTCCGGCCGCCTGCAGCCTGGAACAATTTTCGGCTAGAATCCGAGCTGGTGATCGACAGTGCAGATAGATGCAGCCAGTTTGAGACGTCGCCCCGGGAGACCTACCGGTAAAAGCGAGCCATTCTTCCTATCGCCTGCCTCCATCTAATTGAAGGGTATACTCGAGAGAGAAATATATATGTGAAAAACGTTATAAAATGCTCCGACCAGGATAAGATTCTGTTGGGTGTGGGACAGCAAAATAGATTTCCTGGAAATCTGACGCGTAGATCATACGAATATAGACGCTGCTTAAGGCCCGGAGAAAAGGGACGAGTGTAAGTTATAATAGTCGCTCCTTTGAGGACACTGCTGTAGCGGTCTGTGATGCTGCGATTTGCCCCACGCCTGAGTGTTTGTAGGGCAAAATTTAACACACAACGGTGACGCAGAGAGCCTGTTGTCGACTCTTGTTTCAATAAGTAAGCAGAGCGTGCCGAATGAAAATAACCAGAAAGTTTTCTAAATTTTACACGGGGCTGTAGTTCCAAAAATTTTTGAACTGGATAACGAAATCTTATCTATCACTGAAGACATGGGGTGGCTTTCGTGAGGGTACAAAGATGAGTGATGCATCAGATATTCACAGAAATATCATCCCGAAAACAGAAATTCTTTTTAAAGGCGGACACTTTACTGAATTAGGGGTCTACTATGTCTTCAGGTAGGTAATGTCTAAGGACGTGTGTATCTATAGTTGACCACTGTTTCTCTGACCTTTACGATACTTCAAAACTTTTGTTAGTGTACTGTACTAAAAATATTATATTTAGAGCACGTTATTGCTTGTAAGTGCTTAACATTAATGAACTTTGTAATTTGCCTACTTGGCTCTCTGAGCGAGATCGCAGTGACTTGGTTTCCGATCCACAAATAAACAATACGAATTCACGTGATGGAAGAAACGCACATCGCCACAATTAGGCCGATAAAGCTCCTCATTCAAATTGCGTGCTAAATTCGAAACATATTGGTCATATCTATCGTAATAATGGTTGTGGTATGATTTCGTCAGAAGTATAAAGGACAGTCAAATGAAACCAAGACAGGTGGAAAAAATAGGTAAACAGTTAATAATTTTAAAATTAATCGCAATAAATTTTAATACATTTATACCACTGTGAGCCGGCCGGTGTGGCCGAGCGGCTCTAGGCGCTACAGTCTGGAACCGCGCGACCGCTACGATCGCAGGTTTGAATCCTGCCTCGGGCATGGATGTGTGTGATGTCCTTAGGTTACTTAGGTTTAAGTAGTTCTAAGTTTTAGGGGACTGATGACCTCAGAAGTTAAGTCCCATAGTGCTCAGAGCCATTTGAACCATTTATACCACTGTGAGACAAGACGGTCAATGTCTCCATGGAAAAATGTTTGCGGTTGATTGTGCAACCGTGATTGCATTAAAGAGTGCTTCTCTTCGTCCCAAGCTAATCGCCGGCCACGAATGTTTTTCCTACGGGCTTCAAAAATATGGAAATGGCGTGGGAGAGACCGCTACTGTTTGGGGCATGCAGGAGGGCTTCCCAGCGGAACTTCTACACCGTAGTCGAAACAACGCCGAAACAAACAGTCTAATTGTGTGACGACAGGAGTAAAGACAATACGGACACGATGAAACTGATTGACGAGGTCAAAACTGATATGATATTGGCAGGATCGTATGAAAAGATGTAGAAGACAGAGAAATCTTCAGGTTCAAAATTTACAAATGTCAAGTTGACCGAGAAGGAAAAA
This sequence comes from Schistocerca americana, assembly GCF_021461395.2. Lineage (NCBI taxonomy): Eukaryota > Metazoa > Arthropoda > Insecta > Orthoptera > Acrididae > Schistocerca > Schistocerca americana. The sequence goes on from NC_060119.1 coordinate 1,071,838,228, forward strand.
AAAGAAGGGAATGAAAGAAGTATGGTGCCGGCCGTTATGGCCGAGCGGTTCTAGGCGCTACAGTCCGGAACCGCGCGACCGCTACGGTCGCAGGTTCAAATCCTGCCTCGGGCATGGATGTGTGTGATGTCCTTAGGTTAGTTAGGTTTAAGTAGTTCTAGGGGACTGATGACCTCAGATGTTGAGTCCCATAGTGCTCAGAGCCATTTAATATTTTTAAAGAAGTATGGTCATAAAGGAAGCCAATTCCTAACTGTAAGTACTTTGTGTATTCCTAATGGGTTCATTCGAAAATAATAATAATAATAATTTATTTAAAAAACTCATATTAAATTCCGATTATGAAAGAACATGACTGAAACTAACAAAAGTAATGGAAGTCTCTACAGAGAGTCAGTCACAAGTAGTGTTTATTTCATTCAGACGATGTTTTAGGACTCAGTACTTCACCGTCATGTAGGGTAAGTATTACTGACCATTATGTGTCATTTAATAAGAATTATGCAAAGCAATCAGGAGAGCGGTAAAAGATACGCAACGACCTTCAGAAACATTCTGTATCAACAGGAAATAAATCTTCAGAGATGATTTTCAGTGTTGTTAAGCACGCGACACTTGCGATGCACGGTTAACGCATTTCCTGGATGAGCCGTGAAGAATATATCCAGAGTCGTATAACGAAGGCTACACAGAATAGCTGTCACAAGCGTGAGTGATGGAAATTCCCCGGCATCCAACGATCTTGAGAATTTACGAGTCGAATAAATTGTGTACGAACTTGCGACGAGGCTATTTCAGGGACTTTGATTTACTACTATTGTAACGATATTAATTATTTCCAAGTAGTAATTTATGACCTATAATGTTTTGTTTAACTGTCTGCTGGGCAGACTATAAATAAAGGGACGAGCAAGGAACTTAATTTCTATAGAGTCTCTTGTTTCTCTCCCCATCTCGTCCATCACTATTGGGAAGGATCCCGCGAAATAAGTCATTCGGCGTTTTTAGTTAATGTCGTCAGAGAACCTGAAACGACGTGTGGAGATTCACGGCACGGGAACAGAAGATCTCGCTGAGGCACGAAGGAGGCTGGTAAGATGTGGCGGCGATAGTGAACCGTAATCCTTTACGGCGTTCCCTGTGGATTCCGGTCCTCAGTCACTGTACCTTGGACTGCTGTCTTAACAATCCTAAACCCTTCTTTTCATACGTAACTTTGTATCTACATACACACCAATACTACGCAAGCCATCTAATCGTGTGTGGCGGAGTGTACTTCTGGTACCAGTAACAAATCCCCTCTACCCTGTTCCATTTGGCACGTGAGGAGAATGACAGTCGGTATCTCTCTAATTTTCTCGTCGTGGTCATTTCGTGAAACTATGTGGGAGGAAGCAGTGTGTTTTCCAATTCTTTTTGAAATATATGCTCTCGTAATACCAACAAAAATCTCTCCGTGATTCATAACACCTCTCTTGCAGCGTTTGAGCACCTCCGCGAAGACTCTCAGGCTTACCAAACGATCGCGCGAAGAAACATGCAGATCTTTTTAGTATCTTCTCTACAAACTTGCTTGGTAATTATCTTTGATTGACGAGCGATACTCAAGAATAGATCGAACACCTATTTCGTTAGCCACTTCTTTCGTGTGTGAATTATATTTCCACGAGATTCTCCCAATGAATATCAGCGTGGCCCCTGTTTATCGTACTGTTTGTTTTATGTGGCCAGTCCGGTTAAGGTCGCTCTGGATGATTGCTCCTAGGTATTTTGCGGTAGTTACTGTTTCCTGTCATTTGGCACAAATATGTAAATATGTCTCTCCGTTTCCGGAAGACGACAGAAAAGGAGTGAATTTTCGAAAAACACATCATAACAGATGACATCAAATCTTTTTTTGCCTCAGAAACTGAAAACTCACGTCTTCACATCAGATTCGGAACCAAGAGGGAGTTCGTACTCGGACTAAAGAGTAGAACCATTTTCGACAAAGCGTGGAGCGTGTGTCGAAAAGACGGTAGATTACCTACGAGCTTAAGCGGCTATAGTAGCAAAAAGAAACATTACGTCTAATGAGGTTTAGAATGGATTATTAAACCACGAACTCGCAGGAACAAGAGATCCCGTGGTCGATAAACCAGACTAATCGATATCGTACGATCAGTCACCAGATTAAAACATATTGGTCGGAGAGTTAGACAAAGACAACCCAAACTCGATCGCGCTCAAATATCCCGAGCATACGGAAGCGGTAATAGCAGGTTAACCAATTTGCCTATGCATACGCTTTGGTGGCAATCACGAGCAGTTCTGAGAACAGTCAGAACAACTAGTCTGACAGCACACAAGGGAAAGAAACATTTTAGGCCCCCTAGCCACAAATACATGCGATTTTTTCGTGTGTGTCATCGATGAAAGAGGGATTAGCGACTATGGTAAGGTTGTAGGAACAATGATCACCAAGCACCAAAAGATAATGAACAGAACTAGGAGAGTATGTGTGTACTGAACTAACAGGCAATCGCTACCAACCTACTTAAAAGACGAACTTCGATCATTTAACTTAAACCCGACAAACTCAGGATTGCGGCTAAAGTTGAAAGATATCATAAAGCGCGGTATACTTAAACACATATCAAATAAGACAATTAAAAGCAGCCAAAACTCACTTTGGTGTAATGACATTAGTCGGAATATGTTGCGAGAAAAAAAGAGCACAACATTCTCACTACAAAACCAAATATGGGGATAATGGTAGAAAAAACTCGTGGAAAAAATTTGTGGATCCGTAACGAACCAACAACAATTTTCACAGACGGATCCTGTTGACAGATCCATCGGAAAATTGCAGAAAATTCTCGTACATTTATGTAAAGGCTATAAACGAAACCAAATTTTTCCATCCAGTCTCTGGTGGTTCAGGTTGCTTTTGAAACTGAAGACAACGGGCATAAAGCCGACATATTAAATTCAGATATTGAAATCGTTCTCACACATGAGGATATTACTATAAACATGACGCGCGAATTGAACAGCTTCCCAAATAAGGACTTTTCTGACAGTTTCACGTCGTTATACAAACATTCTGTGCATAGTGTTCAAGTTGGGGGCGGGGAAGACTATTACCTGAAGATGTGAAACACCATTTTAAATTCTGTCTATTTTATAATTAATCTAGTCTCGAAACTTTTTGGACTGATGATTAGTTACAGAAACGGCAAGACGGAAAAAAATGAACCAGACATGAAGGCGCATATTAAATCTTGTCTTGAGTATGTCACACATTTTAAGTGACTTGGACACTCCTGCTCAATTGCATGGATTTGTCCCCGTTATATAGCCTTAGTGTATTCAGTTGTTTGGCGTCGGAGCATTTTGTTGTTTGTATTTAGGACGCTTGACAGCATGGCTCGTTAGCGGCCAAGTTCGAATGAACATAAACATTTGACCTAAAAATTGCTTAAATAACTCAAAATACAGTGATACTAGTAAACAAAATAAAATGATAAAAATGAGAAGTGTGCGAGAAGGAGTGCTTAAACACATAAACAGGCCGAAAACTGGAAATAAGTAGTAACTTATTGGTTCCTCACTGATGAACAAACTATATTAGCGGAAATAACGGGAAACGGCAACTATAAAGAAAGAAGTTGAATAATATCTTCAGCTGACCAAGATTTTTTCACAAATTGGAATCCCTGTCTTCAAAACTCTGCTCTCATGAAAGGACTCCTCGGAAGAGGCTGAATCTACGAGATGGTAGTTCCGCGAGGCTTGCGGATCTGAATTTTGTGTATCATGTTTGGGATGTTTTGTAAAGACAAACAGTCGCCAACTAGCCGCCACTTAGAACGTTTTGAATCCTCTGCTCAGCTCTTCCTAATGCGTAAAATCTTCCAGTCAATACAGTATTTGAACCATGGCACAGAGAGATAGACCACACCATGTCTCTCCCCAGTCTTCGTGGTATCTAGCATTAACAGCCCAATCGGTTGTTTCGTTGTTGTAAAAAGGCTTTTCCGATTGTTTTGTTTTCTTTTAATTTTCAAACGTGAATATCTCTTTCGTACGTACTCTGATCAACAGTTGTGGTTAATACAACATGCTAAAACCTTCTGAATAACATTTACCATGGACTGTAACACTCGTGATGTCTTATTCAGGAAATATGGTCACATGACTACGCGAACTCAATTATTATTATCTTCTTGGAGACGTGGTCCCTTTATATAACAAAATGAAAAGCTATTTCTTTTTATGCTACATATTAATTTCTCTTTCTTTTATTTACCAAGGATAGTCAGTGGTCTGTAATACATGTTTTTTGCATTCGTATAATAAATCTGTTGTCTGTTGGTCCAGAAATATTAATATATTACAGTTTTTTCATGCATTACAGGCTAAGGAGGATGCCTCGTAAATAAAAGAAGCGAAACATATGTAACATAAAAAATAGCCTCTTATTTAGTTGTGTAGGCAGTACGCATCTCCTAGAAGATGATAATATTAACAGCAACAAAAATAATAACATAGAAGCAACTAAGGAGTGACAGAAAACATAAAAAATGGTTGTTTAAAACACTGAATGTCGTCAACCGAAAGGGATGGTAACTAGCTCACCAAGCCAAGGATAGTATTCTCACAAACAGGGGAGATAGTCTCTTCCAAACTGCGGCTAACTGAAGTTGGAACGCTACAAGAAACACTATACGCGGTGGTCCAAACCTTATATGAAAACTGCACTGATTGTAGACGATCCTGAACTGCATATATTGACCTACGTAACCGACAGTCAGCACTGAATGTCCAGTTTTTGTGGACACAAATTAGCTTGCAGCAACTGTTCAAAGTGACGACTGCCGGTATCAATTTCTGCTTTATAACATAAATCGTTGGCAAGTCTACAGTGTTCGTCTAAAGTAATTTGATACGTGTCTGTCATAGGGCATAATTTCTCTCTCCCGGGCAGCAGTCAGTGTCCTGAACGACCCAGATTCTCGTAGATTCCTATTGTAGTACAACTAGTTATGGTGAGAATACCGACGTTGGATCATATGAAGTGAACGATACCGCACCGAAGACAAATGGTTCAAATGGCTCTGGGCACTATGCGACTTAACTGCAGACGTCATGAGTCGCCTAGAACTTAGAACTAATTAAACCTAACTAACCTAAGGACATCACACACATCCATGCCCGAGGCAGGATTCGAACCTGCGACCGTAGAGGTCGCTCGGTTCCAGGCTGTAGCGCCTAGAACCGCACGGCCACTCCGGCTGGCTAACCGAAGACAAAAACCAAAAACACAGCACCACATAGCTGTGCGAAAATGTTTAAATGTCATCGATTATAAATACTTAATGTTATTACGATGACGTTTCTGCCATTCTCAAAAAAGATAGACATTTAATTGTATTTTATTTATGAAATGTATGTTCCGAAGTTTGTTTTGCATAAATAGATCTCTATTTGATAGTAATTTCGTTGCTACGTGCTATAAGAGATACGTCTTTGTTCTTTTGTGTCGTTGGTTGTACGAGTTTGAAGTGTTATATTGATATGTATTGTGTAGTGAAATGACTGAAAGTATATGCGTAATCCTGCAAAAAGTCCACCATAATTCATATTATATTATTATTAAAACATCAACCCTATCATCCTCAAGACGATTATTAAAAGATAAACAATAGAAAGCAAAGAGCAGAACGAACCATCAATATAAAAGAAATAAAAGCAACAAAACAGATGAGTATTTTATCATTAACAGAACTGATTATTTAAATTCGTCTGTCGATGTCACTCGCTGCAGTGTGTCACTATCTCAGCGTGGCAAGTTACTAACTTATTCCAAACATTAATAAATCGTTTTGGGCAACAAGAAGGTGGGGACAGTCAGACTACCCACAGCGACAAATTTCTTTTTCTGAGTGTAAAGCCTGTAGTGAAGCTTTTTTCTGTTCGGTCTTTCAGTTTTTCGGTTACTAAACCCTTCTATACCATACGTTACGCGCAAGTCTGGTCTTTTCCATCGTGATTAATGGTCCGTATTTGACGGTCAGTCAAAATCTGGAAACATCGGTAAACACAGTGTGCATATCACAGACAAATGGACGTTTTTTCAAGTTGGGCCTACCAAGGTGTTTGTTACGAATCAGAAATAACTTACCAACACCTTTCTCGCATGAAGATTACGTTGGTTTACGACTATTGACCCATTATCTCAAAATACTTCGTCAGGATTCCTCTATCGTCTCACTGATATTGGCCTTAATTGTGCAGGACACCTTGCACCTACATCTGCCAGCCACTTTATAGTGTGTGGCGGAGCGTGCTTTGTATAACAGTCATTTCCCCCCGTTCTCTCATTTCCTGTTCCAGTCACGAATGGTCCGCTGGTAGAAAAATTGTTGGTAAGCTTCCGTATGGGATCGAATCTCTCTAATTCTACGTTCATAGCCTTCTTGCAAGATATACGTAGGGGAAACAATACATCGGCTGACTTTCCTAGGAAGTGCGCTCTAAAAACTTTAACAGTAAGCGTCACCACATCTCTTGCAGTGTCAGCCACCAAAGTTGGTTGAGTATCTTCGTGACGCCGTCACCCTTACTAAGTGAACATGTGCCAAAAAGTGCTGCTCTTCTTCGGATCGTAGCGTCACCACATCTCTTGCAGTGTCAGCCACCAAAGTTGGTTGAGTATCTTCGTGACGCCGTCACCCTTACTAAGTGAACATGTGCCAAAAAGTGCTGCTCTTCTTCGGATCGTAGCGTCACCACATCTCTTGCAGTGTCAGCCACCAAAGTTGGTTGAGTATCTTCGTGACGCCGTCACCCTTACTAAGTGAACATGTGCCAAAAAGTGCTGCTCTTCTTCGGATCGTAGCGTCACCACATCTCTTGCAGTGTCAGCCACCAAAGTTGGTTGAGTATCTTCGTGACGCCGTCACCCTTACTAAGTGAACATGTGCCAAAAAGTGCTGCTCTTCTTCGGATCGTAGCGTCACCACATCTCTTGCAGTGTCAGCCACCAAAGTTGGTTGAGTATCTTCGTGACGCCGTCACCCTTACTAAGTGAACATGTGCCAAAAAGTGCTGCTCTTCTTTGGATCGTAGCGTCACCACATCTCTTGCAGTGTCAGCCACCAAAGTTGGTTGAGTATCTTCGTGACGCCGTCACCCTTACTAAGTGAACATGTGCCAAAAAGTGCTGCTCTTCTTCGGATCGTAGCGTCACCACATCTCTTGCAGTGTCAGCCACCAAAGTTGGTTGAGTATCTTCGTGACGCCGTCACCCTTACTAAGTGAACATGTGCCAAAAAGTGCTGCTCTTCTTCGGATCGTAGCGTCACCACATCTCTTGCAGTGTCAGCCACCAAAGTTCGTTGAGTATCTTCGTGACGCCGTCACCCTTACTAAGTGAACATGTGCCAAAAAGTGCTGCTCTTCTTCGGATCGTAGCGTCACCACATCTCTTGCAGTGTCAGCCACCAAAGTTGGTTGAGTATCTTCGTGACGCCGTCACCCTTACTAAGTGAACATGTGCCAAAAAGTGCTGCTCTTCTTCGGATCGTAGCGTCACCACATCTCTTGCAGTGTCAGCCACCAAAGTTGGTTGAGTATCTTCGTGACGCCGTCACCCTTACTAAGTGAACATGTGCCAAAAAGTGCTGCTCTTCTTCGGATCGTAGCGTCACCACACCTGTTGCAGTGTCAGCCACCAAAGTTGGTTGAGTATCTTCGTGACGCCGTCACCCTTACTAAGTGAACATGTGCCAAAAAGTGCTGCTCTTCTTCGGATCGTAGCGTCACCACATCTCTTGCAGTGTCAGCCACCAAAGTTGGTTGAGTATCTTCGTGACGCCGTCACCCTTACTAAGTGAACATGTGCCAAAAAGTGCTGCTCTTCTTCGGATCGTAGCGTCACCACATCTCTTGCAGTGTCAGCCACCAAAGTTCGTTGAGTATCTTCGTGACGCCGTCACCCTTACTAAGTGAACATGTGCCAAAAAGTGCTGCTCTTCTTCGGATCGTAGCGTCACCACATCTCTTGCAGTGTCAGCCACCAAAGTTGGTTGAGTATCTTCGTGACGCCGTCACCCTTACTAAGTGAACATGTGCCAAAAAGTGCTGCTCTTCTTCGGATCGTCTCTATTTCTTCTGTCAGTCCTATCAGGTACGAATCCGAGACTAAGACGAATATTCAAGTATTGGTAGAACGAGGGTTTGGAGAGTTACTTCTTCATGGATGGCCTACACTTCGTGAGAATTTTCAGTCTGACAACCGTCTTACCTGTGATAATTTTGTGTGGTCATTCCCCTTTATCTCTCTCCGTACACATAACCCTAGTATTTAATAGCGTTGACTGTTTAAAGTGTCTCTTCGGCAAAAGTGTAATTATACAACAATGGGATTTTTATCTGTTTACACGCAGTGCGGTAGTTGTGTTTACGCTGAGTGTCAACTGCCAATCATTGCGCAAAGCATCATTCCTCTGCAGGTCGTCCAGAATTTCGGTAAAATTTTCTAGCATTGAAACCTCTTAGTATACGACAGCATCATTCACGAAAAGCCTCATGCTTCTTTCGACTTTATCGACCAGATCCTTTACTTGTAAATGCATTAAGCGGTAATGGACCAAGTTTTGCATATGGGAAATCGTCAGAGTTTCACTATGTAAGGTGCCTCTTACTTGAGGAAGACATTTTTACCAGTTTTAATAAATTATTGTCTCTCATTGACGTATTCACGATAGTTAGGAAGAGCTGTAGTCCGTAGCCGGCCATGAATCGGAGAGCATTTCCCACGCTGGCTGGTTAGGTGACGAAGCGACCATATGTCGCGCGTAGTGGGGTGGGGCTCGGCGCTGGACCGTAGCAACAAGCGTCAGCCTGGGAAATAAACATAACGGGAAGTACCGCCATCTTGGCGCCAAAGTCACCGGTTTTGTCTACTTATATTTAATAATTAAAGTCATTTATGACAACATGAATACTAGGAGGAGCCTCTGGATGTTTAAAACTATTTGTCATAGTTTTACGTCTTTAAAATTCACACCCGTTCATTAACAAATGCATATCTTAGTAAGTACGAACTTGATAGGAAATCCACGAACTATGACGAAACTAGTAAGAGATACGGACTGCGCGCCGAAGTCGGCAGTCGGCGTTAAGAGCTCTTCCTGTCTTGTTCGATGGTAGCCATGCTCTCGGTTACGAGTAGTTTGTGACATGAGTGTTTCATTATTGATCTAATAGGAATAAAAGTGATATTACGGCATTCTGGATGTTAATTTCGAGTAAATAGATACACCAAAGTTGACCGACAGCGATTTCAGATAATTAGCTTCCACCGACAGAGACATCCAATGCTCCAATGAAGGATCTGCACGGGACGACATTTACGAGAGCAGCACCGCGCACAGGTAGGAGGAAATCCGACCCACCAAGGCGGATCAAGGAAGGTCCGACTTACACTCGCAAATTCCGGCTGGAAATGCTGACCAGTCATACTGTACGCCACATATACCACCCTCTATGGACTCGCGGCTAAGCTGAGTAATAACAGTATCAGTTTAGAAGCGAGGGGTTCTTGCAACCATCATAAGACACTATTTATACAGGGTGTTACAAAAAGGTACGGCCAAACTTTCAGGAAACATTCCTCACACACAAAGAAAGAAAAGATGTTATGTGGACATGTGTCCGGAAACGCTTACTTTCCATGTTAGAGCTCATTTTATTACTTCTCTTCAAATCACATTAATCATGGAATGGAAACACACAGAAACAGAACGTACAAGCGCGACTTCAAACACTTTGTTACAGAAAATGTTCAAAATGTCCTCCGTTAGCGAGGATATATGCATCCACACTACGTCAGATGGAATCCCTGATGCGCTGATGCAGCCCTGGAGAATGACGTATTGTATCACAGCCGTCCACAATAAGAGCACGAAGAGTCTCCACATTTGGTACCGGGGCTGCGTAGACAAGAGCTTTCAAATACCCCATAAATGAAAGTCAAGAGGGTTGAGGTCAGGAGAGCGTGGAGGCCATGGAATTGGTCCGCCTCTACCAATCCATCGGTCACCGAATCTGTTGTTGAGAAGCGTACGAACACTTCGACTGAAATGTGCAGGAGCTCCATCGTGCATGAACCACATGTTGTGTCGTACTTGTAAAGGCACGTGTTCTAGCAGCACAGGTAGAGTATCCCGTATGAAACCATGATAACGTGCTCCACTGAGCGTAGGTGGAAGAATATGGGGCCCAATCAAGACATCACCAACAATGCCTGCCCAAACGTTCACAGAAAATCTGTGTTGATGACGTGATTGCACAATTGCGTGCGGATTCTCGTCAGCCCACACATGTTGATTGTGAAACTTTACAATTTGATCACGTTGGAATGAAGTCCTCATCCGTAAAGAGAACATTTGCACTGAAATGAGGATTGACACATTGTTGGATGAACCATTCGCAGAAGTGTACCCGTGAAGGCGAATCAGCTGCTGATAGTGCCTGCACACGCTGTACATGGTACGGAAACAACTGGTTCTCCCGTAGGACTCTCCATACAGTGACGTGGTCAACGTTACCTTGTACAGCAGCAACGTCTCTGACGCTGACATTAGGGTTATCGTCAACTGCACGAAGAATTGCCTCGTCCATTGCAGATGTCCTCGTCGTTCTAGGTCTTCCCCAGTCGCGACTCATAGGCTGGAATGTTCCGTGCTCCCTAAGACGCCGATCAATTGCTTCGAACATCTTCCTGTCGGGACACCTTCGTTCTGGTAATATGTCTCGATACAAACGTATCGCGCCACGGCTATTGCCCCGTGCTAATCCATACATCAAATGGGCATCCGCCAACTCTGCCAAGCAGCAATCGGTATTGTAATTGTCAACTGTCGAAGCTGCGTTGGTAAAGTACCAGAACTTCAAGCGCTGATAGAAAGCACCGAAGCTGAAATCGTTATTGGTACAGAAAGCTGGCTTAAGCCAGAGATAAATTCTGCCGAAATTTTTACAAAGGTACAGACGGTGTTTAGAAAGGATAGATTGCATGCAACCGGTGGTGGAGTGTTCGTCGCTGTTAGTAGTAGTTTATCCTGTAGTGAAGTAGAAGTGGATAGTTCCTGTGAATTATTATGGGTGAAAGTTACACTCAACAACCGAGCTAGGTTAATAATTGGCTCCTTTTACCGACCTCCCGACTCAGCAGCATTAGTGGCAGAACAACTGAGAGAAAATTTGGAATACATTTCACATAAATTTTCTCAGCATGTTATTGTCTTAGGTGGAGATTTCAATTTACCAGATATAGACTGGGACACTCAGATGTTTAGGACGGGTGGTAGGGACAGAGCATCGAGTGACATTATACTGAATGCACTATCCGAAAATTACCTCGAGCAATTAAACAGAGAACCGACTGGTGGAGATAACATCTTAGACCTACTGATAACAAACAGACCCGAACTTTTCGACTCTTTAAGTGCAGAACAGGGAATCAGTGATCATAAGGCCGTTGCAGCATCCCTGAATATGGAAGTTAATAGGAGTATAAAAAAAGGGAGGAAGGTTTATCTGTTTAGCAAGAGTAATAGAAGGCAGATTTCAGACTACCTAACAGATCAAAACGAAAATTTCTGTTCCGGCACTGACAATGTTGAGTGTTTATGGAAAAAGTTCAAGGCAATCGTAAAATGCGTTTTAGACAGGTACGTGCCGAGTAAAACTGTGAGGAGCGGGAAAAACCCACCGTGGTACAACAACAAAGTTAGGAAACTACTGCGAAAGCAAAGAGAGCTTCACTCCAAGTTTAAACGCAGCCAAAACCTCTCAGACAAACAGAAGCTAAACGATGTCAAAGTTAGCGTAAGGAGGGCTATGCGTGAAGCGTTCAGTGAATTCGAAAGTAAAATTCTATGTACCGACTTGACAGAAAATCCTAGGAAGTTCTGGTCTTACGTTAAATCAGTAAGTGACTCGAAACAGCATATCCAGACACTACGGGATGATGATGGCATTGAAACAGAGGATGACACGCGTAAAGCTGAAATACTAAACACGTTTTTCCAAAGCTGTTTCACAGAGGAAGACCGCACTGCAGTTACTTCTCTAAATCCTCGCACAAACGAAAAAATGGCTGACATCGAAATAAGTGTCCAAGGAATAGAAAAGCAACTGGAATCAATCAATAGAGGATAGTCCACTGGACCTGACGGGATACCAATTCGATTCTACACAGAGTACGCGAAAGAACTTGCTCCCCTTCTAACAGCCGTGTACCGCAAGTCTCTAGAGGAACGGAGGGTTCCAAATGATTGGAAAAGAGCACAGGTAGTCCCAGTCTTCAAGAAGGGTCGTCGAGCAGATGCGCAAAACTATAGACCTATATATCTGACGTCGATCTGTTGTAGAATTTTAGAACATGTTTTTTGCTCGAGTACCTTGTCGTTTTTGGAAACCCAGAATCTACTATGTAGGACTCAACATGGATTCCGGAAACAGCGATCGTGTGAGACCCAACTCGCTTTATTTGTTCATGAGACCCAGAAAATATTAGATACAGGCTCCCAGGTAGATGCTATTTTTCTTGACTTCCGGAAGGCGTTCGATACAGTTCCTCACTGTCGCCTGATAAACAAAGTAAGAGCCTACGGAATATCAGACCAGCTGTGTGGCTGGATTGAAGAGTTTTTAGCAAACTGAACACAGCATGTTGTTATCAATGGAGAGACGTCTACAGACGTTAAAGTAACCTCTGGCGTGCCACAGGGGAGTGTTATGGGACCATTGCTTTTCACAATATATATATATATATATGACCTAGTAGATAGTGTCGGAAGTTCCATGCGGCTTTTCGCGGATGATGCTGTGTATACAGAGAAGTTGCAGCATTAGAAAATTGCATCGAAATGCAGGGAGATCTGCAGCGGATAGGCACTTGGTGCAGGGAGTGGCAACTGTCCCTTAACATACACAAATGTAATGTATTGCGAATACATAGAAAGAAGGATCCTTTAATGTATGATTATATGATAGCGGAACAAACACTGGTAGCAGTTACTTCTGTAAAATATCTGGGAGTATGCGTGCGGAACGATTTGAAGTGGAATGTTCATATAAAATTAATTGTTGGTAAGGCAGGTACCAGGTTGCGATTCATTGGGAGAGTGCTTAGAAAATGTAGTCCATCAACAAAGGAGGTGGCTTACAAAACACTCGTTCGACCTATACTTGAGTGTTGCTCATCAGTGTGGGATCCGTACCAGATCGGTTTGACGGAGGAGATAGAGAAGATCCAAAGAAGAGCGGCGCGTTTCGTCACAGGGTTATTTGGTAGCCGTGATAGCGTTACGGAGATGTTTAATAAACTCAAGTGGCAGACTCTGCAAGAGAGGCGCTCTGCATCGCGGTGTAGATCGCTCGCCAGGTTTCGAGAGGGTGCGTTTCTGGATGAGGTATCGAATATATTGCTTCCCCCTACTTATACCTCTCGAGGAGATCACGAATGTAAAATTAGAGAGATTAGAGCGCGCACGGAGGCTTTCAGACAGTCGTTCTTCCCGCGAACCATACGCGACTGGAACAGGAAAGGGAGGGAATGACAGTGGCACGTAAAGTGCCCTCCGCCACACACCGTTGGGTGGCTTGCGGAGTATAAATGTAGATGTAGATGTACCTTTCTTCAATTGGGCCAACTGGCGGTGAATCGCGGAAGTACAGTACATACTGACGAAACTAAAATGAGCTCTAACATGGAAATTAAGCGTTTCCGGAAACATGTCCACATAACATCTTTTCTTTATTTGTGTGTGAGGAATGTTTCCTGAGAGTTTGGCCGTACCTTTTTGTAACACCCTGTCTAATATTATGGTTGTTGGGTAAAGTGCGTGCGAAGAAATGAAGAGACTGGAAGAGCTTAGGATGAACCGCAGCACGGCATCGGGTCATTCCACGGACACTACAGCATGAGTGGGAAATGTAAATATCGTATGACTAGGGCCTCCCGTCGGGTAGACCGTTCGCCGGGTGCAAGTCTTTCGATTTGACGCCACTTCGGCGACTTGAGAGTCGATGGGTATGAAATAATGATTAGGACAATACAACACCCAGTCCCTTAGCGAAGAAAATCTCCTACCCAGCTGGGACACGAACCCGGGCCCTTAGGATTGACATTCACTGGCACTGACCACTTTTTTTTGTTTCTTTATTAAAATAACCATATAAGTACATAAGCACAAAAACAAAATAATGAAGTCCTGGAACTGTTTCAACACGAATTGTATCCTACAATAGACTGAAGAGCACATTTCAATATAGTGCCATTTGTAAGCTTACAAAATAGAACAAAAATATTAAAATGACAATAGCATCTTCAGTCCAGACAGAGACATAGAACCAAAACGCAAACATATTAAAGAGAATTACTTGACTGTCTAAACTAGAATGGCAGTTCTGTCAATTGATTCACAACCGTCCAAACTCAAAGGCATTTGAAGCATACAAACCGATAACAAGACATGCACAGGCAACATAAATTAATGAAAACGTCATAATGAAGTTAATAACGCCATTGAGAAGTCGGGGAGCAGTCCTAGGAACAGGTGTAACCCCTTTTCGTTGTGTATTTTGTTCGCTACATAGTCTTGCATGTGATTTGTGTCCTTACCGGCGTCGAGAATTACCCTACGCCATGTTTTTCAAAAATTATGTCTAACATGTTAGCAAACATCTTCCTGAAATTTGGGTAACGTTTCATCTTCTAACGTTCCGTTCTTATGTAAGCCTCGAAACTAATGATATTATCTTCACTATTGTGGGTGATTATATATGTCACAAACTGTCCTAATAGCCACATCACGGTGTTGTTCTTGGTAGCGGGAAAATGTTTCGTGTCCGGCCAGAGCAGGATGTCGGTGCAGTGGCTGGCTGGGCTGCTGCGGGTAATCAGGCCCAGCCTCTGCTGCACCCATTTCCAGTTAATGAGATGGCCGCCACAAGTGAAGCGATGGCGTAACGTGTCGACCAGACCACAGCGGTCACATCACTGTCACATAAGCCGATTCTATGCAACCTTTCATTAGTGGGTATAACATCGTTTACCACTTTATACCATGTGGGCGCCACTTCAGCAGTGTGGACGGTTAAACTTTATATTGTCCCAAACTGCCTTCCAATGAACACTCGGGTAACCACTCAGCTACTGGGGGCGGACATGAAAGGGTAGTGAGCTGATGCCAGACTGTCTCAGGCTACGAGAAACAGTATGATTAAAAGTTGTACTTGGAATAGAAAGAACCTGTCGTGAAATTACTCATTTTTGGTGTGGTAAGGTACATGCAGGCACAAACGGACAGCTTCCTCGGGCGTCGGCTGCAGCCGCAGCGAAACGCCGGTCCACGTAGCGGGAGTGGTTTGTTGTTGGTGCTGGTAGTGGGCCACTGTGCGCACGACGGCAGCCGGTACTGGCTGAGCGGGGCGTGGCGGGCCCAGAGCGACAGATAGCATCGGCTGGTATTTATTATCCCGCCGGACGGGATGCTTAGAGTTACGGTAGCGGAAAGCATTACTTACTGGCACGCCGAGAGATAGCCGGCACCCGCGGCCGGGAGGAAGCCCCTACGTTGTCCCAGGGTACCGGTCTCATCCTGCGTCCTCATATACATACACACTGCAGCATCCTCACCTACATCTGCCTCTGCTTTCCTCCTATGCAAAGTACCGTGCTGTGTGTGATTCATAGCAGTATGTGTAATGATGGCCATTAAAAATGGAACACCAGACAAAATAGCTTCTTTACTAATTTAGTTACTGAGCACATAAAGTACAGCAGAAAGCATACACTATTAAATTGGGAGGTGATTTGGGTGAAAACACTGTGCAAGAATACCTCTGGTGGCATCGACTTCTCTAATCTGTCTCCCAACCATTTCAAACTGTAAATAAGTTATACAGAACTACAACCAGTCACTTTTTGGAATAATTATGTTTTATTCCATGAACCGGTTTTCGAACCTTTTCAGATTCATCTTCAGATGGTTTCAGGAAGTTACATCATTACTGGTAGTAACATAATGGTGGGTGCTGCGTTCTCAAAGTGTAAATTAATATAGTTTGTGTGGAAGTGTGTGTCCTTATATAACTAGTAACCATCAAAATGGAGGCAGACAGATGGACACTAACCGCCTATACTGTTGCAGTAAGTAAAAACTAAATTTACATCCGTATCGACAGATAAGCTATAGTCATGGCGATACATTAAAGTGTGACCCATCTTTCTGCCATAGAGCCAGCACCCAGCATTATGCTACTACCAGTAATGATGTAACTTCCTGAAAACATCTGAAGATGAACCTGAAAAGGTTCGAAAACCGATTCACGGAATAAAACATAATTATTCAAAAAAGTGACTGGTTGCAGTTCTGTATAACGTATTTACATTCAATATAGAGTCACGGTTCTAAAATATCCGTAATGGATAAGCATAATCGATTCAAACTGAGCTAGGACGCTGCTGCAGTTCTATACAGGACGGGCAAATCTCCCACCTCCACTTTTTCTGATGAAGTACGCACCACCTTGCCGCCTGATTGTGGATTCACCGTCTTTGAAACACGTATGTATTCATTACCAGCGATGGCGAGGCATGACAGAATCTCTGACCAGAGGGTTATTTCTCGTTGCTAGTCTGCGCTTGACCGCGCGAGTGTGCAGTTGTACTCTGTCTGTAGTAGTAGTCTGTCGACAGTAGTAGCGAGTGGACGGTTGTACTGAGCAGAAGTCGGCATGCGTCGGCGGCGTGTTCTCTTGCGACTCTGGTCAGGATTGTGGTGGACGATGAGTATTGCTGTAGATGGTAATGGTTGGTTGGTTGGTTGGTTCGGGGAAGGAGACCAGACAGCGTGGTCATCGGTCTCATCGGATTAGGGAAGGATGGGGAAGGAAGTCGGCCATGCCCTTTCAGAGGAACCATCCCGGCATTTGCCTGGAGTGATTTAGGGAAATCACGGAAAACCTAAATCAGGATGGCCGGACGCGGGATTGAACCGTCGTCCTTCCGAATGCGAGTCCAGTGTCTAACCACTGCGCCACCTCGCTCGGTAGATGGTAATGAAGCAGCATTGCGCACATCTAGTAATGTATGTTAATTGTAATTAATTTGTTCAAAAAATGCCCCAATAATAATTTTTTTATAAAGTAACTCTTTTAAAGAAAAACATTCATTTCAATTTAAAGAATATTTCCTATGCATTTCCTCCAAGAATCAAAATTAAATATACGCCAGCATTGCACGAAGCTGTGTCGATAGATAAGAGCAGATAAAGTTGCAGTTTATCGAGGTAAGAATTTTGCTTGTTTTATTCAGAATACAGGGCCGAAGGTGAGCGCTGCTGTCCTTATAAAATTTATCAGGTTTAATTATTTCACAGGGCCGAAGGTCAGCGCTGCTGTCCTTATGAAATTTATCAGGTTTAATTATTTCTGTTGAGATGTTAGATACGGTTCATGGTTCATTATCTAATTAATATTATTGTGTGGCTTTTGGTCAATTATCATTTATCAATTTTGTGGGGAGTTTACGCATGGTTCCTTTTCACATTTTTTATTAAACATTATTTTGTTGGGGAGGTTACGCCTGGCTCCCATTTCCATTTCTATTTAACACAATAATCTGCAGGGAGGTTACATCTTTCAATCACTTTCCATTGAAGCTTACGACAAAATGGCTCTGAACATTATGGGGCTTAATTTCTAAGGTCATTAGTCCCCTAGAACTTAGAACTACTTAAACCTAAATAACCTAAGGACATCACACACATCCATGCCCGAGGCAGAATTCGAACCTGCGATCGTAGCGGACACGCGGTTCCAGACTGTAGCGCCTAGAACCGCTCGGCCATCACGGCCGGCAGCTAACGACAGTAGCACACAATAGACGACCCGTTTCGACATTTCCCAGATGCCCATTCCCAAGTGTCGGTTCGTAACGACCTACTCCACTTACGCAGGGTGATTCCAAGGTGATGATGGGGAAGTGTAAATGTATCAGTTTGCTGTAACGGACTGCGTTTCGAAAATGACCGAATCTAAAGTTATAAGCGAAAAAATTGGAAGTTTCTGGTAAGGTCTTATGGGACCAAACTGCTGAAGTCATCGTTCCGTAAGCTTACGCACTACTTAATGTAACTTAAACTAACTCAAGCTAAGGACAACACACACACACCCATGCCCGAGGGAGGACTCGAACCTCCGACGGGGGAAGCCGCACGGACCGTGACAAGGCTCCGTAGACCGCGCTGAGTTATAAGCGGAAATCGTTCCAGTACCTCTGACGGTGGAATACAAGTACCATTTGATTTTGCTTCGGTTCTAAGGTACGCAACTTTAAGAGGTGGTAGTGTGGACCAATACGAGGGAAAAGGTCCAGCAAATGTGATCAGTAATGTGCGTACCTTAAGAGCTATGAACACTTGTTCATCTTCCCTAATAAAGAACACACCTGTTGCAAATTCTTTGTTTTCTACATCTTTAGAGGTGGTATTGTGAGAAACAGCAAGGAAAAATGGTCCAGTAAATTTGGGCTTTAAAATGCATACCTTAAAAACTATGGGTCCTTATTCAGCAGGTGTGGCCGAGATGTTCTAGGCGCTTCAGTCTGGAACCGCGCGACCGCTACGGTCGCAGGTTCGAATCCTGCCTCGGACATGGATGTGATGTGTGTGATGTCCTTATTTTAGTTAGGTTTAAGTAGTTCTAAGTTCTAGGGGACTGGTGATCTCTTGAGTCCCATAGTGCTCAGAGCCATTTGAACCCTATTCGGTAGAAGAGTTGTGTCGCTCCAAACACCTCAAAAAATATGGAAACCAACAAGCTTGCAGTAGAAGAAATGTGTTTCACAGTATCGTAGGTGAAAAAGTGGACAGAGTTCTTAAGATATGCGTTTTGGAATCCATGTATACCAGACATATTTTTCTTGTTTTGGTCCATACTACCACCTTTGAAAGCTACCTATCCTAGAATCTTAGCAACAGCAGTACCGATACATTGTTCCGCTGTCAGAGGTATCAGAACGACTTCCGCTTGTAACTTTCGACACGGTCGTTTCCGGACCACGGCATCTTACCTCAAACTTTTCTCCATAATCCCTGAAAAATGCTGTCATCATCACGGAATCAGCCTGTATACTTACTGCGTCACGTGTCCACGTAGCCATCAGGCGACATTCGATCTCGCGGTCGGCACTGGTCATAATTTTTTGGTCCATCAGTGTATGTAAATGTACACTACCTGAAGTACGATGGGGAGTTGGAAAATAAGTTTCTCCTGTTGACTGTGGCCAAGTTGTGTGATGTGGGCGGAAGACGACATGGCAGGTGAAGGCGCACGCTCAGCCTGGAACAGCTCGTGCATTACCATGAATCTGGCAATGACCTGTTTCGGATTGTGACGGGGGATGAAACGTGGGTCCACCATTACACGCCCGAATCGAAGGCCGCATCCATGTAGTGGAACCATCCGTCATCACTTGTCCAAAAGAATTTCAAAAGCACTTCGGCCGGCCGAAGTGGCCATGCGGTTAAAGGCGCTGCAGTCTGGAACCGCAAGACCGCTACGGTCGCAGGTTCGAATCCTGCCTCGGGCATGGATGTTTGTGATGTTCTTAGGTTAGTTAGGTTTCACTAGTTCTAAGTTCTAGGAGACTAATGACCTCAGCAGTTGAATCCCATAGTGCTCAGAGCCATTTGACCCAAAAGCACTTCGTCTGCAGGTAAAGTGCTACTCACCGTTTTCTGTGACGCCAAAGGAGTTTTGCTGCTGGACTTTCTGGTGGATGAAACCATCAATGCTGCGCGGTACTTTGCCACTATGTCGAAAATGAAAGAGTTGATTCGGAAAAAGCGGCCTGGCCTTCTCAGATCTGGCGTTCTGCTGTTGGATGACAATGCGAGACCACACACAGTGATGGCAACGCAAAACCATATTGCAGCACCATCCGCCTTACAATCCGGATCTCACACCAAGTGACTTCCATCTGTTTCGTGCTTTGAAGGAGACCCTCGGCGGAAGGCACTTTGGCAGCAATGCTGATGCCAAACAAGCCGTTCAACGCTTCTTTCGTATGAAACATCCCGATTTTTTTCCTGGAAGCCTTTTTGAAGCTTATAAATCGCTATGACAAAGTTCTCAATGTACTTGTAAATTATGTAGAAAAATAAAGATATGTGTTATCTTTACTGCTCTTTACTGAAATAGATTTGGTTCAAAAATGGTTCAAATGGCTCTGAGCACTATGGGACTCAATATCTTAGGTCATCAGTCCCCTAGAACTTAGAACTACTTAAAACTAACTAACCTAAGGACATAACACACATCCATGCCCGAGGCAGGATTCGAACCTGCGACCGTAGCAGTCCCGCGGTTCCGGACTGCAGTGCCTAGAACCGCACGGCCACCGCGGCCGGCAATAGTTTTGGTGTTACAACTTTCGTGCATCTGTAAAATGTTATAACGGCAACTTCCATTTCGCTGTGGTGCCATTATACAAATGTTTACAAAGCGGGAGTTTTTCCATTACAGTTATTTACAAGGTAAAATTGCAGCAAGAAAACGCTGGAATTAACAAACTCGCTTTGCAGAAAAATTCCGGAAATAACACACTGTGTGAGTACTAGTGCCGCTACATAAAAGACGACCGACTTCAGAATTTGTCAGTGGTAAAAATTACTAAAAAACAGGTGAGGTAGTATTTAATCTGTCCCTGTGTTTTTTTTTTTTTTTTTTTTTTTTTTTTGACAAGGGAGAGGGCAGGACTCCGCGGAGAATTTAAGCTGAAACCCCTTTCTCCATTTACCATGATACTGGATCATTTAATTTCAGCTGCTTCCTTAATAACACTATCCCAACAGCTGGAAGAGCATGCCAGAATCTCCGTATTGTTATATTCCATAGGACAACTGGTGAAAAAGCAATGTTCTGCAATAGCCGAATTGCTAGGTTGTTGTAAGCGTGTCTGACGCTTATGGTCACTACATCGGTACTCCACGGTCATGGTGGTATCATTAACACATAATACCAATATAAATTCCCATGCACAGCACTTTCTTGGTGAAGTTTTGCCTCGAAAATGACTGGGTGGTCACCTGTCGAAATATGAGCTGTTGTTGACGGCGTCACTCAGTTGCATTCTCGTAAGTCATTTGAACATTGCATACGCCTGGAGAAACTTAGGTCTAAAAAATTTTCGCTGTTTTGCCATATCATTATAATATTCAAAAGATTATAATGTTTACGATACGTCGAATTCTGAATTATTTTACACTGCTCCTCAGATAGTTTAGTTAGGATTTATCACCTTGATTTTCAACGGCGATTGTCTCAGTAGTTGAACTTGCAGTTGAACAGTAACTATTAACCATTGTACTTCTACATAAATTATTAGTTTTTTATATGCTGTTCAGTCAATGAACTGACTGTATAGGGCGTGTAGCACTTTTGGGGAATATTAGCAGTTACTATTCCGATTTTGTACTCTGTCTAGACATACTGGACCGGAACCTTCATGTATTGCGGCCGTATCCCTTATCGACTGCCCTTTCGGACAGCAGCTGTCAGCCAGGAAACAGAAATGCTGAATTCTGGAAACAGTGGTTCAGTGAAACGGTCAGTCCGACCGGTCTCTCTGACAAGGGCCATTTTTCCCAACGACAGCTGAAATTACACAGCGACGCGTATTTCATATCTCGCTATCCGCGTCAACGCGCGCACGGCTTAAACGGATTATGCCATTGTATTGGCAGTCCTGTCACACGGTTTAGTTTGCGATAGGCGCTAATATTGCAGAGACAGGTAAAAATAGAAAAAAAGTAATTTCGTGTTGAAATAATTCTATAGGCGCGCATTCGTTGTCCTTAGAAGCAATTGGTTTTCGTCAGACACAACGAAAGGAAAATAGCCTGTTTTGTTTGCTTATATATGCACTTCTCGTAATTGCAAAACAATTCACTTCACATACTTCCATAAATAAAAATGTTTTATGTTGGTCTTCTATATTGTATTATTCACGCACATTTAAATGCACTTAAACTGCAGTACTTTTTGCTTTACAAAATGTACATCCTCCTCTCACGAGAAAAAACTTCGACTCTCCTCCACTACTAAAAACAAATAACAGTATCAAAAGATGAATGTGAAAAAATTAATTCGTTGGTTTGCTCTTACTGTCTCTGCCGTCGTTTTGCTTTCAATCGGTATTTTATCCTTGATTGTTCTTAAAATACTAAGTTAGCGGCATCCTGGAGGGTCTTGCTTTATGTTCCTGTACAGGTCCCCATAAAAATGATGTATAGAGATTACAGGCTATTGATGGGCTATTTCCCGAAAACATCTTCTTGAAAGTTGTCAATGTACATTTTCAAGATATGTTAGGTGTTTTTCTAATGTTATATGCCAGATCAGGCTTTTTAACATTTTTTTACTCTGCCTTGAAGGAAAACACATACATCTGATTGTTTTCATCGCCCTTCGTTTTTCTCACTCGATGTTTCCCATGAATCGAACTTCATGAGGATACCACACGCTTTCAGCATAAATTGTACTTGAGTTTTACAAGCAACATCGTTCGGCGGCTGTTGCTGCTTCCTTTTATATTACTTAATGATAGAACGCTTTCACTTCAGTGCACACGACTTACTGTGTACACTAGCTCCAATTTACGTCACACGACTCATTTACTCCATTTCCATGGCACTTGATTTACAATCAAAGGTCGGCCGCTGTGGCACAGCAGTTCTAGGCGATTCAGTCCGGAACCGCGCTGCTGCAACGGTCGCAGGTTCGAATCCTGCCTCAAGCATGGATGTTGTTATGCCCTTTTAAGTCCCATAGTGCTTAGAGCCATTTGAACCATTTTTTACAATCAAAGGCAATAACTTCTCTTGTGTCCTGTGAAATGCATTACATTTCTCTACTTTAGAACCAGATGTCGTTCTCCCGCCATGTCTCATACAGATCGCTGCTTGTGCTACTTACTTAATGAGGGAATAACAGGGTTACCTTTGTGTTTAAAATCTCATCTTAAATGCCTTTTTACGGTTTTCTCTTCTGCCTTGGGCATGGATGTGGGTGACGTCCTTAGGTTAGTTAGGTATAAGTAGTTCTAAGTTCTAGGGGACTGATGACCTCAGATGTTAAGTCCCACAGTGCTCAGAGCCATTTGAACCATTTGAACGGTTTTCTCACTCTCACTGTGATTCTGTAGATAAATTACATTACTGGAGTGTCCCAAGATTTATAATACTTTATTCCACCTCATTTTGCCTACAACGTTCCCTAAGTCGACATACTGCGTGGATTTATCCAACTTTTTTGTTGTTGTTGTTGACGCACGAAATTAGTGCCCTCGTATTTCTGAGGTGATTGAAGAAATTCTCATATACAAGCTGCACCTCTGCAGTCATTCTTTCTGTTCTTTTGTGTGTTGCTATCAAACGCCACTTACAAGCATGAAACATCAGAGCCTCCCGACCGGATAATTTTCAGATTTACCGGACAAGCCTTCTTCGATAGCTTTACTGAAACTCCGACTACAGAAGATCTGCTGCATAGTTTTTAATAACTCTTAATATACATCATCTACGCTTTTCAATTTGATGGATGCATCGTCTACGCTTTTCAATTTGATGGACTCAAACCACTCGCTGCTCTCTCTCTCTCAAACTACGGCTTCGTTACTGAATTATCCTCCCCTGTAGACCGACTTCCTTCCCATCTTCCTTCTCTGATCGAGGTGGCCTATATCCGCGTATCCGAATTTGCGGTTTAGATCAACGTCTGGCTATCCAAGCTTAAGTTTCCGGTGTACCTCTAAATCATTTAACGCAGTTAGGAATATTCTGAAAGAGGGACGGTCGTTCTACGTGTACATTCTAAGTTTGTGCTCCGTTACTAATGACATACTTGTCGACTGGTCACCAACTCTAAATTTTCATCCTTTTCTCTCTTCTGCCACGCTATATGACAAGTCTCTTAGAACAAGCTGTCCACATTCTCTTCGCTACTTATTTTCCCTTTTTCTTGCACTTCGTAGGTCCTTCTGCACTACGTAGATCAAGTGCTTTACTTTTTATTTTGCTATAAAACTGTTAATAATGACGCCACCATTCTCTTCGGAAATTCCAAGGGCCAAATCAAAAGTCCTATAATAACCAATCAAGTTGTTAGAGAAAGTTGTTGCCAGTTCCCACTGTTATTCATCGTAGATTTACACAAAAATGTGATTAGTGAGAATCAGTTCCTTCGGCAGTTATTTGCAAAATCACGAAGCTATTAACATATCACCCCCACATGCCGCTGATGCATTCTGAAAAGTTAACGTACAGAAAATAGAACTTCTGCTGCTGACCACAACCAAAACATACAACTACGAAATCTCAAACTCCAAAAACAAAGAAATACACTGTAAGATCACAAATACACTTAGATTGCAATTGTCTCCGTATGCTACTTATATCTTAAAAATCGAACTTTGACATCAGCTCGATAAATACCAGATGTGCTACAAAAAAGGGAAATTTTTCTTTTATTCATCTGCATCAATGTTATGCCTTCAAAATAGTCCGCTTTAGAAATCACACGTTTACGCCAGCGTTTTCTCCAATCGCAGAGACACTTCTGGAATTCAATCGTTGTGGCAGCTTTTACCTCTCTCAGCGATGTATTTTTAATTTCATAAATTCATATGTTGCTATGTCTTGCGAACTTGGAGGCTAGGCCATCATTCCAGCATTGCTTTGAACAAAAATAATGAACAATAACAAAGTGTGAGCAAGTGCATTATCGCGGTGCAAAAGGCATAAATTGTTTCGTCATATAACAAGAAATTTGTTTCGGATAGCTTCACACTTACGACGTTGAACTTATAAGAAGTACTTTTTGTTGATTGGTGTTGTAGCAAAAACTAATAGTGAACTAACACATTGAAATAGAAGAATATTCACTTGTGGAGCTGTTTTCGGCCTTTCTTCAACTAAGACGATTGACCCTTAATCATGAAACCCGTGTTTCATCACCTGTTATGATACGTTTCAGTAGTTCTACGTCTTTATTGACGTCGCCTACCGACTCATCAACAACTTGCATTCGCCGCTGTTTTTGTTCGAAGAAATGGTTCAAATGGCTCTAAGCACTATGGGACTTAACATCTGAGATCATCAGTCCCCTAGGCATAGAACTACTTAAACCTAACTAACCTAAGGACATCACACACATCCATGCCAGAGGCAGGATTCGAACCTGCGATCGTAGCAGGAGCGCGGTTCCGGATGGAAGCGCCTAGAACCGCTCGCTAATTCTGTAGGGAACCTCCTCATTGCATACCTTACCAATCCACGTAACTTTCAACAGTCTTGCGTAGCACCACATCTCAAATGCTTCTATTCTCTTGTGTTCCAGTTTTCCCAAAATCCATGTTTCATTGCCACACAATGCTGTGTCCCAGACGTACATTCTGAACAACCTCTTCCTCAGATTAAGACCTATGTTTGATACTGGTAGACTTCTTTTGGTCAGGAATGCCTTTTTTGCCAATGTTAGTGTGCTCTTTATGTCCTTGTTGCTCCTTGCGTCATGAGTTATTATGTTTCCTTGGTAACAGAACTCTTAACTTCATCTACGTCGTAAGCCGGATTTTTGTTAGAAATTTAAAGATTTTGGAATAGACTGTGGTGTCACAAGTTTCATGGGAAAAATATCCGAAAAATTTCATGACATTAGTCATTTGATATGTCAACATCATCAGCGACTTCTGTGATTGTGATTCGGCAATAACCATTAATTTCATTCTTCCCGTGATTTCATTGGTTGGTGACGGATTACTGTGCCCAAGGCGCACGCAATCTTCAACTTCTTAACAGCCTCATTCGAAACGCTTATACCAGTCGTAAACCTTTGTTTTACTCATAACAGATGTACCAAAAGCAATATTTAACATTTCTAAAACTTTAATGCACTTTATTTTGGTATTATAGCAAAATTTAATGTAAAGTCTCTGATCCACTTTTATACAAAATTGATAACTGACTCACGGTAAACATCACTAATTCTCACTATATTTACGTAACGGATACAAAAACGTGATACATAGGCACACAGTCAAACGCACAAATAACCCAAAAAACGGTCTCTGTACCTCTGAGTTCACTGCATAACTCTCAGATGGCAGCACTGTAAAAGGAACTGAAAATCATCAACATACCGTAGGAACTGCAAAGTGCGCCAAATGCATATTTTACTGTGCAAGTTAGCCTGTGTGCTTTTTTCCGTTATCAGTCCTCTAACTGGTTTGATGCGGCCTACCAAGACTTCCTCTCCTTGGCCGACCATTTCATCTCAGAGTACCACTTGCAACCTACGTCCTCTTTAATTTGCTGTGTGTATTCCAATCACTGTCTTCTTCTACAGTTTTTACCCTCTGCAGTTCCCCCTGTTACCATGGTAATTATTCCCTGATGTCTCAACAGGTGTCCTGTCATCCTGTCCCTTCTTCTTGTCAGTGTTCTTCACGTATTCCTTTCCTCGCTATCCTCGCCGATTCTGCAGGAAACCTCCTCATTGCATGCCTTACCAGTCCACATAACTTTCAACAGTCTTCCGTAGCACCACATCTCAAATGCTTCTGTTCTGTTGTGTTCCGGTTTTCCCACAATCCATGTTTCATTGCCATACAATGCTGTGTCCCAGACGTACATTCTTAACAACCTCTTCCTCAGATTAAGACCGATGTTTGATACTGGTAGACTTCTCTTGGTCAGGAATGCCTTTTTTGTCAATGTTAGTCTGCTCTTTATGTCCTCCTTGCTCCTTCCGTCATGGGTTATTATGTTTCCTTGGTAACAGAACTCTTAACTTAATCTACGTCGTGAGCACCAATTACGATGTAAAGATTCTCGCTGTTCTCATTTCTGCTACTTCTCATTATTTTCGTCGTTTTTCAATTTACTCTCAATTCAATTCTGTACTCATTAGACAGTTCATTCCATCCAAAAGGTCCTGTAACCCTTCTTTCCTTCTTCACTTTCAGTGACGATAGCAATGTCATAAGCGAATCTTAACATTGACATCCTTCTACTTGAAATTTTAATTCCACTCCTGAACCTTTCTCTATTTTTCGTCAGTGTTTCTTCGACAAATAGATTGAACACCAGGGGTGAAAGACTACATCTATGTTTTTAATCCGTATACTTCATTCTTGGTGTTCCACTCTTATTGTCTCTCTTGGCTCTTGTACATATCGTTTACTACCAGTCTTTTCCTATAACTTACCCCTTTTTTTCAGGATTTCGAACATCATGCACCGTTTTACATTGGCGAACGCTTTCTTCATGTCGACAAATGCTATGACCGTGTATTGATTTTTTTTGTCATTCTTGTTTCCATTACCGACCACAACGACAGAACGGCCTCTCTGGTACCTTTACATTCTCCTAAAGCCAAATTGATCGTCGTGTAACATCTTCTCAATTTTCTTTTTCGTTCGTCTGTATATTATTCTTATCAGCAACTTGGATTCATGAGCTGTTAAGTTGATTGTGAGATAATTTTCGCACTTGTCGGCCCTTGCTGTCTTCGGAATTGTGTAGATGATGTTTTTCAGAAAATCTGATGGTTTATCGCCAGAGTCATACGTTCTACACACCAACGTGAATAGGTGTTTTGTTGCCACTTACCCCAATGATTTTAGAAATTCCGATGGAATGTTACCTATCCCTTCTGCCTTACTTGATTTTAAGTCTTCCCAGTCTCTTCTGAATTCTGATTCTAATAGTGCCCCTTTCTCTTTCCTATCGACTGCTGCTTCTTCTTCTATCACATCATCAGATAAGTCCTCTCCCTCATAGGGGTCCTACATACACTTTTACGATCTATCCGCTCTTTCCTCTACATTCAATTGCGGAATTCCCATGTCACTCTTAACATTGGCGCCCTTTTTTTTTAATTTCACTGAGAGTTGTTCCGACTTTTGTGTATGCTGCGTCAATCCTTCCTACGACCATTCCTTTTTCCATTTCTTCGAATTTTTTATGTAGCCATTTCGCCTCAGCTTCCCTGTACTTACTTTCCTGTCCTGTCTTGCATTTCTGTGTTCCTCAACTTCCCTAACATTTTTTACTTCGTTCCTGAGTGGATCAGCTGAAGTATTTCTTCTATTACCTATGTTTTCTTCACAGTTTCCTTCCTGGTACATATGTGTTTCTCTCCAGCTAATGTGAGTGCCTTTTTTAGAGCAGTTCATTCCTCTTCAACTAGACTGCCTACTGAGCTGTTCATCACGGCAGTATCTATAGCCTCAGAGAACTTCAAGTATACCCCTTCTTTCCTTAGTATTTCCATATACCAGTTCTCTGCGCATTGATTCTTCCTGACTAGCTTCTTATACTTCATCCTGATCTTCACCATTACCAAATTGTTATCTGAGGCTATATCTGCCCCTGGATATCTCTTACAATCAAATATCTGATTTCAGAATCTGTGCTTGACCACGATGTAATCCAACTGAAATCGCCCTGTGTCTCCCGGTCTTTCCCAAGTATGCCTCCTCCTCTTATGATTCTTGCACAGAGTATTCGCTACTACCATCTGATACTTATTGCAGAACTCAATCAGTCTTCCTCCTCCCTCGTTCGTAGTACTAAACCCATAATCTGCTGCAACCCGTGCTACTAGTTCTTCCCCTACAACCGAATTTCCAGTCCCCCATGAGTACTATATTTTCATCTCCCTTTACGTACTGAATTATCCGTTCAATATCCTCATATACTTTCTCTGTCTCTTTATCTTGTGCTTGTGACGTCGGCATATATACCTGACCTATTGTTATCGGTGTTCGTTTGCTGTTGATACTGATGAGAAAATCCTTTCACTGAAATATTCACAGTAACTAACTTCTGTCCTCCCTTCCTTTTTACAACGAATCCTTCTATCGTTACACCATTTTCCGCTGCCGTTGAGATTACTCTATACTCATTTGACCAGAAATCCTTGTCTTCTTTCCATTTCACTTCATTAACGTCCACTATATCTAGATTGAGCCTTGGCATTTCCCTTTTCCTATTTTTTAGCTACCTTACCACGTTCAAACTTCTGACATTCCACGCCCCATTCGTAGAAAGTTATCCTTTCGTTGGTTATTCAGTCTTTTTTTTTATGATTACTGAAATGAGACGGGTTGCTATTACTCTGTGCCACAATGGCAAGTATGAGCAGAACTTAAATTAGTACTATTACAATACTACCCACGAATACGACCGAAACATCAAGAGGAGGTTATCTATTTTGTAAGGGATGGACGCACCACCATGGCAACGCAGGCTAAGACTTTCCACGCGGAGGCCAGAGGGAATTCTACAAGATATTGGTAACAGCAAAGAACTATCGACCCCGAAGGCCATTGACAGAAGCGTGGTTGAGGCCAACGAAATAAAATCTCTGAGAGGTGTATGAGAATATAACAGACCGAATCACGTCCTCAGTGGAGTCATAAGAAACATTTTTATTGGCTGGGGTTCAGAGTTATACTAAACTTTTTGAATTGCATCGTCGTCTCTTTTGACTGTTAAAAATTGTTTACCTATAAAATTCAGTATTTCAATTCCCCCGTTCAGTCATTTTCTACTGGAACACAGCAAAACGGCAGTAACAAATTGTACATACGAAATTCAAGCAATTCACATGCATAGCGCCATGCACTACACCCGTATACAATAAAACAACTCATTACTCAGACTTCACCGCTTCAGCACATGCAAAAAATTTTAAACATCAGACTTTTTTCGCATACATGTATATATGTCTAATGTTTTTAAAATGTTCACTTGTGCTGATGTTCCAATTGTGAGTCATGTGTGACTTTATGATGAGCTAATCGGATAAAACATTAGTTACCCCTTTAAAACAACACAGCGCAAGCTGTGAAACATTATAAGTGGTGTAGAACTAGAGCGAGGCAGTTACGAGACCATTCATCCCTGACGTATATCACGGCAGCAAAGTGGTGTACAAGTGCAAGTCGATTGTATTGAACTAGTGCACTGAGATAGGTTGACGCAGAAACGTGGGACAAAGGGGCTATCATGTATAGGCGTGCTCATAACCACACCGTCAAAGAAGCTGCCCGCAGGAAATGGAATTCATCAAGAAATTCGTAGATTATCCCCGCCGTGTCTAGCGAACTAACTGACGCTAATATGTCCCATGAATCATTTTCACGATAAATCGTAATTATGTGGTACGAGTCATTTTATATTCACATCATAAATTATTTTGTAAATATGGCTGCATGCTGATTATTTACAAGCTTTTATATTTTATTTTGTTTTTGTTTTTAACATACTTAGTAAATGGCTCTGAGCACTGGGACTTAACATCTGAGGTCATTAGTCCCCTAGAACTTAGAACTACTTAAACCTAACTAACCTAAGGACATCACACACATCCATGCCCGAGGCAGGATTCGAACCTGCGACCGTAGCGGTCGCACGGTTCCAGACTGAAGCACCTAGTACCGATCGGCCATACCAGCCGGCATACTTAGTAGACGGCTGTGAGTTAGTAATTTCCCCCCACCACCTTTTACACAGTACCCCCCACAGAAATTCTTCTACGGAACAGAAGGATTCGTCAGGGAGAAACATTTTCAGATTGTTTGCAAATTTTACTTTGCTGTCTGTCAGACATTTCATATGACAGTTTACATTATCAAAAATTTTGGTTGCATCATTGTGTACCGCTTTTGTATCCTAAAGACAACCTTAATCTGAAGTAATGAACGTCATTTTTTTTCTAATATTGTAATTATGTACATCATTGTTACTTTTGAGCTACAGTGAATTATTTATAAGAAACTTAATGAGGGAATAAATAAAGCGTGAATCAGAAGTCGAAATGCCTAAACGTATACCTAAAAATGATCGTGGGTGAACAGTACATAGTATTCTTCCAGAATTTTTGTAAGAAATTAAGACTTCCTTTCTTAAAAAATGAGTTATCTGACTCTTCACTCTACTGAGGGTCTGACGACACCCGCTACGAATTTCTCTCCTGTGCCAGCCTCTTCGTCTCCCATTAGCACTTGCAATCCACGTCGTCAATTATTTGCTGAATGTATTCCAGTCTCTTTCTTCCTCTACAGTTTTTACCCTCTTTGACTCCCTCCACACTATCATGGAAGTTATTCCCTGACGTCTTAAGACATGTCGTATCATCCTGTTCCTTTTTCTTGCGTCTTGTCAGTATTTTCCACGTGTTTCTTTCCTCGCCAATAGAACCTCCTGCTTTCTTACCTTATCAGTTCACCTAATTCTCAACATTCTTCAGTAGTGCCGCATCCCAAATGCTTCGATTCTCTACTGTGCTGCTTTTCCCCACAGTCCATGTCTCACTAGTATACAATGCTGTGATTAAGGCCTTTGTATGATGCTAGTAGCTTTTCTTGTGCAGGACATCAGTGAATGAAAATATGCAAAGTATATCAACTTACTGATTTGTCTTTCCCCAATATTTGTAATGATTCCACTTGCAAATGTGGCTGAACTAAGTTGTTTTAGGAGTTCCAAAATAATTTTTTTCCAGTTTAAGTTCTCATCAATATGGACAAGTAAGAACTCGGAAGTTTCTACACTTTTTTATTTTTCACAATGTGTTACACTTATCTTATGATTGGTGTTATACTTCTAATTGATCAGAACTGAGTCTGTTCTGTCTTTTTGAACTTGAGAGTGAGACCATTCGAAGAAAACTAGTCAATGATACTTTTAAGAAAGTTGCTTGCCATTTCTTCTGTTGCTGTTTGTGTGTTTCGACTGATTACAATGCTAGTGTCATACGCAAAAAGAACTGATTCAGCCTGTTGTGTATTAGATATAAGATCGTTTGTTTGTATCAAGGACAATAGCGGACCTAAATCGGAGCCTTGGGGAACCCCATAAGTGATTTGTCCCCACTTAGAATAATATCCCCTGACATCATTGATTGGTCTCCTGGGAGATGACAGTTTTTTGTCCAGTATGCTTATAACTGACAAATGGATAACACCAATAAGTGAAATGATTCAATTATACATGCAATCCCTTATTACTGATTCAATGTATTCCACTTCCAAATGGCAGCAGTGGTGCTTTTAAATAATCCTTAACAGTTCAATAGCGACGATGACGTCTTTCATGAAAATTGAAGGTCGTCTCAATACTACAAAAAATCGAATGATAGAGGCATTCAACCATATCTTTAGAACAACCAAACCAAACTGCTAAATACTACCAAAATATATTTGAGAAGGATAAGCAAGAAGTGGGCTAATTTATCGGGTCAGAATCACAGGCGTAATCCGGAAAGTAGAAACTACTGATGGTGTCTGTTCTTTCACCATTTTTTGCTATATACTCATTTACCTCGTGTCGAAGTTACCAGCTGTTAAGTGACTGAACCCATCGTAGCTTACGTAATATGATGTGCGTATCTATTACGTCCGGGGGGGATAATATTTGGCGAGCCACGGACGGACGAGAATTACGGGGACACAATGCTCGCTTGCGTAACCGCCTCCGACGACAGGAGCGCCGCATACGTGTTTCGGCAAACAACCGTGACGTCATAACGCACCTGACGCTTGTTTTTACTGCTTGCGTCAGCGCGGTCGCAGCGGCTGTTGCTTTTAGAACGGGGCGATCGATCGCGCTCCCCCTTCTGTTTGTAAGAATCGATAGACCGCTGTCACAAAGCGAATCGAGACAGCGTGCGCGCTTCGAGCGAGAAGGGAAAATAGCCGTGCGGACAGCTGTTGGCTATGCTGCCCGCGTGACACGGGATGGTGAGCGACTAACTCGTCCGTTTCCAAAGCGTGACTGTCGCCAGCCGACGGAAGTTAATAACGCGACGCGACTGGTATCGTGCTGTCTCTGATTGTCTTCGCTGATGCCCAGGATTACATGAGATACAAAGTGTCGAAATTCCAATGATGTGGCCCTTTGAGCAGTCACTCTGATAACAATACAGACTGGCTGATTCATTCGATGCATTCAGCCAATCTCGACTCAATAGTCACAGACGGACGTGAAATGGGTGAACACATTGATGCGGGAAAGTCTGATGCAGGCTCAAGTTTAAAATGTGGTAAGGTGGTGGTTTGAAAATAAGAGACTTGAAGCCTTTGTGGTGATACAGTACTATACTGAAAATTAAGTAAATTGATAAAATGAGAAATGAAGAATTCTGAGCAGAACAGCGAAGAAATGAATATGAGAAGATACTGAAACTTCCTCTTTGAATGTAAAGAATGACTGTGCTGGCAAACTTCTACGTTATCAGATACTGAAACAGCTG
Organism: Schistocerca americana; assembly: GCF_021461395.2. Lineage (NCBI taxonomy): Eukaryota > Metazoa > Arthropoda > Insecta > Orthoptera > Acrididae > Schistocerca > Schistocerca americana. Next base: position 1,071,871,612 of record NC_060119.1, read on the forward strand.
AGTAAAACTGAACGTACTCAGACAGCTTTCTCTTTACTTATTCTGATCGTTAATTCTAAACTGACACACAATATTTTAGCGCAACGCAGTCTAACTATTAATAATCCCTACAAAAGAATAGCCCTGACTAACAATAACCTATATACTTCATGAATCACTTACCTCACAAAAATCTTCGTTACTCGAATTAATGCAATGCAGCGAGCGCCAATACTGCCAGCTAAATAAAAGATTCTAACTACTGAAGGCACTAACTACTGATAGGCATATAGTTAGCAAATGAAAGATTTTGATAGAGAACAAACAATGTATTTGCCTTAATAGTGTTCAAAAGTCGTAATATAGATATAAATTCTTGGCATCTATTTTAACAAATTTCCTTTTTCTGACTGACACTCTGGTATCTCTCACACCACATCCACCACTGCTACCGGCTCACCTCCAACTGCTCAACGCTACGGGCTGTTCACATCCAACTGCCCAACACTACACTAGCGAATAATCCAACAGTGAGTCCAACCAGCCACAGACAGCACACAGCGTAGTCAGCGAATTTAATACAGAGCGCTACGTGGCGTAACCAACATAAAAACCTAGACAGCCTACTTACAATACCATCTCGAAGAAGGGACAGGGCGACGGAAAATGTCCTAAGACATTAGCGTATAACTAGCATTGTACATACTCAAGGGAGCCATAGAGCTCAAAAATTGGCTCTAAGCACTATGGGACTTAGCATCTGAGGTCATCAGTCCCCTAGACTTAGAACTACTTAAACCTAACTAACATAAGGACATCACACACATCCATGCCCGAGGCAGGATTCGAACCTGCGACCGTAGAAGCACTGCGGCTCAGGAATGAAGCGCCCACAACCGCTCGGTCATAGCGGCCGGCAACTCAAAAATTCTGGAGCTATATATATATTTTGCATGACACAATTTCAGAGGCTTTACTGGTCTCATACAGATATGATTTCATATATCAAGACTGAAGTGGCGAGTGAAAATTCGTACCAAGGCCGGAAATCGAATTCGAGTCTCCTCCTTACTTGGTAGATGCGTTAGCCACTAATCCACCTTGGCACAGCAGATCGCAGCACTGTACATAATACACTGGCACGCCTCCCTTCTCCATTCAAATTCTCACTGCCGCACCAGTCTGCTTTAAATTCTCTATTACACACGAATTCCATGTTCTGGAATAGCGCCTCGGCATTGAACGTAAATGGGGGATCTAGTCTGAAACCCAGGTGCAGGTACTTATACAAATGACAGGACACCATTTTAGAGACTTTACTGCTCTCATGGACGTATGATTTGTAAGTAGGCTGTTTATGTTTTCTTATTGGCAACGTTACGTAGCGCTCTGTATGAAAATCACAGACTGCACTGCAAGACTCTTCGATGGTGATTGTGCACCTGCACAGTCGCAGCAGATGGCTGCTGGCCATCTCTACAAGGATTACAGTGGGTCTACACCTTTGCTGACTCACCAGTACCATTATTTCTACAAGGACTGCAGTGGATCTGCACCTCTGGTGGCCCACCAATACCACAATCTCTACCAGGACTACAGTGGGTCTGCACCTCTGGTGGCCCACCAATACCGTAATCTCTACCAGGACTACAGTGGGTCTGCTCTGTGGTGGCCTACCTACCAATATTCTTCAAAACTTCGACTGACTCTGCTGTGGGTTTGCTCTGTTGTGGCCCATTACCTGTGTGCATGTCAAGAGTCAGCACTGTCTTGCCCGCATCTCGTGGTCGTGCGGTAGCGGTCTCGCTTCCCACGCCCGGGTTCCTGGGTTCGATTCCCGGCGGGGTCAGGGATTTTCTCTGCCTCGTGATGGCTGGGTGTTGTGTGCTGTCCTTAGGTTAGTTAGGTTTAAGTAGTTCTAAGTTCTAGGGGACTGATGACCATAGCTGTTGAGTCCCATAGTGCTCAGAGCCAGCCAGCACTGTCTTTCCGTTGGAAGGACAACACTACTTCTTCAAGATGGCATGGAAATCCACTACTTCCGTGTGCATTCTCTTTTACTACTCAGACTTTGAGAAAAAAAAAACACTGTAATTTTACTGTGATGAATGATCAGGACTGTCTTCATGGGACTGTGAGAAAATTTTAGCTTTTGACCAACATTGTATCAATAAGTGTGTGCATTTGATATCTTTGTTATTGTAATTACGAAAAATTTTATCAAATCATTATTGGCCACTGCCCAAAACAATTTGTAAAATTTTTTGTGGGGAGCATGGGGGCTATGTAAGTAGACTGTTTATGTTTTCTTATTGGCAACGTTACGTAGCGCTCTGTATGAAAATCACTGGCTGTGCTGTGTGCAGTCTGTGGCTAGTTTGCATTGTTATCTGCCATTGTAGTGTTGGGCAGCTGTATGTGAACAGCGCGTAGCGTTGCGCAGTTGGAGGTGAGCCGCCAGCAGTGGTGGATGTGGGGAGAGAGATGGCGGAGTTTTGAAATTTGTAAGACTGGATGTCATGAACTGCTATATATATTATGCCTATTAAGGTAAATACATTCTTTGTTCTCTATTAAAATCTTTCATTTGCTATCTATGCCTATCAGTAGTAAGTGCCTTCTGTAGTTTGAATCTTTTATTTAGCTGGCAGTAGTGGTGCTCACTGTATTGGAGTATTTCGAGTAACGAAGATTTTTGTGAGGTAAGTGATTTGTGAAAGGTATAGGTTAATGTTAGACAGAGCCATTCTTTTGCAGGGATTATTGAAAGTCAGATTGCGTTGCGCTAAAAATATTGTGTGTCAGTTTAAACACAGTCTTGTATAATTTTTCTAATGGTATGTTTCATAGATTTTATGTATATAGACTGAAATGGTGAGTGTTCGTGTGCAGGGAGGAATTTATAGCAGACTGGGGGTGCAATAAGAATTTGGATTGAGGAGGGAGGCGTGCCAGGGTAATCCGCGCAGTTGCTTGAACCGTTGTGCCGATGTTGCTTAGTGGCTAACGTATCTGTCTCATAATCAGGAGACCCGTGTATTATTTCCGGTTCTGGTACAAATTTTCACTTACCACTTCAGTCTCTATACATAAAATACATATTTGGATATATACAACAAATAATTCAGGCTTTTGAAATGAACATTTTGGCACAGGAAAGAAAACTGTGGTGGGCTGCATGAAAACAATCAGGAGACTCATGATTCCTTTTCCCCCCACTCCCGCCAAAAAAATTACGGATGCTTAAGGGGCGTCGAGATCATTTGACACGCAGCATAAAGTCGTGCTGAGCAAGAACATAAGATATACATGGTCTCAGGAACTATCCCGGCATTCATCTGCACTAATTCAGGCAAACCACGTGAAACCTAAATATCACTGGCCAGACTGGGATGTGGACACCGTTCCTTTCGAATACATTCACCACTTTTCTCCGTATGCCGATCGAGTGTGTACGTCCTGACAGTTGTGCGTCATGAAAATGCGGAACGTTGAAAAAGTTTCTAAGTATATCTTGGATGTTTACATAAGTAAGTCGTGCAGTTGTTGCGTAAACGACTGATGTACATTTATTGCAGTGAAGCCAATGCCAAAATCGATGACAGTCGGGTGGGATTTGTTTGGAAAACGGTTAGTTATGTGTCCCCAGTTAAATTAGCAGACGAATAGCTTTCGCTACAGTAGACTGGTTCAGAACAGACCGGTTTTCATATGCATCTTAATGTTCTATCGGGAGTATATGACAAACACTTTAGCTTATAACATCTTCCGGAACAAGAGTTATTTTTAATAAAAACTTTTGTTTGGAAAACTGAAACCCGTAATACGCTGTAAGACAAATAAAATAAAATAAAGACACACCACGAAGGAATTTTCCGAATGGGGCGAAAATCAGTAGATATGAAGTACTTGTACAGGGAAACAAATGATTACAATTTCATAAAATTTGGGTGATTTATTCAAGAGAAAGAGCTCCACAAACTGAACAAGTCAGTAACGCGTTAGTCCACTTCTGGCCGTATTGCACGCGGTTATTCGGCTTGGCACTGATTGATGGAGTTGTTGTATGTCCTCCTGAGGGATATCGGGTAAATTCTATCCAACTGGTGCGTTAGATCCTCAAAATTCAGAGCTGGTTGGAGGGGCCTGTCCATAATGCCTTAACATTCTCAACTGGAGAGAGATCTGGCGATTTTGTCGGCCAAGGTAGGGTTTTGGAAGAACGAATACATGCAGCAGAAACTCTCGCCGTGTGCGGGCGGGCATTATGTTGCTGAAATGTAAGCCCAGATGGATTTTCTTGAAGAGCAACAAAAAGAGGCGTAGAACATCGTCAACGTGCCGTTGTGCTGTAATGATGACAACCAGAGAGGTCCTTCTATGAAATGAATCCGACCGCTCACCAGAGCGTTTCTAGACACGTCTTCGCTGATGATTGGGACTCAGATTGAAGCAGGACTCATCACTGAAGACAATTCTACTCCAGTCAATGAGATTCCAGGCCCAATGTGTCCGACACTTCCGGAGACGTGTCTGTTGTGTGCAGAGGGCAACATAATTGGCGCAAGGGGCGGCGTGAGCTCATTCCCCAATCTGTGGTCCCCTTATTAATGGTCCATATGGTTAATGAAGAACCAGTTGAACGTCGGATCGATGATCATGATGACTCCACGGCTCTGAGTGGCTACCTGACAACTGCTCGGTCCTCACATTCTGCCGTCTTTCTACATCTACATCAACATCTACATGGTCACTGTGCAATTCACACTTAAGTGCCTGGCAGAGGGTTCATGGAACCATTTTCATACTACTTCGCTACCATTCCATCTCGAAAGGCACATGGGAAAATGGAACACCTAAATCTTTCCGTTCGAGCTCTGACTTCTCTTCTTTTATTATGATGAGCATTTCTCCCTACGAAGGTGGGTGTCAACAAAATATTTCGGAAGAGAAAGTTGGTGATTGAAATTTCGTAAATAGATCTCGCCGCAAAGAAAACCCCCTTTGTTTCAATGGCTGACACCCCAACTCATCATATCAGTGACACTCTCAAACGAATTGCGCGATAACACGAAACGGGTTGTCCTTCTTTGCACTTTTTCCATGTCCTCCGTCAATACTACCTGGTGAGGATCCCACAAAAATGGCTCTGAGCACTATGGGACTCAACTGCTGAGGTCATTAGTCCCCTAGAACTTAGAACTAGTTAAACCTAACTAACCTAAGGACACCACAAACAGCCATGCCCGAGGCAGGATTCGAACCTGCGACCGTAGCGGTCTTGCGGTTCCAGACTGCAGCGCCTTTAACTGCACGGCCACTTCGGCCGGCCGAGGATCCCACACCGCGCAGCAATATCCCAGAAGAGGACGGAGAGGTGTAATGGAGGCTGTCTCTTTAGTGGGTTTGTCGCATCTTCTAAATGTTCTGCCAACAAAGCGCAGCCTTTGATTCGCCTTCCCCATAATATTATCTATGTGGTCTTTCCAATTTAAGTTGCTCGTAATTGTAATTCCTAGGTATTTAGTCGAATTGACAGCCCTTAGATTTGTGCAATTTATCATATACCCTAAATTTATCGGATTTATTTTAGTACCCATGTGGATGACCTCGCACTTTTCTTTGTTTAGTGCTAATTGCCACTTTTCGCACCATGCAGAAATTCTCTCTAGATCATTTTGTAATTGTAATTGATCGTCTGATGATTTTACTAGACGGTAAATTACAGCATCATCTGCAGACAATCTAAGGGGGCTGCTCAGATTATCACCTAGATCATTTATCTAAATCAGGAACAGCAGAGGGCCTATGACACTACCTTGCGGAACGCCAGATATCACTTCTGTTCTACTCGATGATTTACCGTCTATATCTATGAACTGTGACCTCTCTGAGAGGAAATCACGAATCCAGTCACACAACTGAGACGATACTCCATATGTACGCAATTTGATTAGTAGTCGCTTGTGAGGAACGGTATCAAAAGCCTTCTGGAAATCTAGGAATATGGAATCGATCTGAGATTCCATGTCGACAGCACTGTAGATCGACAGCTTCTCGTGACGCTGTGTCCGGGTTTCGTTCGTCCATTTCTGCCGACATCGTCGAACAGGGGCATCACTCCTATTCAAATTTCGAGCATTTCGCTCATTACTCCAAGCGACTTCTTTGAGGCCAAGTACACGCCCTCTCTCACATGTTGACATCTGCGTACACGCGCCTGGGTGTGAGGCATAACTTCTGTCCAAGTGATCACACAGAATTAAATTCGCAAAGACTTTGTGCCCTGTTACAGAAATGTCCCTTGTTTACTACCCTCGCCAGCTGTGTAGTGAAACTACGCTACAGCGTCACACATTCGTCCATAGGCCCATAGGCCACCAAAGTGTACAGTTTTGCATTTTCCGTCGACACCTGTATGACTTTCAGTTTGTGTGTATACTATGTCTACAAAACAAAAATGGGGCGAACAAAAGTGGAAGGTCGAGAATAACAAGTCTGTCTTAATATTGGTGTGAAGTTTGCGTCTTGTGGCCGTTGTTGTTAAACCTGTACGCCGAAGAAACAGAGAAGGTAGCGAAAAGAGTATTGAAAGAGAAATAGAATAGCATTGAGACCAGATGTCAATGCTTGGGTTTGCACAAGACCTTCCACGGATGTAAGGAAAACATAGAGCATGTACCAAAAGAAATGGACGGTACGCTTAACACAGAAATGGATGAAGAATAAATAGAGCAAAAAAATGACGAATTGCTTATCAAGATTGCGGAAGTGGAAAACGTGTAAGAATTCTCCTACGCAGCAAGTAAGATTACCCAAGATGATTGAGGCAACAAAGATATTTGAAGTTAAAATCTTCTAGGTTATTAGGCCGCGTCATGTTTCTTCTAAAATGTTCGACATTTCGACCACTCTGCTGGGATCTTCCTCAGGATCTTTTGGTGTCCACTACTGCTAGAACACTGTTCTAGCAGTATTCTAGCTGGGCACCAAAAGATCCTGAGGAAGATCCCAGGAGAAGGGTCGAAACGTCGAACATTTTAGAAGAAACATGACGCGGCCTAATAACCCAGAAGATTTTAACTTCAGTGACAACGGCCACGAAAGCCTGCAGACTTACATAAACAAGATATCTGCTGTGTTCACGAAAGATACGTGCCAACATGAAGGCAACAGGAAGCGAACCCCCATGCCACAGATATCCATAGCTGAATGGAAATGGTCGCTTCCACGCTAACTACAAGCTCTTCACACGCCAATGTATCTAAAACATAATCTCTAGGCAACACTTGAGAAACAATAACAGTCGTTTATTGAAATAATGTACGTGAAAATCTACTCATCTCTTACTAGCAGAGAAGACGCAGCACTCATATAAGGTTTTAAACCCAATCTGACCTAATGCTGTAGATGATTACTAACTAATCCAACTCAATTTCAGTATGGACTGCAGTTTAGAGAATTTCTAATGTCTGTCTCTGAACAAGTAAAAACTTTGGCTATCAAGGTTCGATACTGGGTCTAAAATGATCGGCGACTGGAAGTTAGTCGGCACTGAAGATAACTGGGATGAAAACTGTTGCTGTTGAACTATAACTGCAGGAAGTCGAAAAAACTGCCGGAAACGGTGAGAACTGGCCGAGTGTAGGCGTGGGGTCGCTTAAGTAATCCGCTTGGCGTACAAATATCATAATGTGAACTGTTTGGTGCATGCGGGTGGCAGACGTAACAATTGACAGATGAGTGGCCTATGTGAATGTCTTGAGCGGAAGTATGAAGTAGTTCTTGGTATGAGCGCCATGTAGGAAGCGACTAACCATGCAGTATGTGATGTGCCATGCTCTTACTGCATGGAGTGAGGTGATTTCTGAAGATAACGATGGGTACTGCGTTTGGCGGAGGCAGAGCAATACCAATAGTAAGCTGACAAAGGCAAAAATGGTTACTACACTAAAAGAGATCTATTTGTATCATTGTTGTGGAAGTGAAGACGTTCTCTAAAACCGACACAGCTAGAGTTGTAAAACTACAGTAGGCAAATATAGGCTATCATAAGTAACCGTATATTACGTTAGCTTTTCTGGTAGCTTTGGTCAGTTAAGGTTGTACCCACGTTACCTGTATATTATGTACGTTGCATACCTATTTGGCGTTACCTCATTACGGCTGCTTTCTTTACATATACGATTAGTTTCTTCCTAGATTCTCCTAAAAACCGGAAATGGTGAACCATATAGAAACTAAGGATGCATAAAGGGCCAGGTAACCTACGGAGTATTTCTATTTTACTTACTTATCCTACTGTCTGTTACTTAAAAGTAAAGGGTATTTATAAATAAATCGAAATTTTGAATGCTAATTTAGCTTTTATTCAAAAATCGTTGATTTTTAACGTGAAACAGAGGGTGTTGCAATAAAAAATAAAGAAAATTATTTATCATAAAGCGCTAAGAAACGTGATTTTCCCAACACAAAGGTAAAAAAATAAGGCAAAACAAAAATCGCTTCAGTACTTCGTTTCGAAGTTTCTCTTATTCATAAAAATTTTTCACATTGATCAAAAATAACAGGAAACTCTTGCCTTCGATCAGCATTAAGAACGTTCTATTGAATGCAAATTAACAACGATTATTATACGTATATATTGTTTTTGTTTGTGCATGTAAACAGTGCTTGCATCAAAAGTAGATGCTTCGGTTATAGGAAAGCGCAAAAGTAATGCGATAAACTAATTTCTATTACTTATAAAATGTAAATTATGTTCTGTAAGTACATAAAATACGCCGTAGACTAACAGTGAATGATGTGCACACATGCATTTATGTTTCTTTCCCTACCAATGAACCCCACTGCCTAATCAGAGTGTAGGCTGACTCCGCCAATGCCACTTCACCTAAATGAAGAAGCGCAACGACCTATCGTGCCGTGTGCAAGAAGAAAATTTAGCGTTTCTTGGTGACGTACACCAGACAGTACGTTCAAATGGCGTCAGCTCCCTGATTTCTACAGTATGCAGGATACTTTGAGTGTCAATAAAGTAACCACAGTTGCAAAAGCCAGAAATTTCACAAGAAGTGCTGGAGAAAAATAACGGGAACAGGCAAAGACTAGAGTGGCTAAAAAGAGATCATAGTGCGTGGTGGGTGTAATACATAAAAATATTAGAACAAGATAGGAAAAAATGGGTGTTAACATCAAGTCAGTCAAAGCACTGCCCCGACCAGTTGTGAGAGATATGGAAATTCCCGCGCAATGTCCGCAGCGGAATCCACTCTGCACCTCACTTAGCTATGCTTACAAAAACATCTCAGCCACTAAAACACTCGAAACGCCTCTGATTGCCCCTTCGCAGGACTCCATTCATGATTCCGTGGAACTACTTTCGTCTCCGGTCACAGCCAGCGTATCGTTTCCTAAGCGGAGCTGGGTTATCCTGCAGGTGCGGTCTTGCACGCTCTTTACACCGACGTCAAAGCATTTTAAGACTCGCTGAGTCGTTACTCCAAAGTTTGCAAATCACTAAGGGAGACTACCTCATACGCTAATAACCTGAAATACATAAAGTATTCAACAGAGCAGGAAACAAAATTGCTGAGACATATGACTGACGTCTGGAGGAGCGATACTCAAACTTCCATCCCACCACAAATTGATTTTCCGTGGTTCCCAAACTCGCAGTTCTTTGAGAACTTTTATTACACCTTTCTTTTTCATTCTTTTTATTTATGAAACTTTCCTTGAAGAGTGCTAAAAACAACTATTGAATAGTTATTTAACGCTTTTCATACTTAGTGAACAGCCTGTATCACGCAGAATATTTATTTACCACATCTTGCCAAAAGACAGCAATTTCGATCAAACTTTTATTGGCACAGGTATATGTATAGAACTCTTGAAAGTTGATTCCGAGACAATTACGTAATGGCAGATACAGGACACTACAAAGGTGAAACTGAATTAGTTATTACGTCTACATTTACATGTACATATGCACGAATATTCAGCAAATTACAGTGAAAGCCTGGCACAGGTTTCACCGAGACATCTTCACAGTAATTCTCTGTTTTTTCACTCACGAATATCACGCGGAAAAGACGAACACCTACATCTTTCCGTGCGAGCTCTGATTTCCCTTAGTTTATTATCATGTTCGTTTCTCCCTAGGCAGATCGGCGTCAATAAAATATTTTCGCATTCAGGCGAGGAAGTTGATGATTGAAATTTCATGAGACCAAAAAAAAAATAAAGAAAATGGTTCAAATGGCTCTGAGCACTATGGGACTTAACATCTGAGGTCATCAGCCCTCTAGAACTTAGAACCACTTACACCTTACTAACCTAAGGATACCACACACATCCATGCCCGAGGCAGGACTCAAACCTGCTACCGTAGCGGTCGCGCGGTTCCAGACTGAAGCGCCTAGATCCCCTCGGCCACACCGGCCGGCCCATGAGAACATCCTGCCGCGATGAGAAACGCCTTTAATGATGTCCATCCCAAATCCTGTATCATGTCCGTGATACTCTCTCCCCAATTTATCGATAACACAAAACGTGCTGCACTCCTTTGAACTTTCTCGATGTTCTCCGTTAATCCCATCTGATAAGCATCCCACGCTACGCAGTAGTATTCCAAAAGAGAGCGGACAAGCGTAGAGAAGGCAGTCCCTTTAGTAGATCTGTTGCGTCTTTTAAATGTTCTGCCAATAAGACGCAGTCTTTGGTTCGCCTTCTCCACAACATTTTCTATGTGTTCATTCCAGTTTAAGCTGTTCTTAATTGTAATTCCTAGGTAGGGAGACCAAGAGATGAATACACTAAGCGGATTCAGAAGGATGTAGGCTGCAGTAGGTACTGGGAGATGAAGAAGCTTGCACAGGATAGAGTAACATGGAGAGCTGCATCAAACCAGTCTCAGGACTGAAGACCACAACAACAACAGCAGGTATTTAGTCGAATTTACGGCCATTAGATTTAACCGCTTTATCGTCTAACCGAAGTATTACAAGTTCCTTTTAGCTCTCATGTGGATGACGTCACACTTTTCATTATTTAGGGTCCATTGCCAAATTTCGCACCGCACAATATCTTTTCTAAATCGTTTTGGTCTTCTGGTGAATTTACTAGGTGGTAAACGACAGTGTCACCCGCAACCAACCAGAGACTACTGCTCACATTGTCTCCCAAATCGTTTACATAGATAAGAAACAGCTGAGAGCCTAGAAAATTACATTTGCGAGCGCCAGAAATCATTTATGTTTTGCTCGATGACTTCCCGTCAGTTACTACGAACTATGACCTCCCTGACCGAAAATAATGAATCCAGTCGCATAACTGAGATGATATTCCTTAAGCACGCAATTTGACTGCAAGCCGCTTGTGAGGTACGGTGTCGAAAGCCTACTGGAAATCTAGAGACACAGAGTCAGTTTGAAATCACTTGTCGATAGCACTCAGCAATTCGTGAAAGAGCTAGTTGTGTTTAACAAGAACAATGTTTTCTAAATCCGTGCTGACTGAGTTTCAATAGACCGTTCCCCTCAAGGTAATTCATAATGTTCGAGCACAGTATGTTCCAAAATCCTGTTGCATATAGACGTTAATGATATGGACGAAGGTTAATGACATCTTAGAGAGAGTAGGTTCCTTGAAATGGCAGTGGGCTGGCCACGTCGCAAGAAGAAAAGACAACAGATGGACGAAGTTAGTACTGGAGTGGAGTCCGAGAGAGCACCGGAGGCCTAGAGGAAGACCACCAGACAGATGGGACAAAGACATCAAGAAGATCGCTGGTAACACCTGGCAGAGAACTGCCCAAGACCGTCCCACTTGGAGAAGACTTCTGAAAGCCTACCTGAATCCACGACTCGAAGAGGTCACATCATCTAATGATTGAATTGGCTGATGATGATGAATGATGATGATGATATGGACCAGTAATTTAGTGGATTACTTTTACTGCCTTTCTTGATTATTGTGGTGACCTGTGCAACTTTCCAGTCTTTGGGTAAGGGTCTATTATCGAGTATATATAACTGTATGGCTCTGCTGCGTCAGTGTACTCCGAAAGGAACCTAATTGGTATACAGTTAGGAATGGGATATTTGCTTTTATTAATTGATTTCAGCTGCTTCACTACTCCGAGGATATCTACTTCTAAGCTACTCAAGTTGGCAGTTGTTAATGATTCGGATTCTGGAATATTTACATCGTTTTCTCTGGTGAAGGAATTTCGAAACGCTTTGTTTAGGAACTTTGCTTTCCAGTGCTATCGTGCAGAGAAATCATTGCTTGTGTCTTGCTGCTAGCATATTTTACGTAAGACAAGAGACCCCTGGGATTTTCAGCCGGGGTTCGAGACAAGGTTTCGTTGTGGAAACTGTTATAAGCATCACCCGTTGAAGTCTGCGCTAAATTTCAAGCTTCAGTAAAAGATTGCTAGTTTTGGAGTTTTGCGTTCGTTTAAATATGGATTGCGTTTTTTGTTGTTTCCGCAACAGTGTTTTGAACTGTTTTGTGTGGCATGAGAGGGGTGGGGCGGGGGGGGGGGGGGGGGGGAAGGGGGGGGTCAGCTCAGTCATTTGGTAATCTATTTGGTGTAAATCTCTCATTTGCTGTCGATACTATTCTTTCGAAATTAAGCCACATCTGGTCTACACTTACACTGTTAATTTGAAAGGAGTGGAGATTGTCTCTCAGGAAGGTGTCAGGCAAATTTTTGTCTGCTTTTTTGAAAGATATATTTTTCGTTTCTTGCTGAAGGATTTGAGATTTACGGCATTCAGTCTCGCTACGACTCCTCTGTGTTCACTAATCCCTGTATCTGTTACGGTACTCATTATTAGCTTAGGAGTTTTGATGCTAAGAGGTCGAGTGTGTTTTCACAACAGTTGACTATTCGAGTGGGCTCATGAACTAACCGCTCGAAGTAATTTTCAGAGAATGCGTTTATTACAATTTCGGATGATGTTTTATGAGTACCTCAGGATGTAAACATGTATTTTCGCCAACATGTCGAGGGTAAATTGAAGTCATCACAACTGTAATTGTATGAGGCGCGTACATGTTTGGGTTGGGTTGTTTGGGGAAGGAGACCAGACAGCGAGGTCATCGGTCTCATCGGATTAGGGAAGGATGGGGAAGGAAGTCGGTCGTGCCCTTTCAAAGGAACCATCCCGGCATTTGCCTGGAGCGATTTAGGGAAATCACGGAAAACCTAAATCAGGATGGCCGATCGCGGGATTGAACCGTCGTCCTCCCGAATGTAAGTCCAGTGTCTAACCATTGCACCACCTCACTCGGTCCGCGTACATGTTTAAAATTAGACCCAAGAGTTCTTTGAACCTTTCATCAACTGCATCATCTAATCATTCCATGTAGGCTTTCACGGCCGGCGTCTTTATCAGTAAACTCTTCCGGGCTAAGTTGCCGTGGTCGATCTGTAGAACTTCTTCTCCCTGACGTTTCGTTCTCAACTGCGGAGAACATCTTCCGAGGTGAGTCGACGACTGGCTGCTAGGAGCTGGGGCCGCCGCTTATATAGAGATCGTAGGGGGCGCCACCACACGTCACATGGCGTCGATGTGCAGCTATCTCTGGCTATCGTCTGTTCTCTCGATTGCAGGCAATCGATTGTCACGTGATTGATGCAACGTCGACCGCCATATCTTATCCAATTTTAATCCTTCTTCTTTACGATTAAAATTGTATTGATGTTTGTGGATTTCAATTGCCTCTCTATACATACGTGTATAATAGTGCGACGTCCTCGCTAGCACGCTTGTTTCACCAAATTTTATGTCGTGATCTCCATCCTTAAAAACATGTTCCGCTACTGCCGATTTGTCGATATGTCCCAAGCGACAGTTTCTTTTGTGCTCCGTCAACCGTGTATTGATGCTTCTTTTGGTAGTTCCTATGTAAACCCTGCCGCAACTACACGGAATTTTATATACCCCTGGGGTGGCTAGGGGGTGACGAGCATCTTTTGTTGATCTTAGGCATTCACTAATTTTCTTGGTAGGCCTAAAAATGGTCTCTACCTGAAACTTGGCTAGTACTTTTCCAATGCGATCCGTGATATTATGGATGAACGGAAGAAATACTTTTCCAGCTGATGGTTGTTGCTGTCTCCCATTTTTAGGCATTTTTCTATTTGGGTGAAGTGCTCGATTAATCTCGTTTTTTGTATAACCATTTTTCGCAAAGGCCATTCGTAAATGATTTAGTTCTTCTTGTAAGTAGCCTGGTTCACAAATATTATTGGCCCTATCCACTAGTGTTTTTATGACCCCCCTCTTTTGCCTAGGGTGGTGGTTTGAGTTCTTATGGAGGTAGCGATCGGTATGTGTACCTTTCCTGTAGACCTTATGGCCTAAGGTCCCATCCGCCCGTTTGATAACTGATACATCCAAGAAGTTAAGTTGTCCATTCTTCTCCTTCTCCATAGTAAATTTAGTCTTTGGGTTGATGCTATTTAAGTGTACCAGAAAATCATTCAAGTCTTCTTCCTCATGATTCCATATTACAAAGGTATCATCCACATACCGATACCACTTCGAGGGGCTTTTTTTGGCCGACTGCAATGCTTGATGTTCAAAATATTCCATGAATATGGAGATCACGACATAAAATTTGGTGAAACAAGCGTGCTAGCGAGGACGTCGCACTATTATACACGTATGTATAGAGAGGGAATTGAAATCCACAAACATCAATACAATTTTAATCGTAAAGAAGAAGGATTAAAATTGGATAAGATATGGCGGTCGACGTTGCATCAATCACGTGACAATCGATTGCCTGCAATCGAGAGAACAGACGATAGCCAGAGATAGCTGCACATCGACGCCATGTGACGTGTGGTGGCGCCCCCTACGATCTCTATATAAGCGGCGGCCCCAGCTCCTAGCAGCCAGTCGTCGACTCACCTCGGAAGATGTTCTCCGCAGTTGAGAACGAAACGTCAGGGAGAAGAAGTTCTACAGATCGACCACGGCAACTTAGCCCGGAAGAGTTTACTGCATCATCTAAGTTGGGAGTTCGGGAAAAGGATTCAATTATTATTTTGTTGAGATAGTCAACAATAGCCTCTACCCATACTAACTCACAGGAAGTATCTACTTCAATTTCGCTACAACATAAACTACTTCTAAGAGCAACAAACCCAACGCCGCCGCCAACTGTATTTAGCCTATCCTCTCTGAACACACTCAGGTCCTTCGCAAAAATTTCGGCTCAACATATCCCTGGCCTTAACCAGCTTTCGGTGCCTATAAC
Source organism: Schistocerca americana (assembly GCF_021461395.2). NCBI lineage: Eukaryota > Metazoa > Arthropoda > Insecta > Orthoptera > Acrididae > Schistocerca > Schistocerca americana. Next base: position 1,071,886,870 of record NC_060119.1, read on the forward strand.
GATTTGAATATTAGTGCTTTCTATTGGCGCTTGGAGCTCTGGTACTTTCCCAACACAGCTACGACATTTTACAACTGTCACACCGATAGTCTCTAGATCTACGTTCTTCCTGTGGTCAACCTGCACTCTTTGAGACTTAAGTCCGTTTTGTGTTTCACTGAGACGCTCTAACCTAAAAAAAGCCGCCCAGCCCACGCCACACAGCCCCCGCTACCTGCATAGCCGCCCCTGCGTAATGGACTCCTGAGGTATTTAGCGGAACCCGAAATCCATGGTGCAACTAGAGGAATCTGCAGTCTACATGGTCGCAGAACCGTATGAGCCTCTGATCCAGACCCTCCACTTGGCTCTATAATCGGTTGTGCCAACCATGCTGCAAATGGTGAGCTTTGCTTTCATCTCGCAAGCAAGACTGCAGCCTTTACACCCACTTCTTATAGCTGCTGGAAACCATAGAGAATCTCTTCCGATCCAAACCGGCACAATTTGTTGGTAGCAATGTGAGACACCGCCTACAGATGGCTGCACCTTGTGGTCTTCATGGCATCCGGAAGAACCCGTTCCAAATCTGGAATGACTCCACCCACTCCTTAGCAGTCATTTCCCTTAGGTGCCCCATAACGCGCCTAACATTGGAGCTCCAAACTACCAATAATCCCACCCTCTATGACTTCCCAGGTTTCTCTATGAACAGGACAAGCGACTACATCTAGTGAATGGACAGAGTCAGCCATGTACAGCACCTGGAACGTGTTTGTTCAAACCAACCGGCGACGCCTTATGTTTGGCACCATGGGAAATTTTTTCGCCGTCTGCCAAGCCCCGAGGTGACCTCTCACTCGATCACGGGTGAGGGGTCAAACTCAATGCGAGCAGTAACTGGGCTAGCCACTGGTGTGGTTCAATCGGTGGACTCTTGGGTTGTGTTGGGTGTCCGTTGGATCCCCATGGCCGGTCCACAACAGTGATGCCCATCCACTGCAACGTCAGGTTGTGTAACCGAAGCCAATACAGTGAATTGTCACCAACTCTGCTCGCATCCGCAAACAACAACCACAGTGCCCATCCATACTAAAACCGCGGAAAACTAAACTGCACAGACAAAAAAAGATTACCGACACGTGCTACGGAACTCTACCGTAGACGCCGACGAAAACGCAAGAACTGTGTATAATAAATTAGATCTACACGCAGAGATTCTAAAAGTAAACTATGAAAGCACACAGAGGAAACTAAATAATTCGCTCCTCGTTAGGTACTTGTAAAATTTCACAAAATTGGTTTACTTTCCGACGCAAACGAAAACGTAAGTAAATATTAAATTAACACTTATAAATTCAAAAGTTAAACCACCAAAGTACAGAGATGAAAATATAATTCGCTCCTGGTTGTTGTTGTTGTGGTCTTCAGTCCTGAGACTGGTTTGATGCAGCTCTCCATGCTACTCTATCCTGTGCAAGCTTCTTCATCTCCCAGTACCTACTGCAACCTACATCCTTCAGAATCTGCTTAGTGTATTCATCTCTTGGTCTCCCCCTACGATTTTTACCCTCCACGCTGCCCTCCAATACTAAATTGGTGATCCATTGATGCCTCAGAACATGTCCTACCAACCGATCCCTTCTTCTGGTCAAGTTGTGCCACAAACTTCTCTTCTCCCCAATCCTATTCAATACCTCCTCATTAGTTATGTGATCTACCCATCTAATCTTCAGCATTCTTCTGTAGCACCACATTTCGAAAGCTTCTATTCTCTTCTTGTCCAAACTATTTACCGTCCATGTTTCACTTCCATACATGGATACACTCCATACAAATACTTTCAGAAATGACTTCCTGACACTTAAATCTATACTCGATGTAAACAAATTTCTGTTCTTCAGAAACGCTTTCCTTGCCATTGCCAGTCTACATTTTATATCCTCTCTACTTCGACCATCATCAGTTATTTTGCTCCCCAAATAGCAAAACTCCTTTACTACTTTAAGTGTCTCATTTTCTAATCTAATTCCCTCAGCATCACCCGACTTAATTCCGCTACATTCCATTATCCTCGTTTTGCTTTTGTTGATGTTCAACTTATATCCTCCCTTCAAGATACCATCCATTCCCTTCAACTGCTCTTCCAAGTCCTTTGCTGTCTCTGACAGAATTACAATGTCATCGGCAAATCTCAAAGTTTTTATTTCTTCTCCATGGATTTTAATACCTACTCTGAATTTTTCTTTTGTTTCCTTTACTGCTTTACATGTTCCTGGTTAGGAACATGTAAAATGTCGGAAAATCGGTTACTCCTCTGTTGCTGCTTGTGTCTTGGCCAGTGGCTGCTGACTGACTAGACAGACCGACTGACATCATTAAAGAGTTAAGGTTTCAATGGGCATGGCAAAATTTCAAGTAGGACTGTAAAGGTCAGTGGACGATACATTAGTTCTGTACTCACTCATCTGCGCAGTGCGTCTTTCAGACGTGTTCAGTTTCTTGATAGACTGAAGGTTAGATAGTGCAACGACTTTAGAATAAGGGTAAAGGAGATAATTTAGACAATTCCTCTGCTACCAACGTTTTTGAGAAAGCAGTCCTTACGAGAGTAGTGGCACACCTCAGTCACATAATGTGCTGTCAGTCTTGCAATTTGGCAATTTATTCTTTTGTTTGTTACACATTAGCAGGGCTCAACGATAGGCTGAGGACTTCAGATATTAATTTAATGAAAGCATTTGATTATGTGGACCTTGCAGTACTTACGTATTAGTTGAGACATTATGCTATTAACCATAAGGATCATCATATTGAGTCTGAGTGAGGACATGCAAAGTAGGGGATGCCACAAGTTACTGTTCTTAGTTCGTTGCTTTTATTGATTCAGACCAATGATCCCCCATTAAAAATAACATGTAGCTAATGCGATTGTCAGCAACATCAGCAAATGGTTTTTAGATGACAGATTAGCGCTTAACTGCAACAAAATACTGCCTATAAAGTTCATGGAGAAAATTCTTGCAAAAGTGAAACTGTATTGTCCCATAGGCTGGTCAAACAGTCGGTGAAGTCGCCGTTTTTAAATTCTTAGGACTGTGGGTAGATATAAGGCTTACTTGGAACGGTCACCAACTGTAACAGAAATTGGGTGCTGTTATCTTCGCTATAAAATTAATCTCCACTGCCTCTGACACTGAAACATCAACGTTTGTTTACTTTGTTTACTTCCACCCTATCGTATCTCGTCCATCTACATCTACATACATATTCCGCAATCCACCATACGGTGCGTCGCGGAAGGTACCTCGTACCACAACTAGCATCTTCTCTCCCTATTCCACTCCCAAATAGAACGAGGGAAAAATGACTGTCTATATGCCCCTGTACGATCCCTAATCTCTCTTATCTTATCTTTGTGGTGTGCGAAATGTAAGTTGGCGGCATTAAAATTGTACTGCAGTCAGCCTCAAATGCTGGTTCTCTAAATTTCCTCAGTAGCGATTCACGAAAAGAACGCCTCCTTTCCTCTAGAGACTCCCACCCGAGTTCCTGAAGCATTTCCGTACACTCGCGTGATGATCAAACCTAACAGTAACAAATCTAGCAGCCCATCTCTGAATTGCTTCTATGTCCTCCCTCAATCCGACCTGATAGGGATCCCAAACGCTCGAGCAGTACTCAAGAATTGGTCGTAATAGTGTTTTATAAGCGGTCTCCTTTACAAATGAACCACATCTTCCCAAATTTCTACCAATGAACCGAAGACGACTATCCGCCTTCCCCACAACTGCCATTACATGCTTATCCCACTTCATATCGCTCTGCAATGTTACGCCTAAATATTTAATCGACGTGATTGTGTCAAGCGCTACACTACTGATGGAGTATTCAGACATTACAGGATTCTTTTTCCTATTCATCTGCATTAATTTACATTTATCTATATTTAGAGTTAGCTGCCATTCTTTACACCAATCACAAATCCTGTCCAAGTCATCTTGTATCCTCCTATAGTCACTCAACGACGACGCCTTCCCGTACACCACAGCATCATCAGCAAACAGCCGCACATTGCTATCCACCCTATCCAAAATATCATTTATGTAGATAGAAAACAACATCGGACTACCACACTTCCCTGGGGCACTCCAGATGATACCCTCACCTCCGATGAACACTCACCATCGAGGACAACGTAATGGGTTCTATTACTTAAGAAGTGTTCGAGCCACTCACATACTTGGGAACCAATCCCATATGCTCCTACCTTAGTAAGGAGTCTGCAGTGGGGCACCAAGTCAGACGCTTTCCGGAAGTCAAGGAATATGGCATCCGTCTGATACCCTTCATCCATGGTTTGCAAGATATCATGTGAAAAAAAGGGCGAGTTGCGTTTCGCAGGAGCGCTGCTTTCTAAAGCCGTGCTGATGCATGGACAGCAACTTTTCTGTCTCAAGGAAATTCATTATATTCGAACTGAGAATATGTTCGATAATCCTGCAACAAACCGAATTTAAGGATATTGGTCTGTAATTTTGAGGAACCGTTCTTCTACCATTCTTATATACAGGCGTCACCTGCGCTTTTTTCCAGTCGCTCGGGACTTTACGTTGGACAAGAGAATCGCGATAAATGCAAGCTAAGTAAGGAGCCAATGCAGTAGAGTATTCTCTGTAAAACCGAACTAGAATCCCATCAGGACCTGGCGATTTATTTATTTTCAACCCATTCAGCTGCTTCACAACCCCAGGGATGTCTACCATTATGTCTTCCATACGTTAATCTGTACGAGACTCAAACGGCGGTATGTTTGTACGATCCTCCTGCGTGAAAGATTTCTCAAATGTTAAAATTAAAATTTCAGCTTTCGTTTTGCTGTCTTCCGTTGCCAGGCTATACTGATCAGTGAGTCGATGGAAGCCTTCGACACGCTTACCGGTTTTACGTAAGACCAAAATTTCCTTGGGTTTTCAGCAAGATCTTTTGCTTTTCTTTTCAAAGAAAAGTATCAAGACCTGGTCATGTAAGAAACTTCAGAACGATTTAAACATAATATTTACATTTAGTGTAATAAAATTTAGGTCTCTTTAAATGTCGATAAACGTAATATAATGCCCATAATAAAGTGAAAAAGCCTGAGAGTACCCTATCACAATACCGTTTCAATATCTAGGGGTAAGACTATCGTACGTGAAGTGAAATCGATACGTGGCATCGGTAAACCGGTACTGCGGAATGTGGATTAAATAGTTTTGTTATACAGTTTTGGAAAATAAAGATTATCTGTTAGGGATGTTGCATATAGGACTCTAATACGACCTGTTACAGAGCACAAATCCAATATTTAGCGTCCTGATTAAGTAGGCCTCACAGCAAATATGAAACGATACTGTGAAATACATCTATTCTAATGAACAAGCGTTCATAGCACTTAAAATATGCATTTTAGAGCCCTTGTTTACTGGACATTTTGGCTTGTTTTGGTCCGCATACCTTCTCTCAAAAGATTGAATGCAAAGAGCTTGCAAGTAGAAGAGATCTCTTTCATAGTATCGTAGATGAACACGTGCCCATAGCTCTTAAGGTATGCGTCGTTTTAGAGCCCTTGTGTACTGGACTTCCTTCCTTTCTTTTTTTTTTTAAAAAAAAAAGACATCCTGTACGTGCCATGTGTGTACAAGCATTGTTCCTTCAGTCCCTACCAACCGTGACCTGAAATCTTACTCGATGGTTTCCCACACCATGGCACCAGGTGACACTGCTCTGCCTCCGTAGGTCGCTGAAGTACTTGCCGACGATGGTCACTGAACACATTGTGACGGTATTCGTCTACAGTCCATCTTTCCTGATCAAGGCATTACTGTACTTCATCCGTTTGTGTTTAGATGTTAATGGTAGCATACACAGAGGTCAGTAATTCCTTGGTCCGACTGCTGCGGCGTGACAAAAAATGTTGCAGTTAGCAGGAGCAGACGTGAAGTGGTCCCAATATGTTTGGTGCACAGTACGGCAGTCCTCCTTTGTGGTGGTCAGACGTAATCGACTGGCACCTTGACGAGGAGTATGTTCCCATAGACTCTAACGTCACTCAACATTTGAGGTTGTTTCCTCCCCTTATTTGTCCTACTATGCCTCGAAACAAAATTAAACACAAATCACAGTAATGGATTCTGGTGTCTGTTCTACCCGGCACAGACAACTCCGACTCTGAACATTTACAAACCCGCCAGCTGTGTGTACATGTACGAAGTTACGTTGAGATCCGATCATGTCTTTCGGGTGCTACAGGTTTCTATCACGCAGTGTGTGAATGAAACAGATTATGATTAATATTGGTACGATGTTCCCTCCACCGTACACTGTACACTGTCGTGCGTAGTTCACACGTGGAAGTAATAGGAACGGTTAAAAATCGTTTTCTGTTGAGGGCAACCGCAGCTGAAATAATTCATGTTTCAGCTTATATGAGCTTTTTTGTTTACTGCAGCACGATAGACTCGGTGATGTCAAATCACTTCTTCAGATGTACATACGTCAGTATAACATTCAAGCCGTAATATGGGAAGAAGGGGGACTCAACCTTATCAAAATAAAAGTACTGTTACCCTCAAGATGTAGGGAATCATGGTTCAGATTGACCAGTTGAAATACTAGCATGTTAACAGTGCGTTCACTTCATACGAGGAAGCGGCAGATAGCAAAGCTCCAACCGCCTCGCAGCGCAGGGCCACACTGCTAGCCAGTGTGCTCATTTTTGTCATGGAGAGCACTAGTGCCACAATACACATAGAAAAAGAAAGTTACAAACATTTCCACTCTTATCCAAATGTCGTGGGAATTGTTGAAGTCCCCATTACACAGCACAACCAAATAAACTATAAAATACTTAAGTATAAAAACACATAGACTGAGTATGACATTTTTAGAAAGGCTACCGTTATGCTCCGCAATTCTAATCACCCCCTTGCGTACAAGATGGCAGGTTTTAGATCAGTGTTCTATCACATTCACAGTGTGCGCTAGGAGGAACATTATCGAGAATTTCAGTATATTCTGCACATCGCACATGTCGTTGAATACGATTCTAATGACGCTGCAAGCTTCTACTCTTTCAATTGCAATCAAGACTTTAATAAAATTGCAAAGGCAATGTTAATCAGAACACTAAGAGGAGCTGTGGTCTATATACCAACAGGTATATTCGTTCATAAAGTCACATGACAAAAAAATGGCTAAAGAAACGCCACACAAACATTTTTATCTGACAAATGCTTTCAATGATAAGCGGTCTATGGTGAAAAAAGCGATCAGCTGGCGACCAACACACCACACTAACCAGAACTAATCGCTTTATCTGACTACATAAATATGAATCCGTGGTATGACCCAAAAGCTACGCTACTATCAAGCATCTATACTATTCCATAACGAAAAATATGGATCCGAAGAACAGGGTGCTGAGAAGCATATATTGAAGCCCTGCCCCATAGCAGTGAATACGTTACCCTTCTGCATGTCAGGGCGGCACACCACGATACGCTCGGCGACTGTAGTCATGGATGGAGGCAATCTGTTATTAACAGTGCGGCCGGAAACATGCGAGTATGGGTTCTCGCGTTCAGCTGATTCGGAACGGAGATATTTCCCTATGAGCCTCTGAAACCCTGGTGGATTCTAACGTGCAGGTGGACCTGTTTACTGGTCTGTGGTGTGGTTCTGAGCACTATGCGACTTAACATCTGTGGTCATCAGTCCAATAGAACTTAGAACTACTTAAACCTAACTAACCTAAGAACATCACACACATCCATGCCCGAGGCAGGATTCGATCCTGCGACCGTAGCAGTCGTGCGGTTCCGGACTGAGCGCCTGAACCGCTAGATACTGGTCTGTCAAACCAATTTGACTCCATGGCACGACTATGCATGACAGAATAGGCCAAATGTATAGAAGGCTGACTCAAAACAAATAAGTATACACACGCATAACTCGTGGTGTGCATGGATACGAGAAGCAGTACCACTGACAGCTCAGATCGTGACTGACACAGGCTCTAAGTGGCACACTAGCAAAGGACACAAGTGTAACCGTTTAGGTAAAGACCTGCCATTCATTCCCAGTGAAGTGCCGGTACAAAAGTGGTCTCCTCTTTCTCTACAGCTTTCCTCTCCAGCATGGTAGCATACCACATTTACATGCTTAGACTATACCCACTTTAGCAGAAGCCAATCACAAGCTGGAGCTCGGCATTCGAAGCTGGGAGACCGCCCCCTGCTCTGCAAACACAGATTTGACCAACCAGAGACTATAAAAATTAATTGAAAGAAACGGAAAAAAGATTCAGCTTCACTGCCTATTTACCATGTGTGTTACGCCCTGTCTTTGCTAAAAGCATGACTTGGATGGAACCGCAGCCCTCCATAAAAAGATAGTTATCTCCCCTGATGCGTCCATTTAGAACTTACCAAAGAATGGCCATGAACTCGCTAAAAGCCTTCACAAATATGTTTTGTAGCAGAGTCTGGACGCCTTGGCTCACTGCCCTGTCCCACAGAGATTCATACGCAGAAACTTACAGCCACCTCATCAGCTTCCTACCTAACAAGGGCCCATCCTCAGCTTTATTGCCAGTCATCAGTTCATACAAAGCTCTGCTCATAGCTGCAGCGACTCCTCGGCGGTAGTCAGCCTACCTGGACGCGGCCGCCGACCGACCGGCTCCACACAATGTGCCGGCCGGTGTGGCCGTGCGGTTCTAGGCGCTTCAGTCTGGAACCGCGTGACCGCTACGGTCGCAGGTTCGAATCCTGCCTCGGGCATGGATGTGTGTGATGTCCTTAGGTTAGTTAGGTTTAATTAGTTCTAAGTTCTAGGCGACTGATGACCTCAGAAGTTAAGTCGCATAGTACTCAGAGCCATTTGAACCACACAATGTGTCTGCACAATGAGACCGGGGGACTTGACTGTTCCCAAACGTTTCCACCTAGGTTCCACAGAAAAACGCTCCACTCGGCCCTCAGCTGCCATACGCTTTTACTGGAGTCAATTAACTCAGCACTCTCTTTCTTTGAATGCAGGTAAAGGTTACTGCTACGCCTTCACTAGAGCGCACAAGAAAGAGCGTTAACTACTGCCAACCATTTCATCATATGAATGGAGTCAGATCGTATCAAATATAGCAACCAAGTAATAAAGATCGTCTTCCCTAAGAACAGTAAGCAGCATGACACCGTATCGAAAGTGAGAGTGCCCTACAACCTCTCAATTCAATGAATATTAGTAATGGTACACTGCATAAAGAAGAAAATTCGCTAGGAATACACAAAGGTCAAATGGTAATGAAATCATACTATGGAGGTTTGACGAGAGGAAGACGATTTTATTGGTTACCGTAGGATACCATACTTTAACATAGTTACACAGTAAGCAGGCAAAAAGGTAAGGACAAAAAAAAAAAAAAAAAACAAAGCCAGAGCTCTTAATACCACAGAATCCTGGCCAAAAATTTGTACATAGAGAGAAGGTAGCATGTGAAAAGTACATCGGTACTGGTGCACATGAATGAGGGGCAAACTAGCAGAAGGGTTGGCATTGGCTTCCAAGAACACCAAAGTGTGCAGAATTCAAGGTCCACTTCAGGTTGCCATGTGTGTGACTCTGGGCACACCGTAGCAGGGAGAAGTGAAGGGGCTAAAGCTATACCACCAACACACCCTTAATAATCAGATGAAGTTAAGACATTACAATATACTGTCGAACTTTGATTTCCTTTCAAGGACATGTCATAGTTATTCGACTGCTTGGGTACTTATCCTAGGTTTGTTGTTGTATGCTGTTACGTCTGGTCTATTTGGTTTTATCTATTTTTACGCTGAAGCATTTTATAGTTTACTTGGTTGAGCCTCAGTCATTCCCATGATATCTGGATACGAGCGAGAATGAAACTTCCTAGCAGATTAAAACTTTGTGCCGGACCGAGACTCGAACTCAGGACCTTTGCCTTTCTCGGGCAAGTGCTCCACCAACTGAGCTACCCAAGCAAGACTCACGCCCCGTCCTCACAGCTTTACTTCTGCCAGTACCTCGTCTCCTACCTTCCAAACTTTGCAGAAACTCTCCTGCGAACCTCACAAACTAGTACTCCTGAAAGAAAGGATATTGCGGAGACATGGCTTAGCCACAGCCTAGAGGATGTTTCCAGAATGAGATTTTCACTCTGCAGCGGAGTGTGCGCTGATACGAAACTTCCTCGCAGATTAAAACTGTGTGCCGGACCGGGACTCGAACTCGGTACCTTTGCCTTTCGCGAGCAAGTGCTCCACCAACTGAGCTACCCAAGCACGACTCACGCCCCGTCCTCACAGCTTTACTTCTGCCAGTACCTTGTCTCCTACCTTCCAAACCTTACAGAAGCTCTCCTGCGAACCTTATAGAACCAACACTCCTGAAAGAAAGGATGTTGCGGAGACATGGTTCGAGTCTCTGACCGGCACACAGTTTTAATCTGCCAGGAAGTTTCACATCAGCGCACACTCCGCTGTAGAGTGAAAATCTCATTGTGGAAACATACCCCAGGCTGTGGCTAAACCATGTCTCCGCAATATCCTTTCTTCTACGAGCGAGAATGTTTGTAACTTTTCAAGTTGCGTGAACGGTGTCGGTAGTGTCCTCTGTGAGACACAGGAGCACATGACATGTGACCCTGTATGGCGAGGCAGTTGGAGGGTTGCTGGCCGCCGTTTCCTAGTAGGAAGCAAACGCGCTTTTACCATGTCAGTTTTTCAGCTGGTCGATTTGAACCACGACGCCCCGCTTGTTGCGGGTAACAGTATTTTATTTTGAGAAGGTTGAGTCCCTATCCTTCCCGTATCAGGGCTTAAATGTTTTGCTGACGTATGTACACTTGAAGATGTGATATGACATCACGAAACCGGTCGTACTCCGGTAAAGAAAAAGAAATTCACATGCAGCTGAAATCGGTATATTTCTGAAAGATAGTATTGCCAGCAATTAAAGGTCTTTACATAGATAGTCAGGCAGCGGTTAGAGTTGACGGTAAATTTTCGTGGTTCAGAGTAGTTTCAGGGGTAATACAAGGCTGCAACCTGTCTCCACTGTTTTTCATATTATTTATGGATCGTATGTTGAAAACAATAGACTGGCTGGGTGAGACTGAGATATGTGAACACAAAGTAAGCAGTCTCGCATATGCGGATGACTTAGTTGTGATGGCATATTCGATTGAAAGTTTGCAAAGTAATATTTCAGAGCTAGATCAGAAATGTAAGGACTATGGTACGAAGGTTAGCATCTCCAAAACGAAAGTAATGTCAGTGGGAAAGAGATATAAACGGATTGAGTGCCAAATAGGAGGAACTAAGTTAGAACAGGTGGACGGTTTCGAGTACTCAGGATGCATATTCTCACAGGATGGCAACATAGTGAAATAACGGGAAGCGAGGTGTAGCAAAGCTAATGCAGTGAGCGCTCAGCTACGATCTACTCTCTTCTGCAAGAAGGAAATCAAATTGGTTCAAATGGCTCTGAGCAGTATGATACTTAACTGCTGAGGTCATCAGTCTCCTAGAACTTAGAACTAGTTAAACCTAACTAACCTAAGGACATCACACACATCCATGCCCGAGGCAGGATTCGAACCTACGACCGAATCGGTCGCGCGGTTCCAGACTGTAGCGCCTAGAACCGCTCGGCCACTCCGGCCGGCCAAGAAGGAAGTCAGTACCAAGACTAAGTTATCTGTGCACCGTTCAATCTGTCGACCAACTTTGCTGTATGGGAGCGAAAGCTGGGTGGATTCTCGTTACCTTATCAATAAGGTTGAGGTTACGGATATGAAAGTAACTAGGATGATTGCAGGTACTAGTAGATGGGAACTATGACAGGAGGGTGTCCACAACGAGGAAATCAAACAAAAACTGGGAATGACCTCTGTAGTCAATACCTTCGCTGCGCAGTGCCGATGGTACTGTTACCGACGACTGTGCCGCTAAAGTGGAGTTATTGAACGCAGTTTTCCAAAATTCCTTCACCAGGGAAGACGAATGGAATATTCCAGAATTTGAAACACGAACAGCTGCTAGCATGAGTTTCTTAGAAGTAGATACCTTAGGGGTTGAGAAGCAACTCAAATCGCTTGATACGGGCAAGTCTTCAGGTCCAGATTATATACCGATTAGGTTCCTTTCAGATTACGCTGATACAATAGCTCCCTGCTTAGCAATCATATACAAGCGCTCGCTCTCCGATAGATCTGTACCTGCAGATTGGAAAATTGCGCAGGTCGCACCACTGTTTAAGAAGGGTAGTAGGAGTAATCCATCGAACTACAGACCTATATCATTGACGTCGGTTTGCAGTAGGGTTTTGGAGCATATACTGTATTCAAACATTATGAATCACCTCGAAGGGAACGATCTATTGATACGTAATCAGCATGGTTTCAGAAAACATCGTTCTTGTGCAACGCAGCTAGCTCTTTATTCACACGAAGTAATGGCCGCTATCGACAGGGGATCTCAAGTTGATTCCGTATTTCTAGATTTCCGGAAAGCTTTTGACACCGTTCCTCACAAGCGACTTCTAATCAAGCTGCGGGCCTATGGGGTATCGTCTCAGTTGTGCGACTGGATTCGTGATTTCCTGCCAGGAAGGTCGCAGTTCGTAGTAATAGACGGCAAATCATCGAGTACAACTGAAGTGACATCAGATGCTCCCCAGGGAAGCGTCCTGGGACCTCTGCTGTTCCTGATCTATATAAATGACCCGGGTGACAATCCGAGCAGTTCTCTTAGGTTGTTCGCAGATGATGCTGTAATTTACCGTCTAGTAAGGTCATCCGAAGACCAGTATCAGTTGCAAAGCGATTTAGAAAAGACTGTTGTATGGTTTGGCAGGTGGCAGTTGACGCTAAATAACGAAAAGTGTGAGGTGATCCACGTGAGTCCCAAAAGAAATCCGTTGGAATTCGATCACTCGATAAATAGTACAATTCTCAAGGCTGTCAATTCAACTAAGTACCCGGGTGTAAAAATTACGAACAACTTCAGTTGGAAAGACCACATAGATAATATTGTGGGGAAGGCGAGCCAAAGGTTGCGTTTCATTGGCAGGACACTTAGAAGATGCAACAAGTCCACTAAAGAGACAGCTTACACTACACTCGTTCGTCCTCTGTTAGAATATTGCTGCGCGGTGTGGGGTCCTTACCAGGTGGGACTGACGGAGGACATCGAAAGGGTGCAAAAAAGGGCAGCTCGTTTTGTATTATCACGTCATAGGGGAGAGAGTGTGGCAGATATGATACGCGAGTTGGGTCGGAAGTCATTAAAGCAAAGACTTTTTCGTCGCCGCGAGATCTATTTACGAAATTTCAGTCACCAACTTTCTCTTCCGAATGCGAAAATATTTTGTTGAGCCCAACCTACATAGGTAGGAATGATCATCAAAATAAATTAAAAGAAATCTGAGCTCGAACAGAAAGGTTTAGGTGTTCGTTTTTCCCGCGCGCTGTTCGGGAGTGGAATGGTAGGGAGATAGTATGATTGTGGTTCGATGAACTCTCTGCCAAGCACTTAATTGTGAATTGCAGAGTAATCATGTAGATGTAGATGTAGATGTAGCAGTCAGGGCGAACAGGCTTAGATGGTGGGGTCATGTTACACGCATTGGAGAAACAAGGTTACCCAAGATACTCATGGGTTCAGCAGTAGAGGGTAGGAGGAGTCGGGGTAGACCAAGGAGAAGGTATCTGGATCCGGTTAAGAATGATTTTGAAGTAATAGGCTTAACATCAGAAGAGGCACCAATGTTAGCACTGAATAGGGAATCATGGAGGAATTTTACCAGGGGGACTATGCTCCAGACTGAACGCTGAAAGGCATAATCAGTCTTAAATGATGATGATGATGATGAGTATTGCCTGTCCCATTCGATGAGGTGGAGGAGGGGCCTGCAGCTGGCAGGACGCCTCGCGGTCTGCGATGGCGACCAGTGTGACGGGGAATTAGATCCATAAGCGGCTATGAGAGCGGGTCAGGGGCCACGGCGCCCAGAATAGCCGCGAGTGCGGCCCGTGGCCGCGCCCTGGACACGGCGAGCGTCGCCTGCGCCGACCCCGCGACCTCTGCCGCCAAGGACACGGCCGCTCCCGCTGCCTCTGCCGGCCGCTCCACTCCACTGCGGCTGCGACAGTGCCTCGTCAGCTAGCAGGAGGTGCCCGCAGCAGGGCAGCGTACCGGCAATCAGCTCGGCAGTCCAGTCACAAGTTAAATTAGGTCCTCGTACGTGAGAACTCGCCTCCAAAATTGTAATCTGTATTCTATATCTACACTGGTGTCCCATATTAAAGCAGCAATCGCTGTTTCCCCGTCTTGTGTCTAATTCATACAAATTCATACAAAATGCCAACAGATGTCCTTACAATCGCTTTCTGCACGAAGATAGCATTCCGGTTAACGGACATCACGTCAACAATGACATCAGGGCACTTATCAAACAGGATAATGTTTTTCGGGTAGTCCCACATCCACAGTTGCTGTGTATGCAGTCACAGACGGTGCAGTATGCCACAAAGAAGACACCTACCAAACTCTCTGCGGTGGAGGGCCATAAGAAGAATGGAAGTAGGGCAATCAAACTGATGTGGCACGAAGGCTTAATGTTCTGATACAATTGAAATCTCACCCACTTCTCCCTCTGAAATTAGGAAAATAATAAACTTGTTTAAAAGCAAAAACTCACATGGAATTGATGGCATTTCCAGCAAAATACTAAAAGCTTGTTCTCAACAGATAAGTAAGATTCTCAGCCACCTGTGTAATAGCTCTCTGGAACAGGGCATTTTCCCTGATAGACTGAAATATGCTATTGTTATACATTTGCATAAAAAGGGGGATAGATCTGATGTCAACAATTACCGTCCAATCTCCCTTCTAACAGCTTTATCCAAAATTTTTGAGAAAGTAATGTATTCAAGAGTAGCTTCACATATCTGTAACAAGGAAGTAGTAACAAAATGTCAGTTTGGTTTCCAGAAAGGTTTTTCAACAGAAAATGCCATATATGCTTTCACCACTCAAATTTTGAATGATCTGAATAGCCGAACAGCACCCATTGGGATTTTTGGTGATCTCTCAAAGGCTTTTGATTGTGTAAATCATGAAATTCTGCTAGACAAGCTCAAGTATTGTGGCATGAGTGGGACAGTGCACAAATGGTTTAATTCATACCTAACTGGAAGAGTGCAGAAAGTTGAAATAAGTAGCTCTCATAATATGCAAAGATCAGCACATTCCTCAAACTGGGGAACTATCAGGAATGGGGTTCCACAAGGGTCAGTCTTGGGTCCTTTGTTGTTCTTAATATATATTAATGACTTGCCATTCTATATTCATGAAGAGGCAAAGTTAGTTCTCTTTGATGATGATACAAGTATAGTAATCACACCTGAAAAACAAGAATTAACTGATGAAATTGTCAATACTGTCTTTCAGAAAATTACTAAGTGGTTCCTTGTAAACGGACTCTCACTGAATTTTGATAAGACACAGTACATACAGTTCCGTACAGTGAATGGTATGACGCCATTAATAAATATAGACCTTAATCAGAAGCAAATAGCTAAGGTAGAATATTCCAAATTTTTAGGTGTGTCCATTGATGAGAGATTGAATTGGAAGAAACACATTGATGATCTGCTGAAACGTTTGAATTCAGCTACTTATGCATTAAGTGTCATTGCAAATTTTGGTGATAAACATCTTAGTAAATTAGCTTACTACGCATATTTTCACTCGTTGCTTTCATATGGCATCATATTTTGGGGTAATTCATCACTGAGGAATAAAGTATTTATTGCACAAAAGCGTGTAATCAGAATAATAGCTGGAGTCCACCAATATCATCCTGCAGACATTTATTTAAGGATCTAGGGATATTCACAGTAGCTTCTCAGTATATATACTCTCTTATGAAATTTGTTATTAACAACCAAACCCAATTCAAAAGTAATAGCAGTGTGCATAACTACAATACTAGGAGAAAGGATGATCTTCACTATTCAAGATTAAATCTAACTTTGGCACAGAAAGGGGTGAATTATACTGGCACTAAAGTCTTTGGTCACTTACCAAATAGAATCAAAAGTATGACAGATAACCAACAAGTATATAAGAAGAAATTAAAAGAATTTCTGAATGACAACTCCTTCTACTCCATAGAGGAATTTTTAGATATAAATTAAAAAACAAAAAAATATTAAAAAATAAAAAATGAAAAAAATGAAAATTGTTATATTAACTTAAGTATGTTGTT
This sequence comes from Schistocerca americana, assembly GCF_021461395.2. Lineage (NCBI taxonomy): Eukaryota > Metazoa > Arthropoda > Insecta > Orthoptera > Acrididae > Schistocerca > Schistocerca americana. The sequence goes on from NC_060119.1 coordinate 1,071,903,184, forward strand.
AAATTAACTTAATTATGTCATGTACTGGAAAATTTGACTCGTTCCACATCATTACGAAATATCGTATTCATGATCCATGGAACTAGTATTAATCTAATCTAATCTCGGATGAGGTGACAATGTATTGAGACCGAAACAGTATCCCGAAGACCAGGGAAGAGCCGACCACATGTGATATCAAAAAGAGAAGACCGTTATTTGACCGTAAAGGCACGGCGGTACAGCCTTACTAACAACAACGAGCGTATGGCATTGGTGACCGCCGCTCCACAAGTTCTTTAACGCCACTACGGCGACTAGCGAGGGAATGAGGATGAAATCATGATGAAAGACACACAACACCCAGTCATCTCGAGCCACAGAAAATCTTTGACCCCGCCGGGAATCCAACCCGGGACCCCGTGAGCGGGAAGCGAGAATGCTACCGCAAGACCACAAGCCGCGGACACAGCCTTACTACTGCACGGCAACTGGCATCTGACCTCTGAGCGTCCACTGGACGTCTTGTATCTAGACAATCGAGGTACAGAAGACTTCGGCAGAGTAGCCTTTATTGCCGGAGACCTTCTGCATGTGTACCTCTGATGCATCTTCACAGAAAGGAACGTCTAGATTAGAGTCGTCAACATGCCACCTGGACAGTCGAACAATGGGCTAACGTTGTTTTCTCAGATGAGTCCCGATTTGGTCTGGAGAGTGATTCTCGACGCATTCGCACGTGGAGGGCACGTGGAACACGATTTTGGGACCCGAACACTGTGGAACGAGACCAACATCGAGGAAGATCCTTAATGGTGTGGGCAGAGATTATGTTGACCACTCGAAAGCCTCTTCATGAAACCGTATGGGTCAATAGACAAGGTTTAACCGCTGTCAGGTATGGCGGTGAAATCTTGGGACCTCGTGTGCGGTTGTTGCGAGGTGGTGTGGGCCCGGACTTGGAATTGGTGGTCGACAATGCTCGACCTCATTGAGCATTGGTGGTTGATGTTTTCTTAGAAACGGAAGGTACTGCATGCATGGTGTGGCCTGCTCGCCGTCCCGACTTGAATGCCATACAAAATGTCTAGGATGCGCTACAGAGACAGTTTGCATCACGTCAGCATTCACCAACCAATCTCTAAGACTTGCGAGCAGCTCTGCAGGAAGAATGGGCATTATTGCCTGAACATGAGACTGATGACATCACTCACAGCAACAGTGGCAACTCGGCCTTCGCAGCAGTAGCGAACTGTCATTCATCCGTCACAACACGATTCTTGCGTGGTTTCGTCATTCAGACTGTAATATCGAACACATCAGTTTTTAATCTCTCAGCGCGTTTTCGTCAGACTCACTTTACCGACGATCAACAGAGACACAAAGCAAAAAATCCAAATAGACTGAAAGTTAAAAATACTTGCTACGATAGACTGCAGTGATTTCTGATACGCTTATTCTTCATGAGTATAATCCCTTTTCATAATTTAGCGAGTTTCTGTCATTCACTTTGCTTATTCCTCTTTTGCATAATACTTATCATCGAGTACATCTATTAGTTACTATGGGTAATTTATTATTAGTCGTTAATGTACATAATTTCGTTTTCCAGACAAGATGCCGAAGTGTAAAACTGTGTTCACACACACTTATGGGTATATGCGATGAAAAGAAATGCCTAATGAAATAAACTAACATCCATTCCTTTCCACCTTCATTTAAATACTATTACGTTAAGACAATATTACTAATTTAGTAGTGGCTCCGATGTGTTACCGGTGGTTAAAAACGTAAAGTTAATGCCAGTACACATGGTACAGGTTAATGATTGTAAAAGCAAGGATATTCACTAGTACGACAAAGTTCAAAACTCATAGATAATATAGCTTATTCTAAGAGAAGTAAATGTTCCACATCGCCCATTGTTCAGATATCTGCCAACCACAATCACCAACTTCCACCCACCGCAGTACGGATGAAACACGTGGTGGACTCTATCACCGTTACATTACATCGTGAATGAAACAATAAAAACATTTTCTCATAGACGATCAAGTTTGGAAGTCATGTATCATTTGCCTTTACCTAGAAATATTTATTGCTACATATTTTGCGTATTTTTGTCTTACACACTCAACCACCTGCCACACACTGCAGGCAAACTACCTTACTAACAGAGCAACTGTATTCATAATATCCTTAATCAGATATACGTCTGCATGCATCTCATATCTAGAACGGTACTAGCTACACCAGGATCGAGCCTCGCGGTGGATTAACGACCTTGGTTGAAGCACCGGCCATTCTGACTGTGGCTTTAGGCGGTTTCCTACCCTCAGTTACACAAATGCTTGGCTGGTCCTCACGTTTTGCCTCGCAAACAGTTGAAACAGGAGTCAATTTCGGCCGGAACGCACGAAACGGCATTGTGGTGCCTTCCAGGGAATGTTTTTATTTCACTGGAACAAGTCGGCACCGGAGATTTAAAATAGTACACTGGTACTGAATTGCAACGTAACTATAATTTGCCGCTGCGCCAGCACAAGTGAAAGAGATAATGGGTGACTAACATGATGCGATGGGTAGTGGCAAGGAATGCAAAAGGATCAAGCACTTTCTATAAAAATTAGCTGCAGCTAATGTTCAAAAATATTAATCTTGAGTCCAGAGAAAGATTCAGTGAGCAGCCTTTCAGCACAGGAATCACACGACCAATCGGTTGCAAATAACTGTTTGGTACATTGACCTAGGTTTGGACACTTCTAACGATGTCTTCACCAGAATAAAATTTTGACCATTGCTTACTCGCAATGTAACTTTACAGTTTCTTAAAATTTCATTCTGGTGAAGACATCCTTAAATGCGTCGAAACTTAGATCAATGAAGCAAACAGTTATTTGCAACCGATTGGCTGTGTGATTTCCATGCTGAAACGTATATGCGATTTCTGAGAGATAGCCGTGTTTCAAACAGGCCGACGAGCAGCCTTTGAGAGAGACGGATGGAGAATAGATGGACTGATAGTGTAAGGAAGGAAAAAGACCATAGTAAATCGAAGAGATACATTTGAGTACATATTTGCTGAAAACTGTAACTGAAGGGATAGTGGAAGAAAATACTCACTGGGAGGTTTTATGAAGTGACGCAACGAAGGACCGGGAAAAAAAGAGAAAGAAAAAGGTGGGCACTCAAAGTACTAAAGGAAGAGCTACTGCGCAGCATTAGATAAGGAAGAAGTCCGTGGAATGTAGTACGTTACCGGAAGAAGGGACGGGTTAGTCGGATAACTGATAAATCATCAAGCAGATAATGAAAGGAAGATTGGACTTCATTGTCTCACAACATTTACACTGGCCACAAATGAGCGAATACGGGTAAAGAAACAGGATGAGGAATTTTTGAAGAAATCACATCGCCATTCATCGTTATCGGAAACTAAATCGGAATGTCTGGACGATATGTTGACTTCCACTCCTTCCGATTACATATCCTGCACCGAAATCACTGAGATTCACCTCCAGATGCACCCAGGACAGATTCAATTGTCACTGGAGGGGCAGTAGATGGAAAATTTGTGTAAGCAGGCAAAATAAGCCTTTCGCTGCTACAGACGAGCTCCTCGCATTCCGCGCTCAGGCTGCTTTTGTTATGGCTGTACCACTCGCCCGATGCTGGCGTCTGTGCTGACAAACGGCCCAGATGAAATACATATCACCCGTTTTTTGGAAAACTATTGGGTGAAAAAATCTTATTTCGGCACATCTTACACTGTGATTGCCTTCACTCCGTAAGGAAATGAATTTCTCTTCGTTATCCGCCACACTTACTGCGCTGCATCAAAATATCTAAAACACTACACAAAATTGTGAAGAGTTCGTTGAAGTGTATACATTGCGTATGGTTGACATTAGCTCACACACTGTAGTGAATGAAATGTAGACAAGTTACCGAAATTTTATTTAAAATTGAAAACAAAACGATACCTCATTTCGTTCATGAGTTATTCTGTTTTACATCCGATGGACGGTCGGGCACGACGCGCTCTTTTACGCCCCTGCGGGTTGCCAGCTGCTTTTAAACCGCTTTCCATCTCTTTTTAAAACAACTATTAGGTGAAAAAAGTTTATTTTTGTGCATCGTGCAATTGATATATTTCCTTCATAAAGGACTGAATTTCTTTTTATTGTACGCCATAGTAACTGTGCTGCATCAAATTAAGAAAAACATTGCACGAAATTTTAAAGATTTTGCAGAGGTAAAAACGCATTGCAAAAACTTCAGGTGCGGTTCATTTTAGCTAATACATCGCAGTCCATGTAATGCAGATAAGATATCGGAATTTTATTTAAAATTGGAAGTAGAAGAATATCTCATTTCCTTCTCGAGTTATTGGGTCTTGTATCCGAAGGACGGCCACGCGCTACACGCCCATTCACGCGGTCAAAACAATCGTCATATCACATACATGATCCAAGATATGGAAAGGAGGATTTTTGAAAAATCACCCGCAGCCTTGAGAGGTCGGCGGGTTAGGAGCAATCAGACATTTGTAGCACTTATGGAACACCCAAGCGGCGGGAATATACACGTCCGTAACACCTGCGGAACGGTGTAGCGAGACGTGCATACAAGTCCACAACAGCGAAAGGGATAGTTATAAAAGCCGGCCGAAGTGGCCGTGCGGTTAAAGGCGCTGCAGTCTGGAACCGCAAGACCGCTATGGTCGCAGGTTCGAATCCTGCCTCGGGCATGGATGTTTGTGCTGTCCTTAGGTTAGTTAGGTTTAACTAGTTCTAAGTTCTAGGGAACTAATGACCTCAGCAGTTGAGTCCCATAGTGCTCAGAGCCATTTTGAAATTTGATAATTATAAAACAGATCTTAGGGGTGTTTGAGCAGAGTCAAACTGACGATGAACTGGCGATCGTATGGTTCAAATGGTTCAAGTGGCTCTGAGCTCTATGGGACTTAACGAAAAAAATGGTTCAAATGGCTCTGAGCACTATGCGACTTAACTTCTGAGGTCATCAGTCGCCTAGAACTTAGAACTACTTAAACCTAACTAACCTAAGGACATCACACACATCCAAGCCGGAGGCAGGATTCGAACCTGCGACCGTAGCGGTCACACGGTTCCGGACCGAAGCGCCTAGAACCGCACGGCCACACCGGCCGGCTGGCGATCGTAAAAAAACAATGTAAGCTAACAGTGCATCCATCAAAATGGCTTCGTTGCAGTGGATGATCAGATTTTAATAAATGCCTCAGATATGGTGCAGTTTTTCGCCATATTTCTCTGGTTGCGTGACACGCGGCTACAGAGTTCCTCCGGGAGGAGGCAGAGCGGAGAGCGAGTAGAGCCCGCACGCCCCGGCAGGACAGCTGGGCCGTGAGGTGGAAGCGCCGTGGCGCTGGCGTGACGCTTGCGCCACTTGACCGGCTGGCCTCTGCACTCCACGGGCTCTCCTTGTCCCCCAGTTCCCCTGCCCGCTCTTCCTCTCTGTCTACTTCGCTGCTGTGTGTCCCGGCAGTCTTACCGCTACTGGCATGACACTTGCTGCTCCAGTAGACTTCTTCCACCGGTATTTACTTATTTATTTATACACATCAAATTTTTTTTTGCATCACCCCGTTTCCTAGAACTCTTGAAGACAGACGTTGACTGTGGGTATTGTATCACAGACACAGTCCCTTTGACTGTACAGAGATGTGACTAAACCTGCCCAAATATGTAAACAACCATGCATGAGCAGCGCCTATTAGACGGAGGAGGTCTGACAGCCGATCAGTTCCAGTCATTCCACCAGGAATGCACGGCTGGTCTTGTCTGTAGTTCAATCATGCCTAGACGGTCAATACCGCGGGCCTATCGCATCCGCTATGTTACTTTGTGCCAGGAAGGGCTCTCAACAGAGGAAGTGTACAGGCGTCTCAGAGTGAACCAAAGCGATGTTGTTCGGACATGGAGGAGATACAGAGAGATAGGAACTCTCGATGATATGCCTCGCTCAGGCCGACCAAGGGCTTCTGCTGCTATGGATGACCGCTGTCTAGGGATTATGGCTCGGAGGAACCCAGACAGCAGCGCCACCATATTGAATAATGCTTTTCGTGCAGCCACAGGAGGTCGTGTTACGACTCACATTGTGCACAATAGGCTGCATGATACGCACCTTCACTCCCGACGTCCATGGCGAGGTCCATCTGCCGGCCGCTACGGTCGAAGGTTCGAATCCTGCCTCGGATATGGATGTGTGTGATGTCCTTAGGTTAGTTAGGTTAAAGTAGTTCTAAGTTCTAGGGGACTGATGACCTCAGAAGTTAAGTCCCATAGTGCTCCGAGCCATTTCAACCATTTTTGAGGTCCATCTTTGCAACCATGACACCATGCAGCGCGGTACAGATGGGCCCAATAACATGCCGAATAGACCGCTCAGGATTGGCATCACGTTCTCTTCACCCATGAGTGTCGCATATGCCTTCAACCAGACAATCGCTGAAGACGTGTTTGGAAGCAACCTGATCAGGCTGAACGTCTTAGACACAATGTCCAGCGAGTGCAGCAGGGTGGAGGTTCCGTGCTGTTTTGAGGTGGCATTATGTGGGGTCGACGTACGCCGCTGGTGGTCATGGAGGGCGCCGTAATGGCTGTTGATGCGTGATTGCCATCCTCCGACCAGTGCAACCATATCGGCAGCATATTGGCAGGGCATTCGTCTTCATGGACGACAATTCCCGCCCCCATCGTGCACGTCTTGTGAATTACTTCCTTCAGGATAATGGCATGGCTCGACTAGAGTGGCTAGCATGTTCTCCAGACATGAATCCTATCGGTATGCCTGGGATAGATTGAAAAGGACTGCTTATGGACGACGTGACCCACCAACCACTCTGAGGGATCTACGCCGAACCGCCGTTGAGGAGTGGGACAACCTGGACCAACAGTGCCTTGATGAACTTGTGGATAGTATGCCACGACGAATACAGGCGTGCATCAGTGCAAGAGGACGAGCTACTGGGTATTAGAGGTACCGGTGTGTACACTGATCTGGACCACCACCTCTGAAGGTCTAGCTGTATGGTGGTATAACATCCAATGTGTCGTTTTCATGAGCAATAAAAAGGGTGGAAATGATATGTTGATCTCTATTCCAATTTTCTTTACAGGTTTCGTAACTCTCGGAACCGAGGCGATGCAAAACTTTTTTTTGGAAGTGTGTGTTTTTAAAGTTCTAGCCCCCTTATTCATGAAACGAACTTGTAGTAATACAGGACGAGCGAGTGCAATGCTCGTTCCTGACACAAAATAATAGGTAAATTATTCTTGTGATTGACAACTGTGCTCAAGGACAATCCCGACACCCGGCGGGGTCAGGGATTTTCTCTGCCTCGTGATGACTGGGTGTTGTGTGATGTCTTTAGGTTAGTTAGGCTTAAGTAGTTCTAAGTTATAGGGGACTGATGACCATAGATTTTAAGTCCCATGGTGCTCAGAGCCATTTGAACCATTTGAACAATCCCGACACAATTGCTAACACAGCAGGTTACATTTATTTTTAATGAGTCACCTACCAGGCAAAGCTGTACGACCACTTAAAAGATCTTGAAATGTAAGTCAAGACTGGGATTAGTAGTTATTTATGTTCCCCAATGCTTGTCAAAGGTAACGACGAAACTAGCAGACAGAAAAGTTTGTAGAACTCAAGTCAAATAACAAATTGACGCTAACACAGTGAGGAAGAACCGAAAAGTATGGAAGATTGTATGGACTAAGTGGAACAAGACCCACTTATCTGGGAAACTCTAAAATCACACTTAACCTGACTACAAGAAGCCACAAATCAAGCTATACAAATTGTGTATCAAAGTAAGCAAGTAACGAGCTGTAGACAATACGGACTGCGGTGCTGCAATTGTGACACTTACGCTACCCTAAACACATAGCATGCGCTGATCAGCACCACACGGTGATCAAAATGATCCCTGTCTGTGACAGCCCAGAGCAGAATCCTAGAATCTAAGTTCACAGACTTCAACTCTCTACTTGCAAAACACTCTAGTTGAAGGGGACGCCTCCCTGCTGTTGTCAGTGTCGTGGGAAAGAACTCTAGCTAAATTCTTGATAGACCAGGGAAAATCACTTGTAACTCCCCTTCTTTATAAGACACACATCTTTAAACATGAAGTTGAAACTGGGCTGAAGCAGTGTTTTATGACTGGTTAACCTTATGCACCAGGAACTGTGACCAAAGTGAAGCAATCTATTGACTGAGCCAAGTTTTTAGAAGGAATGTAGCTGACTCTCACACAATGTATGGCTGGTGCCACTGTGTCTGGCGATTTGAAGTATATGAGAAACGCACAAATGTCATGCTCAGTTATTCTATGTGGGCTGTGGGTCATCTGCGGCATTCACTATCCAAACGGGGTGGAGTTACCTGCCAGCACTGTATCACAATGTCGCTTCCCGACTTCCATGAAGGTGCCCATATCCCTAAAGGAGGCCCTCTCGACCAAATGAGATCCACATACTACCTTCTGCCGACAAAAGTGGCCACAGTGACGTTTCCGTTGTCACACCACCCAGTGTGCGAGTGCAAGGCTGTCTTTCCACGCATACCGCTCCAATATACTCAATACGATAATTGCAAAATAGTTGCAGAATATGAATTAATATTGCTTGGTAACATGTGACAGTAATGTCACATTATGACAGTAACGCCACAATTTACTTTACATTATAGTGTGTCACCTAATGTGGAGGCCAACAGGTAACCACAACCGAAGTTTCTCGCATGAGAAACCTGTGGTTTTGCTCACTTCTAAATTACCTAGAGCTAGAAGTTCCTCAGTCGAATCTCCAAGAGAGGACGGAATTGAGACTGACGCATTTAAACTTTGATGCTGGCACACGATGCTGCACATAAAATTGGTCGAAAGAAGAACTAATGTGTCCATTACTGAGCTAGTCTGTTTCTCCAGGAGCCTTTCTTCTCGTGTATTCCAAAAAAGAAAGAAGAAAAAAACCGGTGTATCAGACCGAGAGAGCGAAAGCAGGGGGACAGAGCAAATCAACAAGATTTCCTGTCTGTCTCTTCAGCAAACTCTAAGAGAAGCTGGTGACCGTTCAGGATGGAGGCGCTTGGTTCATAGGTTTACGACACTCAGCGGTGAACGTGATGATGACCTAATGTTTTAGATAGGCATAATCTTCTCTCGACAGTTGTATTTCTACGCTTACTTTATGGAAAATTATAATGATTCTATCGTTGTCAATACAGAAAAAATTACTACTGCTGCTACTACTACTACTGCTTCTGCTGTTAAGTTACTACTATTACTATTCCAATATTACTACCATAGTCATCACAATATTACTCCTACCAAAACTACATATGTCTCCACCATTATTAACTCTGCTATTACTACGAGGAATAACCATAGTTTCAACAGTTTCTGCAAGGAGGATTCGTCGTACAACATTTTGAAAATGACAAACGTCGCAGCAAGTCGGTTTCCATGACAGGCCGAATCGAGGCAACAGCAAAAATGTTGCAACTGTACCAGGCCAATCCTCATGACTTCTTTAGCTGGCTGATCGCCCTGGACGACTGCTGGGTGAATCACGGTAACCCCAAGACAGACATCTTCAGCTTGCAGGAAAAAATAATTCTAGCTATCTGAAAGAACTACTGGAAAGAAAGAGAGGAAAAACAAAGAGCAAAATGGGTTCAAATGGCTCTGAGCACTATGGGACTTAACTGCTGAGGTCATCAGTCCCCTAGAACTTAGAACTACTTAAACCTAACTAACCTAAGGACATCACACATATCCATGCCCGAGGCAGGATTCGAACCTGCGACCGTAGCGGTCACGCGGTTCCAAACTGACGCGCTTAGAACCGCACGGCCACACCGGCCGGCAAAAACAAAGAGCACTTAAGTTATTTGATGTGGCTCTTAATATGCCAAACGAACAACAATTACGTTCAACGAACGAAACCTGTTCTTGCAATAATACGGCTGAGGGGATTTTCTTTAGTCATTAACATTAGTGTCAGTTGTGATCCAAAAAGAGATAGTCAAAGTGTCAACTAAAATGGATGTTTATCTAGTCGGTGACCGGTTTCGGGCTAGGACCATTCTCAAACCAACCAATGTTTGCCAAGCAAAATGTCCGTCCATAGTATCAGTAAATAAGGTGGGTACATAAGTGTATGGTACCAACTAGTGTTCGTTCACCAAACACATTATTTGCTGCGGACGTTTTACTTGGCAAACACTGGATGGTATGAGAATGGGAGAAGCCCTAAACTGGTCGCCGACTAAATAAACATCCATCTTAGTTGCAACTCTGGCTGTCTCTTTAATGCATCAGAATTCAAAATGAGTTGCTGTTTCACAAAAGTCAGCAGGCTGGAGTTATGCACGATCAAGATAGTTACCTACACTTGCGTACAATGCCAACAGCGAATTACAGAAGAAATGATATTATTCTATGGCTGTGTTTTCCGAGGTTGGAAAATTTGGAAATTTGTTGTAAGATCTTATGGGACCAAACTGCTGAGGTCATCGGTCCCCAAGATTACACACTACTTTTTCTTTAATTTTTTATTTTTTAATTCGTTATTTACAACTTTATAATAATTATACAATCTTAAACCACTTCCTTAAGTGATTAGTGGATCTTAATTTTATACAACATTAAATGCAGCTAATTACAAATTTGATAAGTGACTACAGCCATAACTAGATTAGCAATGGGCAACTAATTTATTATTAATATTAAATGTATACTACATACGCTTAACTAGACTCTATTGCCTGCAGCGTCACAGGTGTGTCAGTAGTTTACAAACCTACTTACAGAGCCTTGCTCAATGAGCTAATCCCGATGAGCGTGCCCCTGACACTGGGCAGGCCAAGGATGTTATTCGCCGCAGATTCCTAACTAAATTTCCTAATTCTAAGTCCTACTAACTAAGTTTATTCTAAGTCATATCCGGTGCTTGTCCTATATCGGTGGTGTTGTACCCCACTCCCCCTAGTCCTGTATGAGGCGGATTCCAGACTGTGAGGAAAGTCGGCCTGTCCACGCACAGGCGGTACGGGAATAGGGCACTGGATTCAGCTAGTATTAGGTATGTCTCAGGTTGTTAGTTAATCAATGTTCCTCAGGTATTCTTTTAACACTTTTCGTGATACCTCGTTAGCCAATTTGTTGAGAGTTTGAAAAGTGTCTTCTCATCTAAGCAAGCGGTAGGTGTCATGGTCGAGTAATTGGTCACGTAATGTAGATGCTACATCATTGAAAAGGGGGCACTCGTAGACCACACGATAGGGGGTACCCTCTGATACACCACATTCACACACGGACGTAGCCCTCTTCCCAAACCGACATAAATATGTCGGGTAGGGCGCAAGACCAGTGAGAAAGTGGAACAATCCTCGGATAGGTTCAAAGCACTTCATGCCCAGTCGTTTCCTGGCATTCGGAAGAAGTTCAAAAATGGAGATGAGGTTGTTTAGTGCTTGGAGGGCTTACTGGGTTATGGTGTCAATGTATTTCCCGAAGTTCCACCTTTCGTCAATGATGATTCCCAGGTACCGTGTCTCACGTCGCCGAAGAACCGGTGAGCCCTCGATTCTCACTGTTGGATTTCTGATCAGCTGTCGTTTTAACAGAATGTACGTTGATTTACTTGGTGATATTTTTTTCATCTTTGTGTTTTGGCACCACAGTTGCAGTTTATCTATAACCCTTTATATTGTGGGCTCTACTTAATCTAACTTAAACTATTTTGCGCAAAAGTCGACTAATACACCCATACACGGGGGAGGACTTGAACCTCAGACGGGGGGGAGACGCACGGACCGTGACAAGACGCCCCCCTAGACCGCGCGGCCGTGGTTGGGGCGTGGTACCATTGTCCTGATTATGACAACGCTAAATACGGGAAGACATGAACGTATTTTACTGCACTGTTTACTCTGTACTGAACATCAACTTTCAGAGACGATGGTTGTTTGTATCAGTTTGACAAGGCACTCGGCCATAAACAGCACCAGGGAGGCAATGGTTTGTGGACAGTAACATTTCTGAAACGGACTGGCTTGCCCAGAGCCCCGAGTTGAACGAAATGGAGTCCATCTGGCATGAGCTGCAACATCAACTTCGCTCCAGACCCCAGATCCTAACATTACTACCTTCCCTGGTTTCGGTTCGTGAGGAAGGACGGGATGCTATTCCACCACAGACATTCAGACACCTTGTTGAAAGTGTCCCAGCACAATTCAAGCCGTCATAAAGGGGAAGGACGGACACATCCCGTGTTAACGTTCACCAGTAGGTGTCCGGATACTTTTGACCAGGCTTCGGCTGTGAGCGCTTGGCGCCGCCGGGCGACACCTGGGCACGGCGGCGGCCTCCTCTCGGTGTCAGAGTGCCCCTCAATTGGAGCAATTACCGCCGCGCCGTCTGCGCCGCCGCCTTAATGATGTCACTGGCGTGCCGGAAGTGTGCGTCAGACCACGCAGCCGCAGCCGCAGCCGCAGCCGCGAGGCCAGTTAGCGCCGAATTGCGCTGGCGCCGTCTCCTGCCCCAATCTGCACCGGAATATGCGACACCCGCCGCCTCCTGGCCACGTGACACAATTCTGCCCAAATTCCTCCACTTCCCGTGCTTAGGTCCAGTGGCTTCTTAAGAGCGAGACTCTCTGACTCACTCAGTAAACGACCTTGCCTGCAACGTGCACGGAGCACATTCTGAGGGGAAAAATGCCTTCGGACATCTATTTTATTTTAATTTTTTAAGCGAAAAAAAGATTGAATAATCAACGAAAGGATAACGTTCTACGAGTCGGGGCGTGGAATGTCAGAAGCTTGAACGTGGTAGGGAAACTAGAAAATCTGAAAAGGGAAATGCAAAGGCTCAATCTAGATATAGTAGGGGTCAGTGAAGTGGAAGGGAGACAAGGATTTCTGGTCAGATGTGTATCGGGTAATATCAACAGCAGCAGAAAATGGTATAACAGGTGCAGGATTAATTATGAATAGGAAGGTAGGGCAGAGGGTGTGTTACTGTGAACAGTTCAGTGACCGGGTTGTTCTAATCAGAATCGACAGCAGACCAACACCGACAACGATACTTCAGGTATACATGCCGACGTCACAAGCTGAAGATGAACAGATAGAGAAAGTGTATGAGGATATTGAAAGGGTAATGCAGTATGTAAAGGGGGACGAAAATCTAATAGTCATGGGCGACTGGAATGCAGTTGTAGGGGAAGGAGTAGAAGAAAAGGTTACAGGAGAATATGGGCTTGGGACAAGGAATGAAAGAGGAGAAAGACTAATTGAGTTCTGTAACAAGTTTCAGCTAGTAATAGCGAATACCCTGTTCAAGAATCACAAGAGGAGGAGGTATACTTGGAAAAGGCCGGGAGATACGGGAAGATTTCAATTAGATTACATCATGGTCAGACAGAGATTCCGAAATCAGATACTGGATTGTAAGGCGTACCCAGGAGCAGATATAGACTCAGATCACAATATAGTAGTGATGAAGAGTAGGCTGAAGTTCAAGACATTAGTCAGGAAGAATCAATACGCAAAGAAGTGGGATACGGAAGTACTAAGGAATGACGAGATACGTTTGAAGTTCTCTAACGCTGTAGATACAGCAATAAGGAATAGCGCGGTAGGCAGTACAGTTGAAGAGGAATGGACATCTCTAAAAAGGGCCATCACAGAAGTTGGGAAGGAAAACATAGGTACAAAGAAGGTAGCTGCGAAGAAACCATGGGTAACAGAAGAAATACTTCAATTGATAGATGAAAGGAGGAAGTACAAACATGTTCCGGGAAAATCAGGAATACAGAAGTACAAGTCGCTGAGGAATGAAATAAATAGGAAGTGCAGGGAAGCTAAGACGAAATGTCTGCAGGAAAAATGTGAAGACATCGAAAAATATATGATTGTCGGAAGGACAGACTCAGCATACAGGAAAGTCAAAACAACCTTTGGTGACATTAAAAGCAACGGTGGTAATATTAAGAGTGCAACGGGAATTCCACTGTTAAATGCAGAGGAGAGAGCAGATACGTGGAAAGAATACATTGAAAGCCTCTATGAGGGTGAAGATTTGTCTGAAGTGATAGAAGAAGAAACAGGAGTCGATTTAGAAGAGATAGGGGATCCAGAGTTAGAATCTGAATTTAAAAGAGCTTTGGAGGACTTACGGTCAAATAAGGCAGAAGGTATAGTTAACATTCCATCAGAATTTCTAAAATCATTGGGGGAAGTGGCAACAAAACGACTATTCACGTTGGTGTGTAGAATATATGAGTCTGGCGACATACCATCTGACTTCCGGAAAAGCATCGTCCACACAATTCCGAAGACGGCAAGAGCTGACAAGTGCGAGAATTATCGCACAAGCAGCTTAACAGCTCATGCATCGAAGCTGCTTACAAGAATAATATACAGAAGAATGGAAAAGAAAATTGAGAATGCGCTAGGTGACGATCAGTTTGGCTTTAGGAAAAGTAAAGGGACGAGAGAGGCAATTCTGACGTTACGGCTAATAATGGAAGCAAGGCTAAAGAAAAATCAAGACACTTTCATAGGATTTGTCGACCTGGAAAAAGCATTCGACAATATAAAATGGTGCAAGCTGTTCGAGCTTCTGAAAAAAGTAGGGGTAAGCTATAGGGAGAGACGGGTCATATACAATATGTACAACAACCAAGAGGGAATAATAAGAGTGGACGATCAAGAACGAAGTGCTCGTATTAAGAAGGGTGTAAGACAAGGTTGTAGCCTTTCGCCCCTACTCTTCAATCTGCACATCGAGGAAGCAATGATGGAAATAAAAGAAAGGTTCAGGAGTGGAATTAAAATACAAGGTGAAAGGATATCAATGATACGATTAGCTGATGACATTGCTATCCTGAGTGAAAGTGAAGAAGAATTAAATGATCTTCTGAACGGAATGAACAGTCTAATGAGTACACAGTATGGTTTGATAGTAAATCGGAGAAAGACGAAGGTAATGAGAAGTAGTAGAAATGAGAACAGCGAGAAACTTAACATCAGGATTGATGGTCACGAAGTCAATGAAGTTAAGGAATTCTGCTACCTAGACAGTAAAATAACCAATGACGGACGGAGCAAGGAGGACATCAAAAGCAGACTCGCTATGGCAAAAAAGGCATTTCTGGCCAAGAGAAGTCTACTAATATCAAATACCGGCCTTAATTTGAGGAAGAAATTTCTGAGGGTGTACGTCTGCAGTGCAGCATTGTATGGTAGTGAAACATGGACTGTGGGAAAACCGGAACAGAAGAGAATAGAAGCATTTGAGATGTGGTGCTATAGACGAATGTTGAAAATTAGGTGGACTGATAAGGTAAGGAATGAGGAAGTTCTACGCAGAATGGGAGAGGAAAGGAATATGTGGAAAACACTGATAAGGAGAAGGGACAGGATGATAGGACATCTGCTAAGACATGAGGGAATGACTTCCATGGTACTAGAGGGAGCTGTAGAGGGCAAAAACTGTAGAGGAAGACAGAGATTGGAATACGTCAAGCAAATAATTGAGGACGTAGGTTGCAAGTGCTACTCTGAGATGAAGAGGTTAGCACAGGAAAGGAATTCGTGGTGGGCCGCATCAAACCAGTCAGTAGACTGATGACGAAAAAAAAAAAGAAGCGAAAACAACTTTACAGCCTTCGACTATTTTCAAATCTTAGAATGAAAATTTAACGAGGTCGAAGAAGACATCCCAGTTTTAACACTCAAGAGGCTTCTTTGGACTAAGACTCTCTCCCACAGCTCAACAACACCTTCGGGGCCACCTGCGCACCTTTGTTGCGCACTTTAAAATTGTACCTGTACGGAGACTTTGATACCCAATCATCTGAGTGGTGCTTAAGCCGTTCGAATTGGTTGCCTGCCCTCAGGCGCTAAAGCACCATTCAGATGATTAGAATTATATTTTAATACCTTCAGCGGCTGACGGGCGTTGATATATATCAACGCGGACAGGTGAAAATGTGTGCCCCGATCGGGACTCTAACCCGGGATCTTCTGCTTACATGGCAGACGCTCTATCCATCTGTGCCACCAAGGGCACAGAGGATAGTGCGATTGCAGGGACTATCTCGCGCACGCCTCCCGCGGGACCCTCATTCTCACTTTATATGTCCACACACTACATTTGTCGTGTCCCTACCCAATACACTCATTACTCGTGGAAGACATTCTTACCAAGTCCCGTAAGAGTTCGGATAATATGTGTGCATCCGTACAGAAGAGGAAGGTCATAGCCGGTATTGCCAGAACTATATACTTACAGGGATATGGTGTCTGTTCTTTCAGACATGTCCGAAAGAACAGGCACCATATCCACATACGTATACTCAGATGATTGGTTACAAAGTCTCTGTATAGGTACGTTCTTAAAGTTTGCAACAAAGGTTCCACGGATATGACTGAACTGAAGGGTATTTGAGGAACGGTTTGTCGTTTTATTCATGCATGTGAATTTTCAGTCCGCATGATCATGCCACGGGAGGGCTCGCAAAACGAGGGCTGAAGAAGCATAAACATACTTTCTTACTTTGGATATGGTTCAGATTTCATCGAATGGTTTGAACAGTCCCTAGTATCTCTACACTACTTTTTTAATCAGTCATCAATCTGGCTGGACGCTCGCCACTGTGGCCGAGCGGTTCTAGGCGCTTCAGTCCGCAACCGCGCGCCTGCTACGGTCGCAGGTTCGAATCCTGCCGCCAGCATGGAAGTGTGTGATGTCCTTACGTTAGGCAGGTTTAAGGGCAGTTCTAAGTTTAGGGGGCTAATGACCTCAGATGCTAAGTCCGATAGTGCTTAGAACCAATCTGGCTGGTTTGATGCGCCCTGCCACGAATCACAAATTCCTCTCTCCCGTGCCAACCTCTTCATCTCGGAGTAACAATCGCAACCTATGTCTTCAATTATTTGCTGGATTTATCTCCTCTACAGCTCCCTCTACCACCATGGAAGTTATTCCCTGATGTCTTAACTGATATCCTATCATCCTGTCCCTTCTTCTTGTCAATGTTTACCATACTCTCCTTTCCTCGCCGATTCTGCCGAGAATTTCTTCATTCTTTACCTTATGAGTACACCTAACATTCAACACTCTTCTGTGGTACCACATCTCAAATGCTTCGATTCGCTACTGTTTCGGTTTCCCAACATCCATGTTTCGCTACCATGCAATGCTGTGCTTTTTTTTTTTTTTTAACTATGGGACTTAAGATCTATGGTCATCAGTCCCCTAGAACTTAGCACTACTTAAACCTAACTAACATAAGGACATCACACAACACCCAGTCATCACGAGGCAGAGAAAATCCCTGACCCCGCCGGGAATCGAACCCGGGAACCAGGGCGCGGGAAGCGAGAACGCTACCGCACGACCACGAGTTGCGGACAATGCTGTGCTCCAAACGCACATTCCCAGTAATTTCTTCCACAAATTAAGGTCCATGTTTGATACTAATAAACTTCTATTGGCCAGGAATATCCTTTTTTGCTAGTGGCAGTCTGCTTTTTATGTCCTTCTTACTGCGTCCATCATGGGTCATTTTGCTACCTAGGTAGTAGAATTCCTTAACTTCATCTACTTCTTGATCACCAGTCTTGATGTTCAGGTTTTCACTTTCTCATTTCTGCTACTTCTCTTACTTTCGTCTTTCGTCAATTTACTTGGTTCAAATGGCTCTGAGCACTATGCGACTTAACTTCTGAGGTCATCAGTCGCCTAGAACTTAGAACTAATTAAACCTAACTAACCTAAGGACATCACACACATCCATGCCCGAGGCAGGATTCGAACCTACGACCGTAGCGGTCGCTCGGCTCCAGACTGTAGCGCCTAGAACCGCACGGCCACTCCGGCCGGCGTCAATTTACTCTTAATCCATATTTTGTGCTCCTTAGACTAGTCATTCCATTCTGCAGATCTTGTAATTCTCCTTCACTTTCACTGATGATAGCAATGTCTTCACTCGCTCTTATCATTGATATCATTTCACCTTGAATTTTAATTCCACACTTGAACCTTTCTTTTCTTTCCCTCATTGCTTCTTCAATGTGTAAATTGACAGTAGGGGTGGAAGAGTACATTACCATCTTACTTCTTTTTAATCCACTTCGTACTTGATCTTCCATTCTTGTTATTCCCTCTTGGTTCTTGTACACATTGTATATTACCCATCTTCCCCTACAGATTTCCCATACTTTTCTCAGAATTTCGAACACATTTACAGTAATTGTCGAACGCTTTTCCAGGTCGACAAATCCTATGAATACGTCTTGTATATCAGAGCAAAAATTACTGTCGCGCTGCACCCCAAAGGGCCAGATGACGTTCAGTGGGGTTGCAGTCTCATTACGCCCATAGAGTAGGGTTGAAACGTCTGGGGTGTGTCAACAGTGTTGAATGTTGTCGAGAACGTCGTCGTGGTGCTCACTACACTTCAACTATCGTTTTCAACGACGAAATGTGTGGGAATCAACGCCACAAGCGAAAGGTGGTTCCACTGGAATTCCACCGTCTGAGGCCTTTTCGTGTCAGTTCTGGTAGGGGGTGTCTCTGAAATGTTTTCCTCAGCCACTCACAAGAAAACGTCATGAGTTAAACGCTGGACCCCGCGGGTCTGACCGCCATCGCAGTCGACAAAAGAATGGATGTGGCTAAGAGTCCATGTGACGACCTTCCCATCGTGTGACTCGTCCAAGATGGCGTTGGGCAAAATTGTGGTGAAATTTTCTGCCAATGTGACATCAGTAACGCACCCACCATACACCACACATGAACTTCTGGGCTTTGACGCTTTTTTCGCATATGTCGACGCCTTGCGTCGCCGAGACCGACCGAGGATGCTTTTACAGCATTATAGCGGAATGTTGCAGGCACCTTTTAGCGAAATTTCAAACTGATGCGTAGCAATGGAGGACAATTAGGAGGTTTCTAAAAAGTGATCCTTTGTGTTGCGTAATGTAGTACTGTCTATCATGCGCTCGTAATGTCAAGTGACGTTGTACTCAACTATAGTGTCAATAGTGTAAGACGCAACACTACTTTTATGTCGCCAACGGCTTAATATATTGAAACAAGATAACCGGTTGGTGATAGCAGATGATGGAAATGTGGTTTTCTTATATGTTTAATACTCGCAAGTCTCGTATGAACGGAGGCACTGAAGCAAATATGTTCGTTTTAAATGGACTGGTATGTCTTTTTTACGGCATTAAAAAACTCTTGAAAAGAGCTTTCTCCTCGTAATTCAGTGCAATATTGATTGAGAGTACAAACCTTGTTAGGTAGTACTCCGTTGTAGATAGTTCCAGTAATGGATATGACGTCGATAGTGGGAAAATCGTAATGTACCGGCATAAGTACATTCGTCAAAAGGTCAGTACTGTGGAATCTCGCTTGTACGGACTAGGTAGGGCTGTAGGTCATCCGCTAATCCATAATCCAGGTAATCCGGAAAGTCAGAAACACATAGAATCAAATGGCTTAAATGTTGTAAAGACAAGTTATACGCTGCGAGGAACAAAAATTAATACTCCACTTCACTCAAGTACAGGTGGAGTACATGAAATGATAATATTTACAAATCAATAGCACAAGCAGTTCTGATGTATCAGGTACCGTGCTGAAACACACATATTAATTCGTGGTATAGCGTCCACAGGTAGCAATGCAGGTGCTGGCTCGGGCATTCAGTCGATCGGACAGATGGGGAATACTGTCATGGGATACACTATGCCATGCTCGCTCGACTCCTTGACGTAGTTCTCTAAGACTTGTTGGCTGACAAGTCGCACGAGTCACTTCTCGCTGCATCATATCTCACACGTTCTCGATGGGAGACCAATCCGGAGATTGTGCTGACCAGAGAATTTGCTGCATGTCTTCCAGAGCACCTTGAGTTTCACGGGCAGTGTGCGGTTGAACGATATCCTGTTGGAACAACACTTCATCTTCCTGTTGCAAAACAACGGGTCTAACAACATTCTGCTCCTACCGAGCGCTGGTTAGTGTCCCCTCTACAAACACCAAAGGTGAATGATTTTTTTTAAATCTCATTTTGTTCTTTTTCGTTCGTTGTATCGGCTCGGGGCGGACGTCGCAAGACACCCGTTTCAGTTCGTCGTTGATCCATCAACTCAGTTTTTTTTATTACAGAGGGCAGCTAACCCTCTGACCGGACATGCTGAGTTACCGTGCCGGCGTGATTCGTGAAACACGGGCTAGAGGTGTGTCTGCCCGCAGTCCCACAACTAATAACCGTCAAGTTCGTGCTGACGCGTCGGGGACTCACAAGCCCTCTTACCTGGGTTTTGGTAGCTGTACGATCTGTCTCTGCTGCCTTTACAATACGACGATCCTGGTGGATGTCCGTGCTACTTGGAAGTCCAGAACCTTGTCTACGGGTGTGAGAATGCTCAAGTGACCACTTACACCCAGTATCGTCGTACAACTGACACAGCACGTCCAACTTGTGTGGCAATTGTCCGAAAGGACCATCACGCCACTCGGAAAGCCACAGTTTGACTCCTTTCAAACTTGCTCATTCTACTGTAGGAAGTACGAATGCGTCTCTGTGGCATGGTTGTCTGCTTGCTTCATGCGTTTGCACCACACCGAGCTGTCTCGCTATCAGCATTCCCAATTAAAGTGTACACACAGGTGCCTCTCTGGTAGCTATGCCACTACGCTATCTCTTGGCGGACGACATAGAAACAATTATCAGTACATATCTATCTAGCAGGTGGCATATGCCGTTACTGGATCAAAATCGACGTTATTTTTCCAGATGCACTTTTTTCCGGCAGTGAATTTATTTTACATAAAGACACAAATCATACCTTGTTTCCAAGGAAGTATTGACCACATATTTAAGGCAAGTAATTTTTGGAAATTTGTGGTAAGGTCCTATGGGACCAAACTGCTGAGGTTTTCGGTCCCTAGGCTTACACACTACCCAATCTAACTTAAACTAATTTACGGGACTACCCCGCTTGGCGTTAAGACAAGTCTTGAGTTTTGTGTACCGAAATAATCATAAAGTTTCATTTGAACCAGTTCCGCATGTCATTTATGTGCAGCACGAACACGCAGGCGTCTCAGCACTAATATATTGATATAAGTTATTTCGACCTTGCGTTCCAAGACACATGTGCAGAAATGGCTCAAAATGGTTCAGATGGCTCTGAGCACTATAGGACTTAACATCTGAGGTCATCAGTCCCCTAGACTTAGAACTATCTAAACCTAACTAACCTAAGGACATCACACACATCCATGTCCGAGGCAGGATTCGAAACTGCGACCGTAGCAGCAGCGCAGTTCCGGACTGAAGCGCCTAGAACCACTCGGCCCCAACGGCCGGCCTGTGCAGAAATGTATTGTGTTGACATTTCTGGAGCCCAAGACAC
The DNA here is from genome assembly GCF_021461395.2 of Schistocerca americana. Taxonomy (NCBI): domain Eukaryota; kingdom Metazoa; phylum Arthropoda; class Insecta; order Orthoptera; family Acrididae; genus Schistocerca; species Schistocerca americana. The sequence continues at coordinate 1,071,924,661 of NC_060119.1, forward strand.
TACAGGTACTTTTCTGTTTTCACTTTCCTTGGTTTCACCAACTCACAACCAAACAGCCTATACCCACCTAACCAAGACCTTGGGCTATGCTATTGATCACTCTGTCACCACAGCTAGGTATTTTTCTTTAAATATGTCTCTAGTGGATGTGTCACTCTACACTAATGTCCCAAGAACCATTATTTTGTCCAGGTGCCTTGTCTCCTCTGAAAGTGTCATAAATTCTTCACATTGAGCGAAAATTTCGTCATCGCCACTATCTTTATTTCCTGCAGACGAATGAACGGCAGTACTTCACCAGCAATGATAGTGAAGTCAGTGTCATTGTTACTTCCCAGATAGCCATCTTTGTCTGTAACATCTTTGCTTGAGCATTCCGGGACCTTCGCAAATGCTTCAACACCATATTCAGCAGTCATGTTTTTCAAGAACTCTCCTTTATCCATCCTTATACATTACTTTTTTTCTTTTTTATGTATAGTTCGGCGTGCAGAATGAAACATGTCATAATATGAAGTTTTTCATTGAATGTTCCAAGTTAGCTACTAATAGGCCTCTTTCGGCGGTATTGCCATTGTCAGGTACACATTAAGCTGTGAGAGACGTACGTATTGTATCACTGATGAATCATCATGGAAACAGCGACAGTTGGCAAACGGATTCATCAATGATGCAATATGTACGTATCGCACTGATAGATGTGTACGTGACAATGGCAACACCTCAGTAATAGGCCTATTGTACGATATGTTATAAAACTATTAGCAGCGAACTTGCAAGGTTCAATTTAAAGTATCTTTATACAGTTCTGTCCGCGGACGCTATTGCCTTCTTTCTCTTTGCCGTCAGTTTCCACTCGCAGTAAACGTGGGCCATACAATACTGGATAGTTAAGTGTAGCTTGTTAGCTCACTCCGTGGCAGGATCCGTGTGTGGAAGTTGGCTGAATTTAAATTTAGAGATCCTCGTAGTAGATTGTTGCCACTATTATGTCTGGGATATGAAATATCGTACAACAACTGTTTATAAAAAATAAATAAAATTATAAAATTTAAAAAAATCCGATCCAAAGAACAGAGTTCCGGAATAATCAGCCGGCCGCTGTGGCCGAGCAGTTCTAGGCACTTCAGTCCGGAACCGCGCTGCTGCAACGGTCACAGGTTCGAATCCTGCCTCGGGCACGGATGTGTGTGATGTCCTTAGGTTAGTTCGGTTTAAGTAGTCCTAATTCTAGGAAACTGATGACCTCAGATGTTAAGTCCCATAGTGCTTAGAGCCATTTGAACCGGATTAATCAGGACTGATAAATAGGGTTCCACTTTACTGTAATTTTCCGGAAACTAGTGTGATATCTACGGCTAATTGGCGTGGTGACGATTGAAGTGGTGTGCAATCTGGCTTCCGTTCTACTATTGCGTAGTCTACTGCGTCGTGACCACTACCTAAGTCACGGTTGTTCACGTCAGAACTATTTTCTCCCTTTCATTAGCCTTCTACGGCAGCATGCCTTCCCTGACCGCTGTCTGACCATAGCTAAGAGGTGGAGCCTCTATTGAAGTTTAACAAAGTTTGGGTGGAGTCAGTCACCACCAGGAATCTTCAGTAAGGACTCGCTGGTGAGACTCCCTGAGGGGAAGTTCTTATCTACATTTACAATCATAACCTGCAAACCATCGTGAGGTGCATGTCAGAGGGTATGTTCCATTGTACCAGTTATTAGGGTTTCTCACCGTTCCGTCTACGTATGGAGAGCGGAAAGAAATTGTTTGAATGCCTCTATGCGTGCTGCTATCATTCCAATTATGTCGTCACGATCCATATGTGAGCTGTATGTACAGGATTGTAGCAGATTCCCAGAGTCATCATTTAAAGCCATTGCCAGTCTAGATACTATCATGAACGAATCAGTTAAAGACAGACTGCTTTAACATAAATATTTCTAGAATCAGCGTCGTTAATATTTGGCAAAATAGCATTTACGATGAAATAACATTACATCAGTTTCATCTTGATAGCTATAGACATGCAGAAGTCATATAGAGCGGATATCTGATAAATGAAGCTTTCCCGGATATTCATTTATTTGAACACTTTTACTTGTATTGACTTAGGGAACCATTCCTAGGTTCCTGAAGGTCTGCTCTTGAACAGCCAGTATAACAATACAGTCAATAAATACCACGTCTTATAAAATTATGGATACAGCTATATTATGGAGGTTTAATGGCAATTACCCGAGTTCAAGAACGATTACTTTCAAACATAACTTTTTTCTCTATGTAAATTAGTGTTATAAAACTACTTTTTCTGATTCCTTGAATTGTGGATATTCTGGTAAATACACTCCTGGAAATTGAAATAAGAACACCGTGAATTCATTGTCCCAGGAAGGGGAAACTTTATTGACACATTCCTGGGGTCAGATACATCACATGATCACACTGACAGAACCACAGGCACATAGACACAGGCAACAGAGCATGCACAATGTCGGCACTAGTACAGTGTATATCCACCTTTCGCAGCAATGTAGGCTGCTATTCTCCCATGGAGACGATCGTAGAGATGCTGGATGTAGTCCTGTGGAACAGCTTGCCATGCCATTTTCACCTGGCGCCTCAGTTGGACCAGCGTTCGTGCTGGACGTGCAGACCGCGTGAGACGACGCTTCATCCAGTCCCAAACATGCTCAATGGGGGACAGATCCGGAGATCTTGCTGGCCAGGGTAGTTGACTTACACCTTCTAGAGCACTTTGGGTGGCACAGGATACATGCGGACGTGCATTGTCCTGTTGGAACAGCAAGTTCCCTTACCGGTCTAGGAATGGTGGAACGATGGGTTCGATGACGGTTTGGATGTACCGTGCACTATTCAGTGTCCCCTCGACGATCACCAGTGGTGTACGGCCAGCGTAGGAGATCGCTCCCCACACCATGATGCCGGGTGTTGGCCCTGTGTGCCTCGGTCGTATGCAGTCCTGATTGTGGCGCTCACCTGCACGGCGCCAAACACGCATACGACCATCATTGGCACCAAGGCAGAAGCGACTCTCATCGCTGAAGACGATACGTCTCCATTCGTCCCTCCATTCACGCCTGTCGCGACAGCACTGGAGGCGGGCTGCACGATGTTGGGCCGTGAGCGAAAGACGGCCTAACGGTGTGCGGGACCGTAGCCCAGCTTTATGGAGACGGTTGCGAATGGTCCTCGCCGATACCCCAGGAGCAACAGTGTCCCTAATTTGCTGGGAAGTGGCGGTGCGGTCCCCTACGGCACTGCGTAGGATCCTACGGTCTTGGCGTGCATCCGTGCGTCGCTGCGGTCCGGTCCCAGGTCGACGGGCACGTGCACCTTCCGCCGACCACTGGCGACAACATCGATGTACTGTGGAGACCTCACGCCCCACGTGTTGAGCAATTCGGCGGTACGTCCACCCGGCCTCCCGCATGCCCACTATACGCCCTCGCTCAAAGTCCGTCAACTGCATATACGGTTCACGTCCACGCTGTCGCGGCATGCTACCAGTGTTAAAGACTGCGATGGAGCTCCGTATGCCACGGCAAACTGGTTCACACTGACGGCGGCGGTGCACAAATGCTGCGCAGCTAGCGCCATTCGACGGCCAACACCGCGGTTACTGGTGAGTCCGCTGTGCCGTGCGTGTGATCATTGCTTGTACAGCCCTCTCGCAGTGTCCGGAGCAAGTATGGTGGGTCTGACACACCAGTGTCAATGTGTTCTTTTTTCCATTTCCAGGAGTGTATGTTCTGCGAAGGCGTTAAAAACTGTAGTCACTGCAGCCAACAAACCGTCTATCGTCTCAAGTCCTGTAGTCCAGTAAGTATATATTCCAATCACACTGACCTTTACTCGTACAGACTAATTAGACGGACAACCGAGTCCCATTTCTTCGCGACTTTCTCCGTTACTTTTTTTGCCGACACATCGCTGACGTTCACTTACAGTGCACATCTATCTCGACTGTGGTCTCAACTGCCCCGTCAGTGCCGCTACACGTTTATAGTTGATGGGGCATAGTGGGTAGCGTGCTAGACTTTTGTTGTTTTTTCTGTATTGAAGTGGGACTGAGATGTTAATTCTATGTAGTATATATGCTGCTAAGCATTGCTTAAATCAATAATTTTCGAAATAGAGTAACTGGTCATGCTGTTTGTTTAGGAGGTGCAACGGGCGATGTCTTCACTCAGAGCCGGCCGGTGTGGCTGAGCGGTTCTAGGCGCTTCAGTCTGGAACCGCGCGACCGCTCCGGTCGCAGGTTCGAATCCTGCCTCGGGCATGGATGTGTGTGATGTCCTTAGGTTAGTTAGGTTTAAGTAGTTCTAAGTTCTATGGGACTGATGACCTCAGATGTTGAGTTCCATAGTGGTCAAAGCCATTTGAACCATTTTTTTTCTTTACTCAGAAACGGGCACATTTTATAGCTCAAATCACGCACTTTCGTTGGGACTTTTACATAATGTGTGCACGAGTACGGCAAAATGTATTAACAAAATGTGGTCGTGTAAAAACTGCGAAATTCGGCGCAAATACGGGACGCATTATGTCAGCTCTCTCTACAAAGCCGATATAGTTTTTCTTAGTCGGTAAATTGAAGGGAGAGGGGATGGAAAAGGAAAGGGAAGGAACTAATGATATCAACTGCGTCAGGACTCGCTGCAGAATGAGCAGCTACAAGTGAAAATGTGCTTCGAACTCGGGACCTCCTGCTTACTGGGCAATTCTAGTAAATGTGTGGGCATCATTTTACTCGATCTGTAACAAAGGAGTTCAACCCTTGCGGCTATGCCTTCACTGTTTTGCGTTAACCACTGCGCCACCGGGACACAATGTTTGTTGCAAATGTGTGTACTATCTTTGGCAGAGACACAAGCCGATTTACACTCCCACCTGGCTCCATCTATACACAGTCCTGGTCCATGGCCTCCAAGCTCGCTAATTTCAGACTGCCGCGGGAGGTCGATCGTGAATGTGCGTCCGCACTAATGGTTGTGGGTTCATTGCCCATGGAGGCGAATCATTTATATGAATGCGTGTTTTCTGTTCTTCCGGACATGACAACAGTTTTTCCTGTCTGGGAGCGACAGCGAGCAGCTCTCGGGGGATGGAAGTTACCGTCTACACGAGAGGTCTAAACTCGCGTAATGTAAATAGCTGACATCTCTCGAACACTGCCTGAGAGTTGACTCTTGGCACTGCTCACACGACACATCTTACTCGCAAAACCTCTTAGAGAGTGAAAAACTCTCAAATTTGTGACTAGCTTTAAATTGTTATAACCAGCCACGCCCTCACGTTCTTGAGCGGCTACACCTGGTTTCGGTATCTTGTGCCGCTCGTGAAACGGTGCGGCGGTCCGATCTCGGAATAGGGGGATTCCCTCGCGGGGAACGGAAGCGAGTGGCGGCGGCGGACGTGTGGAGCGGATACGGACGGCGCGGCAAAGGCGGGCACGCGCTCGCGGCGTTGCGTTTGCATGCGAGGCGGCGGCCAGAGCGCTCGTAAAGCGTCCGCAGGAAGCCCTGCTAGCCAGGCACAGGTGTCGGCCGCCGCCACCTGTGTGGCCCCCCGTGCCGCCACACTGTCTGGCAGCCGTCCTCGCTGCCAGTGCTGACCTCACTGACATCGCAGAGGAGTATACTGGTTACACTCAGGTGCTCGCAGGAATGACGTTATTGAAGTGCTGTACAATTCATAGTTTTCCAATGTGTCAGGAAGATATGGGCAGAGTCTTTCTTACTCGTACATCTTACCAGACAATTTCAACAACAAAAACAAAACAATGACATTTTGAGAAAAATACTACGTAAGAACTAAGGCAATCAAAAGAAACATAAGAATGGAACGGGTGTCACATTTCCTCCATGACATAACTTTTGAAGAAGACAAAGGCATAAATAAAAAATGAACACCAATTACCACGCACTGGTGCCCAAAATTAAAGCAACAAGCGGAAATTTTGCACAATTGTGTTTATTTTGCCACAAACAGTATAAACAGCTGATAGTAAAGTACACTACTGGCCATTAAAATTGCTACACCAAGAGGAAATGCAGATGATGAACAGGTATTCATTGCACAAATATATTATACTAGAACTGACATGTGATTACATTTTCACGCAATTTGGGTGCATAGATCCTGAGAAATCAGTACCCAAAACAAACACCTCTGGCCGTAATAACGGCCTTCATACGCCTGGGCATTGAGTCAAACAGAGCTTGGATGGCCTTTATTTTTTTCTGGTACAGCTGCCCATGCAGCTTCAACACGATACCACAGTTCATCAAGAGTAGTGACTGGCGTACTGTGACGAGCCCGTTGCTCAGCCACCGTTGACCAGACGTTTTCGATTGGTGAAAGATCTGGAGAATGTGCTGGCCAGGGCAGCAGTCGAACATTTTCTGTATCCAGAAAGGCCCGTACAGGACCTGTAACATGCGGTCGTGCATTATACTGCTGCAATGTGGGGTTTCGCAGGGATCGAATGAAGGGTAAAGTCACGGGTCGTAATACATCTGAAATGTAACATCCACTGTTCAAAGTGCCGTCAAAGCGAACAAGAGGTGACCTAGACGTGTAACAAATGGCACCCCATACCATCACGCAGTGTGATACGCGAGTATGGAGATAACGAATACACGCTTCCAATGTGCGTTCACCACGATGTCGCCAAACACGGATGCGACCATCATGATGCTCTAAACAGAACCTGGATTCATCCGAAAAAAAGACGTTTTGCCATTCGTGCACCCAGGTTCATTGTCGAGTACACCATCGCAGGCGCTCCTGTCTGGGATGCAGCGTCAAGGGCAACCGCAGCCATGTTCTGCGAGCTTGTAGTCCATGGTGCTGCAAACGTCGTCGAACTGTTCGTGCAGATGGTTGTTGTCTTGCAAACGTCCCCATCTGTTGACTCAGGGATGGAGACGTGGCTGCGCGATCCGTTACAGCCATGCGGATAAGATGCCTGTCATCTCGACTGCTAGTGATACGAGGCCTTTGGGATCCAGCACGGCGTTCCGTATTACCCTCCTGAACTCACCGATTTCATATTCTGCTAACAATCATTGGATTTCGACCAACGCGAGCAGCAATGTCGCGATACGATAAACCGCAATCGCGACAGGCTACAATCCGACCTTTATCAAAGTCGGAAACGTGATGGTACGCATTTCTCCTCCTTGCACGAGGCATCACTACAACGTTTCACCAGGCAACGCCGGTCAACTGCTGTTTGTGTATGAGAAATCGATTGGTAACTTTCCTCATGTCAGCACGTTGTAGGTGTCGCCACCGGCGCCAACCATGTGTGAATGCTCTGAAAAGCTAATCATTTGCATATCACAGCATCTTCTTCTTGTCGGATAAATTTCGCGTCTGTAGCACATCTTCGTGGTGCAGCAATTTTAACGGCCAGTAGTGTAGAAACAATATAAAGAATACGCGATGTTGTCAGCTTCAGTATGCGTAACGGTAGACAAAACAGTCTTCGTTCTTTTTTTTTTCAAATTAACGGATTTGCACACACAGTCTGACAACTGTTTAAGGAGCTCAGCATGGAGTGTAACCACATTTGGCACCAATACAGGCCTGACAACGACGGAACATGCTGTGAGTGATGTCATCAATATCATGTTGAGGCAATAACGCCCATTCTTCCTGCAGAGCTGCTCACAAGTGTTGGAGAGTGGATGGTGGATATTGACGCGATGCAACCCGTCTCCCTAGTGCACCCCAGACGTGCTCTGTGGCATTCAAATCAGGAGAGCGAGCAGGCCACGCCATGCGTGCAGTATTTTCCGTTTCGAAAGAAACATCAACGACCCGTGCTCAAAAGCATTATCGTCCACAGTACGAAGTCTGGGCCCAAAGCACCTCGCAACGACCGCGCAAGAGTCCCAAGATCTCCTCACGGTACCTGACAGCAGTTAAACCTTGCTGTTAACCTGTACAACTTCATGAAGAGGTTATCGAGTGGTCAACATAATCCCTGTCCACACCATTAGGTTTTCTCCTCGATAGCGGTTCTTTCTGCAATGTTTGGGTCCCGAAATCGTGTTCTACGTGCCCTCCAGATTTGAATCCGTCGACAATTAATGTCCAGACCAAATCGGGACTTATCTGTGAGCCGGCCGGAGTGGCCGAGCGGTTGAAGGCGCTACAGTCTGTAACAGCGTGACCGCTACGGTCGCAGGTTCGAATCCTGCCTCGGGCATGGATGTGTGTGATGTCCTTAGGTTAGTTAGGTTTAAGTAGTTCTAAGTTCTAGGGGACTGATGACCACAGCAGTTAAGTCCCATAGTGCTCAGAGCCATTTGAACCATTTTTGAACCTTATCAGTGAAAAGAACATTGGCCCACCTTCCGACTGCCTAGGTGACATGTTTTGAAGTTCAAGTGCTGAAGTTGTACTTTAGATTACATGCTGAACTTTTAAACTCTGATCCCGATTTATTGGCCCACTCTATTGTACCGCTTAAGCATGCTGAATATGATTGCCTGCGTTTGTGTACGAGTTTTGTAATGGAATCATTGTAGATGTTGTTAGTAGAGAATACGGTATACTGATTTCAGACCGCAGAGTACCACATTCAAGAGTGTTTACTCGTGGTTCTACTAAGCTGTATGAGACTTATTCTGACCAAACAGAAATATTTCGTCTGAACATGCTAATAAATAGAATGTGGATGAAGTACAAGACATTATTCAGTAAATTAGAACGTAGTCCTTCAACAAGCACACTCAAAATTTCTTCACTTGTTGTTGCTCCAATGCAAAAATATGGAGGGCAATCGTATGCACCGGCTCTATCACTTACATCGGATTCAGCACCTTCGAGGGGGAGAGCTTGTAGAATTTTGTCGTTGGATAACTGAAAGTTGCCAAGTACTCTCGTTAATACTTTTACTGATGAAGCCTCTTCCACTCGTGACGGTGTCAACAACACTCTTAACTCACGTCGGTGGTCCAACGAAAGCCCACACGCTTTTGTGGAGACTCATTTTCAAGGATGCTCCACAGTAAATGCCTGGTCCAGTGTCGTAGACACAACAAACACTAGTTTGGGGCTGTCGTGTCACCACATCTTCTTACAGCACCCCGTCATCTACACTTCCTTGAAAACGAGGTTACATCATTATTGGAAGATGTTTCTTTGCCTGCACGGATCGGTATGTGCTTCTAACATGACAGGGCTTCTGCACGTTCAAGTCCCCAGGTGACACATCATCTGAACCTGGAAGATGGATCCACCAAAATGTTTACATTTCTCAGACTCCAAGGTCCAAGAACCTTACGTCTTTGGATTTTGATCTGTGGTAACAACGCCGGCTGAAATGGCCGAGCGGTTCTAGACGCTACGGTCTGGAACCGAGCGACCACTACGGTCGCAGGCTCGAATCCTGCCTCCGTGGACGTGTGTGATGTCCTTAGGTTAGTTAGGTTTAAGTAGTTCTAAGTTCTAGGGGACTGATGACCTCAGAAGTTAAGTCCCATAGTGCTTAGAGCCACCTGGACCGTTTCTTTTTTTTTTTGTAACAACGCTCGAAGACAATAATAATTTGTAGAAGGGCCCACAGAGGGCTGGTGAATGATGCAGGAACTAGCAGATGACCCTGAAGCATATTGCGCTTATATAGGAAAATAAATCCACCACTATGCAACTACACTATTGATGCTGAATTGCTATAAACAGTAACTACCGTAAAAAATGATGTCTATCCGGAGTGACCTTAAGTGGAATGACCACGTAAAACAAGTAGTAGGAAAAACAGATGCGATACTGAGATGTATAGTAAAAATATAAACGAAATGTAATTCATCCACTAAAGTAGCGGCTAACGGGGCACTTGTACCGATTGTTGACCAGTTTGAACACTTTCCAAGTAGTACTGCTAGAAGAGGTAGAGACGATCCAACGAAGAGGGGCTCATTTTGTCGCGGGATTGTTTAGTCGATGTGAGAGCGTAGCAGAGATGCTCAACAAATTCCAGTGGCAGAGGCTACAAGACAGGCGTCGTGTTTCATGAAGACGTTTACTATTGACACTTAGAGAGAGAGCAAGTTCAGGAAGAGTCGGGCAACATATTATGTAGAATGAAATTTTCACTCTACAGTGGAATGTGCGCTGATATGAAACTTCCTGGCAGATTAAAACTGTGTGGTGGACGGAGACTCGAACTCGGGATCTTTGCCTTTCGCGGGCAAGGTTCGCAAGAGAGCTTCTGTAAAGTTTGGAAGGTAGGAGACGAGGTACTGGGAAAGTAAAGCTGTGAGGACGGGGCGTGAGTCGTGCTTTGGTAGCTCAGTCGGTAGAGCACTTGCCCGCGAAAGGCAAATGTCCCGAGTTTGAGTCTCGGTCCGGCACATAATTTTAATCTGCCAGGAAGTTTCAACATATTACGTCTTCCTATACACGTCCGACGAAATGACGACAGCAAGAAAATTCGAGAAATTAGAGCTAATACGGCGGCTCACCGACAATCATCTACCCACGCTCCACTCGCGAGGTCCCGGCGGAGGTTCGAGTCCTCCCTCGGGCATGGATGTGTGTGTTTATCCTTAGGATAATCTAGCTTAAGTAGTGTGTATGCTTAGGGACTGATCACCTTAGCAGTTAAGTCCCATAAGATTTCACAAACATTTGAATTTTTTTTTTCCCATTCGCGAATGGAACAGGTAAGGTGGGATCAATTGGTGGTACCAGAAGTACCCTCGCTACAGAGACGGAAGGCGAAGTCTATAAAGGAAAAGTAAACAAAAGGGACGAAGCGATTGTTCGGATTAGGACTAGTGCTGCCCTCATAAGAGGATACCAAGACGACGCCAGAAGAGTTACGGTGCAGTGCATGTGGTGTTGTCAAGAGAATTCGCAACTGCATTGAAGTCGGAAGTGAAATTTACGAATATCAACTCTGAACTTATTTTCCACTTGCTTAGCAGCATCTGTATTTTTTTGGGTTACATTGCAAAAGACGTACATCTGTAAGCAATAAAAATTGGAGGTTGTTGTATGGAATGTTTTATTCCACACCCTGAATTTTACGTAGATGAAACGGCTACAAACAACATTTAAAGTATTAATAGAAGGATGTAGTATAATACGCTGTCCTCAGCGGCTGCTGTTGGCCGCGGCCCGACATTCCGCGCAGCTGCGATGCCCTCCAGTGAACCCAGGGGCCCGGATGCGTCACCAGGAAGCCGTGCCAGCCAACACGCCCTCTCGGCGATCAAACACGGAGGCCGCCACGTGAGTCGCAGCACGCGCCCCTCTGCCACACACCCGTCCACCAGCATCGCCACTGGCTACCGCCTTCACTTCGTTTGGAATCACACCAAGCAATCTAATGTTTTAGTGAAATTTCTTCGGGTAACATTGCAACAGTGAGAAGAGCGGTTCCTGATTCTACAGTAATGAGTGTAGTTTACCGTAGCACGAAACTACCTGGCAGATTAAAACTGTGTGCCAGGCCGAGACTCGAACTCGGGACCTTTGCCTTTCGCGGGAAAGTGCTCTACCAACTGAGCTACCCAAGCACGACTCACGCCCCGTCCTCAAAGCTTTACTTCTGCCAGTACCTCGTCTCCTACCTTCCAAACTTTACAGAAGCTCTCCTGCGAACCTTGCAGAACCAGCACTCCTGAAAGAAAGACAAGACTCAACCACAGCCTTGGGGATGTTTCTAGAATGAGATTTTCACTCTGCAGCGGAGTAGGAGACGAGGACGGGGCGTGAGTCGTGCTTGGGTAGCTCAGTTGGTAGAGTACTTGGCCGCGAAAGCCAAAGGTCCCGAGTTCGAGTCTCGACCCGGCACACAGTTTTAATCTGCCAGGAAGTTTCATATGAGCGCACACTCCGCTGCAGAATGAAAATCTCATTCTGGAAGCATCCCCCAGGCTGTGGCTAAGCCATGTCTCCGCAATATCCTTTCTTTCAGAAGTACTAGTTCTGCAAGGTTCGCAGGAGAGCTTCTGTAAAGTTTGGAAGATAGGAGACGAGGTACTGGCAGAAGTAAAGCTGTGAGGACGGGGCGTGAGTCGTGCTTGGGTAGCTCTGGTGGTAGAGCACTTTCCCGCGAAAGGCAAAGGTCCCGAGTTCGAGTCTCGGCCCGGCACACAGTCTTAATCTGCCAGGAAGTTTCATATCAGCGCACACTCTGCTGCAGAGTGAAAATCTCATTCTGGAAACTTACTGTAGCACGTTTGGTCCTTCCTGTAGCAGTCGCACGCGGCAGCTCGGTCGGAGAAAGATCTTTAGCTGAAGATTGGAAAGTTGCGGAAGTCACGCCAATATACTCGTACATCAAAGGAAACAGAAGTAATTCGCTGAATTATAGATGTATATCAATGACATTGGTAGTAAAATTTTGGAACATACCTTGTGTTTCAACATTCTGAAATACCTCGAAGAAAACCATGTATTCACCCTTAACTAGACCCTAATCAGAAAACACCGTCCTTGTGAAACACAAATGGCTCTTTATTGGCGCGAAATGAAGAATACTATCGGTAGGGGACATCAAGTTGCAACCAAATTTCTAGTCCATATTTTTATATTCCCGAAGGCTTTTGACACGGTTCCTTACAAGCGCCTTCTAAAGAAAATTTGTGGTACGTTCCTATGGGACCAAAATGTCATCGGCCCCTAGGCATACATACTACTTAGTCTAACTTAAACTAACTTACGCTAATGACAAAACACACACCCATGCCCGAGGGAGGATTCGAACCTCCGACGGGAGCAGCCGCGTGAAACGTGGCAAGCCGCCTGAGACCGCGCGGCTACCCCGCGCGGCGCCTTCTAAGACATAGCCTGTCTATGGAGTATTGTCTCGGCAGTGCTACAGGATTCGCGATTTCCTGAAGGTCAGAGTTGGTAGTAACTGACGGGAAGTCATCTAATCAAACAGCAGTTAAATCTGCATTTCCCCAAGGAAACACTGTAGACTCTCTTACGCCATAGTCTTTTCTTACTCAATTAGGAACAATCTGAAAAGCCCTCAGAGATTATTTGCAGATGATGCTGTCGTTTACCGTTTAGTAACATCATCGAAAGATCAAATCAAATTAGAACATGGTTTTCACAAGGTATCTGCATGCTGCGCAAGGTGGCCATTGAGCCTGAATCAATAAAAGCGTGAAGTTCTCCTCATGAGAACTAAAAAAAAATTCTCTTAAAATTTGATTGCAAACAATTTAAAATTGGAACCGTCACAGAAAATATTATGTAGAACGCAAATCAGACTGGGTTTTAAAGGCAGAAAACGTAACAAAGCTCTGAAAGAGACTGCCTACACTAATGCATTTCTGCTATCAGGTTGTAAGAGGTACATGAATAAGGAATTTATTGCTAGGGCACTCGAACAGATGTAATTCCTGGGCTTACCTTTATACTACGTTGCTCAGGCACTGCCATCTCTCTCCACGACCGGCCCAAGCGCCCGACCGCGAGCTACAACCACTACTGCTGCCAACACTGCTCTTTGGTCTCACATTCTCTTATAGCTTACATATCGCAGGCAGTGCCTGAGCATTCCATCGAAGTTACATCTGCTCGAGTGCGCTAGCAATAAATTTATTATTCATAGACCTCTTACAACGTGTTTTATTTAATCTATACAGAGTGTTTCGAAATCCACGTTACAAACTTCAAGGACTCGCAGAGAGGAGTGAGTACGTAATATTTTGAGTGGGGACTCATGTCCGCAAACGTTCTATGACGATTTCAATCCAGTTGTTTAACTTATCCATTTCTGCCTCAGGATTTTATCTAGGCGTGACGCAGTATAATTATTAAATAACAATTCGAAAGGAAGCATAACGAAACATCCACTTATCAGTTAAGCACATTTACTTGTATTAAAACTAACTTTGCCTGTTTACATCATTCCAAAACAAACAGAACCTAGCACGCTGTACGTAGAGAACAGTACTGATACATTTCATCATCAGGTGACCGTCTGACTAAGTACACGTCATCTTATCTATCCTATTGCATACTAGGAGAAGCAACTCCGAATGTCTTCCCTTTCGCTCAGGAGACGTGGACACATAATTGAATTGAAAACGTCATAGAAGTGGTACCTACTCGTGTCTAGGCTTGAAGTTTTGTGATATATGTTCACTAATATTTTAAGGATGGGTTACGATAGTTGTTTGGGTGGATTCACTGTGACAGTCTTCTTGTTGTATTGGCTTCAAAGAAAAATATTGATATGTTTTTAACTAATCTGTTTTACCTTGTATCCAGTGACGATGGTCTGTGACCGAAACCGGTACACGATATATAGCTTAAATGAAACAGCTGATGGTTAAAATGTATTTTCCAATACGTAATGGCTGTTGGCTCTCACCTAATAAAAACATTAAATGCCTACTCTAAGCTTTTCCGTCCTCTTCTGGACTGTTGTAGCAGATATTGGACCCTTACCCGTCAGAACTGGTAAGAGGGCATCGAAAGACTGCAAATTCGGGAGGCTCACGTCATTACATAATAGGGGAGACTGTGTCATGGATAAGATCAGCAAGTTTCAAGTACGGTAATTGAAACAAAGATGGTTTTTGCGGCGGCAAGATGTTTTCACGAAATTACACTGACCAGCTTCCACCTCTAAGTGCCAAAACACTTTGTTGATTCCGACTTACTTCGGAGAAATGATGATCATGATAAAATCAGATAAAGCAGGTCTTGCACGAAACAGATTATGTGTACATTTTCTCCACATATTTTCAGAGAGTGGAGTGGTGGATAAATAGTCTGAAAATAGTGTTATCAACCGTCTGGTAAACACTTAAATTTGAACTGCAAAGCAGTCATGCGGATTTAGATGTCCTTTTACTGGAATTTAAATTCAACAAGTGAAGCGTAAGTAGACTTGTTTACTTACCATATTTGCTTTGTTTCCCTCCTCTTCAGAGTCATCGTCAGCACCATTCAGCACTTAATCGAAAACTGGAATCAAAAGCCATTCCCATTTTCAGTGTAAATAAAAATTGCGTCACAGGTAACTGGAACGCTGTTAGATCCCTCACCTAGAACTTATGCTTCTCTACTGAGTTGCGCAGTGGTTAGCACACTGGACTCGCATTCGGGAGGACGACGGTTCAATCCCGTCTCCGGCCATCCTGATTTAGGTTTTCCGTGATTTCCCTAAATCGTTTCAGGCAAATGCCGGGATGGTTCCTTTGAAAGGGCACGGCCGATTTCCTTCCCAATCCTTCCCTAACCCGAGCTTGCGCTCCGTCTCTAATGACCTCGTTGTCGACGGGACGTTAAACACTAACCACCAACCAATCTACTGAGTTTTTGTCATTTCAGGTAATTCTTGTGATTTGCAGTCGCTGCAACAAAATTTGCAAGCTTTGCAACTGACCATTTAAGGACTCAAATCTTTCTTTTTACTTTTTCTTACCTTGACATTTGTCGACAGAATAAGGAATAATTCTCTAAAAACAAGTAATTCGCCAGTTAGGAAAAACCTTTTCATTGTTTAAGTGAAGCAATTTTGAAGGTCTTTCTAGGGGTCGACTGATTCTTAGATATTGTAATTTATAATTCCGATCAGAGCTAATAATTTCATGTTTATGGTCAGTGTTTCGATGACTGAACCAATCGTCTTCGGCAGATTGCTTCATGGTTTTAGCTGAGCTCTCTGCCTGATTCAATCCATATAGATAACATAACTAAAGACATTCGATGCAGTACCTAATGAAGACCAACAGTTTAGTCGTCTAAATATTGATTCTACGGTGAGGCGGTATTTTATATCACGCTAACAAATGTAAGATGGAATCCGTGAGGACTTGCAGCAGATCGACATGGAGGGTGACTGGAACTGGAAGCGCAAAGCAGAATCCAGTGGAAGTGTAACCCGCCCGTTCCTCTGGGCCTAATCGCATAAAGCAAAGTAAGTAAGCAAACTAACACATTTGTAAGCCAAATAACCTCTACGTAAATGCAGGTTTAGTACGGTTTTCTGACACCTCCGTCTAACAAAGTGACTGCGATAGTTTTCTGCAAATAATTTGTTGAAAGTAACAGGATCTCCGTGGTGGACTTAGAATCTTAACTCTATTATTACATGGAAAAGTTCGTGATATTTTTATCCATTTAATTCGAGGATTATAAATGTCACGTGAGGTCATAAATAAATACAGTCCTGCTTTTGTGATGTGATTGAGTAAAGTGTGTATTTTACCTACTTTCGAAACTGAATTCTATTAGTGATTATGACTACCTTCCATTTACATGGCGACAGTCTTCACGGCTAAATAAAAGGCTTGGTGGCGTATAAAATCCTTTTCCTTAGATGCCATGACGGATCATAAATACAAATACGATAATCGGTAGCAATTCAGTGAGTAAGTAATGGCGGAAGACATACAAAACGATGCCATTAGTAATTTGAACTATTTACGAGCATGTTTCCTGGACGCACCTTTATCCATAAGAATCCCACTGTCGACAACGTTCGCCTCTCCGTGTGTACATAATTTCGTAAATGTGAATACTGTTAGCAATAACACGCAAACAACAACATATGTGTATTACTCGCATAGCCGATATCAACGATGTTATTGTTGCTTGCAGCTAAATATGTACAGGCAGCTTGTGTTGAGTACTAGATAGACATTGGTAATGTTGTACTGAAAAGATTTTTGATAGTATGTTTCATTGAATGACTGCAGTCCATAGGTGTAGGGGAAGTTCGACAAGAAACATTCAGTGGCACTGTGTAAAATCTCTCACGGATCAGAAGCCGTGAGCAGACAAGCGAAGGCTAACAAGCTACTACTTTATTGCATTAACCTGTGTCCTAACTGTCCAATACACACTTTTCTTTATATTTTGCGCACAACTTTGTACCCAAACTGTTATCAGATGAAAACCTCTCTGCGTCCTTTTCCAAACTCTTCGCGCCCGGCGGCAATTCTCAAAGACTTTCGCCAGGCCACAAGCGTCTGGCAAGTAATGTGACACTTCTGAAATAAAACCAGCGGCTTTACTGGTGTTATAATCAGGCAGACCTCGAAGCACAGAAGGAAGACTGTTAGATCCTCTGCTTGAAATAAATGAAAGAGCGCTTCCCTTTGTGAGCTTCTTTACCCTGTGATCTTTCCAGTATACTCGGAGATATGTGAACTGCTGACATAGCCTAGGTTCGTCGTTGTAAAACAGAGAAGTACTGACATTCTCCTCAAAAAACCCGTTAATGACTTTACACCTCTCGTCGTAGGCTTTCCCGTTTATAGGGAAAAAAGGCAGAAGAGCAAGACCTTGCTGAGACGGTTTTTTACAAAAATAAACTTGACGTTGCAGTAACGTAGAATGAGTTCGGAAGTGGACTCGATTAGGAGTACTTACTTCTGTAGTCGTACACCGGCCGCTGGTACCCGCGGTTCCTCCTGGAAAATAGAAAACATACACATCATATCCTACTATAAAATAATACTTTATAGATTTCGTATTTTGTAAATATTCATTGCAATGTTAGCTAATAATGTAGAATCAACACATTAACTGCTATCTGTTATCCGCTGCTTCGCTCGCTTATCAGTAGTTTTGTTATGATAAGTGATGGCCAGTAAGCAAGCTAGTCAAAATGATTCAAATGGCTCTAAGCACTATGGGACTTAACGTCTGAGGTCATCAGTTCCCTAGACTTGGAACTACTTAAACCTAACTAACCTAAACACTTCACACACATCCATGCCCGAGGCAGGATTCGGTGTGTATATAGTGGTGTAGAGACAGATGTATAAAAATGTATGCAGTGCCGGCATATAGGCATATAATGAATGTGTTGCTGCTATTTTGCTTCATGTCGTATCTGAAGCATCCATTATATTTTCTAGTTGTATTTAAAAATGCCTCGTGTCATTACATTCGCGCAGAAGTAGAGTTTTTAGGGGTTTCTCTTTCTCACCTAGTACTGAAGGTGAGATTTTGCCACCAGAGCAACAAAACAACAACCATTTCTTCCTTCCATTTTAATGCATTATGCTGCCTACATTTTTGATCCATCCCTGTATGATGACTACTTTATGATTAACGTAGTAAATTAATTGATCAGATTCAATTGTATCCTCAGCAAAACCCTCTCATGTTCCAAATGTAAAGGCATGACTCTCCGTTTGTCGTACGGCCTTTAAATGATGCCGTCGTTTTGAGTCTTCAAGCGTCTTGGCAGCTATGAGAGACGCGTGGCGCTCAGCGGCTAAAATGAGACGGCCTTGTGATGACCGCAGTTAAGCAACAATGGGCCCGGTTAGTACTTGGATGGGTGATCGTTTGGGAACACCGGGTGGAACGACGCCAACGGGCTTGTTACTGACATTAGTATGGAAGTATGGATGAAACACGTAGAGGAGTGTATAAACATTGTATTCACTACCAGAATCGTACTATGTAGAACTTAGGAGACAATAAAAGTATTTTCACGAATTTGATCAAGTTCAAACATTAAAGAGCAAATAGCTTTTTCGAAGAGTAATTATTGTTCTACACTTCGCGTCATATTTTCAGATCATTAAAAATGTTGTGCTACTCACTTTCTAAAATAGTCTATGTTCCTTCTCAGCGTTCAACCTACCTCCATACCGGATTTCATGCGTATCGGTTCAGCTGTTCAGTCGTAACAGAGGTACTTCCGCATTTATAACGGTAGTATAGATAAGACTAAGAAAGTCATTTTATGTCTTTAGACAGTTGCTACTGAAGTGTGATCTGCAGCCGCGCAGGATTAGCCGAGCGGTCTACGGCGCTGCAGTCATAGACTGTGCGGCTGGTCCCGGCGGAGGTTCGAGTCCTACCTGGGGCATGGGTGTGTGTGTGTGTTTGTCCTTATCATAATTTAGGTTAAGTAGAGTGTAAGATTAGGGACTGATGACCTTAGCAGTTAAGTCCCATAAGATTTAACACATATTTGAACTTTTTTTTTTTTGTTATCTGCATTCCAAGGCAAAAGCCTCCCTTATCACGAGAAAGAGCCATATTTAGGATAATTTCTAAATAACTGAATCTTACGTAGAGGCGTTAGGATTTTCTACAGGTTGGGTCACTGCCATTCGTGTCGGAGAATGAACTGCGAAACTTTCCTTCAGTAAGGTCAAGATCTTTTGTTTAAGAACACAACAAGAAGGATGGTTGTGAAGTGGATGTAAAATATTAAAACACGTAAAACCGCCCTTCTGACTCTTATAAACAGGTACAGCAATGAATGTAAACCATTTTTCATTAAACAAAATTTGTGTTACATGCATCACAGAGTTGCGAAATAACGAGCTTAATAAGATTAATTCTATTCCTTACGGCGTCTCTGTTTCAAAATTGTTACTTGTGCAAATTTATGCATGATCAATTGGTGTGATGAATTCCATACTAGCGTATTTACCAACCTGATGCAAAATGTTTCTACTTCGAAGACTGATATTCCGAAATTGATAACCAGATTTTGATGACATTGATATTTGACCTGATGAATAGCAGTGCATCTGAAAAGCAGGAAAATGATAATTCACATATGCGAAGAAATTGTGATACCTTCACGGACTAAATCAAATTATTCTCGTCCATCATCCCCTAAAGTACAGGAGGGAATACAAATTTGGTTCTCAAATTTTAAAGCAGACAGGTATTTACGAAAGAATGGTGCGGAGACACATAATTTTACGTGACTGCGAAGAAGCGTATACTCAAGGTATGTGAAGAATCAATAAAATGACAGTTCCTTAAAACTGTTCGCCGACCAGGACTCGTACCTCGAAACTTTGCCTTTAGCGAGAAACTGTTCTACATTCTGAGTTTCCCAGGCTCGTTTCAAGACCTACACTCAAAGCTTTACTTCCACCAGTACTTGATCGCCTATCTTCAAAACTTCACAGGATTTCTCCTGAATGCGTTGCGGAACCAGCAGTCCTGGACAAACGGAGAAATGGCTTAGCTCATCCTTGGGAATTGTTTCTGGAATGCAACCAACACGATTCTCAGTACTCTGCCGAGGATGCTTCACAAACTATTCTACTCATTAACTACACGATCGTATAGATTTGATTTTTGCGGGTCTTACACCGTAAGTGACCCTCTGCAATCTCAAAACAGGACACTTATGTCATCATCATAGTACAATACAATTTTGGCGGATGTGATACAAGATGTGATTACTGATATACCGAGCGATGCTGTGTAGGGGTCACAGCTTTTGTATTAGTATGTAGGTTGGGTGGCTAAATTTGGGGAGGGGACCAAAGAGCGAGGTCATCGGTCTCATCGGATTAGGGAACGATGGGGAAGGAAGTCGGCCGCGCTCTTTCAAAGGAACCATCCCGCCAATCGCTTGAACCGATTTAGGGAAATCACGGAAAACCTAAATCAGGATAGCCGGACGCGGGTTTGAACCGTCGCCCTCCCGAATGCGAGTGCAGTGTACTAACCACTGCGCCACCTGGGTCGGTATTTTGTGTGTAATAGGGTAGGGAACGGCATATATCACCAGGCAACTACGGCCCTAGCGGTGTACATGAGGGACTGGACCGGACAGGTGATGTAACAAAATGTGTGTCCAGAACACGGCCTGTAATAGATTGGTTCCCAACTGGGGCGTAATTACCACCTAATTTGTGGTAAATGTAATTTTCTGAGGGTAAAATGAAAATGTTTCAACCGCATTTCAGTAATGACACTAACAAACAATGGAAGCTCAGATACGAATATCAACAATGTAGGAAGAGACGGATTTCTACTTACCCTAAAGAAGACACGTAAAGTTGCAGACAGGCACAATTATAATACACTCACATATAGCTTTCGGTCACAGTCTTCGCCAGTAAAAGACATACACACACACACACACACACACACACACACACACACGACCGCCGACTCTAGCATGTCGGGCCGTAATCCGCCACCGAGATACTGGAGTTGGCGGTCGTGTGTGTGTGTCAAGTGTGCTTGCTTGCGTGTGTGTGTATATGTGTGTGTGAATAGTGCGTGGGTGTGTCTCTTTTACTGGCGAAGACTGTGGCTGAAAGATATTTGTGTCCTTTAATTGTGTCTGTCTGCAACTTTACGTGTCTTTACGGCAAATAGCACTCCGTCTTTTCCTGCATTGTTGTTAGTCATGAAACTATTTGTTTAATATATCACAGTTATTATCACTATTTCATAAGATTTTAAGGCCGATTAGAAAGGTTACCAAAAATACTAGCACTAACATGTGACACATTGTGGTGGGGCTTACAGTTTTTGCAACAAGTGTATGGGCAACATCTTCCTCTCGTAGTACACCCCCCATCCGCATACTTTGTACCTCGCGCCTATAACTGTAAAACTGAGACATATACGTCACATATGCTTAAACATCTGCTTCTCCAAGTTGTACGTAGTTCCTGCAATTGATCAGAAATTGCTTCAGTATTCGTTTCTCAACAATAAACGAACTAATTGACAGCACAACAGTAACTCTGTAAGAGGCCCTACGCCGCTGTAGGATCAACGCAATATATTATTATTATTAGTAGTAGAAGTAGCAGTAGTCGTAGTAGTGGTCAGACACTAAGTATTGACAGCAAAAAGTCTTCCAGTTACTGCCAGTTCAGAAATAAGCAGTCCAACGATCAAGTGATCGTCAGAGAGCAAGCCTAATTATTGTGCACACATTTTAATTTGGTTGGTTTCAAATGTGTTGCCAAGTGGGGATGAAACAGAATTTAGTAGCGAGAGAAGTGGTGTTTTGCTACAAGTGTCTACCCTCGGTGTGGATAGCCTTCCGTTCTGGTGAAGGAGAGGCAACCAGCACTCTTGATGGATTGAGAACATCGTCATCGTTCCATAAACGAAAAAGATTGTTAGAAATAAACACCACAAATTTTCTCATTTACTCGTCAGGGATTAGTAAGACATTTAGAAAAACTAAACACCATTTATTTTCTTCATTTTAAACATGAATGTGTTCAAAGAAAACTTTTTTTCATTCTAAAGATTGATTATGACGGTGCTGGGTCTGGGTATAGAGAAGGGGGGGGGGGGGGTTAATAGTTCAAATCTGATTATACCCTGGAGTAACGGTCTCAGAAAGGTTTCAACCTTTACATTTTTGGTTGCGGCAGCTTTGTCTTGTTACAGAAAGCCACTTTGCCTCTTGCAGTCTTGGTTACTACGTCTTTCTGGTAATGTCCTTTTTTATATATGAGCTGCAAGTCTGCACTAGATAAATGAAACAGTAGTGGGATATGTCCATTTGACAGCCTTCCTTACTTGAAAACTGTTACAATGGTGCAGTATTCAATTATAAGACTGTCACTTTAAACCAATTATTATCTAGAGTATTTTCACGGAAAATGAAAAGCTGACACTGTTCGCGGAGTAGAAAACCTGTTGCAGATACAAAGCAGACATCTCTCTTGCACTAAGCTGTGGCGCTCTGGCGTCTGGACTCACTTCATCAAACGTCCGCCCTCGTTAGAGTCGCCTGCAGTACCAGAGTGCATTCACCCTTTGCAAAAAAGTGACTTTCTTCTTAGTGCCACATAATGTTCGACTGTTCTCAGACAGATCAAGTACCATCTCCGTGGAGCAGCGGAGTCGTCAGAAGACACCAACGGCCCGCTCTGAAAGAATTACTGTTGCACGAACAACAGCCGTGTCTTGTGGACAGGTACTTGAGCCGCTGCGCTTGAGAGGAGAGCGTCGCCACATCCAAGAGAGGACCTCCGCCTGTTCCCCGTGGACGCTGATATACGGCAACTCACAGAACAGGCGCATTCTGGTGGAATAAAAGGAAATGCCTGGAAGGCTGTTTCGGAAATAATTGAACAAACTCGTTCCAAGTCACCAGTTTTGAGACATGAAGGTGTAACCAGAAATACTGTATCACATTAGTTTCAGTATTTACTGTTGTGTGTAATAATTTAGGAACAAATGCAAGTCTGTTTGAGCAGGAAATGAAAATGGTAGTTAGTCTCCATGCGCTACGCACTGTTAGGCATGACAGTAAAGCAAACTGCAGGTCGTACGCAACGGAACTTCGTCTTTCGCTTCATTGTTTCATGCACACTCGTATGGCGCGGAGCAACATACGCTCACAAGGGTCCCGTGCCTGCTATTCATCATCGATTTCGTTCGGATTTATGATATATGCAGAGCTTATCCAGAAATGAAAGTGACAGGAATGGGATCTCCAGAGGGCTAAACGTTTGGAAAAAATAGCATTTTCGGCGCGGGTCAGGGGAGACACGAGCCGTTTATGTTTGCGTAGATTCTAGGCAGCTGTTCGCGTAGTGGAAAGAGTACAGAACGGTAAACCGCAGATCACACATTGAGTCAGAATGCCGAAAAAGCGGAGATAAATAAAAGAAAGTTCAGGGCTAAGAAGTTAAGTTTAACATGTTGGTTACAATAATGTCGGGACTACTGAATCCCGGTCTTAGGAGCGGCCAGCTGTTTCTCCCGAAGGTTGCATTTAGTTCGGGTGTAATATTTTTGTCTAGCGAAATCAGACCCACTTTAAAAAAAATATATATAGGCTATTTCACAAGGTATATGCGTAATTACGAACACTTGTTTCTCTATTTAATCATTAATTAATAAGTGATTTTTGTTAATTAACGTCGTACCGAGTGCAAGGAATATATATATATATATATATATATATATATATATATATATATATATATATATAAGATGAGATAAGTATTAGATCACACGACATTGCGCCTTCTTCTTCATTCAGTTCTTAAATACGTACTGTTATTCGCGAATCAGCCTTAAAATGCAATTACTAGCCCCAACTCCGATTTTGAATCTTTTTGACTGACAGATGCAACATACCGTTACTACGAAAATCGGATTGAACATTGCACTAAATTACAAATAAAACAAATATACCCACATAATCATACAATTTCTAAGAAGTAATAAAAATAAAACTATAATTACTAAATGTAAAAATGTATTTTAAAGTATATTAAAAATATATCAAGTATTCTCTATAAAATAATTACATTATTTCATATCCATAAGCTATTCATCGATAAATCAATTTTGTTGAATTTTATTTTACTATTACATATTTCTTCTTTGCTGAAATCATCTCTGAGGAAAGTGCAAACTTTGTCATTGGAAGCAGTAGCCCTCTTGACACTTGCTGCAAAGGATAGGGGGAATAAGATTATGAAGAGGTGATGAAGAAGGAAATGAAGATAAAGAACAAGAACTGCAAGAGGAAGAACATTAAGAAGACTTACAACACTTCCGATTTCTGTTATTAATGTATATCTTCTGTAATGAAGACAGCAGTAGAGAGTTACGTAATAATGTTTAAAAACAAATTTTTGTCCATGTCACTAATTTTTCCCAGATTCTTTTCGCCGTATTGGGTTGCTTTTGTTGTGGTCTTCAGTCCTGAGACTGGTTTGATGCAGCCGTCCATCCTACTCTACCCTGTGCAAGTTTCTTCATCTCCCAGTACCTACGGCAACGTACATCCTTCTGAATCTGCTTAGTGTATTCATCTCTTCGTCTCCCTCTACGATTTTTACCCTCCACGCTGCCCTCCAATGCTTAATTTGTGATCCCCTGATGCCTCAGAACAAGTCCTACCAATGGACCCTTCTTCTTGTCAAGTTGTGCCACAAACTCCTCTTCTCCCCAATCCTATTCAATACCTCCTCATTAGTTGTATGATCTACCCATCTAATCTTCAGCATTCTTCCGTAGCACCACATTTCGAAAGCTTCTATTCTCTTCTTGTCTAAACTATTTATCGTCCACGTTTCACTTCCATACATGGCTACACTCCATACAAATACTTTCATAAACGACTTCCTGACACTTAAATCTATACTCGATGTCAACAAATTTCTCTTCTTCAGAAACGCTTTCCTTGCCATTGCCAGTTTACATTTTATATCCTCTCTACTTCGACCATCATAAGTTATTTTGAAGTCTGAGGGTATTTCACCTGTCTCATATATCTTGCTCACCAGATAGTAGAGTTTTGTCAGGACTGGCTCTCCCAAGGCCGTCAGTAGTTCTAATGGAATGTTGTCTAATCCCGGGGCCTTGTTCCGACTCAGGTCTTTCAGTGCTCTGTCAAACTCTTCACCAGTATCATATCTTCCATTTCATCTTCATCTACATCCTCTTCCATTTCCATAATATTGTCCTCAAGTACATCGCCCTTGTATAGACCCTCTATATACTCCTTCCACCTTTCTGCTTTCCCTTCTTTGCTTAGAACTGGGTTTCCATCTGAGCTCTTGATATTCATACAAGTGGTTCTCTTTTCTCCAAAGGTCTCTTTAATTTTCCTGTAGGCAGTATCTATCTTACCCCTAGTGAGATAAGCCTCTACATCCTTACATTTGTCCTCTATCCATCCCTGCTTAGCCATTTTGCACTTCCTGTCGATCTCATTTTTGAGACGTTTGTATTCGTTATTGCCTGCTTCATTTACTGCATTTTTTTACTTTCTCCTTTCATCTATTAAATTCAATATTTCTTTTGTTACCCAAGAATTTCTACTAGCCCTCGTCTTTTTACCTACTTGATCCTCTGCTGCCTTCACTACTTCGTCCGTCAAAGCTACCCATTCTTCTTCTACTGTATTTCTTTCCCCCCTCCTTGTCAATTGTTCCCTTATGCTCTCCCTGAAACTCTCCACAGCCTCTGCTTTAGTCAGTTTATCCAGGTCCCATCTCCTTAAATTACCACCTTTTTGCAGTTTCTTCAGCTTTAATCTACAGTTCATAACCAATAGATTGTGGTCAGAGTCCACATCTGCCCCTGGAAATGTCTTACAATTGAAAACCTGGTTCCTAAATCTCTGTCTTACCATTATATAATCTGTCTGAAACCTGTCACTATCTGTAGGCTCCTTCCATGTATACAACCTTCTGATTCTTGAACCAAGCGTTAGCTATGATTAAGCTGAGCTCTGTGCAAACTTCTACCAGACGGCTTCCTCTTTAATTTCTTAGCCCCAGTCCATATTCACCTACTACGTTTCCTTCTCTCCCTTT
Organism: Schistocerca americana; assembly: GCF_021461395.2. NCBI lineage: Eukaryota > Metazoa > Arthropoda > Insecta > Orthoptera > Acrididae > Schistocerca > Schistocerca americana. Next base: position 1,071,950,702 of record NC_060119.1, read on the forward strand.
TCCTACTACAGAATTACAGTCACCCATGACTATTAAATTTTCGTCTCCCTTCACTATCTTAATAATTTCTTTGACTTCATCATACATTTCTTCAACTTCTTCGTCATCTGCAGAGCTAGTCGACATATAAACTTGTACTACTGTGGTAGGCGTGAGCTTCGTATCTACACACAATAATGCGTTCACTATGCTGCTTGTAGTAGCTTACCCGCATTCCTATTTTCCTATTCATTATTAAACCTACTCTTGCATTACCCCTATTTGATTTGTGTTTATAACCCTGTAGTCACCTGACCAGAAGTCTTGTTCCTCCTACCGCCGAACTTCACTAATTCCCACTATATCTAACTTTAACCTATCCATTTCCATTTTTAAATTTTCTAACCTACCTGCCCGATTAAGAGATCTGACATTCCACGCTCCGATCCGTAGAACGCCAGTTTTCTTTCTCCTGATAATGACGTCCTCTTGAGTAGTCCCCGCCCGGAGATCCGAATGGGGGTCTATTTCACCTCCGGAATATTTTACCCAAGAGGACGCCATCATCATTTAACCATACAGTAAAGCTGCATGCCCTCGGGAAAAATTACGGCTGTAGTTTCCCCTTGCTTTCAGCCATTCGCAGTACCAGCACAGCAATGCCGTTTTTGTTAGTGATACAAGGCCAGATCAGTCAGTCATCCAGACTGTTGCCCCTGCAACTACTGAAAAGGCTACTGCCCCTCTTCAGGAACCACACGTTTGTCTGGCCTCTCAACAGATACCCCTCCGTTGTGGTTGTACCTACGGTACGGCTTTCTGTATCGCTGAGGAACGCAAGCCTCCCCACCAACGGCAAGGTCCATGTTTCATGGGATGGCCATATTGGATACGAATACAAAAATCGTTGTCAGAAGGGTCGGAAAGCCCACTATACCAATTTTTGGCATATTGGATCAGAATAATCGGTTTTGGCCAGGTTTTCATGATTCTGGCCCAGTGTTGATCGTGAGGTCGAGTCCGTATGCGCAGTTCTTTTCTGTTTTCAGTTGTTACGTTACTTACACTGCAAATAAAACGAAATGACGCTCACTATACGTACTTATTCACAATTTCATAAAAAGCATGAAAATGAAAGGCAAAGGAAAGTTTGGGATTTCCAATAAATTCCCGAGAAAGAATTGTAAGGCTAATAAGAGAACTTAGTGTATAAAATTAGATACCTTTGTTGTTTTAGAGTTGATGGTTTATATGTTGTGGGGTTCTATTCGTGCCTAAAACAGGGGAAGCAGTAATTTCCTCGGCATCTTGAGCAGTTTTCCCGGTCTTCCGATTAATTATCCACTGAGCATATTTCTTATGCGATATTAAGGCGTATACCTTCATACATTTGCGTCTATTACGATTGCATCTATACTACGAAAGCGTCGTAAGGTGTGAGGGAAAACGATCTATTGACATATAGCAAGGATTCAGAAAATATCCTTGTGTAGCACAACTGCAAAATGGTTCAAATGGCTCTGAGCACTATGTGACTTAACATCTGAGGTCATCAGTCGCCTAGAACTTAAAACTACTTAAACCTAACTAAGCTAAGGACATCACACACATCCATGCCCGAGGCAGGATTCGAACCTGCGACCGTAGCGGTAGCGCGGTTCCACACTGTAGCGTCTAGAACCGCTCAGCCACACTGGTCGGCAGCACAACTGCATTTTATTCTCATGAAGTAATGAGCGTTATCGACGGGGGATCTCAGATTGACTCAGTACTTTTAGATTTCCTTAAGGTTTTTGATACCGTCCCTCATAAGCGACCTCTAATCACCTTGCATGCCTATGGAGCATCGTCTCAATTGTTCGGCTGGATACGCGTTTTCCTGTCAGAAAGATGACAGCTCGTGGTAACTGACAGGAAGTCATCTAGTGAAGTCGAGGTTATACCTGGAGGTGCCCGAAGTAACGCTGTAGGCTCTCTTCTCTTCTTCATCAATATAAAAGAAAAGAAACAATCAGGGCAGATTTCTTAGATTTTTTGCGGATGATGGTATCGTTTAACGTGTCGTAAAATCATCAGAAGATCAAAATCAATTGCAAAATGATTTAGAGGAGCTGTCTCTATGGTGCGAAGAGTGGCAATTGACCCTAAATAACGAAACGTGTGAGGTCATCCAATAAGAGAAGTTAGGCGTTTTGGCGCCTAGCACCCAAAATGTGCCGACCAATCAGAAGTAAGTGCAGTACAATTGCTGGACTCTCTCTAGGGAATGGTACATACTGTACCATCTGCTGCTTGTACCTCACTTCACTTTTGTGCAATATGCTGCTTCACGTTTATCATGATGCATCAAGGTGATCTTTTTTACTTACTTTACTTTACATGTGGCATGGGCCCTATCGACCGTACGCCTGCTCTATGAGCGTCTTCCACTTCTGCCTGTCCAATGCGCTGTTTGTCCAGTTGCTGTTGCTGTTCATCCTAGTTGTGTCCTCCCGAATGTTATCCCTCCATCTGATTCTGGGTCTCCCTATTCCTCTCGTTCCATCTATTGTTCTGCTGAATGCCATTGTAGGTAGTCAATTCCCTGTCATTCTTGCTATATGGCCTGCCCAATTCAACCTTCTCCTCTTGAGCACTTCGACGATGTTACGGTTTTTGTACAGCCCTCTTAATTCTTCATTTCTTCTTATTCCCCATTCCATGTTATTTTCGTCGTATACAGATCCAAAAATTTTCCTTAGTACTTTTCTTTCGAATATTAACAGTTTTTCTTCATCTTTCTTTCTGAATATTAATGTTTCACATCCATATAACATTACAGGTATACTGGTCGATTGATATAAGCGGATTTTGAAGTTACTGCTAAGTGGTCTTTTTCTTAGAATTTTGATGAAACTGAAAAGCGTCTTGTTTGCTGTTGATAAACGCGCACCTATTTCTATATCTGTTCTGTTGTTATTACTAAAAAGACTTCCTAGGTACTTGAAGTGGTCAACAGTCTTGAAATTAAATCCATCTACAGTCAGAGGTGCATCTTTTCTGGTTTTCTTACTTATGGGCAGGTATTCTGTCTTTTCTTCATTAACATGTAATTCTGTTTTCTCAGCAATTTTATAGAAATTTTACATCATTTTGATTAATTCTCTTTTGGAACTACTTATTAGTCCTACATCATCTGCACAGGCAAGTCTTGTAATGTTCACATCCTGTAGCTGGATCCCTTGTGGACTGGTTTTAGAAAATTCTCTATCGATCTTCTCTAGGACAAGGTTAAATAAAATATGTGAAATGGCATCCCCTTGTCTCAGTCCAGTGTACACCTTAAAATCTTCAGTTTCTCCTACTGGTGTCTTTATGCGACATAAAGTTTCATCTATACACATTTTAACTAATCTGATTAATTTTTATGGTATTTTAAATTCCTGCATTATATTTAGTAGTGTCTGTCGGTGTATGCTATCAAAGGCCTTTTTAAAATCTAGCAAGATAAAATACTGGTCGCCACAGCCAGAAATATCACAATTTACTTCGTCTTCCTTGGTGAAGCAATTTCGGGTAACCGTATTTAGTAACTCAGTTTTAGCGTCACTGTCATAGGCAACATTACGATCGCTATCGAGCAGTGAAGATAGTGATTGTGTCTTGCCGCTAGTATATTTCACATACGACCAAAATCGCTTAGGACTTTCTGCCAGATTTCGAGACAGCGTATAGTTGTGGAATACATCGATTCATCGATGTCATCTTGCACAAAGCCCGATATTTCGGAGAAATTTATCGATGTACATATATCGACAGCATTGTATTGAAGTGTGCGTATCAGTGTTCTAAGACGTTTGCACTTTTCGTGGCCACCTTAAGGGGAGTCGTACCGACCAAAATAACAAAATTTGAAATTTTTACTTTTATGCAAACTATGAAAATATGGATGTTTATGCTTAATTTGGTGTTGGTTTTATTGAAATATTCGATTATTTACTATTTTAAATAAATATTCGAAAATAATCATGCAATGACATTTCAGAGAATTTTGTTTTCCATCATTTCGCATATTGACATTTTTCTCTGAAACTATATAGTCTAGAAGGCTGTGGTTTCTTTTGTTTCGTAAAGAACTGTCCGTTACGTAAGTTACCTAAACTGGCAGTACTTCGCAGTAAACTCTTTGAGCCGTACATCTGTTTGTGTTTGACAGCCGGCCGGTGTGGCCGAGCGGTTCTAGGCGCTACAGTCTGGAACCGCACGACCGCTACGGTCGCAGGTTCGAATCCTGCCGCGGGGGTGGCTATGTATAATGTCCTTAGGTTAGTCAGGTTTAAGTAGTTGTAAGTTCTAGGGGAATGATGACCTCAGAAGTTAAGTCCCATAGTGCTCAGAGCCATTTGAACCATTTGTGTTTGACAACAACAGTTATCCACTAGCCGCGTTTTAGTTTCTGTGTTTCCTGTGATAGTTTTCGTCATGACTAAACCAAAAGGAGTGTTTAAAAAAATACGAAACGAAGGACACAGGTACAACAGAACAAATATAGCAGCAGTAAAAAGAGTGGTTAGCGCCGAAGGGCGTGATAATTTGGTTGTAAATAGTGGCAGTCCTTCTACTCTTACGAGTGCTTCCAAGAAAAAATTTCTGGGTAATGATGTAAAATACAACGCAGCTTCAGACAGTGAAACAAACTGCAATATCATTATTAATCTCCATATGCTTATTTCAGCTTTGTGTGAAACAGTGTGTTGTCGCATATGTGGAGGGGAAATTGAAATTTCTGAAAAGCTATCTCAACGCAATGGTCTGTTGTGCACTTTACAAATAATGTGTTTGAATTGTAAAAGCCAAAAGACTTTCAAGACTTCAGAAGTAAGTGTAAAGAATGGACTTTTTGACACTAATCTAAGATACTTTTATGGACTTAGATGCATAGAAATAGACCATTACGCTGGTAAGGTGCTTTGTGGCTTGCTGAACCTCCCTAGCCCCCCAGCAAAATCTATCAAATACAGCTCCATAGTAAGAGGTAGTGTCAAGGCGTGTGCTATGGAGTCAATGACTACAGCAGTAGAGCAGGCTGTAGCAGAAAATGGTAGTTCTGACACAGCAAATCATTCGACGGATCCTGGCAAAAAAGAGGTTTCCGGTCAAAGAATTCATGTGCATCTATTATCAGCATCGACAATGGGAAAGTGTTGGACGTAGATGTGTTGACCATGTACTGTCAGGGTTGTAGGCAAGCGGGCAAGAGTACTGAAAAGCAGACTAAGCATGAGGTGAATTGTGAGAGAAACTATGAAGGAACTAGTGGAGGGATGGATGTTTATTCTGTAGTGAAAATGTTCCAAGGTTCCCAGCATGACTGTGCTGTTTGCTACATGAGTTTTCTTGGGTATGGAGACTCACGATGGTATAAGGCAGTGGTGCAGAATAAACCCTATGGTAATTTGTCAATTACAAAACTAGAGTGCATTGATCATGTGCAAAAGAGGATGGGCACAAGACTGTGTAGACTCAAACAGCAGTTGGGAAGTACCAAGTTATCTGATGGTCTAAGTATAAGACATCGATTGACTTATAAACAAATTGATCAGATTACCCAATATTATGGTACGGCTATTAGAAGTAACAGAGATAATTTAGATGGTATGAAGAGAGCTGTTTACGCAATTTATTTTCACAAGCTGTCTACAGATGCTGAACCAATACACATCCTGTGTTCCACTGAATGGTGTATATACTTGAAGGCAAAAGAGGAGGGCGAAGTAGACGCTTTCTCGTTCAAAATTGCTATACCAAATGCTGTTATGCTTGCCATGAAACCTGTGTTTCAGAATCTTGCCCAACCAGAGCTGTTGAAGAAATGTATCAAGGGCAAAACCTAAAATGCGAATGAATCATTTAACAATGTTGTATGGTCAAAGATACCAAACAATGTGTTTGTTGGAAGGTCAGTCTTTGAACTTGATGTTTTGGATACTGTTCATCCTTTAATGATGGCTAATCTGGAAGACTACAGGTTCTGGAATATCTTGGCATTCATAAAGGTTACAACACCACAAAAAGTGTGATGGACTTGGACCAACTACGAATCATGAAGGCAGAGATTGAACAAACAATATGTCAAAACAAGCCAGATCCAAGAGAAGGAGGGCAGCACTGGGTGAGGAAGATGAAGGACGAGATGAGGACTACCATCCAGAAGGATTCTAACATATTTTTATGTATCAGTTGGCTGTATATTAATATTTTTCCTTTAAACGCAATTTTATCAACATGGCATTTTTCAGTATAAAAGCCCGTTTTTCTCAGAAACTTCTGAAGCTACATCAATGAATTATTTACCACATAACATAGATAGTACAATGATGTTGTAGCTCTACTTTAGTAGTATTTACTATAATAGTTAAAATTCAAGAAATTAAAATTGTGAAAATTTACACCAAAAAATTATATGTTTAAGGAAAAAATCATAACTTTTTTCCAGTTGTTATTTTAAAGTCATTGTAGAGCAATACAGTCACAAAACATGGGAGAACATGTGATAAAAACACCACATTTATATACTCAACAGTTCCTGAGAAAACGGGGCTTTTATATAGCCAATTTAACATTGCCGAGATAGGGCGGTCCGACTGCCCTTAAGCACACCCTCGCGGACTACTGCGTGTGAATGGAGGTAGTCCGGCGTCGTCCGGCAGCAGCGCGGCCTTGGTCGACCCCTGCTCGGGCACGCGCGCGCCGCTCGCCGTGAGCTACCGGCCGGCAATTACCGGCGAGTCGCGCCGCATCTGACGCAGCCGCCGCCACCGCGGCCGGTGGTGGGGGTCGCGGCAAACGCGCCGACCGCCGATGCTATCGCCGCGGGGACAAGAGGGCCCTATTAATTAACCGCCGGCGATGTGGCCGGGGATACCGCCATTACCGCGCCCTCCGCGCCCGCCGCGTCTTAATACGCTTTAAACGCATTACGGAGACAAAATCTATCGACGCCGCGCCGCACCGCCGTGCCGCACCGCCGCGCGCGGCAGCTTCGACAAACGGCTCGACATTTCGAAATTATCTGTCGAACATGTAAGAAAATTACTCGCGGAACAATATAAAGAAGCAATAAAAGAAAAACGGGGGTTTAATTAATCGCAGCACTCGTATCGGACAGCGTACGCTACAGGCCGCAATAAATGCTTTCTCAGAATACACGATCTCGCGAGGGAGTATGAGCGAGCCCGCAGCAGCCAGTACCCTGGAAACAAAAAGAAGGCAACAATAAGAGACGTCGATGTCCGGGATAACACACGGCCCACGGCAGCGGCCGGCTCGTTCTGCGCTGGGAGCGTACCGGGTTTAGCAAGTGGAGGCCGTCCGATGGCGAGATAAATCGCCAAGTGCGAAACGACGGCGAGTCCGCGCAGACCCGAGGCATAATTCAGGCTGAGCGTTAACGATCTGAGGCGATCGTTATAAAGGGGCGTAGCTCGACTCCCGCCGGAGCCGGTGGTGCTGCTGGCTCGACGGTGCCTTCCCGTTGCACAAAGAACTCGGCAGTCGGGAAACATCTCCGGTGTAGCAGCTGTGGAAGCAGTTCAGTGAGAACGACATGCACGTGCGAGCCACAAAGCTGTAGCGAATGCTAATGAACTGAACCAGCAGCTCCCGTTTCCAGCGGGCAGTTATGCTTTTCGTTTCCCGCAAGTCACGTTTGTTGTTATGTACCACAGTAGGAAGCGAACTTTGTGCCAAATAATTTCTCACTACATATCAATAAAATTTCTGATATATAGGAAGTAAGGTTTTAGCTTCATCTTCTGTCAGTGCAGCAATCATTGGAACCGAGGGACTCCTCCAAATGGCCAAAGATGAAGGAAAGAAATTGGTTATGGGCTTATCAGAGGAACACAAAATCTAAAGCGCAGACTGGACAGGGCTTAGAACCACAAACCGACTCCTCCCTCATGTCTTTGTGGCACAAATCCATTGAATAATTGGCTCTGAGCACTATGGGACAACATCTGAGGTCATCAGTCCTCTAGAACTTAGAACTACTTAAACCTAACTAACCTAAGGACATCACACACATCCATGCCCGAGGCAGGATTCGAACCTGCGACCGTAGCAGTCAAGCAGTTCCGGACTGAAGCGCCTAGAACCGCTCGGCCACCGCGGCCGGCATTGAATAGTTAACGGCGATTCTGAAACAGACATCTCAGATGTTGGACACCAGACATAATTGGTATTCATCTTATTAGAAATCTGGACACTTGTCTAATCTTCATGAGACATAATGATATCGAATGAAGCTGTTGCAAATTAAAAATAAATGGAATATTTGACAGTTTGAAATAAGCACTACCCGATCAAAAGTAGCCGGACACCTAATAGTTAACAATAAAATGATGAGTGCCAGCCGGGACAGTTTCAGTAAGGTGTCTCGATGTATCAACTTATGCGAATAAATGACATCCCATATTCCTTCCTCAACCAGAAGCAGAGAAGGTAACGATGTGGGATGCTAGGGTCTGGAGCGAAGTTCTAACTCATCCCGAAGATATTTAGTTGGATTCAAGTTGGGACTCTGGGCACGCCAGACCATTTCACAAACGTGTTGCCCACAAACTAATGTCTCACAGATGCTGCTGTATGACTGGGCGCTTGGTCATGCAGATATAGCCATCGTCTTCGGGCGTTTACTCTACAGTACACAATCTGCAAGAGACTTCATATCCTACCGCATTTAGCGTTTTTTCTAGCACGCTAACGGGACCACATCCTAACCACGACAAACAGTGTCATACCGTAACACCACCTCCTCCATATTCCGCTGTTGGTACTGCAAATGATGGCAGGCCTTCGTCAAATCCAAACCCTTCCGGCTCATGGTCACGCGGTATATCAAGATTAACAATCCAAATCACTCGTTTCCAGTCTTCCGCAGTTCAGTGGAGTCTCTTCTTACACAACCTGTAGTGTCGCTCACTCTTCACTATAGAAATGTGTGGTTTATGAGGAGTTACTCAACCATTGTACCCCGTTCTTTCTAGCTCTCAACTCGCATCCATTGTGCCAGGTGGACTGCTGGTAGCATTGTGGAACTCAAGTATGAGTCCTTCCGCTGATTTCATGTCACTTTTCTACAACCACCCTCTGCAATGCTGTCCGTCAGTGCAAAAGGGCTACTTGGTCTTGGATTAGGTGTGGTTGTTCATTCGCGTTTCTATTTCACAATCGCAACAGTCGGCGCGGACAGCTTTAGAAGAATTGAAATGTCCGTGATGGATTTTTTACTCCAGTGGCACTGAGCGACTAGTCCACGCATGAAGTCACTGAGCTCTCTTGACGACCCATTCTGCTGTTTTATGCTTCTCTACCGACGTCACAATACTTTCTGCCTCTTCTTATATTGCCGGGCACGCCTCTCCTAACATCTAGCGGTAAATTCAACGTTAAATAGGGGTGTAAGGATACCTTTGATCAGGTGGCATATACTCACTAAAAAAATATGCCAAACAACTATATCTGATGAATTTCTCCGACTCTAACTAGACTATACGTCTCATGTGGTCTCCTGAGACGGATAAGAGAATGTCATGTATGTACTAGCAAACAGATGACCCATAACTCAAGGTCTTACTTTTGCAGACGAACAGGTGATTTTCACGGCTGTTTCTGATGTTACGACACAAAAACTTGAAGTAGGATACAAAAAATGTAGCTTAGAGATGAGTGTTAAAATACGGATCACACAATCATTAGATACGATCTGATGAACGTACTGTGAAGAACTGCTAGGAATTATGTTCATAGAGAAGTGCGTAGCTAGATCAGAAATAGTCTTCAGTTTTGCCTGTGATAGAAAGAGAGTACAGATGTATGTCTGCGCATCAAAATCAGTTGATGATGATGCATATAAACATAGGTAATAAATATAAATCAGTTTAATTCACAAAAATATTTTAACTGTCAAACTAATAACACGGTTATTCAATAAAATACTGCATGGAGCTTCAGTATCCAAGGAAATGAAGCTGGGCTATATAAATACTATTTTTAAGAAAGAAGATCGCAAAAGCTGCTCGAACTGTCGAGAAATTTGTGTTATAAACACTCTCTTATAAAACTGTTTCAATATTTCAAACCATAAGGCGCTAATCTTTGGTTTAACTATTCTCAATTCAGTTGTGTATATCTAATCTCTGACTTGTGCGTGCTGAGGCTACTTGCTAAATATGAGAACTGTAACTTTTGCTTTTCTCTTAAATTCTTTTCTTTTCAAAATTAGTTATTGAAAGATTGTTATGAGTAAATGATAACTCTGGGACTAAAATTTATTTTTGATTAATGAAAGTTTATTTTATTTCCTTTTTAAATGTAAGAGCTTTATAATGATCAAACGTCGACTGTGAATGAGTGACTGGCAAAAAGCTTATAGCCCCCCCCCCCACCCCACTAAGGGAGTTTAAAAATACAAAAACGACCCAAAATAAATCCTAGGTGCCACCATCTCATTAAATCTCAACTTCAGGTGTTGTCCTCTCGCATGGTCAATAGCAAATCCAAAACTAAAGTCACTCATCACCTTTATTACAAAAATAATAGTAGCAGCCGGAATTTACGCTTTGAAACGGTTCGACTGCGGTAGTTCGATCTCAGTGGTTTTGTCACTAACAGTTGGTACAGGCAAAATACGTTGTGTACAATAATTCACCTCCGAACGGTTTTTCCTGTGCTTGATTCGCCGACCCACAAAAGCTTCGAAAATATGCTCGATAAACAAATACTCCAGTTAAAAAAAATACAATCGTGGCTGACACTCACCTATCTTAGAGTGTGCCTCCATAAATATCCCCTAATCCATTGCAACACCCAAATCCACAGGCGTGTGCACTAACTAGTATTACAGGTTACAGAACGCGGACCACTTCAGACAAAATAACTGAAGTCAAAACTTTTGTATCGTCATATTTTAACGATCGAATTCTGCTAGCACATGCTGACACAACGTACAAGCCATTCTTGACTAAACCCATACCAACTTAAAATTGCTCGACCTTTCGTCAAATTTCATACAAAATACGAGGAGCCCGACTCCGACAAAATTCAGAAAATACTTACATTCGTCATGTCATAGACCGGTCACTGCACTCTTCATACCTTGCACGTTAAACACAACTCAACCAAGAACAGCTTCCTATACTCCTCCATTAAATTGGTGAAAATTCCATACTGACGCAATAATCGATACAGTTTGCGCCACGTACATGTCAATCACAACTCTTGTAAATGTGTCCCAACTCAAACGCAGTAACACATATGTCATCTTACCGACCCAAGCTCGCTGTCTCCTCAGCTAATCAATACTGACTGACTGAAACTCCCTTCGGTACCATAGTTGAACCGTCTATTCAGACAAACATAGAGCCCCACCATTATTTCTAAACAATTAAAACAGAAAATCTCATGCCCATCGGTTGCTCTTCTAGCGGCCATCTTGCCCAGGATGATCTCTGGCGCGCCCAAGCTCTGTTGTCGGCTAACGATGCAAAGATGATCCTTTTCTAGAACACATGCATCAACATATACTATAGTTAGAATGAAATGATAAATGTCACGTCTTTTTCCTTGTCTTATCTTCCTGCTTGGCTGCTATTATAATAGACTGAAACGATGAAATTATAGCACGACACGGAATTTCGATCCTTCACAGTTGCTGCTCTATTCCTGGAAAAAGGAGGTCCGACACGATATTAGGATGTATCTGACGACTTTTGTCACCTCAGTGTAATACATATTTCAGGATTGTCAGTAAGATTTGTCGCCCGCTATACCTTGTAATGGTACTTGAATTACGTAACCATTACGGCACCTCACCCGAACCTCTCGATACCAGTAATATTCTACTGTGTTTCTGTTAATTACTTAACATATTTCAGAGACAACATTCAGATTTGATTTCATTTGTGATACATCGATATGTTTATATTGCAATGATATTATTCTTATGTGTATTCTTTCTTTTGTCATTATGATCTTTGACGTACCTGTAACTCTGATTTTTGGGCGCGTAAGCGATTATTAGTTAGTTAGTTGTTAGAGAGTCGGACCTTGAAAAGGTCAGGTCTTGGACGTCATGTGGGAAAGACGTATATTGTAGTCAACTTATAAAATGTGAACTTTAACTGTGAGGAAGATGTTTTCAAGTATGTTTTGTATTGTGAAGTGATGTTTTGTGTGTTACGTGATATTGCAATAAAAGCAATTAAAAGGAAGTGTAACTTAAATTCGGAGTGCTGTTGCCCGAAAATGCAGTATTTAGCAGCGTGAGCAACACCACAATCATTATTAAATTTTGACCTTTGCTGTGGTAGGGTTGTTAGAACCTCCACGACAAATTCTTTGGGCTCTTCTTGTTGAGAAAACGCAGCTTCTGCCATAGTCTCACCAGTAAGGAATCGACAACCAGCATTCTTCTGAGATCTGACTGTGATATTAAAACCAGACTCAAGGAAAACTATTTACAGAGGCAAGGACCATAAAGAAGTGGTTACAATCTTTCAGTCGTCTGAGTACGCAGTAATACAAAGCAAAAATAAGGAAACGCATCACACGATATTACAGGTCGCATGAATATAACACAACAATGAAATTTCATGTCTGTAGAATTTAAATGAACGTAATAAGCAGTGACGAGGCACTATTTTAAAGATTTATTTATTTGGTTAATAACGCCGTAACGATTTCGAGCACTCACGCCTCATCTTCAGTGGCAATACATCCATTGAATGCAGACGACTTCAGAGTCCTAACTATCAGATCACGTCTGACTTGCTGCGAGTTACTTTGCAGAATGAAATGTAAAAAAGAAACACCTATAGTATATCAGCACAATGAAATGATACTGTTTCTATCGAATCGTGTCTATCAGCAAAATGAAATGATATTATTTCTGTTGATAGCCTCACTGATTCTGTTTTAATTGAAACTTCTTAATTTCGAAGAACAAAAATAAAACTGTTATCTACATCTAATGAAATATCTTCGTAACTAAATTGTGTTTTGTGGTGCCATCAGAACAACCACCAAAACGTATTTATCCTTATAAAATTTTTTCTCTTCAGTCAGGTGACGTGCTTTCAAGTGTCCTAACAGTTGAGGTATGAGGACGACGAACAAAGTTAAAAGCAAATTTAGTAATCACTTCATTTTATTTTACTAGGGAATGAACAGATTGTTGACTGTAACAAACGTGTATGTGTGAAAGACAAACGACCGTCAGAATGAAAAAAAAGCTGTTGAAGTAGTGTTGCTGAATATTGCTTCACTTCCATATTTGGGTATGAAAACGCTACAAATGCGCAGTGAATGCCTTACTCTTCATATATTGTGCTTTACATTTACAAAATCTATTTACTATTACTATTAAACAACAATACTTTTCGCTGATACATATAATTATATCTAAATGGACAGTACACACCCACATGTAATAATGAATTATATTGGCAGTGATCTTTCATTGTGATATGCCAAGCAAATCATCTAAGGACGGGTAAGTTAGAATGAAAGTCAACCATCTCGAAAAAAGGTGCCAACAACGTGGGTATGTATGTGTTGTACATACTTCATAAATTTTGTTAGGAATGTTCATGTCATCTAATGGGCAAGTTAGATTAGAATTAGACAGAAGAATCTTGTTTACACAAAGTTGATTTAGGTATGTTATTCAGACTGGACTTTTTTTTATTTTTCCCTGAGTATACAACTGGTCGTTAAACGTGGTACTGAAATATACGATCTGCTGAGACTTCAAAGGACTTCAGGCGAATGGGGCTGGAGTTGCCATCGTGTTCTCCTGCAACACTGCTACACCGTTAGCGAAGAGAAGGGTTACGTGTGGCGCCGTGCCAAGTAACACACGGGACACCAATGTAGCGTAACGTCCACTTCCTTAGGTCAAGGAGCACATCTCAGTGACCGGGCGCTAAACAAACGTATTCTGGGAACCGATAGTTAAAAGAGCGGCAAGGCCGACTTCGTTTTTCCTTGACCGCAAGAAAAAGTCGCTCACCAAATCAGGTCCTTCCCATCATTTACTCAAAACGACTCAATCGCTATAATTGTATAATGAAAGACAATGGGGACCAGTTCATCTTCATCTACATCTACGTCAATACTCTGCTATTCACAATAAAGTGCCTGGCGGAGGGTTCAATGAACCACCTTCAAGCTGTCTCTCTACCGTTCCACTCTCGAACGGCACGCGGAAAAAAGAGCACTTAATTTTTTCTGTGTGAGCCCTGATTTCTCTTATTTTATCGTGATGATCATTTCTCCCTATGTAGGTGGGTGGCAACAGAATGTTTTCGCAATTGGAGGAGAAAACTGGTGATTGAAATTTCATGAGGAGAGCCCGTCGCAACGAAACACGCCTTTGTTTTAATGATTGCCACTCCAATTCACGTATCATGTCTGTGACAGTATCTCCCCTATTTCGCGATAATACAAAACGAGCCGACCTTCTTTGTATTTTTTCGATGTCATCCGTCAGTCCCACCTGACGCGGATCCCACACCGCACAGCAATACTCCAGAATAGGGCGGACAAGCGTAGTGTAAGCAGTCTCTTTAGTAGACCTGTTGCACCTTTTAGTTGTTCTGCCAAGGAATCGCAGTCTTTGGTTTGCTCTACCCATAATATTATTCATTTCAAAACACTCTCATTAGCTGCACAGTAGCGACTTTGCTGTTAAATCAATTTTAAAAAAGTCTACGTGCAGTAATCGCTCCTGAATGCCTGATGATGGATAAATTCCAACAGGTATCGTGTGAGCAATGAGCTCTTTCCTTGCCCGTTGTGTGACTTTTACCATTGCGACCCAGTCAGCCTGAATGCAGAACTACTGACTGTATTAATTTCAAGTTTGGTGTGGGATAAAAATAGCTCAATTGGCTCTAAGCACTATAGGTCTTAACATCTGACGTCATCAGTCCCCTAGAACTTAGAACTACTTAAAACTAACTAACCTAAGGACAATACACACATCCATGACGGAGGCAGGATTCGGACCTGCGACCGTAGCAGCAGCGCCATTCGGGACTGAAGCGCCTAGAGCCGCTCGGCCACAGCGGCCGGCGGATAAAAATGACAAGGAAAATATTTTTTTCATGTCATATAATTACAGACGAACCATTTTTAATTTTTTTTCTTTACCTGCGCTGTGAAAACTTGCTTATCGCCAGATTTCATTATTCCAGGTCAACGTGAAGTATCCTATAGCTTTTAATGAGTGAGTTTGCGAGTAGCAAAATATGTGACATTAATGCCCGTTTCATTTTGATTGCGCTGACTTTGGAGCTAACGCTTATTACACCGCCAAGGGACCATAGACCTTAGTATGTGACCTAAATTTCAACTTGATACGTCTAGTATTCTCAGGAAAAAGCGGTCTTAACAGACGGACGGACAGACTGAATTTCTGATAACAAATGATAATTTTTTTCGTGTGATATAATTACTATAATTACAAGTTTACAGTTTTGGGATTTTTTCCTTTGGTTTTACCGTGAAATCTTCCTTTTTTCCAAATTTCACGATTCTAGGCCAGCGTGAAATACCCTACAGGTTTCGATGAGAGAGTTTGCGAGTGTTAAAATACGTGACGTAAATGGCCGTGTCTTTTGACTGCCTTGCCTTAAAGGCTTCAATTTGTTACACCGCCAAGGGACCACAGACCTCAATATGTGTCATAAATTTCAATTTTTTGAGAAAAAGCGTTTTTTAAAAGTCTGACAGACAAACAGACAGCAAAGTTATCCCATAAGGGTTCCGTTTTTACCGACTGAGGTACGGAACCGTGAAAACGAGAGACTGTAAAACAAACGATAAAAGTTGTCTTTACTTGCTTTCCGTTGTGACCTGCCTCTTACTAAAGCCACACACAAAGGTGTTTCCCCAAACCTATCCGACCTTTCTCTCCTCTTCAGTTATATTCAACAGGTGTTGATAAACTAGGGAAGAGACCTGGAAATGATTACTTTCTGCACAAAACTGCACAACTTCTCACCGCACTCGTTTATAAGATTTTAGCTCTGGACTGGAACTAAGATCTAAACGTAGGAAAGTCTAAAATTAACAGTTTCACTAAGCACATATGTTATCTCAGCTAGCAAGTTCCAAGTTTTTGTGATATTATTGAAAGATATCGTCCTGTACGATAAGTAGTGAGGAAACGATGTGTTTTTGCTCTTGGATGTTCTGTTGTCTTCCTCTTTACGGAGACGAAGACGACTCGAGAGAGAACAGTTTGCGTTCGTCAGCTCGTTAAAATACACGCTTCTGTGACGAGCTCCGCTACATAGTATTAGCCGCCATTACAAGAGGCATAAGAATTTGAATGTTATTTCGGAAAAATAAACTAAAGCCGTATGTATTTCAATTTTTAACATGAAAGCATTCTTGGAGCTTTGTGATCTTACACACTCGAAACAATAATAAACCAAAAATGTAAAAGAAATTCTTCTTCTGGTAGTTATATATGTGAACTAATCCATTTAGAAAATTGTGCTGCTAGACTAATTTCCTACATATCGACGGAATCAGTAATGTGTTCTGTATCTGACTCACCCGATGCGAAGAGGCTACACGATGACGAAATTGATTGTAATACGGTGGAGTTGTAGCACTGTATAATCCTAGACAGATAATACTGTCGTATCACAGACAATTCATGTTGCCAGGAGAAGGAAGAGATGTAGAAGACATAAAACTGCAGTAGCCATTAACTAAACGATTACTTACCTAGTCGCATAATCATTCATGAATTAAGACCGTAAAGCACGGTGATGGATCATACTCTTAAATTGAAATGCAGGCATTATAAGTCTGCTGCATGAACGCTGCACTTCACCTGCGCGTTCCGGTAAAGGTCCTCCGACAATACCGACACGTGCTCCTTTTCCTCAAAGTAATTAATAGCCAACATCCAGGAAAGTGACTCTGAGATTCATCACCGTCAGCATCATGATCATTATCATCAAGAACCGTTTCCAGCCAGTGGCCTGGTTCGCTCCACACAAACCTCTTCCCTTTCCTCTGACCTACCACCACTCTAATCATCACCCCGAGCCAGTCATCTCCTTTTCTTTGAAAACTTATCTCCACTCCTTTCAGCCAACTATCCCTTGGACTTTCTGTCAGTCTGTTGCCTTCAAACCTCAGTTCATGTATCTTCCTAGGTATTTTATCACATGTTGTCACGTAAGGGTCCCCCCCTCCCCCCTGTAAAGATGCCTTTATTTGTCATCATAACTTTTTGTTCTGTCCATCCTTGTTACTGCAAATCTGCCTCTGCGTAATTTTATTTTCATGCCTGTATCCTGCTTAAGTCCCTTCCTTACATTTTCCAGATTTTAGAAACATACCTCAGGATGGAAGGTTGACGTTTCTAACCGAGATCAGTACCAATTTTCATAGATGTAGCTTTAAAATGTTTATTAGTTATTTAATAATGATTTATTTTTTTAAAAAAACTTTGACCCACTATTTTACTTCATTATTGGTTGAATTTTCAAAAATGCTGAAACAGTCACATTGTTTATTTTCTGACTGAGCGATCATATACCAATTTTTGTAGTTCTTACTTCAAAATTGCCTTAATAGTGACATGGTTTCAAAGTACGTTACATCGCCTATTTCATCCCCTTTGGAGGGGAATTCCGAAAAATCTCTTCTTAAACAACCACTACAGTGTAAGGTCAATACCCGCTCCTAATTTCAAGTTTCTGTACTTGCGGTTTCGGCTGGGCGATGATGTGTCAGTCGGGACATTGTTTCATACAGGGTGTAACAAAATTGGACGGCGTAAATTGTAGGACACATTCCTCACACGTAGACGAAGAAATTATGCTTTACGAATACAGGTCTGCAAACGCTTTGCTTCCGTGTTACAACTCATTTTTTCTCACTCACTCATCACGGGAAACACACAGGAACAGAACGCATCAGCATACCACATGCAACTCTTTCTCACAGGAGATGTTCAATACGCCCTCCGTGGGCATTCATACATGCATCAATCCACTGCGCTGATGTACCCGTGGTTTATAACGTGTAGTTTCAAAGCCTTCCAGAATACTGACGCAGAGACTTTGCACATCTTGTACTGGGGTTCTATACACAAGAGCTTTCAAATGTCCACACGAATAAAAGTCCAGCGGACTTAGGTCCGGAGAGCGTGGAGGCCAGGCAGTTGATCCATATCTACCGATCCAACCGTCACCGAATCTATTATTTAGAAGCAGACGGAGATTAACACTAAAATGAGAATGTGCTCAATCGTGTTTTGCCGCACAGCTAAAGGCACATCTGCTCACAGATAAGGTACAACATTCGGTACAAAATTATGATAACATACAGTCACCAACAATGCCGGCCAAAACACTGACAGAAAGCTGCGCGGGGTAGCTGCGCGGTCTGGGGCGCCTTGCCACGGTTCGCGTGGCTCCTCCCCTCGGTGGTTCGAGTCCTCCCTCGGGCATGAGTGTGTGTTTTGTCCTTAGCGTAGGTTAGATTAAGTAGTGAGTAAGCCTAGGGACCAATGACCTCAGCAGTTTGGTCCCATAGGAACTTACCACCACTGACTGATGATCTTTGTTGATGACTTGCTTGAACAGTTACGTAAGGATTGACGTCTATTGATACATGCCGATTATGTGTTTCCTATCATTAATGAGGTGGAGAGAATGTGCTGCAACACGAAAACAAAGTTTTTCCAGACCCAAAAAACAATTACATTACTGCAATTTGTGCCATAAATTTTTGTTACATTCTATACATAATGCAGCACCCAACAATGGGAAATTGTAGGACAGTAAAGGATCTTGAAATCTAAGACTGACAGTAACAGATTTTTATGTGCTCTCAGTGAATGACATAATTCACATAAAGTGAGCACAGAACAAAGTCCTCTAAAGTTCAAATCAAATATCAAAATGGCACAAATTGTACAGTAGACCCTGCAGACAAAACGCAAGAAGACTTCCTCATCTTGGCAGCTCTTGAAGTCATTGTTAATGAAGCAAAAGGAGGCCACAAATTAAAGCCAACTACGTAACAAAGTTGCTGAACTGCTCAGAATATGGGTCAGTCTGTCGCAATTGCGACACTTACATTTCCCCAACAATCGGCTAGCATGTATTGATCAGCACCAGACAGCGGTCGGGAGACGTGTTACCCAGAATCTTAGTTCAAAGCCCTCAAGTGATGATTTAAAAAAAATAAAAATAAACAAATAAAAATAACCAAAGACACGCCATGGGGGGGACCAGTCAACTTTTCTTTTTGGAGTGAAAGCAACCGACGTTCCCACACTGTTCGGGTGGCGCCACGGCGTCCAGTCATTTCATGTACGTACAGGTGAACGGCGTCCTTTGCCCTGAGTGAGGATGGGCGCCGGCTCTGCCAACAAAAGCACAGAGCAACTGCAGCCCAGTTTCCGCGAAAACTGCACACCTCTCTGTGGAAGCGCTTGTCCTTCCTAATGATACTCACTAATTGGTTCGTGCCGACAAACAGGAACTGAGGCCACACAGGAAGTACACCTTTCTAGTGAAATAAATTTGCTTCCCAGACATACGCATCCAGTACACCCAACGCAATAATCACGAAATTATGTCAGAAAGTGAAAGAATAAAGCACAGTTTCTCACACTGGACTTTGCCGCACTTAAATACATTATTCGTAAAAAACAAATGAAATACCAATAATTAGCTCTACAATAGATACTAATCGCCCACCATATAAATGACTTGCCTAGAGCCATCTGATTAACGGCTTAAACGACATCCTTATTTTCCTTTCACACTTCTCAGACACATGGTGGATTGAGTGTTGACAATACATTAAGGTAATTTAAACTTTTTTCAGTTGTACGATCAATAACATTTTTGATATCTTAGTTTGCAGTGTCAATCTGTATGGCTAATTTTGGAAGTTATTCGAATTCTTCCACGATTTATACTTCTGAAAACCTTACATAGGTTCTTAAATTTTCCTGATGTACTTGACAAGTGATCCTGTGGTTGTTGCGTTGCATATTCCAGTCTAGGTGTTATCCCCACTATGCGAAATATCTCAATCCAAGTTCCATCGTTTATATGTATCCTTATAAACGTTATTTTTTACCTCTTTACTTTTTGGAATTACCGTTCATAATCATGAATATAATACCTGATAACTGACCCTAATTGAGTAACATAAAAACCACCGCAAAATGAACGGCATCCACTGTCTCAAGGAAATAATCCAGGCTGAAGGCAGCTATCCATAGATCAAACACTCTCACTGAGGAGAATGAACGTATTTCTTCCGCCTTTATTTATCACTTTGGATACTATGATGAAAGTATCGACATGCGTACAACGACAAACGTTTGCTCTATTACTTTTACTTACTCCTACTACTATTATTTCCACAGATATTATTATCATTACTATTATATTATGGCTGTTTTAAATATTTAATATAAAACTATGAGAACTGTACAATAAGTAATAAAAAATTAATACATTCGCAGGACAAACCTTGACACCTTTCCTATTCTTTGCCCATTAGCAAAATTTGTTAAACATTGTAAATTCTTGTACTATACATCTATTACGTCCTATTTTTAGTTTCAATGTTATTTTCAGTTTCGTAATGTGGTTCAAATGGCTCTGAGCACTATGGGACTTAACATCTGAGGTCATCAGTCCCCTAGAACTTATAACTACTTAAACCTAACTGACCTAAGGACATCACACACATCCATGCCCGAGGTAGGATTCGAACCTGCGACCGTAGCGGTCGCGGGGTTCCAGACTGACGCGCCTAGAACCGCTAGGCCACACCGGCCGGCTTTCGTGCTGTGTAATCCATGTTTGAGTATTCTGTTTTATTGTCTTTCAGCAAGTCCTATATATCTTATCAAACAGTCTTTGAAATTCAGTCACTGACACAGGTTTCCGGTAAAAAACATCCAATAAATAAATAATCATGGACTCACTTGTGATGTTCACCCCCCCCCCCCCCCCCCTCCTCCGTGAACCATGGACCTTGCCGTTGGTGGGGAGGCTTGCGTGCCTCAGCGATACAGATAGCCGTTCCGTACGTGCAACCACAACGGAGGGGTATCTGTTGAGAGGCCAGACAAACGCGTGGTTCCTGAAGAGGGGCAGCAGCCTTTTCAGTAGTTGCAGGGGCAACAGTCTGGATGATTGACTGTTCTGGCCTTGTAACAATAACCAAAACGGCCTTGCTGTGCTGGTACTGCGAACGGCTGAAAGCAAGGGGAAACTACGGCCGTAATTTTTCCCGAGGGCATGCAGCTTTACTGTATGGTTAAATGATGATGGCGTCCTCTTGGGTAAAATATTCCGGAGGTAAAATAGTCCCCCATTCGGATCTCCGGGCGGGGACTACTCAGGAGGAAGTCGTCATCAGGAGAAAGAAAACTGGCGTTCTACGGATCGGAGTGTGGAATGTCAGATACCTTAATCGGGCAGGTAGGTTAGAAAATTTAAAAAGGGAAATGGATAGGTTAAAGTTAGATATAGTGGGAATAAGTGAAGTTCGGTGGCAGGAGGAACAAGACTTTTGGTTAGGCGAACACAGGACTATAAATACAAAATCAAATAGGGGTAATGCAGGAGTAGGTTTAATAATGAATAAAAAAACAGGAATGCGGGTAAGCTACTACGAACAGCATAGTGAACGCATTATTGTGGCCAAGACAGACACGAAGCCCACGCCTACTACAGTAGTACAAGTTTATATGCCGACTAGCTCTGCAGATGACGAAGAAATTGAAGAAATGTATGATGAAATCAAAGAAATTATTCAGATAGTAAAGGGAGACGAAAATTTAATAGTCATGGGTGACTGGAATTCGGTAGTAGGAAAAGGGGGAGAAGGAAACATAGTAGGGGAATATGGAGTGGGGCTAAGAAATGAAAGAGGAAGCCGCCTGGTAGAATTTTGCACAGAGCACAACTTAATCATAGCTAACACTTGGTTCAAGAATCATAAAATAAGGCTGAATACATGGAAGAAGCCTGGAGATACTGACAGGTTTCAGATAGATTATCTAATGGTAAGAGAGAGATTTAGGAACCAGATTTTAAATTGTAGGACATTTCCAAGGGGCAGATGTGGACTATCTATTGGTTATGAACTGTAGACTAAAACTGAAGAAACTGCAAAAAGGTAGGAATTTAAGGAGATGGGACCTGAATAAACCAGAGGTTGTACAGAGTTTCAGGGAGAGCATAAGGGAACAATTGACAAGAATGGGGGAAAGAAATACAGTAGAAGAAGAATGGGTACCATTGAGGGATGAAGTAGTGAAGGTAGCAGAGGATCAAGTAGGTAAAAAGACGAGGGCTAGCAGAAATCCTTGGGTAATAGAAGAAATATTGAATTTAATTGATAAAAGGAGAAAACATAAAAATGCGGTAAATGAAGCAGGCACAAAGGAATACAAAAGTCTCAAAAATGAGATCGACAGGAAGTGCAAAATGGCTAAGCGGGGATGGATAGAGGACAAATGTAAGGATGTAGAAGCTTATCGCACTTCGAGAAAAGAGAACCACTTGTATGAATATCAAGAGCTCAGATGGAAACCCAGGTCCAAGCAAAGAAGGGAAAGCAGAAAGGTGGAAGGAGTATATAGAGGGTCTATACAAGGGCGATGTACTTGAGGACAATATCATGGAAATAGGAGATGATGTAGATGAAGATGAAATGGGAGATATGATACTGCGTGAAGAGTTTGACAGAGCTCTGAAAGACCTGAGTCGAAACAAGGCCCCGGGAGTAGACAACATTCCATTAGAACTACTGACGGCCTGGTGAGCAAGATGTATGAGACAGGTGAAATACCCTCAGACTTCAAGAACAATATAATAATTCCGATCCCAAAGAAAGCAGGTGTTGACAGATGCGAAAATTACCGAACAATCAGTTGAATGAGCCACAGCTGCAAAATACTAACGCGAATTCGTTACAGACGAATTGAAAAACCAGTAGAAGCCGACCTCGGGGAAGATCAGTTTGGATTCCGTAGAAATGTTGGAACACGTGAGGCAATACTGACCCTGCGACTTATCTTAGAAGCTAGATTAAGGAAAGGCAAACCTACGTTTCTAGCATTTGTAGACTTTGAGAAAGCTTTTGACAATGTTGACTGGAATACTCTCTTTCAAGTTCTGAAGGTGGCAGGGGTAAAATACAGGGAGCGAAAGGCAATTTACAATTTTTACAGAAACCAGATAGCAGTTATAAGAGTTGAGGGACATGAAAGGGAAGCAGTGGTTGGGAAGGGAGTGAGACAGGGTTGTAGCCTTTCCCCGATGTTATTCAATCTGTATATTGAGCAAGCAGTGAAGGAAACAAAAGAAAAATTTGGAGTAGGTATTAAAATCCATGGAGAAGAAATAAAAACTTTGAGGTTTGCCGATGACATTGTAATTCTGTCAGAGACAGCAAAGGACTTGGAAGAGCAGTTGAACGGAATGGATAGTGTCTTGAAGGGAGGATATAAGATGAACATCAACAAAAGCAAAACGAGGATAATGGAATGTAGTCGAATTAAGTCGGGTGATGCTGAGGGAATTAGATTAGGAAATGAAACACTTAAAGTAATAAAGGAGTTTTGCTATTTGGGGAGCAAAATAACTGATGATGGTCGAAGTAGAGAGGATATAAAATGTAGACTGGCAATGGCAAGGAAAACGTTTCTGAAGAAGAGAAATTTGTTAACATCGAGTATAGATTTAAGTGCCAGGAAGTCGTTTCTGAAAGTATTTGTATGGAGTGTAGCCATGTATGGAAGTGAAACATGGACGATAAATAGTTTGGATAAGAAGAGAGTAGAAGCTTTCGAAACGTGGTGCTACAGAAGAATGCTGAAGGTTATATGGGTAGATCACATAACTAACGAGGAGGTACTGATTAGGATTGGGGAGAAGAGAAGTTTGTGGCACAATTTGACTAGAAGAAGGGATCGGTTGGTAGGACATGTTCTGAGGCATCAAGGGATCACCCATTTAGTATTGGAGGGCAGCGTGGAGGGTAAAAATCGTAGAGGGAGACCAAGAGATGATTACACTAAGCAGATTCAGAAGGATGTAGGCTGCAGTAGGTACTGGGAGATGAAGCAGGTTGCACAGGATAGAATAGAATGGAGAGCTGCATCAAACCAGTCTCAGGACTGAAGACCACAACAACAACATCTATGTTCACCTATAAGTTCTGTCAGCTGTCAAGACTGGATGATTTGCTTTGGATCCTAAATCGCGAATTCATTGCATTTGCAGGATGATTGGGTTCGATATTAGATGCGGTTCTTCGGCTGAATTCAAAAGTTATTATCAGGAACAGAAACATGGATGTTTTACATTTCGCTCTCTAGGGCTCTTCACGTTCTGTATCGTGCGTAAAGCTCAGCTTTGATCAGCTATTAACAGTTTGCATTAGGCCTACTCCTCGAGCTTCTAACATTTGATTTGAGAACACGTACGTATTTCAGTGTTGCCTTGAAAACATGGTATCACCAGAAAAACCTCTCGACTTAAGCTTTTGAAGCCGTTCTCAGAATTCCAATTGTTAGTCCTCTAGGAAATACTTTCATTCGTAGGGTTCAACTTACATGTGATATGGAAGAATATCTGGACTTTCGCTCTTTTTTTTTTTTTTTTTTCAAAAGAAAGTGGCTACAGAAATGTTAATAAGGTCCACAGAAAATATATTGTAAACTATTGTAGACTTATTGTGGGGTGTTTCAACATATTATAAACAGTTGTAAAATTTTGACTTGAGAACTAAATAATGATACTTATAGTATAAAAATGAAACTAAAATGAAGATGATGAAGGCCCAACTGTACTGACCGGCCGTCGTGTCATCCTCAGGTCATACGAGTCACTGGATGCGGATATGGAGGGGCATGTGGTCAGCACATCGCTCTGCCGGCCGTATGTCAGTTTCCGAGACTGGAGCCGCTACTTTTCAATCAAGTAGTTCCTCGGTTTACTTCACAAGGACTGAGTGCACCCCGCTTGCCAACAGCGCTCGGCAGACTGGATGGTCACCCATCCAAGTGCTAGCGTAGTCCGACAGCGCTTAACTTCGGTGATCTGACGGGAACCGGTGTTACCACTGCGGCAAGGTCGTTGGCAGTATAAAAATGAAGACAAACATAAAACCATTTAAAGGTGCAGATAATTAACTTTTACAACTGTTTTTCTCCTGTGAAAATCGGGTAAACGTCATTTAAAGAAGAGTGTGTAATGTTATATTCTTCCTTTTGAATATCTGGCACAGTTATCATCAGAATAAAATGAGAAATTAGAGCATGCACTGAGTCCTACAGTCACTTTGCCCTCGATTCATTCGCAAATGGATAGGACAGGGAGTCGTTACTAGTAGTGCAAAGTACCTACTGCCATGCAGTCTGTAGTGGCTTGCGGAGTATATACACTCCTGGAAATGGAAAAAAGAACACATTGACACCGGTGTGTCAGACCCACCATACTTGCTCCGGACACTGCGAGAGGGCTGTACAAGCAATGATCACACGCACGGCACAGCGGACACACCAGGAACCGCGGTGTTGGCCGTCGAATGGCGCTAGCTGCGCAGCATTTGTGCACCGCCGCCGTCAGTGTCAGCCAGTTTGCCGTGGCATACGGAGCTCCATCGCAGTCTTTAACACTGGTAGCATGCCGCGACAGCGTGGACGTGAACCGTATGTGCAGTTGACGGACTTTGAGCGAGGGCGTATAGTGGGCATGCGGGAGGCCGGGTGGACGTACCGCCGAATTGCTCAACACGTGGGGCGTGAGGTCTCCACAGTACATCGATGTTGTCGCCAGTGGTCGGCGGAAGGTACACGTACCCGTCGACCTGGGACCGGACCGCAGCGACGCACGGATGCACGCCAAGACCGTAGGATCCTACGCAGTGCCGTAGGGGACCGCACCGCCACTTCTCAGCAAATTAGGGACACTGTTGCTCCTGGGGTATCGGCGAGGACCATTCGCAACCGTCTCCACGAAGCTGGGCTACGGTCCCGCACACCGTTAGGCCGTCTTCCGCTCACGCCCCAACATCGTGCAGCCCGCCTCCAGTGGTGTCGCGACAGGCGTGAATGGAGGGACGAATGGAGACGTGTCGTCTTCAGCGATGAGAGTCGCTTCTGCCTTGGTGCCAATGATGGTCGTATGCGTGTTTGGCGCCGTGCAGGTGAGCGCCACAATCAGGACTGCATACGACCGAGGCACACAGGGCCAACACCCGGTATCATGGTGTGGGGAGCTATCTCCTACACTGGCCGTACACCACTGGTGATCGTCGAGGGGACACTGAATAGTGCACGGTACATCCAAACCGTCATCGAACCCATCGTTCTACCATTCCTAGACCGGCAAGGGAACTTGCTGTTCCAACAGGACAATGCACGTCCGCATGAATCCCGTGCCACCCAACGTGCTCTAGAAGGTGTAAGTCAACTACCCTGGCCAGCAAGATCTCCGGATCTGTCCCCCATTGAGCATGTTTGGGACTGGATGAAGCGTCGTCTCACGCGGTCTGCACGTCCAGCACGAACGCTGGTCCAACTGAGGCACCAGGTGGAAATGGCATGGCAAGCCGTTCCACAGGACTACATCCAGCATCTCTACGATCGTCTCCATGGGAGAATAGCAGCCTGCATTGCTGCGAAAGGTGGATATACACTGTACTAGTGCCGACATTGTGCATGCTCTGTTGCCTGTGTCTATGTGCCTGTGGGTCTGTCAGTGTGATCATGTGATGTATCTGACCCCAGGAATGTGTCAATAAAGTTTCCCCTTCCTGGGACAATGAATTCACGGTGTTCTTATTTCAATTTCCAGGAGTGTATGTCGATGTAGACCTACAGCCAGCAGTGTTAGCATACGAGGAATCTAAGAGCCAGAACATACTTTTAAGGCTTTAATACGCTCCTCTAATCTTGGACATAACTGGTCGTGAGGAAACGCGCAACATATTTTGAGAAAGACTGCCCACACGGGAAGGATAAAAATAGGGTTAACGAGGGCTCCGCGGAAATATACTGAAAAAAAATTACAACACCGTAAAGAAGTTTCTACATCTGAAAGATGAAGTGTACTCAAATTTCGCGCCAGTCGCATACGAGTAGCGTTAACAGGGCTACTAAGAGGATGCAAATCATGTTTGCTTTAAATACACGCTCGAACGGTAGTGAGCATTAGTTCAAAAAATGGTTCAAATGGCTCTGAGCGCTATAGGGCTTAACATCAAAGGTCATCAGTCCCCTTGAACTTAGAATTACTTAAACCTAACTAACCTAAGGACATCACACACATGCATGCCCGAGGCAGGATTCGAACCTGCGACCCTAGCAGTCGCGCTGTTCCGGACTGAAGCGCCTAGAACCGCTCGGCCACGGTGGCCGGCGTTGTTTTAAGAATCATATCTAGGACACTACTAAACTGCTCGACTCCCTTATTGGATTTATCGGCTTTGTGTGCGTGTATGCGTATTACACTGAAGTTGTCGTTCTGTGAACTGTACCAAAATAATCTGTTGAGGGAGTCATACTAACTGTACAATTTATTTACGTATATGTTTCGTTTTACAAATACACTTACTTTGCACCTATGATGCAAATCATTAGTTCCGGTGTAATGAAATGTGCTGCCCTGAAAGTGAGTCTCCCTTGTTCTGCCACTGGGTCTCGCTGTTGCCATGTACGTCTATGCCTAGTCGTGTCATTTCCTTAATAATGTAGCCAGATTTACCTGCTCATAACATATTTTGTGCATTCAAAGCAACTAATTGGTAAAGAAACACAGGGATTCTCAGCACCTTCCGATCATTGACGGCTTGCCGCGGACTGAAAGTTACCTTTGAGATTGGACATAGTATGTTGATGCTAGTCAAGAATTTCTTTAAGGCGACATAGACGCTATTATTCTCACTGACTTTTAACGAGGTCGTCTAATAGGGCTACGAGAAGTTACATGTTCCTTCTGCGATATTGCAGAAATACTTGGCAGGAATTTAGTTACAGTACATTATTACTGGCAGCGGTGGTGACGACAATGTACGGTTGCAAGAAGACTAGGCTGCGGACGGCCACGTGAGACTACCGAGGAGGAAGACAATGGGTTTCGGGGTAGTTTGAAGCAGCAGCAGTTTGAAGAGTTGTTGGCACCACAGTGACACAGCGAACTATTACAAGTGAAGTACTAGGACAGCTCCGAGCTAGACGCCCTGTAGCGTGCGCTCCACTGACCTCAAACCACCGCCATTTGCGACTTCAATGGTGTCATGCGAGAGGGCATTAGAGGGCAGGGCGGAGGTCTGTTGTGTTTTCTGCTTAAAGCTGGTTCTGCCTAGGTAGCAGCGGCGGCCGCACCCTGACTGCAAATTTGTACGTCAATCTGCTGATTCGACCTGTTGAGCTGACATTCATGAACGACAAATTTTTGGAAATTTGTGGTAAGATCTTATGCGACCCAAACTTACTCACTACTTAATCTAACTTTAACTTACGCTAAGGACAAGACACACACCCATGCCCGAGGGAGCACTCGAACTTCCGACGGGGAGAGCCTGGCGGACCGTGACAAGGCGCCCCAAACCACGCGGCTATGAACAACATCCCAGGGCAGTTTTACAGTAGGATAACGCTCGCCCACATACTGCTGTTGTAACCCAACATGCTGTACAGAGTGTCGACATGTTGCCTTGGCCTGCTCGATCACCAGGTCGAGGACATATGGGACAACAACTACAGCGCCATTCACAACTGGCATTAACCGTCCTTGTGTTGACCGATTGGGTGCAACAGCCATGGATCTCCATCCCACAAACTGACATCCCGTACATGTACAACACAATGCATGCACGTTCGCATGCTTGCATTAGATAGTCTGGTGATTATATCTGTTATTAATGTTCGAGCATTTCACATTGTGACCTTGCAGTATTAATCACTGAAACATGCTACCTGGAAAAACGTATTCAGGAAATTTCGTTGCTCTACAGTAATTATTTTTTGGTGCTGCGATTTTTACCGTCATTGTATTATGAACTGCTGTACATTTTTTACTTGAGAAATAAATAATGATAATCTTAACATAAAAGTTAAGACCAACATAAAACCAGTTCAGGGTGAAAATACTCAACTTTTACAAAGGTTATTTTGCTCCGGAAATGTAGGAGAACGTTATTCAAAGTAGACTGTGTAACGTTATTCACTTCCTACCGAATATCTCTCATAGTTGTCATGAGAATAAGATAAGAAATTAGAGCAAGCACAGAGGATTACAATAACTCTTCTCTCGCTGCCTGTGCAGATGGAGTAGAACAGGGAGTGGCTGGTAGTAGCGTTAAGTACCTATCCCTATGCACTCTACAATGTCTTGTGGAGGATATAAGTAAATACAGACATGATCAACAGGGCTAACATACGAAGGATGGGAGAGACAAAAATATACTCCTCCAATCATTTGGTAATCATTTGGACACAACTGGCCATGAGGAAACGCGTATTATCTTCTTGAGAAAGACTGTCGTCACCAGGGAAGATAAGAAAGGGGTTAAGGAGGTCTCCGTGGAAATGTTATTAACCAACGCCAATAACAGTTCATTCTTTGGAATTATCGCTAGACAATGATAGTGGTATGGAATACGAAATCGCATGGAGGTATCGATATGGCCGTCACAGATAATGCTAATGGGGTGAGACGTTTGACTGGCAGACCTCGCGCTGGCAAAGACCTTAGGCGTAGGCAACAACTATAGGCAGAGACTCCCGTCCGCTATGCATAACAAAGTGGCGCTGCAGGCGACAATCAGTTCGCTGTTCATAAAACCTTTATCCACACTCTATAAGCCCTTCTGTGTTTCTGAATATCTCTTCACTTACGACTCGATATTACTTTCAAGTTTCCGTCGAACTTTTCTTTCGTCTCTGAATGTGAGTTCGGAAAACTTGCTTGCTCACGACAACCTTGCCCGGACCGGACCTGTGACTGATCACTTACCTAAAGAGATCACTTACGTAACGAGATCAGAAGTATGTGGCGAGTAATTTGGTTAGTTACTCGCCACATACTTGTACTTCTCCAATACGATTCATTTAAACTTTCCTCATAATTCGTCTACATTCATCATAGTGGAATTAAATGTTCGGCATTCATTGTCTAAGTTGGATTCCAAAAACTGCTTATCTGCTCTTTCTAACAAAAATACCCTCTTAGCCTTCTTGATTAATTTAGTAACCTTAGTAACCGTAGTCGGTATGATGGCATCATGATCACTAATCCCTGTATCTATACTGGCGTCTGCGACTCGTGGTATAGTGACTAGCGTTGCTACCTATGGATCACGGGGTCCCGTGTTCGATTCCCGGCCTTGTCTGCGACATTCTTCGCCCATGGACTGGGTGTTTGCGTTGTCCTTATCATTTCGCCATCCTTCGGGAAATTGGGGAGTCTGGACAGTGAAAAGATTGGGAATTTGTAGGGGTGCTAAAAACCGCGCAGTTGAGCGCCCCTCAAAACAAATATCATCATCTATACTGATTCCGTCGGTAAGGTCAGGCTTGTCTGAAGTTGCAAGGTCTAAACTATTTCCGTCACGTGTGGGCTCTTGATGTTCAAAAGTGCTTCACAAGACCCGTGCAATGAATCCATAGACGTCCCGGTCAATACTCGGTAAGTTAAAGCCGCCTTCAACTAATATTGCTTGATGTGGATATTTTCGCGCTACTGGGAGCAAATTTTCTTTGATTGACATAAAACTGTGACATTGGAATCGCGTCACCGGAGAAAACGTCCAACAATTAACTTGATTTCACCTAGACGTGTTATTTGCTTCTACATAACTTCAAAGTAAACACTCAAATTCGACGTCAATAGAGACAATATTTTTTCCGGCAGTAATAAGCCCTCCCGCTGCTATGCCGTCTAATCTCTTTATCCGATAAACGTTCGATTGCTCGATAAATATTTGAGAGCTACCTACTTCGGGGTTCAACCAGCTCTCGGTCCGGAAAGTAGCTTGAGCATGACAGATCTCCTGGAGGGATATCAAGTCGCGAAATTTGTTACGAACCACTTCGACAACTTACTGATAAAATTTTGTAAGTCGAAGTGTCTTAAGCCTGAAAGCGGTCTGATTTCTCTAGCTGCGAGTGGACTGGCGAGTATTCAGCAAAGTAACTCAAACTACCGCCAAGTTAAAAAAAATTATGTGCATTCCACAAGCACTCTGCTACCAGAGTAACTGCTTCATGCGTATGGTGCACACCTAATCTACAGAGAAGAGCCCTACAATTATCTAAAAGATTAAGCAGGTCCAAAAAATCTGCAGCCAAGAGCGTCACAGTCGATGAATCCTTAGTCTGAAGCCTCCATTCGGTTCCAAACCCAAGGACACCAATCATTTCTGGGAACAATGCTACAAATTATGAGCTCTGCTTGCACTCCGTGCGCGAGGCCAGCAGCCTTCACCACTTCCGTCAGCCTCCGTTATGAACTGATGGACTCAGAAACTAAGTGGCAGTCGTCGCTGGTGCCGACATGAGCTGAAACTTGCAGATGACACCACCCTGCACGCTCAGTAGTTGCAGCTACGGCCTCCTCCACATATCGGATGAGTCCCCCTGGCGGACATACCGAGTGCACATTGGTTCTCTTTCCGCCCCTGAACGCTGTTTGCCTAAGGGATCCATAACGCGCCTAACATTGAAGCTCTCGGTAACTAGCAAATCCCACCTCCCTTGTGTCTGCTGGGACCCTGCTGAAGGAGCTTCCATCTGTCCACTCACAGGGTGAATGGATGAGGACAGACAGACAGCCTCCACATTGGCACTCTGGCTCGAGCAACGCGAACTCGTTACCACTTGCTACTCAGCATGCAGTGAGGGCAGTTCCATCGCATTTGGCACACTGGAAAGTGCCTCGGTAGCATACCCAGCTAGCCGCTCTAGGCGCTTCAGTCTGGAACCACGTGGCTGCTGCGGTCGCAGGTTCGAATCCTGCCTCGGGCATGGGTGTGTGTGATGTCCTTAGGTTAGTTAGGTTTAAGTAGTTCTAAGTCTAGGGAACTGATGACCTCAGATGTTAAGTACCATAGCCATTTTGAGCATACCCAGGGGGTGAACAAAAGACACCTGAGGTGTCCCACGCGACGCACGAGATTCTCCGGCACCGCAACACCCCGATGCAGCAACCTGAAGAGAGCTCACTATAATCGAAAGTTCCTTAAGCTGTTCGCGAAATGTGGCCTGTTCCTCCTGCGTTCACTCACAGCATGCACGTATCCTTTACGTCCCAGTACGACCAACTTAAGAAGTAAATTATAAAACCACACACAGAGAAACCTAAGATGTAACCTGCTATCCTCTTGACTTGCCATCAGTGGAAGCTGAGTTACGTGGCTGAACTACAAAGAGAAATTACAGCTGTGTTACATACTCCCTGAATCTACACTTTAGAGTTACAAAACCGCACGATTACACATCTTAAATAAAAAATCAACCACTGAATTAAAGAATAAACTACAAATAACGTAACATGCTGCTGTGCAAGAGCGTCACAGGTGACAGCTGGAAACTGAACGTCAGTGTGCGTTCATGACGCTAGCGTCTATAACACACGCAGGTGGCCGGCTAAGTCGCAAGGAGCTGACGTCTCATAGTCTTTGTCCTAGAGGTAAATATTTATATTTGCGCGCCACCATATGTGTTGACACATCACACACGTCTGTTGTAATACTATGTTACTTTGTGATGACTTCTTTCAAATACCGATAATAGCTGCTGGTTCATTGTAATCTTGCAGGACGATGACTTTACGTCACTTTTATTAAACCTTTACACAATTTAGTGTAGTGCTCTTGGTACTAATCTGTATGTAAACCATATCTCATGTCTGTATGAAAGTTCATCATATCTGTTTCGTTCTATGCTGTCTCAACATTAAAACTGAAAACCACCAACTTTCTAAATAGCTGGGATTATATTATCTGCCCATAGGACAGTTGTTTCGAGAGTTCGTGAAGTCAAATAATAATCTACAATATCTACCAAATTTGTCTGCAAAGACACAGCAAGTACTGCAATTAACCGGAAACCTTGCTGGAAGTATCCTGTATACAGCATTTAGTAACATCGAATCTACTAATGTTCCATCGTATTCTTGGTATTTAGTAGAGTCTGCTGTATGGCGTTGAAATTCTCCATCTCGACAAGATCATTTAAATTTCTTTTTGCTTCGGAGAATAAATACCATTCATTTACTGCTTTTCTCCAGTGAGTTTTGTATCCAGCCTGGAAGGCGACGCGTGGATCTACTCCTGTTAAGTGAAGGGTAGGCCGAATGTAGGAAGTGAGCAGGAGCAGGACAAGGTAAAACACGTCGGTACTGCGTGTCAATTTATAGATGTTTACTATAGGCAAAAACAAGTTAATAAATGGATACATAACTTTGCATTGAGGTGTGAAGTGTCCCGGCCGTCTGCTCTTGATCAAAATGGCTGAATCTGATCACAGCGCCGGCTAGAGGGCGCTGTCGTCGGTCTCGGTGTAGTAGAGCCAATCTAAGAACTTGCACCTACGCCGTGGCATCCTAGCTATTGATACCATGGTCAGTAGTGTTTATTGTTCTTTATTTAATTATTATCTCTTCTGAAGTAGCTACTGCTTCACTTTCATGCAATTTATCACTGTGATCGACGTGAAAGAATTGTGATCAATATGATGTACAATGGCAAATGTATCCTGTTAAATGTACTTTGCCGCACTCCGGGGTACTAACGGCAAGACCGAATACTGTACACGTTGATAGTGTACCTAAAGATGACTCTGTAGTTCCTCCGAAATCGATAGCAACGAAAAAAGGACAGTTGTATAGAAGAAAAAAGTAAGAGTATAGCCTTTATTCGTCGTAAAAAAATATTTCACCGATGACGTCACCTATTTCGAGCGCTATGGAAGCATTTTCGTTTTATCGTAACCAAGATAGACACAAAATCAACACCTACCACAACAGTACAAATTTACATGCCAACTAGGTCAGCGATGATGATGGTAAGACTGAAAGAATATACGATGAGAGGAAGTAAATTATTGAGATAGATAAGAGTGACGAAAACTTAATTGTGATGGGGAACTGAAATTCGATAGTTTTAAAAGAAGGGAAAATAGTAGGAGGACGAGGACTAGTAGAATTTGACACAGAACATACGAGTGATTTACTCATCGCTAATACTTAATTTCAAGATCGTGAAAGAAGGTTGTATATGTGGAAGAAATCTGGAGACATATGAAGGTTTCAAACAAATTATGTAACGGTAAGACAAACATTTCAATAGCAGATTTCAAACTGCAAAACTTTTCCAAGGGCATATGTCAATTCTGCTTGCACTTTGTTGGTCATGAGCTGCAGATTAAAACCGAAGAGATCGCAAAAAGATAGGAAATTGAGAAGATGGGACCTGGACAAACTGAAGGAACCGAAGGTTATTGAGAGTGTCAGAAGCAGCACTAGACAACGATTGTAACAAGGGAATGGAAGACGACAGAAGAAGGAGGAACAAGTTTGAAAATTGACGTAGTGAAGGCAGCAGAGGATAAAAAGACAAAGTCCAGTATAAATCCTTCGATAACGCCTATATTGGACCTAATTCACAAAAAGAGAAATACAAAAATGCAACAAATGACGCAGGCAAAATGGAATACAGACGTCTAAAAAATGAGGTTATCAGGAAGCAGAAAATGGCAAAGCAAGAACGCTGAAAGAGAAATGCAACAGTGCAGAAGCATGGATGATTAGGATAAAGATAGGCGCTACCACTATGAAATTTAAAGAAACCTTTGAAGGAATATGAAGCAGCTATGTGAACATTAAGGGCTCATTGGTAAAACAGTACTAAGCAAAAATGGGAAAGCTGAAGGGAGTATAAAGAAGGGGTGTGCAAGTGATGCAACTCGAAAGTAATATTATACAAGGTGAAGGGAAAGAAGATGAAGATGAGTTAAGAGATATATTAGTGCGAGAAGAATTCTAAGACAAAACCAGACCCCTGGAGTATATGACACTCCTTAGAAGTACTGATGTCCTTGGGTGGGCCAACCACGACAAAACCACTTCACCTTGTTTACAAGTTCTATGAGACAGGAGAAATACCTCAAATGGTAAGAAGAATGTAACAATGCCGATTTCAAAGAAGACTGATGCTGACAAGAGTGAATATTACCGACTCATCAGTTTAGCAAGACATGCTTACAAAATACTAACACGAAGAAGGTGTAGCGGAACAGATTTACATGAACACTTCCGTAGTGTGTTGTCACCAACTAAGATAACTTATTAATTATTATTTCAGAGTGAATGTGGGGGAGAGATGTCACAAGATGATTGTAAAAGTATATTGTAATTAGCAATTGAACAGTTTATTTCATGTTATGAATTTATGTATTTAAATCAGTCATATACGCGACGTTTGGTCTCTCCCTGAGGAAGGACTAATTTATAATAATGAAAAGAGTGGTAGTCAGCTAAGGCAACTGGGAATTCATTAGGTCTGTGAACGTCCAACCCTTTTCTCTTGCGGTTTCCGCCTCTGGAACGCTTTTTCTAATGGAGAAATGCGCAGTTAGCTGACTCAGTGGACAGTTTTGGTGCAGGCTTAACAGGTGGCATTGTCATTTTCTTTCCAAGAAAAAGTTTCTTTGGAACGAGGACTATAGCAGAGAGACTGAAGAGGAGGCAGTAGCCACCTAACAGCGGTTGAGTGAGGCCACATAATGGTGCACTCTTCAGGTCTTTTAATTTTTTGGGTTAAAATTGGAGGAATTGATGAATGAGGGTGCCGATTAGTACTTTTGTGGTAATAATTCAGCTCTTGTCAGTTGTAGCAGCGGATGCAAGATACTTCCAGACAGCATTATGGTGCGGCAAGAATTGCCCCATGTTATTCAATAATCTTCCAAGAGGCAGACAACTGCTCTGATTTTGAGGTTGATACAGTAATAGTTCATTCTAATATGTATTACCTTCTTATTTCAAGTGCCCTCTATTTATTTTGCTTAAATCCTGTCTTAGAATTATTTGTGGTTCGTTTACTTAAGAAAGTGGAGACATGCAAATTCTGTGGGTCGCATTTTAGTAGTACTCGA
Source organism: Schistocerca americana (assembly GCF_021461395.2). Lineage (NCBI taxonomy): Eukaryota > Metazoa > Arthropoda > Insecta > Orthoptera > Acrididae > Schistocerca > Schistocerca americana. The sequence goes on from NC_060119.1 coordinate 1,071,986,892, forward strand.
TTAAATTCACTTGCTTAGTTTCTCAAGGCTAAAGTAAATTCAGTCTGGAAAAAATAATTTAATTTTTATTTGAAAAGTTTCGTAAAGTGATTACTGGAAATGAAGGTGTTAAAGCTCTTGTGAGTTTTATTCAGTTACTAAAAGGTAAAATTACAATTACTCAAAGATAAATTCATTAAGTGTTTCAAGTTTGGTGAACAGGATTATTTGCAAAATACGTCCCATTAGGACTGTCGACGATATAACAAGCCATAATTCTTTCTTTTCGGGAGGAAAGCTCTCAAAATCAATTGGTTTTGTTTGCTGGCTAAGAGGTGAATACTGGCACTGTGTTTTAGTGAGACACTTATCGAAACGATAACTTAAGCTTAGGAGTGGAGTGAAGGGTTAAACGTTGTTTCTGAATAATACGAACCCCCACTTTCCCAATTTTCTATTAAACGCTCCGGAATTAATACGAAAGCCAAAATAACATTCAAAATGGTTTTTACGAGGTTAACATTTGTAAGAGAGTTCAGTTCAAGTCAAACAGTTCTCAGTGTGTAATTTTTTTACTCTTTGCGAGTCCTTGAGACACAGCAAAATAAAGTAAAGGTTGCAGCAAGGTCGAATAGTTTAGCTGCCACAGCCAGCCACTCGTAACCACTCGTAATGAAAGACAATAAAAGTTCCCGGTATTTCTGAATAGAGTGGAGGTGTAAGGTCGTTATAAATAAAAAGATTGGTAAAGTCCATCTCGGGGAAGATCAGTTTGGTTTCCAGAGAAAGGTAGGGATATGCAAGGCAATACCGACTCTTTACCTTATGTTCAAATATTGACACAAGAAAGACAGTTCTCCGTTTATACCATTTGTAGATTTAGAGAAAGCTTTTTATAGCGTTGTCTGGAATACGTATGTTGAAATTCTGAAAGTAGCAAGGATAAAATACAGGGAGCAAAAATTTATTTGCAACTTGTGCAGAAAACGGACTGCAGTTGCAAGGATATGAAAGGTAAGCAGTGGTTGCAAATGGAGCGACCAAAGTGTTGTACCATACGCTACATGTTATTCAAGAGGCGGAAGTGAAACAGGGTTCTCGACAGTCCCCTATGTTATTCAGTACTTACATCGACCGAGCAGTAAAAGATACCAAGGACACATCTGGATTGGGAATTGAAGATCAAGAAAAAAAAGTAAGAACTTTGAGGTCTGCGTGTGACATCGAAATTCAGACAGAGACAACAAAGGTCTTGGAAGAGCACCTTAATGGAGATAGTGATTTGAGAAGATGTTATACGGCAAACCTCAACAAAAGTTGGTTAAAGTCAGGCGTTGCTGAAGTATTCGGAGCAGGAAAAGAGACACTAAAAGTAGTAGATGGATTTTGCTGTTTAGGCAGAAAAATAACTGACGAAAGCCGAAGTAGAGCGGATATGAAATGCGGACTTTCTATAGCATGAAACTCATTTTTTGAAGAGCAGTTAATGAATTTGTTAATATGTACTATAAATTAAAGTTTTAATACCCCTTTTTGGAAAGTTTTCGTCTGGAGGGTAACCTTGCACGCAAGTGAAACGTGGATGATAAACTGGTCATGCAAGAAGAGAATCGACGCTTTTGAAACTTGGTGCTACGGAAGAATACTGATAGGTGGATAGTGTAATTAACGAGGAGGTATTGAATAGGACTGGGTAAAAAAGAGATTTGTGGTATTTGACTAAAAGATGGAATCGGGTAATAGGACATGCAAAGAAATCGTCAGTTTATTCATCGAAGAAAGTTGTTTGTGTTTGTGTTTGTGTGTGTGTGTGTGTGTGTGTGTGTGTGTGTGTGTGTGTGCTTGTGTGTGTGGAGGTGGAAGGAGTATTAAAGATGGAGACCAAGATATGAATACAGTATGCAGATTTACTCAGAAATGAGGAGACTGGCGCAGTAATCTAGGAGTAATGTTGCAAAGTGAAATAAATTGTGACCCGCAGTCAGGACGGTAGTAGGGAACTCTAATTGTCGCCTTCGGATTAATGAGAGAAAAGCAGGCCGCGTATAGAACACTAGTGTAACCAGTTCTAGAGTACTTCTTGAGTGTTTGGGACCCACACCAGGTTGCATTAAAGAATGACAGCGAAGCAGTTTAGGAGGGAGTTGCTAGATTATTAACCGAAAATATGACAATCACGCGAGAGTTACAGAGATCATTTCTGAACTCTGCATTCCCTGGAGAGAACACTCGGAACACTCGTGGAACACTAAAGAGAAAATTTATTGCACTGTCATTTGCTGTTGACTGCAGAACGATTCTACAGCCGCCAACGCACATTTCAAGTAAGGTCTACGAAGACATGGCAAAAGAAAGTAGGACTCATACAATAGGAGTCATACGGAGGCTCATGGAAAATCGCTTTTCCCTCGTTGTAGTGGAACAAGAAAGGAAATGTCTAGTGATGACAGAAGGTACACTCCGCCAAGAACCACACGGTTGCTTAAGAAGTATGTGTATGGATGTAGATACTCATAACACATGAGTCTGACATTTCACGAAGGGAAGATGCCAGTGTGCGCGACAGATAGGAAAAATCTTCAGAATTAGGCGTCTGAACCTGCCACTCGTGGTCTCTCAGCCAACAACACCACACAACTTCACTTTTTTACGGATACTGGAGCGCAGTTTGTGTCGGAATGGACTCAGGCCCTCGGTCCGATTTCCCGCGATTAAACGTCTGCTATAAAAACTATGGAGGGGTTTGTGGCCTAAGTTGTCTTTCACACCGCAAATTGCCAATGGTGCGTGACTACTGGCCGTAGCCGCAAATAGGGCATCGTTTGACGCAACGGGATCTCAGAAGTACGGACTAATGAAACGATTCCGTGTTATTCTGGAACAAGTTATAGTTCACATCTGCATTGAAACGACAGCAGAATGAGCAGGTTCCAACCAAAGTAGTTACTATTGTGTCGCAACGACGTTATTGCATTCTAGAACGAGCTATTGTTCAACTATATGTAGAAACGAAGGCACAATAAGTAAGTTCCAACCAAGTGAAGTTAATATTGTGTCGCAACGAAGCTGCTGCAGTCATATTGACTGTGTTAAGATAATATTTTACTATTATTATTATTATTATTATTATTTGCATACCACGATACCAAAACTAACAAAATTGTCACATGCAGCTTCCTGGAAAGGAGTTAGGTCACTAAATTACGTATACACTGCTCTCAATAGCATGGTTACTTATATTAATTCAGGCAGTTGCGTCTTGGACTACAATATCAGGTATTAAACGCCTAGAAGAATTTTATCATCTTTCGGAAAGAGTAACAGAGGTATTTAGACATGACATTCGAATGCCCCAGCGAAGGAAAAGTTCCCAACACACAGCTCATCTGGCGGTGGCTTACCACTGCCCAGAAATGGAAGAAGGGCACTATGAAGTATTAGTACCGGTTCTGCGATAAAATAGCGCTTCGTAACGGTCAGATTAAATTATTCGTGACAGGCCGCTGCTGATGAGCGGCGGCCTCTGTGGTATTATGGATAATGCGTGGCCGACGGTAGATCTGGTGAGACCGCCCACTGTCACATGGTCGAACGCCCTGGCTAAGTTGGTAGCACTGCACTCTTGTTCCCTCGAGGAATATTGGTAGAACAGAAGCATTGCTTCACAATCGAGATTTATCTGTTGACAACACATATCGCAACCAACATTAGCGACTGTAAGTGAACGTAGTAAACATGGAAATTAGAGATTACACTGGCGTGATAGAAGTCATAGTATAGCGATAAGTACGTATACAGATGGCGGTAGCATCGAGAGCACAAGGAACGAAAGGGCATCGCATTGATGGAGTTTTCATTTGTACTGAGATAACTAATGTGAAAGGTTTCCGACACGATTATGGCCGCACGACGGGAGTTAATCAGATTTGAACTCTAAACGGTAGTTGCAACTAGACGCATGGCACATTCCATTTCAGAAATCGTTAGGGAATTCAGTGTTCCGAGGTCCACGATGTCAGGAGTGTGCCGAGAATATCGAATTTCAGGCATTACCTGACACAACATACAACGCAGTGGCCACCGGTCATCACTTAAGGGGAGGTTTACTCTCTTTTGGTACAAAAATCGATTTTGTAAATTGCATTTTTGGATCAATAAAAGTGTTTAGAATGCACCCCTGAAACGGTATTTCCCAATACGGAACGGAAATGTTCCTTATTCGAGGTTGAACCAACAAATGCACCTGCCTGAAATCGGCTTTTTTCAGGCACCAGTTCTTTTCTTTCGGAGGACGAGTTATTGTACCGGTGCTTGGGAGGAAACACACAAAATTCAAATGAAAGTTTCAACGTGTGTGCTTGGAAGTTAGCCCCCAAGCATTTGCATTCTGGTGCGAAAACTGTGGAGATTGCGACTTTCCTGGCAATGAGCAGCTTCAGGGACGCGAATTCAGCAATTCTGAAGACCATGACAACGATGGACGTCAGCCTGGGACTCATTCGATGTAGTTCGCTACGCATTCGGACGACCACCGGACTCAAGCGGCCGAAAACCGCTTGTCACCGGCCGTACGAGTGGCTCTGGAGCAGCGCAGGATGGCCCAGATCGAGCAGAACGCCCTCTATGAGGAAGAGGAAGGACTAGTTTATGGACCCGGAATAGCAGATTGGACGTAAGTTGCATAATATTGCATTTATATGTAGTCAAAACTTCAAACGCGTTTTTCTCGAAATGATTTTTTCTTATCGCGCGGTATGGTAACTTCAAATCTACTGAACCGGTTGGCATGAATCTTTGTTTCCGACGAAGCTAACTAAATTATCTAGGAGTTGCGCCACTTTTATCCTGATCCATCAACTATAAATACTTTTACTTGGCCGACGAAGTCGAAAAATCGATGAAAAAACCTTTTTTTTTTTTTCAAATGCCTGCTATTTTGTTTCCTATGGTCCAAATAACTTAAGCGAGGTACTACTCCTAATGAATCTTCTACACTTCGATAACGTCAACTCAATTTTGATTTCAGACGAGCCGGCTGACCTGTGACATACCGCACGTGGAGATCTACATCGAAATTCTGTTTCGTTCTGATGGCATTTCCGCCTTTGCTCTTCCACATTTCCGGTCGAAAAAATCTCAGTTTGTAGAGGAAATATCAATAAACATTTTGACCAAATTTGACACTGATATCTATAACACATCTCGAGAAAAAATTTCTCAAAGAACATGCTTTTTTCGGGCCAAAGACAGTAAACCTCCCCTTAATGACCGAGAGCAGTGGGATTTCCAGTTGTCAGTTGTCAGTGCTAAGAGACAATCAACAGTGCGTGAAACAACCGCAGAAATAAATTTGGGAAGTACAAGGAACGTATCCGTTGGAACAGTGTGGCGAAATCTGACGTTAATGTGCTATGACAGCTGGCGACCGACGCAAGCGCCTTTGCTAACAGCACGGCATCGCCTGCAGCGCCTTTCCTGGGCTCGTGATCATATGAGCTGGATCCTTGACGAGTGGAAGACCGCATCCTGGTCAAATAAGTCTCGATTTCAGTTTCTGAGAGCTGATGGTAGGGTTCGAGTCTGGCTCAGACCCCACGAAGCCTTGGACCCAAGTTGTCAACAAGGCACTATGGAAGCTGTTGGTGGCTCCATAAAGCTGTGTGGGCTGTGCTTCCATGGAATGGACTGGGTCCTCTGGTAAACTGAAGCGATCGTTGACTGGAAATGGTTATGTTCGGCTGCTTGGAGACCATCTTTAGCCATTCATATTCCACATGTTCCCAAACAATGATGGAATTTTTGCAGATGGCAGTGTGCCATGTCACTGGCTACACAGGGTTTGAAGAACATTCTGGACGATTCGACCGAATGATTTGGCCACCGAGTTCGCTCGACTTGAATCCTATCGAACATTTATGGGACCTAATCGACAGGTCAGTTCGTGCACAAAATTCTGCACTGGCAAGACTTTCGCTGTTATGAGCGGCTATAGAGAAAGTATTGGATAATATTTCTGCAGGGGACTTCCGACGTCTTGTTGAGTCCACGCGAGGCCGAGTTGCTCAGCTACGCGGGGCAAGTGGAACTCCGACACGGTATTACGTAGTATCCCATGACTTTGTCTCCTAACTCTATACTACACAACGTCAAGAGGAGTTCTGCTGAAGAAGCTCCCAAACGATCCAACCGAAACGTTGAGTTGAGAAAATGCGATCAGTTTGTGCGATGCGAAAGCATACAAATGGAGTGCTGCTTTGCAAATTAATAAACAAGCCTCTATAGTTGGAAAAAATGCATTTGTGGTATGCGTGTTGCAATGGCTGTCAAAGGGACTTGCACACTCTATTCCATTTGAGGTGTCGTGGACACTGGTCACTGATCCATGTGAGGTACAGATCGATGTTGTTCATATTCGGAATTCACGTCGTCTCCACTGCAACTTCATTTCATAGGCTGGATCAAATATCTCCCCATACCACCACTTCACGAGTTTGGGACATACAGGTCTTGAAAAACGTTGCTTCTAGTAACCATTTACCATGCCATCTATGGACCGTTGGCATCGGCCTGACCGCCACAAACAGGAGTGATATGCATCGCTGAACACCACAGAAGCCCCTCGAAGTACCTCTTGACTTTGGCTGTGCACTACGTACACTGATGTGACGAAAGGCTTGAGATACCTCTTAATATCCTGTAGGATCTCCTTTCGCCCGGCGTAGTCAGCTAGACGTGGCATGGACTCAACAAGTCGCTGGAAGTTCCCTGCAGAAATACTGAGCTGCGCTGCATCTATAGATGTCTATAATAGCGAATGTGTTGCCGGTGCAGGATTTTGTAGACGAACTGACCTCTAGACTATCTGCTGTAAATGTTCGACGCAATCAAGTCGGGTAGTCCGGGTGGCCAAGTCTTTCACTGGAAATCTTCAAAGTAATAGTCCGTAGAAAGGGGTAATTCCTGAAATTTAGAAACCTCGGTACAGTCTTTACGCTGTGGGTCTCGGAATATTGAATTCACTAGGGGAAAGCATAAAGGTGGAAGGAGTATATAGAGGGTCTATACAAAGGCGATGTTCTTGAGGACAATATTATGGGAATGGAAGAGGATGTAGATGAAGATGAAATGGGAAATATGATACTGCTTGAAGAGTTTGACAGAGCGCTGAAAGACCTAAGTCTAAACAAGGCACCGAGAGTAGACAACATTCCGTTAGAACTACTGATAGCCTTGGGAGAGCCGACCCTGTCAAAACTCTACCATCTGGTGAGCAAGATGTATGACACAGGCGAAATACCCTCAGACTTCAAGAAGAATATAGTAATTCCAGTCCCAAAGAAAGCAGGTGCTGACAGATGTGAAAATAACCGATCAATCAGTTTAATAAGTCACGGATGAAAATTATAAAGCGAATTCTTTACAGACGTATAAAAAAACTGGTAGAAACCGACCTCGGGGAAGATCAGTTTGGATTACGTAGAAATGTTGGAACACGGGAGGTAATACTGACCCTACGACTTATCTTACAAAATAGATCAAGGAAAGGCAAACCTACGTTTCTAGCATTTGTATACTTAGAGAAAGCTTTGGACAATGTTGATTGGAATACTCTCTTTCAAATTCTGAAAGTGGCAGGGGTAAAATACAGGGAGCGAAAGGCTATTTGCAATTTTTACAGAAACCAGAAGGCAGTTATAAAGAGTCTAGGGACATGAAAGGGAAGCAGTGGTTGGGAAGGGAGTGAGACAGGGTTGTAGCCTCTCCCCAATGTTATTCAATCTGTATATTGAGCAAGCAGTAAAGGAAACAAAAGAAAGATTCAGAGTAGGTATTAAAATCCATGGAGAAGAAATTAAAACTTTGAGGTTCGCCGATGACATTGTAATTCTGTCAGAGACAGATAAGGACTTGGAAGAGCAGTGTCTTGAAAGGAGGATATAAGATGAATATCAACAAAGGCAAAACGATGATAATGGAATGTAGACGAGTGAACTCGGGTGATGCTGAGGGAATTAGATTAGGAAATGAGACACTTAAAGTAGTAAATGACTTTTGCTATTTGGGGAGCAAAATACTGATGATGGTCGAAGTAGAGACGATATAAAATGTAGACTGGCAATGGCAAGGAAAGCGTTTCAGAAGAAGAGAAATTTGTTAACATCGAGTATAGATTTAAGTGTCAGGAAGTCGTTTTTGAAAGTATTTGTATGGAGTGAGGCCATGTATGGAAGTGAAACATGGACGATAAATAGTGTGGATAAGAAGAGAATAGAAGCTTTCGAAATGTGGTGCTACAGAAGAATGCTGAAGATTAGATGAGTAGATCACATAACTAATGAAAAGGTATGGAATAGAATTGGGGAGAAGAGAAATTTGTGTCACAACTTGACCAGAAGAAGGGATCGGTTGGTAGGACAAATTCTGAGGCATCAAGGGATCACCAATTTAGTATTGGAGGGCAGCGTGGAGGGTAAAAGTAGAGGGAGACCAAGAGATTCAGAAGATTCAGAAGGATGTAGGTTGCAGTAGATACTGGGAGATGAAAAAGCTTGCACAGAGCTAGTGGAATGGAGAGCTGCATCAAACCAGTCTGTGGAATGAAGAGCACAACAACAACAACAACGATTTTCCAAATGGAATGTCCAACGACCATTCCGCGTTCAGAGTCTGTTAATTCCCGTCGTAGGTCCATAATCACGTCGGACAGTTTTTCATATGAATCACCTGAGTACAAAAAACTGCTCCGCCAATGCACTGCCCTTTTATACCTTGTCTACGAGATACTATAGCCCTTTCTGTGTGTACATATCACTATCCCACCTCAGTTGTTGCCTGTGTTGTCTCTTAAAGGGTGCCATTGGTAAATTAAGTATGAAAACTCGAGATCTCAGTTCAGCTTCCAGTAATCTCTTCCCAATGGAGAAACTCTACCCGTAAGATTTTCCCGGCTTATAGCTGTTGCCATTCATCCATTCGTGAGAGCTTACCGAATAGTCCTACTATATTGTCGCGGAGTAAAAAGAAGGAAGCAGAATGAGGGGTGTTTTTGCATCGGACAGATGATGTCTGTTGAGATTTCACATCAGTCACATAAGAGTGGCGCTTGTAGCGATCTTGTGAGAATGCAAATCGGGTTTGCTTTAAATACACGCTGTAACGGTCATTAGCGTTAGTTACTATTGAGAATGGACGCGGTGGGTTGATGCTTGTCAAGAATACCTTTAAGGCGACTAAGAGGCCGTTATCAACACCTCACTGAGTTTGAACAGGGTCGTGTTATAGGGCTAAGTGAAGCTGGATCTTCCTTCTGCGATACTGCAGAAATATTGGGAAGGAATGTAGCCACTGTATATGAGTGCTGGCAGCGGTGGTCACGAGAATGTACTGTGGCAAGAAGAACATGCTCCGAACGGCCGTGTGCCACTACCGGCAGGGAAGACCATCGTGTTCGGCGTATGGCTCTAGAGCATCGTATGCATCTCCAGCAGCAATGTGAGCAGCAGTTGATACCACAGCGACACAACGAGCACCGGATACTTCACGGACAGCTCCGAGCTAGACGTCCTTGTGCATTCCACTGACCCCAAACCGCCCCCATTTTTGACTTGTCAAGCGACAGCTCATTGGAGGGCAGGGTGGAGGCCTGTTATGTATTCTTATTATTGGTGAATAAGCAATAAAGTGGCATTGAACATAAAGAACACTAATGCCACGAATTTCAGTTTGAAGAGGAAAAATGACAATGTTAAATTAAATGTAGATGGCACCTCTATAGACTGTGTAACAAATGCAACATTTCTTGGAATGAATATTGATTCTCAGTTGAAGTGGTGTTAACACTCAAAGGTACTTGCAAACAGAATGTCATCAGCATATTATGTCCTTAGAATCCTATCATCAGTGCGTAACATGCAGTGTCTTTTAGTTACATATTATTCATATGTACACTCCATTCTTAGCTATGGCATTCTTTTTTGGGGAACAAATTCACAAAATAGGAACACAGTTTTCAAACTCCAGAAAAGAGCCATAAGAATAATAACCAAAACTGCTAGTCGAGTTCATTGTAAAGATCTATTCAAAACACTGGGGATTTTAACTACTCCATGTGAATGCATTTACCAGTCAGTTGTACACATCAAAAATTACATTGGCAATTACTGCACAAACAACTCTGTCCATGACCATGCAACATGATATAGACTCAACTTATATTTACCAAGAAAAAATAAACATAAAACTCAATACAGCATTTTCTACCAAGGAATAAAACTGTACAATAAATTACCAAAAGAGATTAAAGAAATCGCAAAAATACACTTATTTAAAAAGGCAGCTAAAAAGTACCTGTCATGCAATACATTTTATACACTGAAGGATTACTTAGATAAAACAGAGTAGGGGTTTGGCAAAAAAGTTGTACAAATAAATAATAATAATGATTATAAAACATGCAACATTTCACATAACACCTTCTTTTTTCCTTTCTAGAAATACTTATCCCCAAGCTATGCATAGCACAATACCATCACCTCTTCCTGTTTCTGAGCTCAACATTTCACTCATTGTAGAGGGATGCTATCTCAGTTTATCAGGATATCAAATGATCCAAGAGATCACCAGTGTGTGTGTGTGTGTGTGTGTGTGTGTGTGTGTGTGTGTGTGTGCGTGTGTGTGTGTGTGTGTGTGTGTTTAGTGAGTGAAGTGTTATGGAACAATGTGTGTATAGTGTGTGCAGTGACTGATAGTGAGATATGAGAGAACAGTGTGGCATTACATTATTAAATAAATTATTTGTAAAAAAATTATTGTATACCAGGAGTAAATCTAATGATTGCCTCTAACTATAAATCTGTAAATATATGTGTATACGAATTAGCTTATTTTAAATTGATCCAAATTTGTAAATACTTTGACATGTCCTATATCCTCGTAAAAAGAGATCTACGGATGAATAAAGCTACTACTACAACTAATGAAAGTTGGTTCTGCGTCGGTGCCAGTAATGACCGTGTGTTGGTTAGAAGGAGGCAAGTTGAGGGCTTGTAACCAACCTGTCTGCGTGCAGGTCCCACCGGAACTACGGCTACAGTTAAGGTCGAGGATGCGATTCTGTATGGCAACAGGAGTGCTCTCGTGGTTATTCCACGCACCACGACTGATAAACTCTTCGTCAGTCTGGCGATTCGATCTGTTAGGCTGGCAGTCATGTACAGCAATCCAGGAGGTGTTTTCCTTATCTCGCGCTTACATTAACCTGTTATCTTGCAAATGTATTCCCAAAATTTCATTATTTTACGCTACTGGTCATTAAAATTGCTACACCACGAAGATTACGTGCTACAGACGCGAAATTTAACCGACAGGAAGAAGATGTTGTGATATGCAAATGATTAGCTTTTCAGAGCATTCACAGAAGGTTGCCGCCGGTGGCGACACCTTCAACGTGCTAACATGAGGAAAGTTTGCAACCGATTTCTCATACGCAGACAGCAGTTGACCGGCGTTACCTGGTGAAACATTGTTGTGATGCCTCGTGTAAGGAGGAGAAATGCGTACCATCACGTTTCCGACTTCAAAGACCGGATTGTAGCCTATCGCGATTGCGGTTTATCGTATCGTGACATTGCTGCTCGCGTTGGTCGAGATCCAACGACTGTTAGCAGAATATGGAATCGGTGGGTTCAGGAGGGTAATACGGAACACAGTGCTGGATCCCAACGGCCTCGTATCACTTGCACTCGAGATGACAGGCATCTTATCCGCATGGCTGTAACGGATCGTGCAGCTGCGTCTCGATCCCTGAGTCAACAGATGGGGACGTTTGCAAGACAACAACCATCTGCACGAACAGTTCGACGACGTTTGCAGCAGCATGGACTATCAGCTCAGAGACCATGGCTACGGTTACCCTCGACGCTGCATCACAGACAGGAGCGCCTGAGATGATGTACTCAACGACGAACCTGGGTGGACGAATGGCAAAACGTCATTTTTTCAGATGAATCCAGATTCTGTTTACCGTATGATGATGGTCGGATCCGTGTTTGGCGACATCGTGGTGAATTCACATTGGAAGCGTGTATTCGTCATCGCCATACTGGCGTATCACCAGGCGTGATGGTATGGGGTGCCATTGGTTACACGTCCCGGTCACCTCTTGCTCGCATTGACGGCACTTTGAGCAGTGGTAGTTACATTTCAGATGTGTTAGGACCCATGGCTCTACCCTTCAATCGATCCGTGCGAAACCCTACACATCAACAGGATAATGGACGACCGCATGTTGTAGGTCCTGTACGGGCCTTTCTGGGTACAGAAAATGTTCGAGTGCTGCCCTGGACAGCACATCCTCCAGATGTCTCGCCAATTGAAAACGTCCGGTCAACGGTGGCCGAGCAACTGGTTCGTCACAATACGCCAGTCACTAGTCTTGATGAACTGTGGTATTGTGTTGAAGCACACCTGTACACGCCATCCAAGCTCTGCTTGACTCAGTGCCCAGCCGTATCAAGGCCGTTATTACGGCCAGAGGTGGTTGTTCTGGGTGCCAATTTCTCAGGATCTATTGGGTGAAAATGTAATCACATGTCAGTTCTAGTATAATATATTTGTCCAATGAATATCGGTTTATCATCTGCATTTCTTCTTGGTGTAGCAATTTTAATGGGCATTAGTGTATATTAATTACGTTTTGGTGTTGCGATTTCTTTTGTCGCATTATTTCGTACAAACCACTCCATGCGAATGATAGTGCCCCCGAGCGTGATGTAATCGAGGACAGAAAGAGGGTCATCATCGTTGGTAATGTCATCCGTCTTTATTTACTGCATTGCAGATCTAGATTTTAAGTGACACTGCAGCTATCATTAGTGCATTATAATTAGTAGCGTAGACTGAACGTAATTGCAAAGACACACATTCGAATCTAACTTAGACATGAATGTGGAGTCTCTCAGCTCCTGAGCACATTACATGTTGATGCGGCGAGAACGCTTTCAGAAGCGCTGCAGCGCGGGACGCGGACAAGTGGGTGTTGTATCGATGGGCCAAATGAGAGGCCCGTGTACAGGCGGAGCTCTGGGCCGAACATGGGCGGACGCGCTGCGGCCGCGATTACTGGTTAATGGCCGGCGGCTGACGGGAGCACGGCCGGGCCGCGCCGCGCCGCCCCCGCAGGTGTCGCCGCGTGTCGCCGTCGCGCCGGCGCTGCGTGCCACCGGCCGGCAGCTGCGCGTCACGCGGCGGCGTGGGAGGCACCGCAATTGCCGACACGGCCGCTGAGCCTGCACTTCTCTTCTGCGGCGGCCTTGTCTGCCGACTGACGCTCCAGAGACTTGGCCACTCAGCCAATTTACCCACATACAATGCTAGCCATTAAAATTGCTACAACAAGAAGAAATGCAGATGATAAACGGGTATTCATTGGACAAATATATTATATTAGAACTGACATTTGATTACATTTTCACGCAATTTGGGTGCATAGATCCTGAGAAATCAGTACCCAGAACAACCACCTCTGGCCGTAATAACGGCCATGATACGCCTGGGCATTGAGTCAAACAGCTTGTATGGCGTGTACAGGTACAGCTGCCCGTGCAGCTTCAGCACGATACCACAGTGCATCAAGAGTAGTGACTGGCGTATCGTGACGAGCCAGTCGCTCGGCCACCATTGACCAGACGTTTTCAATTGGTGAAAGATCTGGAGAATGTGCTCGCCAGGGCAGCACTCGAACATTTTCCAGAAAGGCCCGTACGGGACCTGCAACATGCGCTCGTGCATTATCCTGCGCAAATGTAGGGTTTTGCAGCGATCGAATGAAGGGTAGAACCACGGGTTGTAACACATCTGAAATGAAACTTCCACTGTTCAAAGTGCCGTTAATGTGAACAAGCGGTGACCGAGACGTGTAACCAATGGCACCCCATACCATCACGCCGGGTGATACGCCAGTATGGCGATGACGAATACACGCTTCCAATGTGCGTTCAGCGCGATGTCGCCAAACACGGAGGCAACCATCATGATTCTGTAAACAGAACCTGGATTCATCCGAAAAAAATGACGTTTTGCCATCCGTACACCTAGGTTCGTCGTTGACTACACCATCGCAGGCGCTCCTGTCTGTGATGCAGCGTCAAGGGTAACCGCAGCCATGGTCTCCGAGCTGACAGTCCATGCTGTTGCAAACGTCATCGAACTGTTCGTGCACATGGTTGTTGTCTTACAAACATGCCCATCTGTTGACTCAGGGATCGAGTCGTGGCTGCTACAATACGACCTTTATAAAAGTCGGAAACGTGATGGTACGCATTTCTCCTCCTTACACTAGGCCCAAAAATGGTTCAAATGGCTCTGAGCACTATGGGTCTTAACTTCCGAGGTCATCAGTCCCCTAGAACTTAGAACTACTTAAACCTAACTGACCTAAGGACATCACACACATCCATGCCCGAGGCAGGATTCGAACCTGCAACCGTAGCGGTCCCGCGATTCCAGACTGTAGTGCCTAGAACCACACGCCACCGCGGCCGGCATTACACGAGGAATCACAACAACGTTTCACCAGGCGACGCCGGTCAACTGCCGTTTGTGTATGAGAAATCGGTTGGAAACTTTCTTCATGTCAGCACGTTGTAGGTGTCGTCACCGGCGCCAGCCTTATGTGAATGTTCTCAAAAGCTCATCATTTGCATATCACAGCATCTTCTTTCCGTCGGTTAAATTTCGCGTCTGTAGCAAGTCATCTTCGTGGAGTAGCAATTTTAATGGCCAGAAATGTACATGGGTTGACCCGTATACATGGGTTACCAGTTCTTACGGAATGATTTTTTTTAATTTTATTTTGGACATTATCCTTTGCTCATACAATGAAACCCGCGCATTAACCCATCTAAGGAGACACAGGGGCGTATTCTCAGAACTCAAGAAATTCAGTGTTCCCTCTTGAAGACCTAGAGTTGCATGCAGATAAACTGCCGTGTATATCGCAGTGGAATAGTATAGGACTCTGTCGAGGAGGGCGTGCGCGAAGAACCACTGACACAGGTGTTCACCTGTGAGACCTTAACTTTTCCCGGCGAATCGAATGTTCAAATAACTTACGGGTTTGCTGCAGGGTGGCGTCGTCGAACACCGCCAATATTTCGACAGGAGCACACCCTGCCATTCTCAAGGCACAAATGCAAGGAAGAAAAAATGTGCAAGCAAATTTAATACCTCGGTTCACAGAGGAGAAACAAGGAAGACACCACACAAAGAACAAGTGTCCACACAACCAAAGATAGCCAACATCATACATATCGATAGTTACAGTTAATCAACAGGTGAGGTAGCACTAATTCTGTCCCTCTGTTTTTTGATGAGAGACAGAGCCGGATTCCAAGCAGCATCTAAACAAAATCCACTATCTCTGATAATAAGGTTGCTTGATAGTCTGATTTCAACAGCTTCCTTAATAACACTATCCCAATAGCTGGACGTGCAAGCCAGAATCTCCGTGTTGTTGTATTCCATAGGATGACTGGTGTCAAGGCAATGTTCTCCAATAGCGGATTTGCTCGGCTGTTGTAAGCGTGTGTGACGCTTATGTTCAATACACCGGTCTTACACAGTCCTGATTGTCTGAGCAATATATGACATGCCACAACTGCAAGGAATACGATAGACCCCAGCCTTACGCAAACCAAGATAATCTTTTACGCGGACGCCAACAGGGCCTTAATCTTAGAAGGTGAACTGAGGAATTAAATTTGCTTGCACATTTTTTCTTCCTTGCATTTGTGCCTTGAGAATGGCAGGGTGTGCTCCTGTCGAAATATTGGCGGTGTTCGACGACGTCACCCGGCAGCAAACCCGTAAGTTATTTGAGGTGTTCACCTGTTGGTGACGATAGGCCTGGCCTGGCAGTGCTTTTTTTTTTTTTTTTTTTTTTGTCATCAGTCTACTGACTGGTTTGATGCGGCCCGCCACGAATTCCTTTCCTGTGCTAACCTCTTCATCTCAGAGTAGCACTTGCAACCTACGTCCTCAATTATTTGCATGACGTATTCCAATCTCTGTCTTCCTCTACAGTTTTTGCCCTCTACAGCTCCCTCTAGTACCACGGAAGTCATTCCCTCATGTCTTAGCAGATGTCCTATCATCCTGTACCTTCTCCTTATCAGTGTTTTCCACATATTCCTTTTCTCTCCGATGCTGTGTAGAACCTCCTCATTCCTTACCTTATCAGTCCACCTAATTTTCAACATTCGTCTATAGCACCACATCTCAAATGCTTCGATTCTCTTCTGTTCCGGTTTTCCCTCAGTCCATGTTTCACTACCATACAATGGCAGTACTTACGGGCCCTCCCTAAAAACGCACCAATTGCCCAACCGACCGACCGACAAATTGGGTGTGTGTTGACCAACCGATCGGCCAACTTTTCTTGTCGGGTGGTGCGGCTGGGTACGACAACCCGACAGCCGACCTCCCACCCCCCCACCCCGTCCCCCGTCACCCCAACGACTTACCCGATTGCACCACTACTTATCCCAAACAGCTGCGCCGGGCGTAACGCCGTCGTGCCAAAAGATCGTCTTTCGTCACTTCGGCGCTGCAGTCGCTAAATTTCTCGGCACTTGTGAAGGCTGCTCACCGAATTGGATGGTCGCTCGGTTCCCCTCTCGGTTGGTGCATGTGTAGAGCCCTTTAGGCTGATTTCAACTATCTGATCAGCCCTTCGCATCTGATAGTTCTATGTTTTCAGCGTGCTAGTGACAGTCGTTGGTGTTGGTAGAGTTTGTGTTTACGTCCATGTTTCGTCTCTGCGGGGTGTTCGGACTCTCTGTTATCTCATACTCTAACTCATCGTGTTTCTTTCCTTTTTCCAGGGTTCAACCCCCGGTTTTGTTACCTAACCACCGTCTGCTCGGTAGTTTACATTCGTGCCGATAGTGACGGTTCGCGGCGTTGCCACGCCTTGTACGGAAAGTAGCTCTCAGAGTCGCATCCATGTCGCTAGGATGGCCCTGACTCCTAATGGGCTTGCTCTGAGCAGTATGGGATTTTACTTCTGAGGTCATCAGTCCCCTAGAACTTAGAACTACTTAAACCTAACTAACCTAAGTACATCACACACATCCATGCCCGAGGCAGGATTAGAACCTGCGAGCGTAGCGGTCTCGCGGTTCCAGACTGAACCGCTTGGCCACTCCGGCCGGCTGACTCCTAATGACTAGGTGGCTAAGTGATCCTAGGGACCAATTGTTTCGGGTTGTAGCGCATGAACCTTGCCCTGGGAATTGTATGAAGACCGCGCCGGCGGTGAAGATCTTGCTTTTAAGGCGTGGTATAAAAGCATGTACCGAGGAACAGCAGCGATGACCAGTACCGGTCCGAAGCACGTAAGAATTGATCTTGGACCGCTCCATGCATGAAATTTTGCAGACGTGACTCTCACAGTTCAAATAGCTGCATTACTGCGGTGGAGAAGTAAGGGGAAGTACAAATCACTACGGCAAAAGTAAACACAAATCCGGCTTTCAGTCCGCGGCAATCCATCAATGATCGGAATGTACAAAATATGTTATCAGCAGGTAAATTTAAGGAAATGACACGACTAGGCATAGACGTACATGGCAACAGCGAGACCCAGTGGCAGAACAAGGGAGACTCACTTTCAGGGCAGCACATTTCATTACACCGGAACTAATCATGTACGTCATAAGTGCAGAGTAAGTATATTTGTAAAACGAAACACATACGTAAATAAGTTGTACAGTTAGTATGACTCCCTCAACAGATTATTTTGGTACAGTTCACTGAACGACAACTTCAGTGTAATACGCATACACGCACACAAAGCCGATAAATCCAATAAGAAGGATGAGCAGTTTAATAGTGTCCTAGATAGGATTCTTAAAACAACGAAGAAGGTAGATATTACAGCCACTTTCGGTGACTATAATGCCTACGTTTGATAAGGAAAAGTTAGTGAACGTGTAGGGAGCCATGGACTAAGTGCCACAAATGAACGTCGTGAAAGACAGAGTTCTCTCAACAATACAGATGTGTAACAACGAATAGGAGGTACAAACTGCCAAAAAGTATTTTATATAAATGGACATCACCAAGACGTACCACCAGAAATATTATCAGAAATCGTACTGCCTTCACCCGCCTTCTGTGGCCGAGCGGTTCTAGGCGCTTCATTCCGGAGCCACGCTGCTGCTATGGTCGCAGGTTCGAAACCTGCCTCGGGCATTGAAGTGTGTGATGTCCTTTGGTTAGTTACATTTAAGTAGTTCTAAGTTCTAGGAGACTGATGACCTCAGATGTTAAGTCCCATAGTGCTTAGAGCCATTTGAACCAAACTGCCTTCGTCCTCATTAAATGCCGTAAAATCGGTTGCAACATACCTAGGCCCGACATAAGGTCGCACCATAATCCTGTCGTAGAAACGTTTAGATTAAGGTTTTAAAGATCTGAGAAAGAAAATTCCATTGAATAAAATTAATACAGCTTTACGTAATTAGAAGGTCATAAAAACAAAGGTCAAGGATAGTATGTAACCAAAACTCACTCACAGAGGAAACGGTAATAACGGATACAACGAGTGAAAAACAATAAAGAGGCTCTAAATGAACCCAGCAAAGGAAACATCAGTAACACAAAATGAACTGGAAAACAAAAATGGATAAAACATGAGATCCTATCTATGAAAGACGGAAGAAGGAAACATAAGGTAATCAGAAAACAAAAAAAGTGCTTTACGTAAATCAAGTGCTCAGATGGAAGACAATTCAGACTACGGAAAATATGAAATACATATGGGAGGAAATAGAAGCGCTAAATAAAAATGTGACACTTTTGGAGTCCACAAAAAGATTAAAGAAGACAAACAAACGGCAAGAAGGTAAAGCCACAGTTTAATCAAAGACAAACAAGGAAACTTAATCTTGGATACTTCCCATAAACGTTATAAGATTCCCACCAAGATCGTTGCTTATTACTGGCTACCACTCTGATTTTCATAGTTTGTACCGTACTGATGTTCAGACACCTCTCTACAGATTCAGATGTAAAATGAAAGCGTCACGCAATGGAAATGTCAGAAAATAAATGGTCCTGACAAATGAGTCCAAGGTATGCCCCCCCCCCCCCCCCCAAGAATCATAACAACAACGGGGTGATCGATTCATCTAGCTACTTAAGTGAAAGAGTTTTCTAAACTGATGACCATGATTTATTATAATCACAAGTGCAAGGAAGAACAGTTAAGATTTGATAATAGCCTAGAGTTAATCCCGAATAAATCGGAGATAAAAGAAAATGTAAACATAAAATCTTTCAATGGACTGAGTTAGATGCAACTGTAGCACAACAAATACGCAAAGTCTGAGTAATGAAAATGAGCAGAATAATAGGTTGTAATTCATTGAAAAAAAAAAGAAAGAAGCGATTCCACTGACGAATGACAATTGCTTCGATCTGTTGTCTGATGAGGGATATCACGTGCAAAACCCCAAAGTGCCTGAATTATTAGTAAGCCACCAATTACTTAATGAAATTCTGAGCCGGTATCCCATTAAGTTATAAAAATACGCCTACATTCTCCTAACCATTCCCATCTCCCCTTCGTCTTTGCAAAGAGATCTTACCATGTTTCGTCTCCGCAGCAACGGGGGCTGCATATGACATGTTGCCTCTCACGCCCCTTGTCAAATGTTGTGTGAACGCCATCTGAAGACTACAGTCTCCTAATGTGTCTATCAAGCATCTAAATACCTCCTAGCCTCCAGTCCCACTCCAAGTTCCAAGTGTCACCTCGCAACCTCGCAAAATCCTCTGTGCTCCAGTTCTTCACGGAACCCCCTCCCCAAAACACACTCTCTTCTGAGGGGAATTAGTATGCGCGTGCATGGTTTGTTTCAGTGACGAAGCCCACTTTCATTTGGATGGCATCGTCAATAAGCAAAATTGCCGAGTTTGGGGGACTGAGAATCCGCATTTCGCGATCGAGAATTCAAAACGTGACTGTGTGGTGTGCAAAGTCCAGCCACGGAATAATCGGTGCGATATTCCTTGATAGTACGATGACTACCAAACGGTATATGAAGGTTTTGGAAGATGCTTTCATCCCCATTATCCAAAGTGACCCTGATATTGACAAGATGTGGTTCATGCAAGACAGGGCACGACCCCATCGAAGCAGGCGAGCGTTTGATGTCCTGGAGGAGCACTTTGTGTACTGCATCCTGGCTCTGGGGTACCTAGAGGCCACTGGATGGGCCTAGATTGGCCATCATATGCTCCGAATCTCAACACATGCGACTTCTTTTTGTGAGGTTTGTGGTGCTACAGTAAAGAGAGGGTGTTCAAATGTGTGTCAAATCTTATGGGTCTTAACTGCTAAGGTCATCACTCCCTAATACTACACACTACTTGACCTAAATTATCCTAAGGACAAACACACACATCCATGCCCGAGGGAGGACTCGAACCTCCGCCGGGACCAGCCGCACAGTCCGTGACTGCAGCGCTTTAGACCGCTCGGCTAATCCCGCGTGGCTACAGCGATAAGCCCAAAACCATTACTGGGATTAAACCAGCCATTCAGGAAGTCATCGACAGCATCGATATTCCGACACTTGAGCGGGTCATGCAGAATTTCACTATTCGTCTGCGCCACATCATCGCCAATTATGGCAGGTACATCGAACATGTCATAACCTAAATCCGAATATCTGTAGTGACGTTTACATGTTGAATAAAGTGTGTGCATACTGTAGTTTGTAACTGATTTATGTTTTTTTTTTTTTTTTTTTCATATGGTTCAATACTTGTCACCTTGTTCAATCAAAAGGTTTGTCAGTCATTCTCTGAATGGGAAACCTCGTAGCACAACTTGCCATCTCTGCTCTGAAAGTTTTTTATTGGTAGGAAACGTTCTTATTTTTCCAACTTGACAAAATACTAACAATGTAGCAACAGTGTCCCACTCGTGAGAAAAGTTTCTGCGATAACTAACGCGAGTAGCACCTGTATTTGCTTTTCTCACAAAATGTCGCGCGATCCCTACGCGGGCTCCTCTTTTTAGACAGTGCCCAGTCGTCGTTCTTCCTCTACTTGGTGCAGTCTGTACTAGGGTCAACAAACTCCGTATCCTGGCGACATGCTGTCGGCACGCAGGCTCTTTCCAAAGTGCAGCTGACATTCCAGTCCCAAACACGAGTTTTGTACTCTCACGACCAAAATAAGATCTTATCTACCTCTGCGGCCACCTTCACACTATTCTTTTACGACCAGCGTCCTGCCTGCGGCCAACAACCACGTGTGAGATCGATAAAATTCTCTCAAGCTTCCAGCCGCGACAAGTGGTTTAAAACCCACGGATCGTTTTAGATGAACAGACCACCACGTAAAGAAATGCACAGATCTCACACAGTCCCGACCTCTCTTTATCGTTCAGTGCTAAGATCCATTCTGCGTCGCCTGTCCAGCAGATGCCTGCCCAGTTTTTCCGAAAAAACACCAGGCAGCGCCACTGCGGACCTACGTGTCCGGCCGCTATTCTGGGCATTGCCCCATTGCCCTGCGCAGCGAATGTTGTCCGTTGGGGGCACTTCCCCGATCTATGGCTACCGAGTTGTTCCTATGCGGATGGCTCCCAAGATTCTACTAAATTCTCGAACCTAGTACTAAATGCAAACTAAATACTTGGAGTTAATTATAGTTACTTAACAAAAGCTTGATATCTACAGTCAGCTATATCACCTATGTTCATACCAAAGCGTGAATTAAACGAGAAAAAGGAAAAATGAAGCTATTACATGATTGATGATTAATTAATAATAATTAAAATGAAACGACTGTCTGGGACGAGCCTGATGCTTTTCAGCGTAGATGGGAAGCATACGCAAAAGAACTTTTTGAAGGCCACAGAGACGAGCTAAGAAAGGTATAGCAGCATACAGTCCATCAGCTCCGGAAAGTGAAGTGCAACATCGGGGAAATTACCTGGTTCGAATGACATAGCAGAGGAACTTCTAAGGCTGACAGACAGTTACTAACTCCAAATATAGTTCATTTATATATTAATAAATAGGGAACAGGACGCATTCCAACAGAATGGCTAAAATCTACTTTTGTTATGATACCAAAAAAAGTTAATGCGAAATAATGCGTCGGGTACAGAATGATAAGTTTAATGTCGCATGTTTTTCCACAAAATTAGCCACAGTCGAATATAAAACAAACTAGAATATAGTATGAGCGAATTAATTATGATTCCGTAACGATATGAGTACCAGAGAAGCTTATTTGCAGTGAACAGCCTGATACAAATATGCCTAGATATAAATCAAGATGTAATGTTGTTCATTGATTTCGAATAGTATTTTGACAAAGTGCAGCATTAGAAACTAGTGAGCATATTGGAAGGAAGTGAAAACTACCGACAGGAATACGATAATAAAAACCTACACTGGTAACGTGGAGGAGAAACATCAGATATTAAAATAACGCGAGGAATAAGGGAAGGCTGTGTTCTGTGCCCATTTCTATTTATTATTCGGAGGCGATCTTCAGACACGATATATCAAAGGTAGAAATAGGCATAATGGTCAATAGAAAAATGATTAATAATGTACACTGTATTGATGTCACTTTAGTTGTGACAGTTAATGTAACACAGCTACAGACACTATTTGAAGATCAACGGCTAGAACGATTAGCCCTGAAAATGAATTTTGGCAAAACCAAATATATGATTATTTGCAAAATTCCAAATATCTCATCAGATCTTTTTACCAACTGGAACTTTCTCTCGTAACTAAGACTTCGAATAATTAAATGTTACGTAATCCCACTACTCTTGTATGGATTGGAGGAATGAACAATTAATCAGGCAACAATGAAGAAGACTGAGGCATCAGAAATATTCGGGACACAAAAATTACCAATAGCGACGTTCTATGGCGAATCAGTAAGGATGAGGAACTGTGGAACACAATGAAAACCAGAAAACTAAAGTTGGTTGGTTGGTTGGTTTGGGGAAGGAGACCAGACAGCGTGGTCATCGGTCTCATCGGAGTAGGGAAGGATGGGGAAGGAAGTCGGCCGTGCCCTTTCAGAGGAACCATCCCGGCATTTGCCTGGAGTGATTTAGGGAAATCACGGAAAACCTAAATCAGGATGGGCGGACGCGGGATTGAACCGTCGTCCTTCCGAATGCGAGTCCAGTGTCTAACCACTGCGCCACCTCGCTCGGTGAAAACTAAAGTATTTTGTCAATATCATGAGGGGAGAAAGATACAGTATTCTAGCGGCGATCCGATTCGCTAAGTTTGGAACAATGACATAAGGTACTATAACAAAGAGCAGATTGTTATGGTCTGGTATCCAGGAACTACCATCTCGGAAACGACGGAGCTGGTCAGCTGTTGCCATGCTACTGTCGTATCTACAGGAAGTGTCTGAAGCACGGTAAAACCATGAGTTGGTGACAGGGTGCTGGACGTATGTGCCTCGTCACAGAACGTGGAGGTCGAAGGCTTTCCCTCTCTGTAAGACAGGATAGGCAGAAATATGCGGCAGATCTGACAACATAGTGTAGCGCCGGCGCAGACACGAGTGGCTCACAGCACTCGGTTCAGCGCATATTGTTCAACATGGCGCTCAGCAGCAGACAACCCCTAGACAACCCCTGTGTGTTTCCATGTCAGGCCACCGACATCGTTAATTGTGACTGTAATGGGGATGAGATGATCGAGATTGGACTGTGCGTCAATGAAACATGTCACCTGGTTGATGCTCGTGCCTGGATATGTCGTCATGTTTGCTATCTTCCCTGAAGGCGATGACAACTGACAGCAGGATACAGGATAGCTATCCGTGTCACAGGGCCAGAATTGTTCTACAGTGGTTTGAAAAGCATGATAGTGAACTCATGTTTATGTCTTGGTCACCAGTTTCGACTTCTCTGAAACCAATGGATTTTACTTTGGACGCTATCGGACGCCAGATCCCTATCCAGAAACCACAAGTGCGATCTAAGCGTAGATATCTCACGCCACATACCTTCGGAAACCCCATCAAGGAGTGTCCGAATTCGTGTAACACAAAATCTTTGCTGTACCGGCATTGCAGCATTCCAAACGTGGACCGACATACTATTAAGCAAGTGGTCATAATGTTTTGAATCATAAGTGTACATAAATATACACACACACACACACACACACACAGCCGGCCGGAGTGGCTGTGCGGTTTTAGGAGCTTCAGTCTGGTGCTGCGCAACCGCTACGGACGCAGGTTCGAATCCTGCCTCGGGCATGGATGTGTGTGATGTCCTTAGGTTAGTTGGGTTTAAGTAGTTCTAAGTTCTAGGGGACTGATGACCTCAGATGTTAAGTCCCATAGTGCTCGGAGCCAACACACACACACAAACACACGTGCGTGAAGACAGGCACTCAGACACATACGCACAAATTTACTTACATTACAACAATATGATCGAATTCGTAGATTAGACTATAGACATTTTAAATTAATTAAACCGTTGCTTCATTTGTTCACGGGCGTCGCGTCGGGTAATGTTGTGGAGGCTGCGTAATATTTCGATGAGACAGATGCTCGTCATCTTCATGTGCTTGCTGCAGTTGCTCTCCATTATATACGCTGACTCGCTAGAGAAGCTGAGGCACCGAAGGGTGGGGCGGTAACGTCGTCGTAGACGAATCATAGGGCATAGTTCATGCTATGTCCCGTGTCAAGATAGCGTTCAGCCACACCAGATTGGGTCAGCCAGAGAAGTCTGCAGTGGCTGAACAGTGTACTGTCGCGACACACAGCATGAATTACGGAGAGACAAACATCCTTTCGTCCGCTTTCATGCACTGGGGCTCCATCATTAAAGAAGCAGTTGAAATACGTTTAAGTACCTTATTAACAGAGACACGGGATTTCAACTCAGCAAGGCATGGAAACCAGTATTTGCGGTACTATGGCGTATCGGCCCCTGACGAACACAGCCGAGTCAACACAGATGGAGCATCGGAGTCCATACACTCAAAATGGGCGCAAACACTCTACCCGCACGCGCGCTTGGCCGCGATTTGCGGCAGCACTGTTCCCACGTCGCGCAAGCGAAGACCACGGCCCGTTTCTCCGGCAGAGGGCACTGGATGTCACCGTGTTCTGTAATTGGTCTACGATGACGTTACAGCCCCATCCCTTGGCGCTTGCGTTTTTGTAGCTAGTCAACGTGTATATTGGCGAGCCACTGCAGCAACATGTCCCACAACCGCCTCCGACTCCTCAAACTCCTCTCTGGCCGGACATCCTCCACACCTACAAATCCTTAATCCGTCCCATCCTATGTTATGCCAGTCCTGCCTGGATATCGCCCCCCCCCAATTCTATAAGTCCCTCCATATCCTTGAGCGTCATGCACTCCACCTCGCCTTCCGTATACGCCTCCCCTCCCCCACGCGGATCCTCAATGATCTCATTCCTTCCCCCCATCTGCTCCTATTCCTCGAATATATCCGCATACTCTACACCTCCCGCCGCCTTGATCCCCCTCACACCCTGGTTGCTCCTCTCCTCTCCCATCCCCTGCCCCCTGCCACGTCTTCATTGTTGTGTCCCCCCTACCCTCCATCTCTACACCCTTCATCTCCTTTCCCAAGGTGGCTTCCATTAACTCCCCCTCCTGAATGATGCCCTCTCTCCCTCCATTTATCCCTCCTATCATCTCCGATCCTCACCCCCCCTCCTTTCCTCCATCCTTTTCTTGGGCTCCCTATGCCCCTTTCCATCCTCTTTTTTCCCCACCTACCCTCTCTCTGCCCCCCTTCTCTCCCCCCCCCGCCCGAGTCCTTTTGCATTTCCCTCCTCTGCCTTTTCCCATTGCCTCTCGCATTTGCCCTGTCCCTCCCCCCTTATGGGTCCTCTCCCTCCTTTGGTCCCCCCCCCCCTTTTCGTTTTTCCTTTCCTCTATCCCTCTCTCCTTGTTTCCCCCCTCATCTGTCCAGGTTCACCCCCCCCCCCCCCCCCAACTGCCCTAGGCTATGGTGTGTCCTCTTTGTCCTGACATTTTAGTGCAGTGTTTACAGTGAGTGTTCAGTGTTGTGTGTCTTTTCCGACATGCTGCGAACGGACATCATATTGTCGCTGGGTGTGATTTTAGATCTCTTGCGAACAGAAACCAGACTGTGGCCATGTTTTTTTAATTGTTTGTCTACTATGTTACCTGTCTGCATCCTGTGTATTTTTATTTGCCTTGCCAACCCTTTGCTTTATGTTTTAACTTTCCCCAATTTTCCGCCATTTTACAATTTAAGTCCCCATTTTATCGCCTGCTTTTTTGTTTCTTAGCTTCTCCTTACATTTTAAAAAGTCTGTAGGCTGCAGAGCATCGTAATAAGGTGCCGCAAGCCCGCCCCCTTGTGGGGGAATCGAAATACAATAAAGAAAAAAAAACAGCAATATGTCAATAAGCAGATGAAGATGAGGAGCACCAGTCACGTTAAAATATTGTGCATCTTCCACATTATCTGACGCTATGCCTGTGAACCAATGAAGCGATTACAACGTCGGTAAAGTCTTAAACAGCACAATTAAATCGTTACTTGTCCAGCTTCTGACCAGTTAAAACTGTGTTATAAGTGCAAATCCTTCAATTTTAATAAAATTGTTTTTGGCCGCAGGCTAAACATTTTGAAACAAAATCCGCTATTAAAATTGCTGTTTCTGTCGTCTTCGCTACAGTGTTCTTCAATACAATTTCCCCCTAAACCAGCAGTTTATTCGCCCTTAAGAGGACCGCTGCGATAACTGCCGAAATGTCCGTGTTAATAGCGGTTTTAGTAGAAAGTGACGCGACCTTTTATTCAGAATAACTATATGCTGTTGAAGTAACTTACAGGAACTCTGTCGGGTACCTGTCTTTAACAACCACCGACACATACAAATGCAGCGTGAGACAGCTTTGCATGGTGATGTTAGCCCCCAGCTGATGGAGTTGCCTCAACTGCTAGCCGAACTACTGCATATGCCAAGAGACGACACAGCATAAACAGCCAGCGCAGTTACATAACAGTAGATGAAGTAGTCAGAGCCGGCTGCTGTAGCCGGGCTGTTCTATGCGCTTAAGTCCGGAACTGCGCTGCTGCTACGGTCGTAGGTTCGAATCCTGCCTCGGGCATGGATGTGTGTGATGTCCTTAGGTTAGTTCGGTTTAAGTAGTTCTAAGTTCTAGGGGACTGATGACCTCAGAAGTTGAGTCCCATAGTGCTCAGAGCCATTTGAACCATTTTGCAGTGCTGGGCCATCAACAACTGTGAGCGTGCGAACGTTTCAACGAAACATCATCGATATGGGCTTTCGGAGCCGAAGGCCCACTCATGTACCTATGATGACTGCACGACACAAAGCTTTACGCCTCGCCTGGGCCATTGAAGACCGACATTGGAGTTTTGATGACTGGAAACGTGTTGCCTGGTCGGACGAGTCTCGTTTCAAATTGTATCGAGCGGATGGACGTGTCCGGGTACAGAGACAACCTTATGAATCCATGAACCCTGCATGTCAGCAGCGGACTATTCAAGTTGATGAAGGCTCTGTAGTGGTGTGGGGCGTGTGAGCTGGAGTGATATGGGACTCCTGATACCTCTAGATACGATTCTGACAGGTGACACGTACTTAAGCAACCTGTCTCATCTCCTGAATCCATTCATAGCCATTGTGTATTGCGACGGGTGTTTCCAGCAGGACAATGCGACACCTCATACGTCCAGAATTGCTACACAGTGGCTCCAGGAGCACTGTTATGAGTTTAAACACTTTCGCTGGCCACCAGATTACCCAGACGTCAACATTATTGAGAGTATCTTAGATTCCTTGCAACATGCTGTTCAGAAGAGATCTCCACCCCCTCGTACTCTTACGGATTTGTGGAGAGCCCTGCAGGATTCATGGCGTCAGTTCCCTCCAGCACTACTTCAGACATTAGTCGAGTCTATGCCACATCGTGTTGAAGCACTTCTGCGCGTTCGCGGAGGCCCTACGCGATATTAGGTAGGTGCACTACTTTCCTTGTCTTTTCGGTGTACATGTGGATGGAACGGATCGTGAAGCCACATCTCAATCCCTGAGTCAACAGATGGGGGCGTTTGCAAGACAACAACCAGCTGCACGAACAGTTCGACGACGTTGCAGCAGCATCGACTATCAGCTCGGAGACCATGGCTGCATCACAGACAGGGTCGCCTGCGGTGGTGTACTCAACGACGAACATGGGTGCACGAATGGCAAAACGTCATTTTTTTCGGATGAATCAAGGTTCTGTTTACAGCATCATGATGGTGCATCCGTGTTTGGCGACATCGCGGTGAACGCGCATTAGAAGCGTGTATTTGTCATCGCCATACTGGGGTATCACTCGGCGTGAAGGTATGGGGTGCCACTGGTTACACGTCTCAGTCACCTCTTGTTCGCATTGACGGCACTTTGAACAGTGGTAGTTACATTTGTGATGTGTTACGACCCGTGGCTCTACCCTTCATTCGATCCCTGCGAAGCCTTACATTTCAGCAGGATAATGCACGACCGCATGTTGCAGGTCCTGTACGGGCCTTTCTGGTTACAGACAATGTTCGACTCCTGCCCTGGCCAGCACATTCTCCAGATCTCTCACCATTTAAAAACCTCCGGTCAATGGTGGCCGAGCAACTGGCTCGTCACAATACGCCAGTCACATCGCTTGATGAACTGGGGTATCGTGTTGAAAGTGCATGGGCAGCTGTACCTGTTCACGCCACCCAAGCTCTGTTTGACTCAATGCCCAGGCGTATCAAGGCCGTTATTACGGCCAGAGGTGGTTGTTCTGGGTACTGATTTCTCAGGATCTATGCACCCAAATTGCGTGAAAAGTAATCACATGTCAGTTCTAGTATAATATATTTGTTCAATGAATACCCGTTTATCATCTGCATTTCTTCTTGGTGTAGCAATTTTAATGGCCAATAGTGTATTTAAACACTGACCGTACTTAAGATAAGACAAAAGTAAAAATACGTAAGATATTTCTAGTTATGCTTGTATATTCCGTCTGCTGTACAATAAAATTATAGGCCAACGTTATGCACGTATTGAGCGTCGTCAAAATTCTGAAGGCAACGAAGTTTTATCTGTTTGTCCCTATGTCTTGCCGGCCGGCCGAGCGATTCTAGGCGCTACTGTCCGGAGCCGCGTGACCGCAACGTTCGCAGGTTCGAATCCTGCCTCGGGCATGGATGTGTGTGAAGTCCTTAGGTTAGTTAGGTATAAGTAGTTGTAAGTTCTAGGGGACTGATGACCTCGGATGTTAAAGCCCATAGTGCTCAGAGCCATTAGAACCATTTTCGAACTCTATTTCTTACGAGGGTTTTATCTGCAAATAAACAGCCGTTTATACGTCGTTTCTGCTCCTTGCCATATTGCGACACTTGTCGTACTCGCGGGAATGGAGACGTTGTGAGAGCGAGTTCGTCTGCTCGCCCCGCCAGCGGGTCTCGGCGCCAAACGGCCGACCCTCGCGCAGCTCCCGTTGGGCGCGAGGCGGCAGACTCGGTGCTGGCAAACATTTACACTGGCTCAGGCACGCACCCGCACACGCACGCACACACGCGCGGACACAATGGCGGCTCATCGGCCCGGACAGATAAGAGGCGCGCAGCCCGCATGAATAAGTGATCAGCCCGGCCGCGCCGCGCCGCCTCGGCTGTGGGACTGCCGGCGTGCACGCAAGGTCGCTCCGCCGCCGTCTGCCCGTGCCACCCACCACCAGCGTCTGCAACACTCTCGGCGACGTCAACGCTCAGCGTTTGAATCCACACTAACTACCCAAGCTGATCGCCTGCATTACGTGGCCTGCAGCGACCTCGAATTATGGGCTGCGGACTGACAAGTTGGGTTCAATGCTGCAAAAGACAGGTGCCTTTACTAGTAATAAAAAAAAGTGAAATAAAGTAGCGAATGAATCTGCGATCTCTTGCACATTATTTCAGTAAACTCTTGTACACCGCTTAACGAACATTACTTAACGAAGAAAGGGGGGAAACACACAGGAAGGGAATAGGAAACAGAATGACGCCACACGAGTTGAGAGGATATGCGATGTTCTTTCATTGATTACAAAATCGAGTCAGATTTACAGCGAACGTGGCACTTTAAGCCTACTTATCGGTACGACGTTGAACCCCCTCTGAGCTGGATGCATGCACAAATTCGATTGGTATCGGAGTCATAAAATTCTTGTATTCACTAATGAGGCAAACTGGCCCTCAGCTGTAGTAATTGGTCCTTGACAGCCTGGATACTGACATTGGGATGGAGTTGGCAGCTGAGATGGAACCACAGGTGACAGAATTGTGGTTCCTGCAGGCCACGGGTGTACCACAACATCACCCAGACATTTCATGGAGACACGTGTCATGTGTGGACGAGCACTTTCATGTTGAAGGATAGCATCATGATAATCTCGCATGACAGCCAACGTATGAGGACGCAGGGGGCCCGTGACGTACCGTTGTGCCATCAGAGGCCCCTTAATCATTACCAGCCGTGGCCTCACGTCATACGCGATGACTCCCCACCCCAAGACGCCTGGACTACCACCGCTGTACCTCCCCAAAACACTGCAAGAACGGGACGTCTCCCCATGTTGTAACCACACTCGCAGAGGATAGTTCAAATGTTCAAATGTGTGTGAAATCTTATGGAACTTAACTGCTAAGATCATCAGTCCCTAAGCTTAAACACTACTTGACCTCAATTATCCTAAGGGCAAACACACACACACACACCCATGCCCGAGGGAGAACTCGAAGCAGGCCGGTGTGGCCGAGAGGTTCTAGGCGCTTCAGTCCGGAACCGCGCGACCGCTACGGTCGCAGGTTCGAATCCTGCCTCGGGTGTGGATGTGTGTGTTGTCCTTAGGTTAGTTAGGTTTAAGTAGTTCTAAGTTCTAAGGGACTGATGACCTTAGAAGTTAACTCCCATAGTGCTCAGAGCCATTTCTGAGGACTCGAACCTCCGCCGGGACGAGCTGCACAGTCCACGAGCAGAGGATAGTCATCGAGGAAAGTTTAGAACCGCGATTCATCGCTAAACACAATGCTACGTCGTTCACTAGCAGTCCATGCCGTCTACTCACGGCAAAACTTAAACGCGGCTGTTTCTGTTGTGTGGTATAAACGGCAGCCTAGGCATGGGACGACCAGTCGTGCGAGATGACACAGATGATACCGGCAGTCCATTATGCTCTCGGATGGCAGGCGCAAATGTGAAGGAGCTACGGTGTGGTTGATGTGCAAGACGACGATCCTCCCTTGTTGTGACCAGACGTAATAGACCGGAACCTTGACAAATCACATACTTGTTCTCACGTTAATATGCAGTACGACATGGAACCAATGTCACATCAAAATGCTCCGCAAATTTGGATATTGCCCTTTTAGAGCAGCGCTCCAAATTGATACCCACAGTGAGGCCTCCTTCAAACTCTGTGAGGCGCTGACAACGCTGCCTCACGCTTGTACGTGGCATTTTCGTGTCCTTCAGAGTGAGCTCTCAATATCTGATGCTATTCACGCTAAACGTATAATCTACTTTGCCTGGTAACAACACCAAACACGATCAACACCTGTGTTGACTGTTATATCTGACACAGAGAACTACAACTGTAATACTTTACATACTCGCCGATGGTGTGTACTTTTACGAAGATTCGTTAACAGCGACCATGTTTTCTGGTTGCTCTTAGAACTTAAGTTCAACATGTGTTTTTTATATACACACATCAAAAAAAATTTTTGCTTCAATTCGGTTCCGAGAGTTCCGGAACCTGCACAGAAAATTGGAACAGAGATCATTTCCGCCCTTTTTATTGCTCATGAAAACCACACATTGCATGTTGTACCACCATACAGTGAGACCTTCAGAGGTGGTGGTCCAGACTGCTGTACACACTGGTACCTCTCATATCTATTAGCGCGTCCTCTTGCATTGATGAATGCCTGTATTCGTCGTGGCATACTATCCACAAGTTCATCAAGGCACTGTTTGTTCAGATTGTTCCATTCCTCAAGAGCGATTCGGCGTAGATCCCTCAATGTGGTTTGTGGCTCACGTCGTCCATGAACAGCCGTTTTTAATCTATCCCAGGCATGTTCGGTAGGGTTCATGTCTGGAGAACATGCTGGCCACTCTAGTCGTTATCCTGAAGGAAGTCATCCACAAGATGCGCACGATGGGGGCGCGAATTATCGTCCAGGAAGACGAATGCCTCGTAAATATGCTTCCGATATAGTTTCACTGTCGGCCGGAGGATGGCATTCACGTATCGTCAGCCGTTACAGCGCCTTCCATGACCACCAGCGACGTACGTCGGCCCAACATAATGCTGCAGCAGGGAACCTCCACCTCGCTGCACTCGCTGAACAGTGTCTGAAGCGTTCAGCCTGACAGGGTTCCCTCCAAACACGTCTCCGACGGTTGTCTGGTTGAAGGCATTTGCGACACTCATCGGTGAAGAGAACGTGGTGCCAATTCTGAGCGGTCCATTCGGCATGTTGTTGGGCCCATCTGTACTGCACTGCATGGTGTCGTTATAGCAAAGATGGACCTCGCCGTGGACGTCGGGAGTGAAGTTGCGCATCGTGCACCCTCCCTTGATGAGAGCCCTTCCTGGCACAAAGTAACAATTCGGATGCGATCGAACCACGGTATTGACCGTCCAGGCATGGCTGAACTACAGACAACACGAGCCGTGTACCTCCTTCCTGGTGGAATGAGTGGAACAGAAAAAAGTCACATGGGACTAAATCTGGCGAAAATGGTGGCTGAAACATTATTATAGTATTTCTTTTGGCCAGAAATTCACGAACAAGCAATAAAGTTTGAGAAAGTGCATTATCATCTTGCAAAAGATCATGAATTGTTCCGTCACATATTCAGACTATTTTTTTCGGATACCTTTACGCAAACAGCTTTCAAGTAGTAAGTTTAATGTCTTATTTTTCATTCGACCTTGTGGGAAGAAATCTTGGCGCTCTATGACGTTAAGACTGGAGAACGTTTCTGATCACAATTATCGCACTTTTTTCTGTCTTGGCGATCCAGATTGTGTTCCACTAGGACAACTGAGCCTTGCTTTCGACATCATATCCGTAAACACATTTTCATCGTGATTTATGACACGTTTCAGCACTTCTGCGTCATTACTGACTTCACCTAGCAGCTCCTGAGTGACTTGCATTCAACATTGTTTTTGTTTGAAATTCTACAATTTTGGAACAAATCTTGCAGTCACACGTTTCCTGCCCAAAACACCGAAAGAAATGTTATAGCATGAGCCGGTCGGTATGGTAACATTATTAACGATTTCTTTGACAGAGATTCGGCGATCGTTCGTAATGATTTATTTCACTTTTTCCACGATTTGCCTGTCGGGCTTGGCTGACACTTCCTTGGGTCACCGTCCGGGTCTGCCGAATGCTGTTGGCAAGGGGGTGCACTCAGCTCTTGTGAGGCCAATTGAGGAGATACTTGACGATGTAGCGGCACCGGTCACGAAAACTGGCAATAGCCGAGAGAGCAGTGTGCTGGTCGCATGCCCCTCTGTATCTACATTCGGTGACGCCTGAGGTCTGAGGATGACACGGCGGCCGGTCGGAATCATTTGCCCTTCAAGGCTTTCTCGGACGGTGTTTGTTCGTTTTCCTACGGTTTGATGTGTTGATTTTGTACTGCACTTCACCATATTCGTCTTCACAGGCTTCTTCGAAGGGCTTATACTACACGTAATGTCTTGTTCTACTCGTAGCAGGCTCATCAGAATCAATATTTTACATTTCTAGAAATTTGCTGCGCTTTACTGTTCTTATAGCAAAGCTTTAATACAATTCATCTGATCCACATTTATGCTAGACTATCGAAACTGGCAGTGCTCCGCAATTGCTAAATACACTATTGGCCACAAATATTGCTACACCAAAAAGAAATGCAGATGATAAACGGGTATTCATTGCACAAGTATAATACACTAGAACTCGCATGTGATTACATTATCACACAATTTCGGTGCATAGATCCTGAGAAATCAGTACCCAGAAGAACCACCTCTGGCCGTAATAACGGCTTTGATACGCGTGGACATTGAGTCAAACAGAGCTTGGATGGCGTGTACAGGTACATCTGCCCATGCAGCTTCAACACGATACCACAGTCCATCAAGAGTAGTGACTGGCGTATTGTGACGAGCCAGTTGCTCGGCCACCATTGACCAGACGTTTTCAATTGGTGAAAGATCTGGAGAATGTGCTGGCCAAGGAATCAGTCGAACATTTTCTGTATACAGAAAGGCCCGTACAGGACCTGAAACATGCGGTCGTGCATTACCCTGCTGAAATGTAGGGTTACGCAGGGATCGAATGAAGGGTAGAGCCACGGGTCATAACACATCTGTAATGAAACGTCCACTGTTCAAAGTGCCGTCAATGCGAACAAGAGTTGCCCGAGACGTGTAACCAATGGCACCCCATACCGTCACGCCGGGTGATACGCCAGTATGGCGATGACGAATACACGCTTCCAATGTGCGTTCACCGCGATGTCGCCAAATACGGATGTGACGATCATGATGCTGTAAACAGAACCTGGATTCACCCGAAGAAATGACGTTTTGCCATTTGTGCACCCATGTTCGTCGTTGAGTACACCATCGCAGGCGCTCCTGTCTGTGATGCACCGTCAAGGGTAACCGCAGCCATGGTCTCCGAGCTGATAGTCCATGCTGCTGCAAACGCCGTCGAACTGTTCGTGCAGATGGATGTTGTCTTGCAAACGTCCCCATCTGTTGACTCAGGGATGGAGACGTAGCTGCACGATCCGTTACAGCCATGCGGATAAGATGCCTGTCATCTTTACTGCTAGTGATGCGAGGCCGTTGGGATCCAGCACGGCGTTCTGTATTACCCTCCTGAACCCACAGATTCCATATTCTGCTAACAGTCATTGGATCTCGACCAACGCGAGCAGCAATGTCGCGATACGATAAACCACAATCGCGATAGGCTACAGTGGGGCCTTTATCAAAGTCAGAAACGTGATGGTACGCATTACTCCTCCTTACAAGAGGCATCACAACAACGTTTCACCAGGCAACGCCAGTCAACTACTGTTTGTGTATGAGAAATCGGTTGGAAAGTTTGCTCATGTCAGCACGTTGTAGGTGTCGCCACCGGCGCCAGCCTTGTGTGAATGCCCTGAAAAGCTAATCATTTGCATATCACAGTATCTTCTTCCTGTCGGTTAAATTTCGCGTCTGTAGCACGTAATCTTCGTGGTGTAGCAATTTTAATGGCCAGTTGTGTATGTGTTGGAGTTTGTGCCGTCTGAAGACACAGCCGCCACATGCCATTGGGCGGCATACATGGCTGAGCAGCATGATGGCGGCGCTGCGCTGCGTGCATCGTGACACAAGCATCACCGAGCGAACCTTCACAGAACAGCTAGCAGTACCAGCAGTCTGGTTTCGGACGGCGAGCGAGTATCTATCGGGGCCAGAGCTCAGTACTGTAATCGGCCGTTAGATTTAACTGCACGTCACGGCTGACGTGGTGGACGACAACAACAGGGAAGAGGGTGTTGGCCGGAGACATGCGATACGGCGAGGCTGAGCGCAGTTTGTTTCAGGGCTATCTGGCTGGCTGTTACCGAAGAGAACCTCGAGACAGCGGAATTGCATGTGTGAGTGTGCTTCTTGAAAGCCCTGTTCTCTGTGTAGGAGGTCTGCAGATGTGATTAGTGGTGTGCGCTTCTGTGTGTTCCGACTGAATTCAGCTTGATAAGCACACTTTTTTTTTGTCATCAGTCTACTGACTGGTTTGATGCGGCCCGCCACGAATTCCTTTCCTGTGCTAACCTCTTCATTTCAGAGTAGCACTTGCAACCCACGTCCTCAATTATTTGCTTGACGTATTCCAATCTCTGTCTTCCTCTACAGTTTTTGCCCTCTACAGCTCCCTCTAGTGCCATGGAAGTCATTCCCTCATGTCTTAGCAGATGTCCTATCATCCTGTCCCTTCTCTTTATCAGTGTTTTCCACATATCCCATTCCTCTCCGATTCTGCGTAGAACCTCCTCATTCCCTACCTTATCAGTCCACCTAATTTTCAACATTCGTCTATTGCACCACATCTCAAATGCTTCGATTCTCTTCTGTTCCGGCTTTCCCACAGTCCATGTTTCACTACCATACAATGCTGTACTCCAGACGTACCTCCTCAGAAATTTCTTCCTCAAATTAAGGCCGGTATTTGATATTAGTAGACTTCTCTTGGCCAGAAATGCCTTTTTTGCCACAGCGAGTCTGCTTTTGATGTCATCCTTGCTCCGTCCGTCATTGGTTATTTTACTGCCTAGGTAGCAGAATTCCTTAACTTCATTGACTTCGTGACCATCAATCCTGATGTTAAGTTTCTCGCTGTTCTCATTTCTACTACTTCTCATTACCTTCGTCTTTCTCCGATTTACTCTCAAACCATACTGTGTTTATTAGACTGTTCATTCCGTTCAGCAGATCATGCAATTCTTCTTCACTTTCACTCAGGATAGCAACGTCATCAGCGAATCGTATCATTGATATCCTTTCACCTTGTATTTTAATTCCACGCCTGAACCTTTCTTTTATTTCCATCATTGCTTCCTCGATGTACAGATTGAAGAGTAGGGGCGAAAGGCTACAGCCTTGTCTTACACCCTTCTTAATACGAGCACTTCGTTCTTGATCGTCCACTCTTATTATTCCCTCTTGGTTGTTGTACATATTGTATATGACCCGTCTCTCCCTATAGCTTACCCCTACTTTTTTCAGAATCTCGAACAGCTTGCACCATTTTATATTGTCGAACGCTTTTTCCAGGTCGACAAATCCTATGAAAGTGTCTTGATTTTTCTTTAGCCTTGCTTCCATTATTAGCCGTAACGTCAGAATTGCCTCTCTCGTCCCTTTACTTTTCCTAAAGCAAACTGATCGTCACCTAGCGCATTCTCAGTTTTCTTTTCCAGTTTTCTTTTCCATTCTTCTGTATATTATTCTTGTGAGCAGCTTCGATTAATGAGCTGTTAAGCTGATTGTGCAATAATTCTCGCACTTGTCAGCTCTTGCCGTCTTCGGAATTGTGTGGATGATGCTTTTCCGAAAGTCAGATGGTATGTCACCAGACTCATATATTCTACACACCAACGTGAATAGTCGTTTTGTTGCCAGTTTCCCCAATGATTTTAGAAATTCTGATGGGATGTTATCTATCCCTTCTGCCTTATTTGACCGTAAGTCCTCCAAAGCTCTTTTAAATTCCGATTCTAATACTGGATCCCCTATCTCTTCTAAATCGACTCATGTTTCTTCTTCTATCACATCAGACAAATCTTCACCCTCATAGAGGCTTTCAATGTATTCTTTCCACCTATCTGCTCTCTCCTCTGCATTTAACAGTGGAATTCCCGTTGCACTCTTAATGTTACCACCGTTTCTTTTAATGTCACCAAAGGTTGTTTTGACTTTCCTGTATTCTGAGTCTGTCCTTCCGAAAATCATATCTTTTTCGATGTCTTCACATTTTTCCTGCAGCCATTTCGTCTTAGCTTCCCTGCACTTCCTATTTATTTCATTCCTCAGCGACTTGTATTTCTGTATTTCTGATTTTCCCGGAACATGTTTGTACTTCCTCCTTTCATCAAACAGCTGAAGTATTTCTTCTGTTACCCATGGTTTCTTCGCAGCTACCTTCTTTGTACCTTTGTTTTCCTTCCCACCTTCTGTGATGACCCTATTTAGAGATGTCCATTCCTCTTCAACTGTACTGCCTACTGCGCTATTCCTTATTGCTGTATCTATAGCGTTAGAGAACTTCAAACGTTTATCGTCATTCCTTAGTACTTCCGTATCCCACTTCTTTGCGTATTGATTCTTCCTGACTGATGTCTTGAACTTCAGACTAATCTTCATCACACTTTATAAAACCTGTACTTGCCTTCTAACTGTGCTTCATGTCTGTAAATTTTCGATTTCCTAAGTTTTTCAGGTGCTTACTCGTTTGGTCACTGGATTTGATGTCATTTGGTTTTTCGTTATGTTCTATGCAATCAAACCGCTCCTTATTTAACTGCCACGTTGCAGCGAATGCTTATTGGGATCGTATTTTTATTATAAAGAAAATTCTTGTAAAGATCTGATGTAGATTGATCCTTGCGTAAAGGTTATGTGAATACTTTTAATACGTATTTGAAATCAATTTTTATTACGAAGCATCACTGATACTTCATGCGTTTTCACTGTAGTGGAATATCATACTGTTAGGTGAACAGTTTGGTGTTGAGTAAATTCTTCTTGTTGAGTAGCTACAAGGCTGATTTGTTTAATAGGCTAACAGTTTTGGTCCGGAAAAAGCAACTGTCTGTTAAATTTCTAAATTGTGCTATTTTTATGAGAAAATAAATGTTCCAAAATTGTCTAACGAAAATAAAAATTACTTTAGCAAGGACTCAAAGCTCAACCCAGTTCTACCACTCATTTAATTGGACATGCGTCCTATCTCCTTCTCCCCCACCTCTCTCTGGCCATCTTCTCTTCCTCCCCCTCTCTATGTCTACCTCCACCTCCTCTCTCATCTCGCTAACTATCATCTTCTCCCTCACTTACTGTCCATTTCGTCCTACCGCGTCCCTCCCTCTCTCTCACCATCTTACCCTGGTAGATGAGTGGTCAGCACGACAGAATGTCATGCCTAGCGGCTCGGGTTCGATTCTCGGCTGGGTCGAAGATTTTCTCCGCTCAGGGACTGGGTGTTATGTTGTCCTTATCATCACCATCTTACCCTAATCGATACGCAAGTGGCCGAAGTGGCGTCAACTGCCGGCTTCTGTGGTCGAGCGGTTCTAGGCGCTTCAGTCCGGAACCACGCGGCTGCTACGGTAGCAGCTTCGAAACCTGCCTCGGGCATGGATGTGTGTGGTGCCCTTATGTTAGTTAGATTTAAGTAGTTCGAAGTCTAGGGGACTGATGACCTCTAATGTTAAGTCCCATAGTGCTTAGAGCCATCTGAACTATTTAGCGTCAACTCTAAAGACTTACACCGGGCGAACGGTCTACTCGACGGGAGGCCGGCCTTAGCCACACGGCATTTCCATTACCATCTCCTCCGGCACCCCTCTCTCTGCGCCTCTTCTTGTCTTCCCTCTCTCCGCCTCCTTCGCACCTCTTTCTGCCCTCCATCCACATTTCTACGTTCATTTTCTGCCCCCCCCCCCCCCCCGGCTGTCCCTCTCTCTGACCTTGACCCTTATTTATTGTTATTGCGAACAAAACCTTGATTGGGAATTGAGGTCGCTAAAAATGAGTGGTTTAAACGGTTGGGAACATTGGCATACAGAGTATGTGAGAGACCTTGCCACTAATGGATATGAGGATAGTAGCTTCGGTGACCGCATTCCGCATGGTTTCAGTCTGCAAACGGATAGGATTAGAAAGTTTCAGACGATTCAGATTCCGTAGTAGCCTCCCGTCGAGTAGACCATAAATACAACTTTCCTGTCTTCTTTTAAAACCTATTGCAGGGAAGAAAACGGAACAATTAACTGTTGTTTATGCAATGTGTATTTAAAATATATGGGAGAAACAGTTTGTCTAATGGTTTAAAAACGCCATGCTACTGTAATTAAAACTGACTGCGAGAAACAAGACTAAACCGCACATTTTCACACCACAGAATTTTCTTATTCGCAGTCGGTATTAACAGAAGACCTGTACATTATTGTCTAAATAGATGCATTCATGCTGTATGTTCGGCTGAATGTTGATGGATTAATGAATAGAAATTTGAACTAACTTGGATAAAAACTTTCCGAGATTTTTTGTAAACATTTTCCACATTCATGTGCAACGAAAAACATATAGCCTTTCGTCTATTCGAACGTTTATTAGAGTATCGCGTAAAAATTTTAGTAAGTGGGTCAAGAACGTCCGAGATTTTTGGTAACAACGTTCCCACTTCACATTTATGTATACATTCATGTAGTACATATATAACAAAAATATACAGGCCATTTCCATCCGGGCTTTCATTAGAGCATCGTGTAAAAATTTGAAGTAATTTAGTCAAAAACTTTTCGAGATTTTTGATAACAACATTTAACAACGTTTTGTCTTCATTTAATAGTGTAGAGCCGGCCGTGGTGGCCAAGCGGTTCTAGGCACTTTAGTCCGGAACCGCGCTGCTGCTTCGGTCGCAGGTTCGAATCCTGCCTCGGGCATGGATGTGTGGGATGTCCTTAGATTAGCTAGGTTTAAGTAGTTCTAAGTCTAGGGGACTGATAATCTCTGATGTTAAGTCCTATAGTGCTTAGAGCCATTTGAACCATTTAGTAGTGTAGAAGTACAGATAAATAATTGCCGATACTACCAAAACACTTCTAACCTTTTTGATATCTGACAACAGACATAATATCCGATATGGTTAATATAGTAAAAATTACTTTTTAGATAATTTTACCATCACAGCAACGAAAAAGTTACATGAGTAGACCAATGAACCAAGTGAAATTACGAGTGGAAAGAATAAAAATCGGTTACTCTCTGCATTCATCATGTACCACGTGATGTTTTCCCTTCGGCGGTGCCAACCTACTTCTTGTGGCAATAAACAGATGCGCGGAACTTCTGCCCGATCCAGTGCTGACTCCTCCTCGGCTGCGACTAAGCGTTTGTTTGCCGACCAATCACAAGACCCTGACGCGCCGCTCGTGTCATGTTACTGATTGCTTCTCAGGTTCCAGGGTCACACGTGCCAGACAGGACGACTGTTTGACTTCTTTCCTTCGTCGTCATTCGTCATATTAGAAATTAAGTGAGATACGGAATGTCTATGAAACAACACTGCGTTAATTCTCAACTGTTGCGACACATCATATAAGTGTCCCTGCTACTCTCTACATCTCTTGTTGCTCAAAGTATCCCGTCGCCTTCTGTAGTGTCAGCTCCTCTCCCGCCCACTTCCTCACGAATTAGGCTGCCATCTACACATGATCCTGTCCTAGGAAGTCAGGAGAATGGAAACTTTCTCCGTTCTTTTATTACAATGCCGCCACGGTTGTCCTTTCTGCTTGCACATACTGTTGTACGATTTCCAACAGAAACGTGTCAATTACGAGGAGTCTCTTTATTAACCTTTTAACGCAGCCGTTCACCAGACGAGGACTTCGCATCATATTTATCGAAATAACATCTACACTCATGCTCATAAATTAAGGATAATGCAGAGACATGGCGAAACAACGCTCTGGTGGGTGGTTTGCGGATTTAAATCACCTTGCGACCTTACCGCAGCCACTGGAACAGTTGTCTCCAGACACGCAGTCTACAGACGACTGAACAGACATGGTTTATTCGCCTGGAGACCTGCAAGGTGCATTCCACTGCCCCTAGTCACAGGAGAGCCCCTAAGCCCGGTGTCAAGAACACAGTACATGGTCATTGGAACAGTGGTCCCAGGTTATGTTCACGTACGAGTCCAGGTATAGTCCGAACAGTGATTCTCGTCAGGTTTTCATTTGGCGTGAACCAGGAACCAGATACCAACCCCTTAATGTCCTTGAAAGGGACGTGTACGGAGGTCGTGGTTTGATGGTGTGGGGTGGGATTATGATTGGTGCACGTACACCCCTGCATGCCTTTCACAGAGGAACTGTAACAGGTCAGGCGTAGCAGGACGTCGTTTTTCACCAGTATATCCGCCTTTTCAGGGGTGCAGTGGGTCCCACCTTCCTCCTGATGGATGATAACGCACGGCCCTACCGAGCCGCCGTCGTGGAGGAGTGCCTTGAACCAGAAGATATCAGGCGAATGGAGTGACCCGCCTGTTCTCCAGACCTAAACCCCATCGAGCACGCCTAGGACGCTCTCGGTCGACGTATCGCTGCACGTCTTCAAACACCTAGGGCACTTCAGGAGCTCCGACAGGCACTGGTGGAAGAATGGGAGGCTATACCCAGCAGCTGCTTGACCACCTGATCCAGAGTATGGCAACCCGTTGTGCGGCCTGTGTACATGTGCGTGGTGATCATATCCCATATTGATGTCGGGGTACATGCGCCGGAAACAGTGGCGTTTTGTAGCACATGTGTTTCGGGACGGTTTCCTCAACCGCAATGGTACAAGACCATCAACATTGGATCTTATATCACTGGAAACGTGTCGCCAAATCGAAAGTATAACGTTTCTTGTTACACCAGGTCTATGGACATGTGTGGATACTACGTAATCCAAGCAAACGACTGCTAGAAAGATTTGCCGCTCCACATACGCATTGCACTTTTATACTGTGCTTCCATGGGACTACTGGTAGTAACGAAGACACCAGGACAGCTATAGACTCCGTGAACACTTCTGTGGACCGCTTGCATCCCTTCACGCTTAATGTCTTTATCTACGGAAAAGGCGTTTATTCAGTGGATTAAAAGTCGGTGTCGTGCTGAAGTGGTTTCAAGAGCATGATAGTATATCAAGTTGATGCAACTTCGCAAGATCTGTGATATTCTTTTCGGCTTTGCAGCCAGATCCTAAAGTCAAGTTGAAAAAATATTTCGAAGACCCACCATATCCTTATTCTCAGGTTAGTTGCTGTTATCACTGAATCTCGTCAAATTTATGCTACTCCGGAGCCGGCGCCCCTGTGTAGACCACCAAAAAGCCAAGTTCCGTGAGTGCTGACCATAATGCAAAAGACACTAGCAGCGCCGCGAGTGGTAAAGGCAGACGAAAACGAGCTACCACTGCCGTAACTTTGACAATTTCTGCCGACTGACAGTGTTAGATTTTATTGCAGGCTAGGTTCACGGCTTACTCAGTCCTTTACAAATAATGTTATCAGCCAGTCTAATTTCAACGGATTCTTTCACAACACATTCCCAGTACTGAGAAGCGACAGCAACCACTTGCTTCAAATTATGTTTCATTGCGTGTCCGTCGGCTACAGAATGCTCAACCGCGGCTGATTTTTTCAGATTGTTATCCTCAATAATAAGAACAGTGTGACCAATGCGCCAGCCACAGTGACCGAGCGGTTCTAGGCGCTTCAGTCCGGCACCACGCGGCTGCTGCGGTCGCAGGATCGAATCCTGCCTCGGGCATGTATGTGTGTGATGTCCTTAGGTTAGTTAGATTTAAGTAGTTCTAAGTCTAGGGGACTGATGACCTCAGATGTTAAGTCCCATAGAGCTTAGAGCCATTTGCACCATGAGGGTTTTAAAAAACACTTTAAAAATATTTGGTCAGTAATTATATGAAATACGTTAAAATTTTTGTTGCTCCTGGAAGACTTTAGATAGGCAACCTCCAGCTTGATCTACGCATCATGCACTGTTTTAGTCGTTTAGTAATACAGATAATCATGCCGCCTAATACCCAAACTGATTTCGTTCCGATTGACACTGTCTGTGGAAACCTAAGGACCTATGAAAGATTATAATCCGTCTCTAATGAACACGTCTACAACGTTACAGTAAATTACAGTCTTCTTTCTTTCCTCTTCGCACGTAAACTACTGCTGCAAACTGAAGTGCCGAATACATCGAGCATTTGCTGGAAAACTTTGAAGTCATATCTGAAATACTCGAATTCCTCTGTTCCTTTAGATTGACTCTATTTCGTATATGTCCGCCCAGATAGCTCAATGGTCAGCGTGACGAATTGCCGTCCTGAGGAGCCCGGGTTCGATTCCTGGCTGGATTAGGGATTTTCTCCGCTCAGGGACTGGGAGTTGTGTTCATCATCATTTCATTCCCAGCCGGCACGCAGGTCGCCCAATGTGGCGTCGACAGTAAAAATGTGACGAATTAGGCTGACGGTGTTAGTTCGCGAACAGCGGCCTGCACGAAGTTCGAGAAGCAAACCGCGCAGCGTTCGGAAAATCTTTGTGTGCTATAAGAATTATCACTGAGAATTCAGGCATGTCGCGGAAACGAAGTAATTTTGAACGGAAGGTAAGCTAAGCAAACAAGTTTTGAAGTTACAGTCTCAGTGATAACAAAGCTTTCAGATAGGAAAAATAACAGCCCTACTATTTTGCGTAAAATCCGTTAATGGTATTATCAACATAGTTCTCCATCTGTACTAGTAATTTAAGGTGGCGCACGTAAATGGCAATAGCTTTACAGAGTTTCAAATTAATATATATATTCTACGTGGCAGAAGCAGAAAGAAACGATGAATATTTTAAAATCCACACTGCAAAAAATTGAAGCCCTCCAAGCAAAGTCGACCATTTTTCTCCACTGCTGTACCTCAACGCTGAAGCAGCAGTAATAAAAACATGCGGTGCCTTCCCTGCCGATGGGCACAAAACTTTTTGTTAGTCTTCGTTTTACAGATGTAAATTCAAGTATAGCCCGCCTGCCATAAATGGCATCTCCGGACCATTCATTCGGTTCCTGGCAATAAACGCAGTTGCGCAGGCCACTCCACGTAGAAGCTATTTCAGGGCCTTCTGCAGTGTCAATGCCATTAGCCGACGAGCGACGCCGTTGCGGGTCCAGATTTCTAACCGATTCCAGGAGAGATAGTCGCAGCACGACCGTCCATCGTAAAATCTGATACCTAACAAGAGTACTGTTTTTCCAAGGGGCCATTGTCTCCCACAAAGAAACATAGGTACTTGAGAATGTAGGATGTGATAAATGAGGTAACATCAAGTGTTAAACTTCAAACCAAGTGAGTCAGGAACGAATCTCTTGTCTATCTAAGATTTCTTCTTGAACAGCGTGGTATTTACCCCTGCGAATGTTTTGCGTAAGGGTAAAAAGAAGTTACTCTTTTGTTTGGATCAGTGGTGTTGTGACTTAACCCGACCTAAAAGAAACCAAGAGGA
The DNA here is from genome assembly GCF_021461395.2 of Schistocerca americana. Classification (NCBI taxonomy): domain Eukaryota; kingdom Metazoa; phylum Arthropoda; class Insecta; order Orthoptera; family Acrididae; genus Schistocerca; species Schistocerca americana. The sequence goes on from NC_060119.1 coordinate 1,072,031,831, forward strand.
TTTTATAAACATTTTAAAAACCGCTAAAAACCATTAAAACCCAACTATATGTAATCATGAACATTTAATTAACATACAAAAACGGTACATGTCGGTAGATAACCTTACAAAATGGAAAAGAGCCATCGTATTTGCTTAAGGCGACTATTTACTTTCACAAACATTTATTTTATTAATATTTAGTTTTAAATATTCTTATAATATAAAAAACACAGCCAAATAACATTTAAAATTCCAGCAAAAAACTGTAACTGTATGTAAAATCGTAAAGACCGTAAAGTACGATGCACTACTTTTTGGAAGTATGCCGAAATTTATGTACCTCACTAATTTCTCTGGCCTTTTCTCTTCTAAATTACTTCTTAATTTTGACCAAATAAGCCCGTAGGTGGAGAAGATTCTCTTAATGCAGATAGTGCTAGCAGCACTAGAAAAGCGGCACTAGTAAACTACTGTAAGAATGGGCTAGTATTTTGAATAAATTAGTCATAGGAATTTAAAATGAACTATTTAACCGTCAATACGAGAAAAAAAATGAAAACCGATTAAACCCAAAAACCTAATTTTACTCAATGAGCTGTTTTCTTCTCAAATATCCGGGCTTTCCTCAGACTGCTCGGTAAACAGTTTACTTGAGCTGTTAAGTCAGAGCGGAGGAAAGCAGCAGCTTCCTATGGTATTTTACCTACTTCACGGCAGGTTAAAACTGTGCCGCACGGGACTCGAACTTGGGACATTTGCCTTTCACGGGCAAGTGTTCTACTGTCTGATCAAAGGTCCCAGGATCGATTCCCGATGCACCACATAGGTTTTATCTGCCACGAAGTTTCGTGTTAGCGCACATTTGGCTGCAGAATGAAAATTCGTCTCCCAGACTGTGGCTAAGCCATGTCTCCGCAATATTGTTTATTCCAATGAGAGCCAGTCCTGCAACTTACGGAGGAGAACTTTCGTGAAGTTTAAGATGAGATAGTGGTGGAAGTAAAGCTGTGAGTACAGGTCGTGAGTCGTGCTTCCACAGTTCTGTCAGAAGAGTAGCTGCCCGCGAAAGGCAAAGGTGACAGGTTCAAGCCCCGGTCCGTTTTCAACCTGCCATGGAGTTTCAAATCAGCGCACACTCCGCTGCAGGCTGAAAGTAGTCTCTCTGTGTGTTCATCTTCGCAGAGATGGTTGCGGGACTCGGCTGTTCAGTACAGAATATCGAATAAAACACGTTTCAGTCACCTAATTTCCAAACTGTTATTTTTTGGGCTACCAGTTTCGGCCATATATTACGCCATCTTCAGGCTTCCTGACCAACGTGTAGGAAGATTCCAACCTGGGTGCCGGTCAAAACTGGGGCCAGCATTCAGAGACTGGTGTTTGTAAATTTTTGCTTGATGCAACGATCACTTCAAACGTTACCTGCCGACTCATGAGTCGGAAATTAGACGGCTGAAAGCTCTTTGATTTGACAAAAAAAAAAAAGGTTCGAATGACTCTGAGCGCTATGGAACTTAACTGCTGAGGTCATCAATTCCCATAGAACTTAGAACTACTTAAATCCAACTAACCTAAGGACATCACACACATCCATGCCCGAGGCAGGAGTCGAATCTGCGACCGTAACGGTCTCTCGGTTCCAGATTGTAGCGCCTAGAACCTCTCGGCCACCCCGGCCGGCCTTTGATTTGACATTCTGAAAAGTCATTTGGAAGTATTTGATCTAGTTGGTAAAACTACGTTGGTGGCGAATTGGTGCCCTTGCAGGATAAATAATAAAGTACAGCAATCACGAAACATCAGTGACGATCAGCTAGAGGAAAATAATCATCTCGTGTTCTGCTGCAATATTTCTGCTTCAGCTACTGTATCTAACAAAAAGTAACCAAACATATTCTGCCTGTTTACATATCAGTGTATTTGAATACGCATGCCTATGCCACTTTCTTTGGCGCTTCAGTGTATATTTACAAACCAACTTTATTCGTCTCATATCTTAAAGTAAGTCTCAGTCATACAGATGGAGCAATAGAAAGCTTCATCTGCTTCGGATGATACGAGGACTTGCGCCGCTGAAACAGGTTGCTCCAGCGTTTACACGCTCGCTGATATACCGTCCCGATTGGCTCGTTACGGCTCCTCCCGGTCAGTGCAGTGCATTACGCCGCTGTTTTAATTCGCCGCAATTTATCTGTGTGTAAATTGCCCCGATTACGCGGCACAATGGCGGCCGGCGGTGTTTTATGCGGCCTCGGGTGTCCGCGGCCGCGATGCCTATCGCAGCGGCCGGCGCGGCCCCTCCTCCCCACCGGTCCGCTATTTGGCCGCCGGTGGTGCGGTCCGCAGCTAATGAACTCGCGAGCCGCCATAAGTCAGCGTCGTGATGGCCGCGAGTCAGCGGCCGCGTCCGTGCTGACTCCGCAGGACCACCGAGCTGCGGTGGGAGCAACCGGTGAGCTACCCAGGGTCCGCCCTTAGTCTACGAGAATCATTTTTTGCAAAAATAGTAAACAATGGTCTTCTTCAAGCCCGTTATCTTGATCCAGTATTTACACTGTTGATATGCGAACGTGAGTCAAATGAAAACCTTAAATTTGTAATAACAAATCGTATTTCGCGCCGTTATCCTGTAAGTATAAATATCAAGTATGAATATCAAGAGCTCAGATGGAAACCCAGTTCTAAGCAAAGAAGGGAAAACAGAAAGGTGGAAGGAGTATATAGAGGGTCTATACAAGGGCGATGTACTTGAGGACAATATTATGGAAATGGAAGAGGATGTAGATGAAGATGAAATGGGAGATATGATACTGGTGAAGAGTTTGACAGAGCACTGAAAGACCTGAGTCGGAACAAGGCCCTGGGATTAGACAACATTCCATTAGAACTACTGACGGCCTTGGGAGAGCCAGTCCTGCCAAACTCTACCATCTGGTGAGCAATATGTATGACACAAGCGAAATACCCTCAGACTTCAAGAAGAATATAATAATTCTAATCCCAAAGAATGCAGGTGTTGACAGATGTGAAAATTACCGAACTCTCAGTTTAATAAGCCACAGCTGCAAAATACTAATGCGAATTCTTTACAGACGAATGGGAAAACTAGTGGAAGCCGACCTCGGATAAGATCAGTTTGGATTCCGTATAAATGTTGGAACACGTGAGGCAATACTGACCCTACGACTTATCTTAGAAGAAAGATTAAGGAAAGGCAAACCTACGTTTCTAGCGTTTGTTGACTTAGAGAATGCTTTTGACAATTTTTACTGAAATTCTTTCAATATTCTGAAGGTGGCAGGGGTAACGTACAGGGAGCGAAAGGCTATTTACTATTTGTACAGGAACCAGATGGCAGTTATAAGAGTCGAGGGACATGAAAGGAAAGCAGTGGTTGGGAAGGGAGTGAGACAGGGTTGTAGTCTTTCCCCGATGTTATTCAATCTTTATATTGAGCAAGCAGTGAAGGAAACAAAAGAAAAATTCGGAGTAGGTTGAAACGTCCCCTTTGAACAATTCTTACAGGACTGTGCTTAACCTGACACACAATATTTTTAGCGCAACGCAATCTGACTTTCAAAATTCCCTACTAAAGAATGGCCCTGACAAACATTAAACTATACCTTTCACAAATCACTTACCTCACAAAAATCTTCGCTGCTCAAGCTACTGCAATACAGCGAGCGCCACTACTGCCAGCTAAATAAAAGATTCAAACTACTGAAGGCACTAACTACTGATAGGGATAGTTAGCAAATGAAAGATATTAATAGAGAACAAACAATGTATTTACCTTAATATCATCACAAGCCATAATATATATCAGTTCATGACAAATTACAAAACTCCGCCATCTCTCTCCCCACATCCACCACTGCTGGCGGCTCACCTCCAACTGCGCAACGCTACGCGCTGTTCACATCCAGCTGCCGCTGCCCAACACTACAATGGCAGACAACAATGCAAACTAGCCACAGACTGCACACAGCACAGCCAGTGATTTTCATATTGAGCGCTACGTAACGTTGCCAATAAGAAAACATAAACAGCCTACTTACATAGAGAAAACATAAACAGCCTACTTACATAGGGAAAACATAAACAGCCTACTTACATAGGGAAAACATAAACAGCCTACTTACATAGAGAAAACATAAACAGCCTACTTACATAGCCCCCATGCTCCCCACAAAAATTTTTACAAATGGTGTTGGGCACTGGCCAATACAGATTTGACAAAAATTTTTCACAATTACAGTAACAAAGATATAAAATGCACACACTTATTGATACATTGTTGGTCAAAAGCTAAAAATTTCTCACAGTCCATAAAGACAGTCCACATTGTTCATCACAGTGAAACTGCCGTTTCTTTTCTCAAAGTCTGAGCAGTAAAAGACAATGCACACAGAAGTAGTGGATTTCCATGCAGTCTTGAAGAAGTAGTGTTGTCCTTCCAATGGAAAGACAGTGCTGACTCTTGACATGCTGACAGGTAATGGGCCACAATGGAGCAAACCCACAGCAGAGTCATTCGAAGTTTTGAAGAATATTGGTAGGTAGGTCATCACAGAGCAGACCCACTGGAGTCCTGGTAGAGATTGTGGTATTGGTGGGCCACCAGAGGTGCAGACCCACTGTAGTCCTTGTAGAGATTACGGTATTGGTGGGCCATCAAAGATGCAGACCCACTGTAGTCCTTGTAGAGATGGCCAGCAGCCATCTGTTGTGACTGTGCAGGTGCACAATCACCATTGAAGAGTCTTGCGGATAATATAGCAAGTCCCTACTAAAGAATGGCCCTGACAAACATTAAACTATACCTTTCACAAATCACTTACCTCACAAAAATCTTCGCTGCTCAAGCTACTGCAATACAGCGAGCGCCACTACTGCCAGCTAAATAAAAGATTCAAACTACTGAAGGCACTAACTACTGATAGGGATAGTTAGCAAATGAAAGATATTAATAGAGAACAAACAATGTATTTACCTTAATATCATCACAAGCCATAATATATATCAGTTCATGACAAATTACAAAACTCCGCCATCTCTCTCCCCACATCCACCACTGCTGGCGGCTCACCTCCAACTGCGCAACGCTACGCGCTGTTCACATCCAGCTGCCGCTGCCCAACACTACAATGGCAGACAACAATGCAAACTAGCCACAGACTGCACACAGCACAGCCAGTGATTTTCATATTGAGCGCTACGTAACGTTGCCAATAAGAAAACATAAACAGCCTACTTACATAGAGAAAACATAAACAGCCTACTTACATAGGGAAAACATAAACAGCCTACTTACATAGGGAAAACATAAACAGCCTACTTACATAGAGAAAACATAAACAGCCTACTTACAAGGTATTAAAATCCATGGAGAAGTAATAAAAACTTTGAGGTTTGCCAATGACATTGTAATTCTGTCAGAGACAGCAAAGGACTTGGAAGAGCAGTTGAACGGAATGGATAGTGTCTAGAAAGGAGGATATAAGATGAACATCAACAAATCAAAACGAGGATAATGGAATGTAGTCGAATTAAATCGGGTGATGCTGAGGGAATTAGATTAGGAAATGAGACACTTAAAGTAGTAAAGGAGTTTTGCTGTTTGGGGAGCAAAAATAACTGATGATGGTCGAAGTAGAGAGGATATAAAATGTAGACTGGCAGTGGCAAGGAAAGCGTTTCTGAAGAAGAAAAATTTATTAACACCGAGTATAGGTTTAAATGTCAGGAAGTCGTTTCTGAAAGTATTTGTATGGAGTGTAGCCATGTATGGAAGTGAAACGTTGACGATGAACAGTTTAGACAGGAAGCGAATAGAAGCTTTCGAAATGTGGTGCTACAGAAGAATGCTGAAGATTAGATGGGTAGATCACGTAACTAATGAGGAGGTATTGAATAGAATTGGGGAGAAGAGGAGCTTGTGACACAACTTGACTAGAAGAAGGGACCGGTTGGTAGGACACGTTGTGAGGCATCAAGGGATCACCAATTTAGTACTGGAGGGCAGCGTGGAGGGTAAAAATCGTAGAGGGAGACCAAGAGATGAATACACTGAGCAGATTCAGAAGGATGTAGGCTGCAGTAGGTACTGGGAGATGAAGAAGCTTGCACAGGATAGAGTAGCATGGAGAGCTGCATCAAACCAGTCTCAGGACTGAAGACCACAGCAGCAACAACGTCCTGTAAATTCGTAAGCGTGCTACAAACAGCTTGCAGAATGGCCTATAGGTGGCAGCATAGTGCAGATGCACACATACCATCAGTATAAAGATGGCCTCCCCACTTGCGACTTGCACCAGGAAAGAACAGCGTTCTGTTATTCGGTTTTTGCGGAGTGAAGGTGTGAAACCTACTGAAATTCATCGACGAATGAAGGTTCAGTACGATGATGCATGTTTGTCACAGCAGCAAGTCTACGAGTGGGATAGGAAGATCGCAAATGGTGTGACTTCAGTGGAAGATGCTCGTCGTCCAGGTCAGGCACAACGAGTTGTGACTCCACAGAACATTGCAGCAGTTGAATCCATACAGAATGAAAACCGCCGAGTGACACTGAATGACATTGCAGCATGTTTACAGATTAGTCATGGCTCAGCACACCACATCGTGCATGATGTGCTCCAGTTTCACAAAGTGTCTGCAAGATGGGTGCCACGGCAGCTGGCTCCTGAAATGAGAGAACGACTAGTTGATGCTTGCGAAGAACTTCTTCGGCGCTTTGAACGAGAAGGTGACGGCTTCCTTGCAAGAATCGTTACTGGAGACTAAACCTGGGTTCACTTCCACCAACCGGAAACGAAGAGAGCGAGCAAGGAATGGCGCCATTCCTTATCACGAAAACCAAAGAACTTTCGAACAGAACCATCAGCAGGGAAGGTTATGCTGCCCCTCTTTTGGGACGAAAAAGGCGTCATTTTGGAGTATTACATACCTAGAGGGACCACTGTCACCAGTGCATCATACACAGATCTCCTAAAAATCATCTGCGGCCTGCAATCAAATCAAAGCGACGTGGATTGTTGTCAGCAGGTGTCCTTTTGGGACATGACAATGCAACGCCCCACACTGCCCGTACAACAGTTGCAACAATCACAGACCTGCATTTTGAGTGTCTTCCTCATCCACCATACTCACCAGACCTCTCCCCAAGTGATTTCCATGTGTTTGGACCACTCAAAGACGCAGTGGGAGGAAAGAAGTTCCGTTCTGATGAAAAGGTACGCCACACGGTGCATGAGTGGTTGCGCGGACTACCAAAATAATTTTTTTCTAAAGGAATTTATACTCTTTGTAAGCGCTGGAGGACTTGCATTGGGCATGGGGGAGATTATATTGAAAAGTGATACAGCTTTGTACCACTTCTGCACAATAAATAATATTTTTAAAAAAAATTTAAGGTTTTCATTTGACTCACCCTCGTACTTTAGTCAGGAAAGTGAATATTAAAAATATTTTGAATGCGTCACCCCTCCCCAGATTCCAGACACGTATCAAGTATCATGTTGCCTACGAAGAACTTTTACTGTTACTCCCGGTTTGATTGGCGCGAATCATCATTGCGCACAGGAACTGTTTTTATCACAGTACACACTGACGCGACAGCAGTAATGGGATAGCGTTAGTATCGCGTACGCAACATATAAAAGAGCAGTAAGTTAGCGAGGCTGTCAATTGTACTCAGGTGATTCGTGTGAAAAGGTGTTCGACGTGATTATGTCCTCATGACTGGGATTAACAGACTTTTAACTCGGAATGCGAGCCGTCCGGACTGGCCGAGCGGTTCTAGGCGCTACAGTCTGGAACCGCGTGACCGCTACGGTCGCAGGTTCGAATCCTGCCTTGGGCATGGATGTGTGTGATGTCCTTAGGTTAGTTGGGTTTAAGTAGTTCTAAGTACTACGGGACTGATGACCTCAGAAGTTAAGTCCCATAGTGCTCAGAGCCATTTGATCCATTTGAACCTCGTAATGCGAAATTCTGTTTCGGAAATCGTTAGGGACTTCAATATTCCGAGATCACAATGTCAAGAGTGTACCGAGAATACCAAATTTCAGGCATTATCCCTCACAACGGACTACATGGTGGCCGACGGCCTTCACTTAACGACTGAGAGCAGAGGCGTTTGTGTAGAGTTTTCAGCGCTAACTGACAAGCAATACTGCGTAAAATAACCACAGCAGACAACGTGGAACGTACGAGGAACGTATCCTTTAGGACAGTGCGGCGAAATATGGCGTTAATAGGCTATGGCACCAGACAAGCGAAGCCAGTGCCTTTGATCGATCGAGTGCCTTTGCTAACAGCACGATATCGTCTGCAGCTCCCCTCCTGGGCTCATGACCTTATCGGTTGGACACTAAAGACTTGGAAAACCCTGGCCTGGTCAGATTTCAGTTGGTAAGAGCTGACGGTAGGGTTTGAGTATGATGCAGACCCCACGAAGCCATGGACTCTCGTTGTCGCGAAGGCACTGCGTAAGCTGGTGGTGGCTCCGAAATGGTGTGGGCTGTGTTAACATAGAGTGGACTGTGTCCTCTGATCCAACTGAACCGCTCGTTGAATGGTTATTTTCGGCTACTTGGTGACCATTTGCAGCCATTCACGGACTTTATGTTCCCAAAAACGATGTCATGTCACCGGGCCACAATCGTTCATGATTTGTTTGTCGAACATTTTTAAATTAAATCTCTTAAATGGACTCTATGGAGTGCATTTGATTTATCCATAAAGATACACTTATACACGGTACCTTTAAGAACCATTTTGGGCTTGTGGTAGTGCATTGATTTTTCCCTTATGTTCTGATCAAATGATGGCAGTCTGCTGAACAGTGTAATCTAAATGCATAAATGAAGTGCCTGTCTTTCTCATGCTTCGCAACGAATTTTAGAATTTTGTCAATAGATAATGAAACTTGCTGTTCACGCATTTTTCCTTTGCCATAACGGAACATACAAGAAAGTAGTCGTTACGCATCAATTCAGTTGATTTCTGAGCTTATAACCAGACACTTAGATCCAATAAAAATAAGTTTTGTGGAAAAAAGCAGAAAAAAAATTTCGTTCAGTTGCTACGAACGTTCTTTACTTTTATAATCGGGTAAGTGGATGTAAACAACGTATTATAAGATGGTTCCGCACTGATGTTTCCTGAAGGGACAATCACACTCTTGAAGAGCATAACCGACACTTGACGTATACATTAGAGAAACTGGTTGCCATTATGGAACTGTTCTCTCTAGAACGGTGGAACTACCGTAGGCTACCTGACTGTCGTCAGCAAACGTAAACTACGGTAGTTTCGCTAATTGCGTTACGTGTACGTTAGGTATGTTGCATACTCATCGGGCGCTACCCCATTTCGATTGCTTTCTTTTCTTTTGGTATGAGATCAGTGTCTTGCTACGCGGTGACAATTATTGAACTACGTGAAAAAAACGTAAATTAGTTACAAACTACGGAGTGCACACGCTTTATTCAACATGTAAACGTCACTACAGATATTCGAATTTAGGTTATGACATATTCGATATGCCTGCCATCATTGACGATGATGTGGCGCAGACGAATAGCGAAATTCTGCATGAACTGCTGAAGGAAATTCTGCAGGACCCGCTGACGTGTCGGGACATCGATGCTGTCCATGATCTTTTGAATGATTGTTTTCAGCTCAGAAGTGGTTTTGGGGTTATTTCTGTACACCTTGTCTTTAATACGGGCCCATAAAAAGGTGTCACATTTGTTCCGACCCGAAGACTATTGCTGCCAATCGAGGCCCATGCCAGTGGCCTCAGAGTACTCCAGAGCCAGAATGCGCTCTCCAAAGTGCCCCTCCAGGACATCAAACACTGTCCTGCTTCGACGGGGTCGAGCTCAATATTGCATGAAGCACCTCTTGTCGAAATAAGGGTCACTTTGGATAATGGCGATAAAATCATCTTCCAAAACCTTCACGTACCGTCCGGTAATCACTGTGGCATCAAGGAATATCGCACCGATTATTCCGTTACTGGACATTGCACACGATACAGTCACCCGTTGAGGGTGAAAAGACTTCTCAATCGCAAAAAGAGGATTTTCAGTCCCCCAAACGCGCCAATTTTGCTTATTGACGAACCCATCAAAATGAAAGTGGGCTTCGTCACTAAACCAAACCATACAGCCCATACTAATTCCCATCGTGTCCCATGGCCAACCGAGCAGTTTGAACGTCGTAACGCAAACCGTTCGGGAATTATGACGATTTTGTTCCTTATAGTTCAATAACTGTCACCTTGTACATTCTCCTAGAAACTTAAGCAAAATTGAAATTTCCAATGTTTCATTCAGATTTTATTCGAAAACTGGCGATTTGTAACGTGAAACAGAGATACGATATAGAAAAAATAAAAAACAATACAGATTTATCACATGGAGCTAGAAAATGCATTTTCCTCAAAAATAGATATAATTTTTAAAAAATCAATAAACAAAAACATATCAGACATCACTTTAATACTTCGTCGAATTCATATAAAACAGGGTTTCTGATATTCACAGACAACTTTCGCAGTTACCAATAATAACAGGAAATTCCTGCCTTTGATTATGATTAAGAACGTTCTACTGAGCACACAATAACTACAATAATTGTAGAGATGTTTGTGGATGTAAACTGTACTTGCATCAACGTAATTGCTTTGTTTACATGAAAGCGCAGATGTTACGCGATCAATTAATTTTTTCTAATAAAATTCCATTTATATTCTGTAAGGGTTTAAAATACACAGTGGACTAACTCTGAACGATGTGCAGTTCTACTTATATGCAAAACAGACAAACAAAAAACAAAGAGAAGTCGTTACTCCCAGTTTCTCTCTCACATATTCATTTGTGTTTCTTTCCCTACCACAGCTACCAATATTATCTGTAATCCTACTATTTACTACACTGAAGAGCCAAAGAAACTGGTACCCTCGCCTAGCATCATGTAGGGCCATCGCGAGCACGCAGAAGTGTCCCAACACAACGTGACATGGACTCGACTAATGTGTGAAGTAGTGCCGGAGGGAACTGACACCATGAATCCTGCAGGGCTGTCCATAAATCCGTAAGAGATCGAGGGGGTGGAGATCTCCTCTGAACAGCACGTTGCAAGGCATCCCAGACATACTCAGTAATGTTCATGTCTGGGGAGAGCGATGACTAGCTGAAGTGCTAAAACTCAGAAGAGTGGTCCTGGAGCCACTCTGCAGCAATACTGGAGATGTGAGGTGTCGCATTGTACTCTTGGAATTGCCCAAGTCTGTCGAAATGCACTATGGACATGAATGGATGCAGGTGATCAGACAGAATGCTTACGTAATTGTTGTAAGTAGGCTCTGTATGAAAACCACTGACTGTGCTGTGTGAAGTCTGTGGCTGGTTGGCATTGTTGCAATATTCGCTATTGTAGTGTTGGGGAATTGGATGTGAACAGCGCGTAGAGTTGCGCAGCTGGAGGTGAGCCGCCAGCAGTGGTGGATGTGGGGAGAGAGATGGCAGAATTTTGAGAGCTGACGATCTGGACGAGTGTCCATCAGAAAGAGAAAATTGTAATGTCGGATATCATGAACTGATATATGTATGATGATTTTTGAACATTATTAAGGTAAATACATCGTTTGTTCTCTATTAAAATCTTTCATTTGCCAACTATGCCTATCAGTAGTTAGTGCCTTCAGTAGTTAGAATCTTTTATTCAGCTGGCAGTATTGGCGCACGCTGTATTGCAGTAGTTTGAGTAACGAATATTTTTGTGAGGTAAATGATTTGTGAAAGGTATAGGTTATTGTTAGTCAGGGCCATTCTTCTGTAGAGATTATTGAAAGTCAGATTGCGTTGCGCTAAAAATATTGTGTGTCAGTTTAGTGTTGATCAGAATAGGTAAAGAGCGAAATGTCTGAGTGCGTTCAATATTTGCTAAGCTGTTTGAAAATCAAATAACGTAGAGGTTTTCCAGCACTGTCATTTATTAAATTTTTCTAAGAGGATGTTACATAGTGTCACCTGTCAGAGTCGCATTTAGTCGTCACAGGGGTCCCATGCTCTAACTGCACATGCCCCACACCATTACTGAGCCTTCAACAGCTTGAACAGTCCCCTGTTGACTTGCAGGGACCATGAATTCATGAGGTTCTCTCCATACCCGTACACGTCCATCTGCTCGTTACAATTTGAAACAAGACTCGTCTGACCAGGCAACTTGTTTCCAGTCATCAACAGCCCAATGTCGATGGGCCCAGGCGATGCGTAAAGCTTTGTGTCGTGCAGTCATTAAGGGTGCACGAGAGGGCCTTTGGCTCCGAAAGCCCATATCGATGATGTTTCGTTGAATGGTTCGCAAGCTGACACTTGTTGATGGCCCAGCACTGAAATCTGCAGCAATCTGCGGAAGGGTTGCACTTCTGTCACGTCGAAAGACTCTCTTCAGTCGTCGTTGGCTCCGTTCCTGCAGGATCTTTTTTCTGGCCGCTGGGATGTCGGAGGTTTGTTTTACGGTATTCCTGATATTCAAGGCACACTCTTGAAATGGTCGTACCGGAAAATCCCTACTTCATCGCTACCTCGGATATACTGTGTTCCATCGCTTTTGCGCCGACCCAACACCATATTCAAACTCACTTAAGTCTTGATAACCTGCCATTGTAGTATTAGTAACCGATCTAACAACTACCCCAGACACTTGTTTTATATAGGCGTTGCTGACCGCAGCGCCGTATTCTGTCTGTTAACATATCACTGTAGTAGATTACGCATGCCTATACCTGTTTCTTTGGCGTTTCACTGTACATCATTTGTGTAGTATACCAAATATATCGAACCGAACGTAGATTTCGTAGAGCTTAACTCTAGTTCTATCGGAATAAGGAGAAGGGGGTGGGGGAGTATAAACACGGCGTCCAGTGGGGAGTGCCGGCGTTCTACGCTGCCGCCGGCCGGCCTGCTGCGGACCGTACAGTGTGCTGTGCTGGCAGGCAGCCTATCTGCGGCGCATCTGCGCCCCGCTCTGCCCTGCCGCGGCGTCGACCTCGGGGCCTCAGCGCGCGGTGCCCGGCGTGTCGCTGACCCGCTGCCGCCCAGCCTTGCCCCCACCCTACGCCACCCCAGTAACGGGCCCACCCACCCACTCACTAAGCTGCCGCCTCTCCGCTGGATACCTGACGACGCCCTCCACGGAGAGATTCGACACGCCGGTAGCTGCCGGATACTCGATTCGTCTCGGTAAAACACAAACATCGCCATAGTTTTAGACCCGTCCGCAGGGTGCAGCAACATGAAAACTGATAACTCTGTGTCAGGGTCACATCTATGAAATATATTGCACCTCACGGTTGTTTACAGAATATAGATGTCACGCAGTACCATTTTCGGTTAACATGGAGTCAAGAAGCCCAGGCTACACCGAACCACTACGATTACAGTCCATTATTTTGCTGACCCTACAACTCAGGGACATGAGCTCTCCCAACAAGGCAGTACCCGTATATTAACCCGTAACAATACAATCTCCATAATGTTTGCCAACTCCCTTGGCCAGCACGAAGACGCCATGTTCCACATAAAGCGGATGTGGGACATGGCAGGATAGCATCTCGATCGGTTCTGATTACCACGGCCTTCGTTAGACCAGCTGTAGCAATATTTAGAAGTAGCACTGAACGCTATCTTTTAAGGAGGCATTAAATCTGTAATTGTCAGTACGCACAGTTACAGAAGAGATACTGAAATCGTCGACGAAAAATGGTTCAAATGGCTCTGAGCACTATGGGACTTAACATCTATGGTCATCAGTCCCCTAGAACTTAGAACTACTTAAACCTAACTAACCTAAGGAGATCACACACATCCATGCCCGAGGCAGGATTCGACCCTGCGACCGTAGCGGTCACACGGTTCCAGACTGAAGTGCCTAGAACCGCACGGCCACACCGGCCGGCTATCGTCGACGAAGATAATTTTGCCAACAAATGTATAATACTGTGTATGTTCACGATCAGTAAAAAAGTAAAGTCATATGGTACGACTGGCTGGGATGCCTCCAGAGCCAGGTGAATTATTACTTCTCGAAGTGTGAGATTTGGGTGATAACTGTAGCTGATACGTGTAGACGGCTGCAATTGGTGTCTGTATAGTGTGGTTTCATGTGTCTGTTGTAAGATGATGATAGATGGGAGAGGGTGAAACTGGTTAGCAAATAGCTTCCTCCTCTCTAATAACACGAAGGAGGCCACCTAACCCCACTTCCCCATTCGACGGACGGATGATCACCGTCAACAGAGGTCACATGCCGCCACTGCATGAGACACTGTGGAGAGGTTCCGAATTTAATCCAGGATATTGGCTTAAAATTTGGTGAACAGGAACTTTGTCCCATCATATCTCCTCTTCTCCGCTGGGAAGGTGAAGGGAAAATTACCAACTGTGCGTGATTTACCGGACGGTCACCCATCCGAGTACCGGTCACGGCCGGCTTCGTTCAACTTTAGTGCTTTGTAAGGAACCAGTGTGTTCAACGAGAAAGGCCGTTGATATTACATTCAGTGTATAAGCTGAATAATCGTAATCGCATCTGATCACATATCCACGAAATGAACGCTGGGGGCGGGTGGGGGAGTTCCCTTATTGCTGTCCTAGGTAAGGGCCTGGTGGAGGTAGTTTTTCGTTGCTTTCCTCTGGCCTGTTATAAAGTGCGTTTTTGTGCAATGAGGATGACTTTGATGTATGCTTGAAGAGTACAGTGTTGCCTTTGTGTTGTTATGGATAAAGAGAAAGGAGAGGTTGAATCTCGTACCGCCACACGGTGTAAATCTCCGTAGCAGTGTATTGCCATAGCTGTGTTGGAAAGAACCAGAGCTCCAAGCGCTAATAGAAGACACTGAAGCTCAAGCTGTTATTGGTACAGAATGCTGGCTAAAGCGGAGATAAATTCAGATAAAATTTTGATAAAGGACCTAACGGTTTTCAGAAAGGATAGGTTAAGTTGGTGGTGGAGTGTGTGTTGCCGTAAGGAATAGTTTATCATGCAGTGAAATTTAAGCAGACAGTTCCTGTGAGTTAGTATGGGTAGAGGCTATACTTGACAACTGGAATAAGTTAATAATTGGTCCCTTTTACCGACCCCAGAGTCATATGATTCACTTGCTGAACAGTTCAAATAAAACTTGAGTATCATCTCAAACAGGTACCCCTTTTATCCAATTGAAGGTGCTGGTGACTTAAATATACCCTAGATATTTTGGCGAAAATACGTATTCAAAGTCGGTGGTAGCTATAAAACAGAAATCGAAGGAGACATTGATGAAAACGCGAACTGTTTGTGGTGAAGCCTTGTTTCGGTTGTAATACACTTTCGACCTTAAAGCAGAAGACAGCATGTTTTTCATCACTCAGCGATACATAATATTTTTTGGCCATCTCTTCGATAGTGGCCGTGCGGTTCTAGGCGCTTCAGTCTGGAACCGCGTGACCGCTGCGGTCGCAGGTTCGAATCCTGCCACGGGCTTGCATGTGTGTGATATCATTAGGTTAGTTAGGTTTAAGTAGTTCTAAGTCCTAGGAGACTGATGGCCACAGATGTTAAGTCGCATAGCGCTCAGAGCCATTTGAACCATTTGACCCATTTGACCCATCTCGTCGAGAATCAACTTTTTCTTGTTGCGATTTTTATATTCCGAACTTTCCACGAATTTGATGTTGTGTGAAAATGTTCAGTCAGCTTCAACATTTTCTCCGCTGGCGACATCTTGATACCTGATGTTTAACAATAAGAAAAACAAAAATAATAAAAAGCCGGCGAAGCTTTCTCCACGTCGCAAACAGAGTAACTGGAGGCCATGTCTGACAACACGTCCACACTACCAAATGTTGCGCACCTTTGTATAAGAATTGTCTCATGTCTCCCATTTCAAACGGGAGCCAAAAGTTTTGCGGTTTTTGTTACAAAGGCGTGACCATAGAGAAGAAATATCTCTCAGATGGCTATATACAAAATCGTTCGATTATCTACAGACACTGTCTAGATACAAAAATCTTTCGACTTTGTATACTAGTGTGCTGGTTGGTTGACTGGGGGGAAGGGATCAAACAGCGAGGTCATCGATCCCATCCGATTAGGGAAGGATGACGAAGAAAGTTGGCCGTGCTCTTTCAAAGGAAACATCCCGGCATTTGGCTGAAGCGATTTAGGGAAATCACAGAAACCAAAATCAGGAGGACTGAATGCGTGTTTGGACTGTCGTCATCACAAATGTGAGTCCAGTGTGCTAACCACAGCGCCATCTCGCTCGGTTAGCAGTGTGTACAAGGCCTTTGTGAGCCATCGTGTAGGAGTGTTTCTATCTATTTTACCGAGAAGCTGTCGAAGCTTATGTTTCTTGCAGAAGCAATGTTAGCAGCGTCAGGTTTTCTGTAAGAAGCAGTTCTATTACCTAATTCTGTTTCTAAGTAATGGAGCGGGAAGCTATGCTGTTCGGAATAACGTTCAAAAGGGATGCCAATATGATATATTTATTTATTTAACACCGTAAACTGATAATATCGACACAATTAGTAATGATTAACTGAAAACGAACCATTTCTTCAGAGCATCACGTCTTACGACAGAACTAGAGTAGAAGGCATCTAACTGGCGACTGGCGATTATGGCGTGCAGCCTGTACCTCGTACACATACACGTTTTAGTTCGTAGCCATTCGTACGCTTTCGTTAGCTTAACCCTGCAGCAGTCATGTGAACGTCTGTTACATAGCTGTCACACTCCACTGTTTTCAATGTTATTTTCACAACCATGAAACAAAATAAGATATATGCCATCATAATGATGTAAGATTCAATTACTGAACTCCACACGTGAACGCCCAATACGGATTGTAATATCCACACATAACCTCTTTCAATAAAAACAAGCAAATTAAACTTACATTGAAGTAAAATGAATAGAACGTGCAGTTTGTAAACTATGCAGTGCAATATCTGTATATGAGATTCACTAATACAACAGTTAAACCGGTATTTATAAAATTAATTTCTCAGCCACGTATTATTTCGCATCGCACTGTCAAAACAATTGACACAAACTTCTTAGAAATGATCAGGACAGGTCCACTGTCACTCCCAACACACCACTTCCCAGCCGGCCGATGTGGCCGAGCGGTTCTAGGCGCTGCAGTCTGGAACCGCGCGACCGCTACGGTCGCAGGTTCGAATCCTGCCTCAGGCATCGATGTGTGTGATGTCCTTAGGTTAGTTAGGTTTAAGTAGTTCTAAGTTCTAGGGGCTGATGGCCTCAGAAGTTAAGTCCCGCAGTGCTCAGAGCCATTTGAACAACACTTTCTGGTTGATTTTTCCCGAGATTTATCGTGCTCGTAACGTCTACCTCTTTCCCTTACTTTCCCCCTGCAACCTGTTTACAGCCTTCCATTCCAAGCAGTGGAAATCCGCACCTCTTCATCTCCTCTGGTACCTACTGTACTTGACATCTCGTTTCTATCCGGGACTTCATAAGTTCCCTTGCAGTACTGGTTCGGTAACTAGTTCTCTTCAATGGTTTATCTTCATTTTTATTGAAATAAACACTGGAAAATAAATAACTTACCTATCGAAAGAAAAACGAAAATGGTAATACCAATGGTGGCGTGGGTGACAGTTGTCAAACGGAGCGCACAATGTGGATAAACCTGTTTTATACTTCCTAACTACAGCCACGTTTAAACAACGATGGTGAAATACTGACTTTTAAAGTGGAACTGGAAGCTACACAAATGCATGTTTGTGTACAACCCGTACAGGCAACAACAATATAAAAAGGAAATCGCTGGGTGACACATATCATTTGCGCGACTACTCAACATTATTCATTAATCTATCAAAACTATCGCTTTCTAGGGTTGTAATATCGTTGAAAGAAAGTACTTTTCACCTATAGGCTTCTCATAAGATCTATACTGGAAAAATCCACTTTAATTAATAAATATTTATTTAGCAACATTACTTCTTTCGCGCCAGAATAACTGTACTTTCTCTACACTATTCGCTGCTGACGTAACGGTCCTTCACATGTCTGGGCACAGTTCCTCACACCATCGTCTAACGCTGTATGGTCAACCGGCTCCTTCAGCCAGCGCGGAGACCGACGAACTCTTACTTCCGAATGTGTGCGTTCTACAGTATCACTTTACTCACTGAATGTTACATGGTATCTACAGACAAGACACAAAATTGTAAAACTGCAAGAACAAAGGAATAAAATGTGGCTTGAACAGAAGCACTGCTCTACAACCACAAGGCAATCGACTTTTTTAACTTCTTTTATGTTTACCTAGGTCGAAACAAAGCCCCGGGAGTAGACAACATTCCATTAGAACTACTGATAGCCTTGGGAGAGACAGCCCTGACAAAACTCTACCATCTGGTGAGCAAGATATATGAGACTTCAAGAGGACTTCAAGAAGAGTATAATAATTCCAGTCCCAAAGAAAGCAGGTGTTGACAGATGTGACAAGTAACGAACTCTCAGTTTAATAAGACACGGCTGCAAAATACTTACGTGGAGTCTTCACAGACGAATGGAAAAACTGGTAGAAGCCGACCTCGGGGAAGATTAGTTTGGATTTCGTAGAAATATTGGAACACGTGAGGCAATACTGACCCTACGACTTATCTTAGATTAAGGAAAGGCAAACCTACGTTTCTAGCATTTGTAGATTTAGAGAAATCTTTTGACAATGTTGACTGAAATACCCTCTTTCAAATTCTGAGGGTGGCAGGGGTAAAATACAGGGAGCGAAAGGCTATTTACAATTTGTACAGAAAACAGATGGCAGCTATAAGAGTCGAGAGGTATGAAAGGGAAGCAGTGGTTGGGAAGGGAGTGAGACAGGGTTGTAGCCTATCCCCGGTGTTACACAATCTGTATATTGAGCAAACAGTAAAGGAAACAAAAGAAAAATTCGGAATAGGAGTTAAAATCCATGGAGAAGAAATAAAAACTTTGAGGTTCGCCGATGACATTGTAATTCTGTCAGAGACAGGAGGACTTGGAAGAGCAGTTGAAAGGAATGGACACTGTCTTGAAAGGAGGATATAAGATGAACAACAACTAAAGCAAAACGAGGATAACGGAATGTAATCGAATTAAGTCGGGTGATGCTGAGGAAATAAGATTCGGAAATGTGACACTTAAAGTAGTAAATGAATTTTGCTATTTGGGGAGCAAAAATGGTGGTCGAAGTAGAGAGGATATAAATTGTAGGCTGGCAATGTCAAGGAAAGCGTTTCTGAAGAAGAAAAATTTGTTAACATCGAGTATAGATTTAAGTGTCAGGAAGTCTTTTCTGAAAGTATTTGTATGGAATGTATCCATGTATGGAAGTGAAACATGGACGATAAATAGTTTAGGAAAGAAGAGTTTAGAAGCTTTCGAAATGTGGTGCTACAGAAGAATGCTGAAGATTAGATGGGTAGATCACATAACTAATGAGGAGGTATTGAATAGAGCCGGCCGCGGTGGTCTCGCGGTTCTAGGCGCTCAGTCCGGAGCCGAGCGACTGCTACGGTCGTAGGTTCGAATCCTGCCTCGGGCATGGATGTGTGTGATGTCCTTAGGTTAGTTAGGTTTAAGTAGCTCTAAGTTCTAGGGGACTGATGACCAGAGATGTTAAGTCCCATAGTGCTCAGAGCCTTTTGAACTTTTTTTTTTTTTTAATAGAATTGGGGAGACGAGAAATTTGACTAGATCACATAACTAATGAGGAGGTATTCAATAGAATTGGGGAGACGAGAAATCTGACTGGGAGAAGGGATCGGTTGATAGAACATGTTCTGAGGCATCAATGGATCACCAATTTAGTACTGGAGGGGAGTGTGGAGCGTAAAAATCGTAGAGGGAGACGAAGAGATGAATACACTAAGGAGATTCAGAAGGATGTAGGTTGCAGTAGGTACTGGGAGATGAAGAAGCTTGCACAGGATACAGTAGCATAGAGAGCTACATCAAACCAGTCTCTGGACTGAAGACCACAAAACAAGAAGTGAAATTCAGCACTCAAATGTCAATCTACCGAAGCAGTCTACCGAAGCAACTCTCAAAAATTCTCGAGAGAATTGACTTTGAGTTTTCCAAGTGCCTTTAATATCTTAATATAAAGTCAGTTTTTCGAAAGACAGTCTTGCACCATGGTAGAATATTCGCTTGCGACGTTCATGGCTTAGGTTCGATTCCTGACAGTGTTAAGTTCGCAAACAAAGATGCATGTTGCACGAGTGTTTTCGTGAAGCCTAGAACACATGAATTTGAAAAAAAAAGATATTTGCAAGTTTATTTTATTAAAATAGTCCTCATTAACAATTTTTTACGAAAGATGGTGCTTAAGAATTTATATTTGTAATGAAATCTGGATTTTTTTTAAATGCTGTGCGTAATTACAAATAAGAAGACGTGCATTTCTCATACAAGTGACAACTAGATATGTGTTAATTAGCATAATATTGATCAATTTTATATTTAAATGACGTAGGTATTCGAACTGAATGCAAAAAACAAAAAAAAATATTGACCGAAACAAGACTCGAACCAGTGATAACCAGTCTCGACTGCTACTGATTTTGTTTCCGTCTTTATGTATTTTGTGCTTCATGAAATTCTCGTAAAACGTGCAGCTCCGTTTAAAAATCTGCCTCAGCTGAGAAGCGAGCACAGGGCCCCAAACGCTGTGTGAGCATTGTGCCAAAGCACAATTCCTTTCTGTCAAATGGTGTTACTTCACCCTTCTCTGAAATTACTTTTGCAGTGATAATCAACCAATGATTTCTTTTCTTGAGTATTTTCAGGATACTCCGTGCACATCCTGAACATACTCAACCTAGAATATTATCGTCTCTCGAAAATTTCAAGGTCGATTTTCCCGAGAACTTTTCAGTTGTATTGAAGTGCTTAGGGAAATTTGAGTTCTGAACTCAACGTACCATAAATACAGTTAATTACAAAAATTCGTTGCCGTCTGGTCTCCTTGTCAGTGACGAGGAAGTGAATCTCACCATGTTCTCCTGTCTAAAGTATGTCGCTTCAGGCTGCAGCGTGGCCGTCATAGGACCTGCGTGCTTTCGCTTGATTACTTCAGGTAGTTGCAGTAATGGCAACGGTATATTCTCACTCTCGACCTTGTCAGACAGAACGAATATTCCATCCATCGTGAGGTCGCAGTCAGTGTAAGTGACATTCAACAGTGGAAAGAGGCACTAAAATACTGAGCTAACTCTTCTGTAGTTAGCACATAGCTGAAGCTACTTGCGTATTCTAATGTAATGCATAAATGTGAGGAATGTCCGAAGCGCAGAATCAAAACAAGAACAGCATGCGAACATCTAATTAAAACAGATTTAATCATGCAAATACTTCCATAAATTACAACATGTCAAAATACATCAGCAACGTAATAAATCTTATTACAAGTTGCAAGTCGTATTTTTTTGCAGTTGAAAAACTGCCTTCACGACAGGCTTCTTCTCTGCCAGTTACGATTCCCGGAAAAACCCCTGACAGTTTGATTCCAGTACTAGACACTATTTTCCCCTCTTCCGTCAATTGGGCTACAGCTACCATTGCGTCCACAAAAAAGGTAGCGAAGGTAGACACTTTATTACAAGCAACAGACGAGCAAAAATAGTGAGAATTGCTGTAAGCGCAATGTAAACGCAATATTAAATGTCGCTAACCAAGAATTTTCTTGCTATTTCACGTGAGGAGCCCAGCTATGATACTTTTTACACGCAAAAGTGATTATGAGACCACGAAAATAAAGTAACAAAGTACGAATATAGTCTTGGAAAATGGTGGAAAAATATCCAGAACCACATAAATCTAAGTTGAGAATGAATTGACTAACAAAACGTTATTGTGATACAGCAGATATTCTTCAGGACGTTCACGGAGTATCTTGAAAATACTCAAGAAAAGAAATCATTGTTTGATTATCACTGCAAAAGTAATTTCAGAGAAGGATGAAGTAACACCATTTGACAGAAAGGAATTGTGCTGGCAAGGGAACCTCCCAATCGCACTCCCCTCAGATTTAGTTATAAGTTGGCATAGTGGATAGGCCTTGAAAAACTAAACACAGATCAATCGAGAAAACAGGAAGAAGTTGTGTGGAACTATGAAAAAAATAAGCAAAATATACAAACTAAGTAGTCCATGTGAAAGATAGGCAACATCAAGGAGAATGTGTGCTAAGGCGCGCCGTGGTCCCGTGGTTAGCGTGAGCGGTTGTGGAACGAGAGGTCCTTGGTTCAAGTCCTCCCTCGATTGAAAAGTTTACTTTTTTTATCGTCGCAAAGTTATGATCTATCCGTTCGTTCATTGACATTTCTATTCACTGTAGTAAGTTTAGTGTCTGTGTTTTGCGACCGCACCCCCTGACGGCATGTGCGTCACATGACAGGAATATGTTGTTGACCCACCTAACTTGTACACTTGGCGAATGGGTAAAAAGATTCTTCTACCTTGCCCGATTTAGGTTTTCTTGTGGATGTGATAATCACTCCCAAAAAAATGATGAAAACATTTGGCGGTTGGGTAAAAAGATTCTTCTACTTTGCCCGATTTAGGTTTTCTTGTGGATGTGATAATCACTCCCAAAAAATGATGAAAACATAACGTACGGACAGATAATAACTGTCTGAAATTAAAAAATTAAAATCTTCACTCGAGGGAAGACTTGAACCAAGGACCTCTCGTTCGGCAGCCACTAACGATTCTCCTTGATGTTGCCTATCTTGCCCATGGACTACTCAGTTTGTATATTTTGTTTATTTTTTTCATAGTTCCACACAACTTCTTCCTGTTTTCTCGATTGATCTGTGTTCAGTTTTTCAAGGCCTATCCACTGTGCCAACTTATAACTAAATCTGAGAGGGGTGCGATAGGGAGGTTCCCTTGTGAGTAGTGCACAGGTATTGAAATTATTGGTAGGCGAACATAGTTTACTGTTACGAAATATTACACTGTAATGGGATTTGTTTTGCTTTGATAAATTTTAACAGAGAACCAGTCACAATTCGAATATTTATCACTGAACTACTCATTATTGCTAGATGCACATCAAAGATTTGTCTTCTTCTGTAGGTGTTGTAAGGAATTCTTGGTGAGCTAGCATGTTTTTGTATCGAAAGAGATCCATGTTAATCTGTGCCGTGCTTAAATCTTTCATCATAGACACTGCCACAAGAGCATGTTATTTTAAACTGCGGGCAAGCGCAGCCAAACTTCCTCATTTTGAGAAAAATATTTCGCATTGGCTGTAGAATATTTTTTATTAAAAATCAGGACTGGTTTCGCGTCACTAGAAGACGCAGGTGATAAAGGTTATTTTTAATAGGTCATTGCTGAAAGGTAACTGCCTTAGAATCACTTCCCAACATTCACGTTATGTTGTGAACAAACGGCGTGCTAAATTGGTAGTCCTTATTTAAAACGAAGGGGGGTGAAAGAACCGCACCGCAAGCAGTTACGTGGTTGAGCGGCAGCAGGAAAGGCAGTAATGGCCACAAGATTTTATTTGTTAACGTAAATCAAGATTAATTTTCGTGAAGAGCTTAGTGAGCACATGCGTGTAATGAGGTTCAGCATAATTTACCATCTCTTTATTGGGATAATTCTAAGGGAGTTATCATAAGATTATAAATGAGTGACAAAGACATTTTCCTTTCTGATGTTCAGCTTCTGTAATTTTACTGTTTGTGCGTAACGTCTTTTTTGCATCTTTCTGCAAGCTAATACTATGATAGAGATGTTCTACTAATTCAGAAACCTTTTACATCAGGAACAAGCCATTTGCGTTTTACATGTAGGACCTACGAATGTTGTGCAAACACAGGCAATTGATAGCTTACATTTATTACATTCTGCAGTTTTAATTTCTCTGTCATAATACTCTGTAATATTACTAGGGCGTTTTTAAGGAGACCGTACCTTCCCTACGTTGTACTTCGTACGAACAAGCTCGACGTCATTTACGTGCAGTTTTCTGCACTACACTGCAACAGAGGTAAGAAACAATTCACCAGGTGAGATACAGATGGTGGTGGTGTTGGTGGTGATGGTGGCGATGGTGTGGACTGATTAACCAACTAAAAGTTCATAAGTCATGTAAGTCAGAAAACACTAAGCAATTGATTAAAGAAATAAACTTACACCACTGTTGAAGCACCATTCTAACCTCACATAGCTCTACTCTTTCTCCATATACGAGAGTTACGTCTAACGATATTATTTTCTCAACCGGCCGGACACGTGTTACAGCTCACGGCAGATTTAAACGTCAGCGGCAAGCCCCCACTCGTCCTCAAGTACTTTTATGGCAATTTACAACTCCCCCGCTGTCGTGTATTGATAGCGAGGAACATACACACTTTCTTAACAAATTATTCGCGACGCCGCATGAATTATTCATAGCGTGGGTGAATTTATATCTTTGACATGCTGAGGCAACAGGGACAATCGACGATACACCATTCCCCCACCTCTGACTTATGGCACCTGAATGGATATTAGACGCGCGATCTACACGCGTATTGTTTGTGAGCTGAATTATAAATGTGCGCACCGGGGAACCAGCTTTATATTCCATCTGGCTCGATTTTCTAACGAATTCATCGATTGTGTCGTAACGTAAATATTCTATTAACTGATCCTGTACCCGAAGGCATGCCACCGTGTCTCTCGACGTGAAAGGAATTTCGTATCCAATTAAGAACTCAGCGGCAACGTATACTGCACCACTGAACGCGACTGGTTCCTTTCGAACTGTATGTAAATTCCAGGGGATCGATTAAAGCAAGGTCGATGTGTTGTTATGCTTAACATTTGTCTGTCGTAGTCGAAGCTCCAGTCCTTTAACTTATTTAAACACATTTACAAATTTGATGTCCAGAATTATGGTTTAAGTCTGATCAGTATTGCATTAAATCCTCAATTACATTTACGAATTTTATATGCCTGAATTAATGTGTTAAAGGTTTTTCTGCAACACTACTACCTTCATGAACCAATGTCGGCGTCTCAAACACAATCGTTCAACAGCTTCAAGAATGTCAGTTAAGTTTCTAGGCAATTGCGAAGACGCAGAATACAACAAATAATGATCTCAATTTCTTCAAGATTTAAGAATTCTTTTTCATATCCAAAAATTTCTTTTCGTACAGTGCACCCACATCATAGGAACTGTTTGTAGAGGGACAGCCACGCTAAAAAAACTGGCACCAAACTGTCGGTCGTCGTAACAAAAATAATCTGAAAATCGCAATTTTTATGGTGTTTGAAAAGAATGTCGATTAGTGGTTCTCACATATGCTACAAAATCTTAGATTACGCCATGCCCCATACGGCATTAGTGGCAATATCATCCACCAAATCTAAAAATAATAAGTCATTCCAGTGAGAAGAATAAAAATCGTCTAACAGTTTTGTTAAAAGATCTGATCTCCCTTCTACATAATAACACTGCCATTTCAATCCAAAAATTAATATGTTTAGAGGTAGACAAAGTGTCCGGTAAAGTAATCTGTTGGATTCTGTCGATACGCTCGGTTGCTTCTGTATATAGAAATAATGCAAGCGATATATTTAAACAACAAAAGCAATGAACACGTGTGGATGTTTTTCTTAAATAGGTTATCTGTTCTGGATCAGAACTTCTGTGTTTTTATTATTTGCAGTTATTCGTTTGATTCTGATATAAACTTTTCTTATTTACAGATAAGGTCCATTCTTCCGAGAATAAGTATGTAAATATCATATAACGTTGTTAGGTGGGATATCCTCCAGATGTAAACCTAGTTAAGCAGGGAATCTGCAAGAGATATGATGCTGTCTACAGACACAGTTCCGCTCTTGCGCCTAATGAATAAAATAAGAGCGTACATTATATCAGACCGTCTGTTTGACTGTACTGACGAGTTTCTAACTAAAATAACACAGCATATCATTCTTAACGGAGAGAATTTTTCTACATCAACGATCTACATATATACTCCGCTAGTCACCAAGCGGTGTGTGGCGGAGGGCACCATTCGCGCCAAAGTCATATTCCCCCCCCCCTCCCTCCCTCTGTTCCAGTAGCGGATCGCGCGAGGAAAAACGTCTGAACGCCTCAGTACGAGGTCTAATTTTCCTTATCTTTGAATGGTGATCGTTGCGTGATCTGAAAGTTGGTGGTAATAATATATGCTTTACATCATCGGCAAAGATCGGATTTTGGAATTTAGTGAGCAGCCCCTTCCGTTTAGCGTGTCGTCTATCTACAGGTGTGTCCCACTTCAAACTTTCTGTGAGATTTGTAACTCTCTCGCTATGGCTACACATACCAGTCACGAATCTTGCCGTTCTTCTTTCGGGCCTTCTCAATCTCTTCTATCAGACCCAGCTGGTAAGAGTCCCATACGGAAGAACAATAAGACTGGACGAACTAAAGTATTGTAAGCAATTTCCTTTGTTGAAGAACTGCATCGCTTCAGGATTCTACCAATAAACCGTAAACTAGAGTTCGCCTTACCCGTTACTTGTGTGGTCTGATTGTTCCATTTGAGATCATTTCAAATAGTCACACCCAGATACCTGACGGATGTTACCGCCTCGAAAGACTGGACATTTATTTTGTACTCGTACATTAATGGGGATTTTCGCCTTGTTATACGCAGTAGGTTACACTTACTAATGTTGAGAGATAACTGCCAGTCATTACAGGAAGCATTTATTTTCTGCAAATCCTCATTGATTTGTTCACAAGTTTCGTGTGATACTACTTTCCTGTAGACAACAGCATTATCAGCAGAGAGTCTAACGCAGCTGTGAATATCATCAACCAGATCTTTTATGTAAATCGCCAAAAGCAGCGGACCTATTATACTGCCCTGAGGCACACCTGATACTGCGCTTCTTTCAGACCTGAAAGTAATTTCGGGCGTACCGCTGCTGTTCCTGATTTACATAAATGATCTCGGTGATAATCTGAGCAGCCCCCTTAGACTGTTTGCAGATGATGCTGTAATTTACCGTCTAGTAAAATCATCAGACGATCAATTCCAATTACAAAATGATCTAGAGAGAATTTCTGTAAGGTGCGAAAAGTGGCAATTGGCAGTAAACAAAGAAAAGAGCGAGGTCATCCACATGGGTACGAAAAGAAATCCGATAAATTTAGGGTATACGATAAATGGCACAAATCTAAGGGCAGTCAATTCGACTAAATTCCTAGGAATTACAATGACGAGCCACTTAAATTGGGAAAACTACATTGATAATATTGTGGGGAAAGCGAGACAAAGACTGCGCTTTGTTGGCAGAACAGTTAGAAGATGCGACAAACCAACTGCAGAGACAGCCTACATAGCACTTGTCTGTCCTCTGCTGGAATATTGCTGCCCGGTGTGGTATCCTTACCAGGTAGGATTGACGGAGGACATCGAAAAAGTGTAAAGAAGGGCAGCCCGTTTCGTGTTATCGCGCAATAGGGGTGAGAGTGTCACTGATGTGATACGCGAGTTGGGATGGCACTCACTGAAACAAAGGCATTTTTCTTTGCGGTAAGATCTATTTACGAAAATTCAATCACCAACTTTCTCTTCCGAACGCGAAAATATTTTGTTGACACCCACCGACGTAGGGAGAAATGATCATCATAATAAAATAAGAGAAATCAGAGCTCGAACGGAAGGAATAGGTGTTTCTTTTTCCCACGCTCCATTACAGAGTGGAATGGTAGAGAAGTAGTATGAAAATGGTTCGATGAGTCCTCTGTCAGGAACTTAAGAGTGAATTGCAGAGTAGTCACGTAGATGTAGATGTAGATGGAGCGCTGTAGCCCACTGCTTTTCACAGTATACGGAAATGACGTAGCAGACGACATCGGCAGTTCAGTGATGATTTTCGCGGATGAGGCTGTTGTACACAAAGAATTCCCAGCGCCATACACCCGTAGTGAAACGCAGGAAGATCTGCAGAGATTGACGATTAGTGCAGGGAATGGCAATGGGTCATCAACAAAAAGAGATGTTGCGTATTACGTATACGTACATAGATTGCTGTATGATTTCACGATTGTAGAGTAATCACTGGAAGTAATTATTTCCATAAAATATCTAGGAATGTTGAACAACAACATAAAATCAATCGCATGAAAGGCACAGGACAGACTGAAATTTTCTGGAAGAATCAGCAGTGAATTAGCCCATAAATAAAGAAAGTGCTTACAAAAGCCTCGTTCGTTCAGTGCTTGAATATTTCTCTGTAGTAAGGCATCCCTACCAGATACGACTGATAGAGGAAAAAATAACCAAAGAAGAGCAGCACCTTTTCTTACAGATTCATCCAGTAAGCCCGAACGCGTGACGGAGATAATTAACCAACGACAGTGACAGACGCTGCAAGAGAGGCGTTCTGTATCACGCTGTGGTTTACTGTTGAAGTTTAGAGATCATACGGTCATAGAACAGTCAGTAGATGTATTGCTTCCTCCAACGTATATCTCGCAGAAAAACCCTGAAGAAAAAAAAATTCATATATTGGAGCCCACGCAGACGCTTACCAGCAATCGCTCCTCCCGCGAACCTTTCTTGACTGGCACAGGAGAAGGGAAAAGGGGGGGGGGGGGGGGGAAGGGAGTAACAGTGTTACATAAAGTACCCTCCACCACACAGGACGAAGTGGCTTGCGGGGCAAAGATGGTATATGTGGGTGTAGATAAGAAAGTTGTATCTGTAGATATTGTCACACTAGCAATAACAGATTTACATTCGCCAATGGCTGTTTAATGGAAGCTACAGATTTGCTTGAGACAATACATCTTTACATATTTAGTACTCGTTGTGGTCTTCAGTCCAGAGACTGGTTTGATGCAGCTCTCCATGCTACTCTATCCTGTGCAAGCATCTTCATCTCCCAGTACTTACTGCAACCTACATCCTTCTGAATCTGTTTAGTTTACTCATCTCTTGTTCTCCCTCAACGATTTTTTCCCTCCAATACTAATTTGGCGATCCCTTTATGCCTCAGAATTTACCCTACCAACCGATCCCTTCTTTTAGTCAAGATGCGCCACAAATTTCTCTTCTCTCCAATTCTATTCAATACCTCCTCATTAGTTATGTGATCTACCCATCTTATCTGCAGCATTCTTCTGTAGCACCACATTTCGAAAGCTTCTATTCTCTTCTTGTCTAAACTTAGTACTTAGAGAAATATATTTGCAAAAGTTTCTGTGCTGCTGTATGTGCTTCTTTCATTCGTCGTCAGGGCAAATGAGGAGTTACAATGGAGTAATTAAAACACAGCGAAAAGGAACAGTACGCACACTATAGACGTGCAACATATGGACACTCAAAACCATTTCTGGTGTATCCACATTGCGGTAGTCTAATATCAAAAGCCACAATGATCACATTGTCCAGAACTTCGCAACGAACTGCTTCATTCTGCTGTGTTTTAATCAGTTCATTGAAACACAACGTTTGTACTTTGATCATGAGAAAATAAACAACGTGCGAAAAAACCATAGCATCTTCTGTTTTGGGAAATATGACCCTGTAAGTACTGCATGTGGTAACACACCGGGATGGACAAAAATGCGGAAACACCGAAAACACAACACCCTACCTTACCTAATACGTTGTAGGAAAACCGTTCGGATTCAGAACAATGTTCACTTATCTCGGTATGGATAAATACAGGTCCTGTATTAATTTCTAAGAAATCTTATACCATTCTTCCTGCAAAATAGTGGTAAGTGCGAGTAACGATAATGGAGGTAAATAGCGATCACATGCCCTTCTCTTCAAAGTAGACTACAAATGATGAATAATATTGACATCTGGGGACCGTAGTGGCAGAGGAGATGCGACAATTCATCAGCTTATTGACAAAACCTGCCTCGGAAGATGCGATCTGTGTGAAGAGGGGCCCTGCCAGAAGACAGTATCATTTGTCAGCATTGGAGACGAAGAATACGGAGGCCATAGAAAACAGTGATTGCCGAAATCATCAACAAACCCTCGTCATACTTCTCTCTCACAACGTAAACTCGGCCAGAAGTTGGAAACAGTGTGCAACAAGATTTTTCCGACCAAATGACTTTCCTCAGTTGCTCCAAAACCAGGTTTTATGGCTTCATCATCAAGTTTTCCTGTTACTGGCATTTGCATCACTTTTGAAATTCCAGGTGTTCCCTGCAGTTTTCTGGTTATGGAGCTCCCTTCGTTTTGTTTGGGTGCTGACAGGGTTTGCGAGCGCGACTTTCAGGTGTACAGTGTCTCTTGCTGCTGTTGTCCTCTTGTTTTTCGCCACAATCCTCTTCGATCACCGTCCGTCAAGATCATTCAACCCACACTTTCATCCACGTTGGGAGTTTGCAGGTGATATTTTTCCACTTTCCCTCTATGAGATACAAATCTTCGATACGGTGCCTGTTGAAACACAACTTCGGATATTTTGATTGGGGAAGCACCCACCATCATACGAGCGCCAACAATTTGCCCACGTTCGAAGCCACTTACCTCCGACATAACGAACTCACAGCTACACAAAATACTGTTGTGACTACGACTGGAGTTTTCAACGCGTCGATGACATCGCCGTTCGTGGTCAAATACAACAGCGCAACCTCCAGGCTCGGTAGTTTCTATATTTATGTTCAAGCATGAACTAAAATTAAACTCCGCCCGAACAGGCCATCAAGGCCCAACGGTACTGACTGGCCGCCTGGTCGTCCTTAGCCCACAGGCGTCACTGGATGCTGATACGGAGGGGCATGTGGGCAGCACATCGCTCTCCCGGCCGCATGTCAATTGACGAGACCGGAGCTGCT
The DNA here is from genome assembly GCF_021461395.2 of Schistocerca americana. Taxonomy (NCBI): domain Eukaryota; kingdom Metazoa; phylum Arthropoda; class Insecta; order Orthoptera; family Acrididae; genus Schistocerca; species Schistocerca americana. The sequence goes on from NC_060119.1 coordinate 1,072,062,702, forward strand.
ACTACTCAATCAAGTAGCTCCTCAGTTCGTCTCACAAGGGCTGAGTGCACCCCACTTACCACCGGCGATCGGCAAACCGGATGGTCACCCATCCAAGTGCTAGCCCAGGCCGACAGCGCTTAAGTTCGGTGATCTGACGGGAACCGGTGTTACTACTGCGGCAAGGCCGTTGTTCAAGCATGTACTCCTCGCGGTTTCTTTCATATTTTTGTCTACCTCTGTATATTTATTAGAGCAGATTTTTAGCTTTCGACCAAAGAATGCTCCATTTATGACTGTTGTGAATTTCTTGTTCATAATTTGTCTCCGGTGGCTCGTTAGTAACGGCTGTACCTCGGAGCTTCCTGGACATCGCGAGAAACCACACTCGAGGCTGCGGCGAGAGTCAATACCATCTTGGTGCTGTGCAGAGCGTGAGACAAACAGTGCAACGTATTTTCCAACAGAGTTAACCGGAAACGTTTACTGGTGGACCCGCATTATTCTCTTCTCTACTATAGATGAAAAATCAGAATAAATAAGGGTCACGCGTCTCTCTTTGACGTGTGAGAATGGGAAAAACTTCCACTCTAAATTCAACGATTAAAATCCCTGTAGTTATCTGTGAACTTTCAGGAAAGAATCGAAGATCCGACCACTGGAATAGAATGTGTTCACTGCTAACAGTTCATTATGCCGCCGTCCGCCCCGGTAGCTGAATGGTTACCATGACGGACTTCCGTCCTAAGGGGCCCAGGTTCGATTCCCGGCAGGGTCGGGGATTTTCTCCGCTCAGGGACTGGGTGTTGTGTTGTCTTCATCATCATTTCATCCCCATCCGGCGCGCAGGTCGCCCATTGTGGCGTCCAATGTAATAATACCTGCACCAAGGCGGCTGGACCTGCCCCGCAAGGGGCCTCCTGGCCAATGACACCAAACGCTCATTTCCATTATGCCGTCTCCATCTGGTTACTACCATCTCTCACCTATAAACACAAGAACGACACAGAAATACAATTCAGAGTCCACAGGGAAAGAATGACATAAATCATCACTCTCGAATTTGCACTGAAATGAAATGTCGTGTGGCTAGGGCCTCCAGTTGGGTAGGCCAGTCGCCTGGTGTAAGTCTTTCCAGTTGACGCCACTTTGGCGACTTGCGCGTCGATAGGTATGAGATGATAATGATGAAGACAACACAACACCCAGTCTCTGAGCGGAGAAAATATCCGATCCATCCGGGAATCGAACCCGGGGCCCTTTGCAAGGCATTCCGTCCCGCTCACTAATCCAGAACACTCGCTGAGAAAAGCAGGGAAGTGCCAAAGCAAGTTTCGACGCCTGCGTACAGAAACGCGTTTTCGGATGCTTTGTTGGCTTTCTGTACCGGAAAAGTGATCTCGTAGATGGCGGAGGATAACAGCTCTAGTACTCCGAAACTACAACTGCGTTAAAAAACGAACTCCGCCCCAGAGTCCCACAAGTTGGCACCTCCACCTGACGAGGATTACCGGCCAACTCCTCGATTTCGTGGGCTCCAAAAACAGCAGCAGAATGTGTGCATCTCATGGGCCAATTCTTGTTGCTGCTAATTCTTGTTGCCGCTTAAGTGCTTTTGTAAACTGATACTTCCTTGTAGGGCTCTTACCAGTTTCTCTGCAACGTTGCAAATTACTAGTCGTCATGTCGTGTGCTCCGCCCGTCACCGGCACCATTTAAGGAAACTAGGAAAAAAATCCACCCTTCATTTTCAGGCCGAACGAAATCCGCCTGTACCCTGCCATCGGAGACTGGCTGATACGACTCAAATAGCAAACGGATATATTGCAGTGTTTCTTGTTTATTCGTTTTTTTGTTTTGTTTTTTCCCAAACAAGACACATGGCGCATGACTTCGACATGTGTGCTGTAGCGAAGGTACAAATAGGGGGTGAACATTAACAAAACCAACAAACTGCAGGACCGCATTCTCTGCTGGAAATGCAGGAGAAAGGGCCGTGTGAACAGATGTCCAGAAATGGACAGTGTGCATACAACGGCAACAAATCGGCCCGGAACACAGCACAGGGCTGCATCGCATTCACGCCATTCCAGATCTTCAAGATGGCCTCCACGGGATGCAGTGTCATGCTGGATAAACATAATCGTTTTTTTTTTTTTTTCGGATTACACCATCTGGCGGGCCACTTGCCTGGAGCTTGTACTAGGATTCCTCTCAATATCGCGTAGAGCCCCGTCCTCCAAACCTGGTGTACGCACAGTCCGCCGCCTCCTGCACGTTCGTCTGTCTAAAAGGACCCGTGATCACATAAACGCCCAAAAAGGGTTTGAAATGTCGTGTGATGTAGTTGGTATCTGTGAGGGTACTTGTTTTGGTATAGCCGTGCTGCCTCTCAACCTTTTGCGTCTGCTTAACGTTCGCAAACACCATTCTCGGCTCGTTCCCGACATAAATGCCGAACCATTCTGCTGCTTACAGTACGTTGCGTCAATCACACAGCCTGCAACTCACAAGGAACACGGCACGTGGTCCAAGGAACTTTCATTCGTCAGTGCCATCTACCGTGGCAACGATACATTTCCGGACACATGTTCATAGGACTTTTTTTCCTTCAGTTCTAGTCATGAATCCGTCTCTGAAGTTTGTCGGTTTTATTAATGTTCACCCTACATAAATGAGGCTAATAAATCAAGAGAAACGCAATTACTTTTTCGCTTATACCAAAATACTGAACAGCATTTCATTTGAAGTTTTGTCGCCGAAGTTCGCATTTACCCTGCGTAACGTTATGAAATGCCGTAGAGATATAAGCTACGACGATAAAGGCAGCCTTTCCATGAGTTTTCTGCGTCGTTGATGTAAATGTTGAGTGTGACTTCAGATTCCACTTATCTGCATGTTGTTGTACACAGTGTCCATAATTAAAGTTCCGATATCCAAACGCTGTACAAAGAGAACCACTGATGAGAATGACGTCAGATTTGAAAAACATACTGACAGGGAAAACTCATGGAATAAAACAAAATTAACGAAATTTCGACGAATAGATGGCGGTGTAACCGTCGGAATATGCACACCAAGTGAAGCGCGGCATGCGGCTGTTCCTCGGACTCCCAACACAGCTGTCTTCAAGAAGGATCGCACGCTGCGATCCTTTTACGAGAACGGTGACTGTAAGCCACTAGCCCTGCAGAAGTTCTATATACTCATGGGTATCAGGAAAGGCGTTGGTCCGACGTCTGCTATGGGTCTGGAGAAAATAATTACAAAATTCGGAAAGACAGGATATGTTGAAGTGTAGTGTGGCAGAGGAAGGAACGCACTTGATCTGACCTCTGTCGAAGATGTGGCCACAGGGATTGCAGCAGGGGTCGAGCGGTGGTGTGCAAGCATCGACCCGGCCGAGGTGGCCGAGCGGTTCTAGGCGCTACAGTGTGGAACCGCGCGACCGCTACGGTCGCAGGTTCGAATCCTGCCTCGGGCATGAATGTGTGTGATGTCCTTAGGTTAGTTAGGTTTAAGTAGTTCTAAGATCTAGGGGGACTGATGACCTCAGCAGTGAAGTCCCGTAGTGCTCAGAGCCATTTGAACCAGTTTTGCAAACATCGAACGATGGTATGCAGTGCACGGGGGACTGCGCGAACTCTAGACATGCCAGCGAGCACGATGCATAGAGTCCTACGAAACATCCTGCATTGCTGTGGTTGTGGGGGATAAACGGACCAGATTGCGATGGTCATCGGTCTCCTGCATTGCTGTCCATACAAAATCACCCATGTTCAGGAGTTGCTTCCTGCTGACTGCCAGCAAGACAAACGTTCGCTTCGGAATTTCTATCTCGCTTGGAAGTGGACAACGAATGCCCATGGCACATTTTGTGGACAGACGAAGTCCATTTCCATCTGGAAATCTCAGTACGCAGAACTGCAGAATATGGGGAACAAAATCCGCACACACGTCAAGCGGTACCACTTCATTCTGCAAAGATGAGTGTTTGATGTGAGCTGACGGCATTGTTTATTGCAGAGCCATATTCTTTTCAAGGAGATGGGTCCTGCGGGTCCTGTTACCTGTACGATCACTGATAAATGCTATGAGAGTCTTTTGCGCGCCATCGTCACTACAACCCTTCAGTAGCGCGGATGTGTGGCAGAATGTGCTGTTTCTCGATTTCAGCTTGTGGCAAAAAGACGTAGACAACGTACTGAACATGACTTGTGCCAGTCTCGCGGCAACTAGAAAGCGATGTCATTTTTTTTAAGGACATCATGTTTACGCCAGTGATTGTTAAACTTTTTATTTCCACTATTGCAGTTTCGGTATTAGGCGAGCCCTACTTAGCTGCGTTACGAATGTATATAACAGCAAATGACAACGACATATAAATGTGTCAGCTTGTATAAAGAAGACATGGCTTAAAGCCATCTACACTTGATAAAGGCCGAAACTGCAGTAGTGGAAATAAACATTTTAACAATCACTGGCGCAAACACGATATATTTCAAGAAATTTCACATGACTGTGAATCCCAATTACGAAAAGTTATTTCGATGTCATTTTGCTTTTTATCCGTTTTTCGTCCCAAGACAAATAAAAATCGATGTTATTTTGCGTTTTCTGTGGTTTTTGGCTTCAGGGCAATTAAAAATCGGTTTTTCCCACCCGATGTGGTACGACCTTGCCGTGGTGGATGGGCTTACCTAACTAACAGTGGCACAGCCGTCGTATTGAGATTTATCTCTCATCTGTAGCCGACCTCATTTAAAATACTGCAATGCTTGTGTTGTTAAGAAGAACGGAGCCATGTTCCTTCAGACATGCATGCATGGCCGAGGAAACAAACACTGCGGCGCCTACAGCCATTATCAAATACATGAAATGTAGTCTCAGTTGCCTATACGAACAACCATCAGCTGTGTAAGGAAATGATGAAAATGAAAATTTGTGCCGTACTGGGACTCAAACTAAGATTTCCCGCTTGATGTGAGCTGTCGCCTTAGCGGCTCTGAATACCCGTGCACGACCCACGCACTGCCAGACCCAAACTTCCGTATGTCGTCATTCCTGCATCACGACCTTTACTCGGTCACGCATTGTGCAATTCCCGTACAAGGGAGGACTTCTTAATTCAGAGTCACTGGCCGGTATCAGAGGATAAATACGATACCGCAGTGTCTATGTTGTTAAGAAGAAAATTGTAATGACCCTTCGGATTTGCACTCATAGAACTCCGCTGTGTTTTTGTCACCTCATTGAATCTCGACATTTTCTGCGCGTGAAAGGAGAATGTACGAGAACACAGCAAAGTATATTTTAGGAAATATGATTCTGTGCGTACTGCGTGAATAAACATATATTCTTTCAAGTAAATCTTTAGCTTTTGCCAAATAATAAAAATTCTTGTGAATCATCATTCTTTTTCAGTATAGGGTATTGTTTCTGGAAAGGTTTGTGCTTATGCAATATTGGTATTCGTTAATCTTCAAACACCGGCTGTACAGAACTGCCGTATTTCACAGATAAAAGAGCATGGTAGGGTGCAGAACAGATACATCTCTGAATTTAAACTCTTTTTCAGAGGTTTCAATCCGTTTGTGCTGAGGTACTTCCTAAATCAAAAGGCAAAGAGGGTGCTGATTAATACCAATCCATTTTCTGAATAAACGGAATTTAGTTTGTGCGAGAATGACAGTATGAAACTTAAGTCTGACACTTCAAAAATAAACTCCGTTACAGTGATGCTAGGAATGCCACATGCAAACGGACTACTTGTATTTTTCAATTTGCGTCCGCACGTCGATAAGACACGCTATTTCTGAATAGTTAAATTAAAATGAAGTTGAATGTAGCAGCAGAGCAATGTTTGGAGGTAGAAAATTCAGAGTTCAATGTTCCGTCGATATGGAAATCGTCAGCCACAAAAAACGATGGACTGTGCGGCTGGTCCCGGCGGAGGTTCGAGTCCTCCCTCGAGCATGGGTGTGTGTGTTTGTCCTTAGGATAATTTAGGTTAAGTAGTGTGTAAGCTTAGGGACTGATGACCTTAGCAGTTAAGTCCCATAAGATTTCACACATATTTGAACATTTTTGAACAACAAACGTGCTCAACAGAGGACTCACATGTGCTACAGTGCAATAGGACATTTGCGGAATTTCATTGGTGTTTCTAATCTGCTCATGAAACTTAAAACGATCAGTGAGCGCACACAAAGAAAACGACTTGAAGTAAAGTGTTCTCGCTCGAAAATTTTTTCTTCAGCACCATATACAAGCAAAAACGTAGATAAATAACGGAAGAATTGCATGACTTACTAGAGGTACAAAACATCCATAGCCCGGTTCCATCGTGAACTGCAATTTCAGCGGTCGCTTTGGACCGATTGAGCTTTTCTTTGAGACTGCAGTTGCAGTTTTGTAGCGGCATTGATATAGAAAGAATATGATATTGGAGAACCAATAAGCACAATCGGAACGTCATAGTCTACTTTTAGAGGAGCATAGAATTACGTTCCACTGAGTAATTCAAACATCCACTGCTCAAAGTAGTTGCTAGTGTTATTTTAACTGTATAGTAGTTCTAGCGCTGACAGAACAATATATCGCGGAATTAGATTGAATACTGGTTTATGTTGTTCCGTATTTTGAATTTTGTCCTTAAGAGATTTCTAGAATCAGAGATCTCTTCCCATGGGTCAGAAAACTGCACATCGAGTAAGATTACCAATAACAATAGTTTATTCTCGGGTAAAGACAAGAGACACAGATTTTCCCTATATCACTTTCAAAGTTGGCTGTTTTCTTTGCAACTTTCATTTTTCAGTTATTTCACAAATCAGTTAAAGCAGATTTACTGAAAGATATAGTTCCCTACGTAGTACGTGATGTGTATGAGAGATCACCAATTTAGTATTGGAGGGCAGCGTGGAGGGTAAAAATCGTAGAGGGAGACCAAGAGATGAATACGCTAAGCAGATTCAGAAGGATGTAGGCTGCAGTAGGTACTGGGAGATGAAGAAGCCTGCACAGGATAGAGTAGCATGGAGAGCTGCATCAAACCAGTCTCAGGACTGAAGACCACAACAACAACAACAACAACCTAGTAATCGACTGCTGCCAACATACTTTGTCTCTGGAACAGTCTATAAGGCGAACTGTGGGTAGTGGCTTTGAAGAAACTTGCAGTTTCACCGTGCTTAACGTGACTTCTTACTGGGCAATCTGATGGAGTGTTTGCAACTGTGTAGTGCGGTAAAGTGCAGGTTGACTATAAACTACATAATCCAGTTTGCAATTCCACGTTGCTTATCTCTCATAGACAGCACGTACTTCACGTGCAATTATTTTTCTGGTCCGTATCGCGAAGTTTGGGGCAGAGGATTTCTTTGAAACTTTCGTAATTTGGAAGCGTGTCTTTCATTTGTAGATCTGGTCTTGGTGCCTATGTGAGGCGAATAGATTTCGATATATTCACATGGTAGAACATTTAAATTCATCTCATTCCCTACCAATAAGATTTGTTCGACGTTTTCCACTATGTTTAGATTTAGCTTTCTTTCATTTGTTTACATGTTGAGAACTTTGTGTTTCTGAATTCTGATGATGCACATTCCGTCGTGGCATAACTTCTTTTGGAGTCAATTGTGTGGCTTTATGTTCAAATATCTTTTAAATCAATTATATTTTCTTTTCACAAATTTGCTATATAAATGAGATTGTACCTACGTGCACTTAGCACTTACCACACTACCACTCGTTGCACAGTGTACAATTTGCCGCCGGCCGCGGTGGTCTCGCGGTTCTAGGCGCTCAGTCAGGAACCGCGCGGCTGCACGGTCGCAGGTTCGAATCCTGCCTCGGGCATGGATGTGTGTGATGTCGTTAGGTTTAATTAGTTCTAAGTTCTAGGGGACTGATGACCACAGATGTTAAGTCCCATAGTGCTCAGAGCCATTTTTTACAATTTGCCTTCAGTGATGGTAGTAACTTTCGAGGAATCTTACTACGATTAATCTCATAATCAGAATCAATCACTGTAGTGTGGTTCATATTCCTGGTGCACTACAGTGCTAGAAGCCTTGTCGCATACACGCTTTTTGTCGTTACGACCATTCAGGTTCACGTAAATTCAATTTTCTTTTGCAACGCCCATTACAAATTTTTTCACAAAGTAAGTCTTTCCTGCCTAGGTACACATTTTGCAGTCAGATCGCATTAACAGTTTGTTTCATAGGTTTAAACATTATGGATGACAGTGAATTTTTCAGTTCATGGTATGTTCCAAACTTACTTTTGCAAGTAATTCGTTTTTAAATCCTAGCAGGAAGCTTACAACTTGAAACAACGATTACAATATGGTTCAAATGGCTCTGAGGACTATGGGACTTAACATCTGAGGTCATCAGTCCCCTAGAACTTAGAACTACTTAAACCTAACTAACCTAAGGACATCACACACATCCATGCCCGAGGAAGGATTCGAACCTGCGACCGTAGCGGTCGCGCGGTTTCAGATTAAAGCGCCTAGAACCGCTAGGCCACAGCGGCCGGCCAACGATTATAGTCACATTCTTACTAACAGAAGTGCGTAACAAAATAAAACCCATTTTCAAGCTAACTGTTCATCATAGATGAAGACATGAACTACAGTAATCGCTTCATAGCCTATAAAATAATTAACATTATTCTTACGGTGCATATAAAGAATTAGGTATTTTTGGTTCATCAGTAAAATCGATAAGAAAAAATTTTAGTTCTGAAACACCACATTTCCTTCTAAAAGTGCGTCTTAGAAAAAAAGTGACGCAAAAATATGTTTATACTGCATGGCTCTGCAGTAAAGAAATAGCCACTCGGTAAACCACAGTCACCTTTAGAAAAGTTAAATATGAGCAAATCCACTAACAAAATTTCGGAGGTAGCTCAGGAATATTTTCTTTCTATTTTGGTGTAAGGGAGCCGTGGTCTTCAGTGCCTCGTTACAAAGTAATAATGTAAAATGCTTCCGCAACAGCGAAGAAATCCAATTACCACAACGTACAAAACAAAACACGCAGTAATGCAACAAACCTAACAAGGAAAAGTGACCAACTCATCTCGTGTTTTAAAGAGAAAAAAGCACAGTTGCAAGATATCAGACACAACACTTGATTCCGCGCAAAAATTTAGGCCATAATTCAGATAGTATGCAGTTATGACGTTCTGAAAGGTCAGCTTTTAAACTTTCGCGTGCAGCGATTGCTGATCAATCGCTCCGCCCCACTGCAGCTGCCTAATGCGCTAGCAAGAAGTACTGTGCAGCGGAGTGAGAAGTAGAATCCTCTTCCTCGTGTGTTGTTGAAGGCGAGGGAAGAGGTGGCTGGAGATTGACACATTTGTCCACAGTGTTCTAAAATCTTGTACGATGACACCTGTTATTCTACGCGAAAATGGTAACTAATGAGTGCGTTATATATCAACCTCAGGCATATACGAGGTGTGGCTATAAAATAGTGGAACTATTGCTGTAAAAAATTTTATTTCACAAACATACTTATTCGTTTATTGCCAGCCTCAATAAACTTTCCTCCTGTATCCCTGCAACGCTCCACGTGAATTTTCCATTCATGGAAACAGTATTGTATGTCTTCCTCTGTGACCTCCTTAATGACGCGTGCCGCTTTTTCTTTCACTGCTGAAATCTTGTTCCTTTGAATGCAGATTTGATCGTGAGGAATAGAAAAAAGTCACATGGTGCTAGGTCAGGCGAATATGGTGGGTAGTCTAACACGGGGATACTGTGTATCGCTAGAAACCTCTTAAAAGATAATGCCACATTAGCCGGTGTGTTGTCTTGAAGCAGAACCCATGACTTTTTCTTCCACAATTCGTGGCGTTTGTTTTCTTATTTTCTCACAGGCCTGTGGGAGAAACTCAGGGTAGTAATTCTGATTAATAGTTTGACCTTTAGGAAACCAATGAAGATAAACAATTCCATGAATATCGAAAAAATCATCGCTTTCAATCTTGATTTGTTCATTCCATCATTTTTAGTTCTCGGTGACATAGGGCCCTTCGAATACATGCGCTGGCGCTCAGTTTCTAGATCGTAAGTGAAAAACCAAGATTCGTCACATGTTATTACCTTTTCCAAGAAATTAGTATTATTTTCAATGGTATTCAAAGTGTCAGTAGAACCTTTCATGCCGGCCGAAGTGGCCGTGCGGCTCTAGGCGCTGCAGTCTGGAACCGCGAGTCCGCTACGGTCGCAGGTTCGAATCCTGCCTCGGGCATGGATGTGTGTGATGTCCTTAGGTTAGTTAGGTTTAACTAGTTCTAAGTTCTAGGGGGCTAATGACCTTAGAAGTTGAGTCCCATAGTACTCAGAGCCATTTGAACCATTTTTTAACCATTCATGAGCTTCTTTTTGGTCTGTGGTGAGAATTTTCGGCAACAGTTCCTCACGCACTTTTCCCATGTTAAACTGGTTATGTAAAATTTACCTTACTAATTTTTTTCCATTCATACGGTTTCATCAATCGATCGAATACTCGACCGATTATCAGCTCGAATCGGGTTACCTACTTTTTTGATATTTTCATCCGTTTTTGATGTCCCGGGCTTGAGTCATCTTCAGTGTCTTCTTGGAAGTCTTGGAAACCCTTGAACACTTAGAAACCCGTGTATATAAGAGACAGTCTTCGCCATACATTTCTTCTAGTTAATGATAGGTTTAGGTAGCGGTTTTTTCAAGTCTCATGTGAAACTTCACGACAGTTCCTTGCTCTATTATTGCGTTTACCATTTTTCCGGCTGAACAAATTAACAGCCTTTACACGAGTGAAGGCCACGACCACACCGGTTTGTCTGCAGAAACCAAAGTTGCAGCATTCGACTGAGAAGGCATCACGCTTGACGCCTATTAATTGTTCATCTTTGACGAACGCGTGTTTACTCTCCGACAGCATCATTCCCGTTATTTTGCACTTAAATTTCATACGCTTTCAATATTATTTCAACAATACTCTCGTACTGATACTGTGCAGCTACATATACTCCTCAAAATCAAAATGAATAAACCTAATAAAGTGAAGAATTATTATCATATTAAGTTAATTACTGTCGCTTTACATTTTAATCATGCCAGTCATGTTAAAGAAAAGCGCGTCTCACACAAATGCCGGCCGCGGTGGCCGTGCGGTTCTAGGCGCTCCAGTCCGGAGCCGCGCTGTTGCTACGGTCGCAGGTTCGAATCCTGCCTCGGGCATGGGTGTGTGTGATGTCCTTAGGTTAGTTAGGTTTAAGTAGTTCTAAGTTCTAGGGGACTGACGACCACAGCAGTTGAGTCCCATAGTGCTCAGAGCCATTTGAACCATTTTCACACAAATGTACTTCCTGTAACAAGGCTAGCTTTCAAATCCAAAGAAAATAACGCACAGTAGCGCCGTTAATAATTAAACAGCGCTACACCATTTCCTTACTGACACACTCATTTACGTTGCAGTTGTGAACAGCAGCGTAAAAATTTTGGTGGCAAAGAGATCTGTGGCACTAGCTATAGATAAGAAACCACGCACTTTGACACAATGAGCAAAGTATATTGCCAATGCCACAATAGTAATTCAGAAGCCTTCTACTCACGAACAAACAACCAGTGCCCGCGAAAGTTTAAAAAGTTTCTCTTAGAAGATCATACCTGCATGCTGTCAGAATTGTGGCCCAAATTTTCGCGCAGCACCAATTGCTGGGGCCGACAACTTGCATTCCACCAAATACTAAGTCGAGTTAGCAATGTTTCCTTGTCAGGTATAAGTGTGGTGCTGCGCAAACATCTCAGCATAGCGTGGTTGCGCCGTTCTGCCACATCGTTCAGTGAGACCCTACTGGGGATGCATATCGGCCAAGTCTTCATCCGTGAGCCTGCACATAATGCTGCGTATCACAGCATATAAATAACACTGCGAGACAAAACAGACCCAAGACAGAACCGAGCAACACGCACTAAAATCACTTATGTATCATATTCTTAAAAATTACAGTTGTAGTTATCATTTTTTAAATTGGGACCACGGTATTTTTCTGTCTTAATACCGGAGCTGTATGTGACAGATTCAGTGATAAAACACTTTTGGAGATGTGTAAAGAAACTAGGAGTAGAAACACGTTTATTTGGGTATTTATGGACTGCTGTCTGAACGGCGAGACGCAAATAAGTTCCCACCATCCACTCTCCGTCGAGAGTGGCTAAAACAGCACGAATTTCATTTCTGGGACGCTCTGGTGTTCGTGTGGAGTGGCATAAACTTCGATTGTCACGCTATTCGAACACCCATAACAATATCACAAAAATCTCCATATTCAATGTATTTTAGCTCTATAATTTTAAATCTCCAAAAGAGCTGTATTACTGAATTCGTCTCATACATATCTCCTATACTTCCGCTTCAAAAAGCAGTACTTTTTCGGGATATATTGTTCAACTGATGCTTGGTAGCGTAGGCAGGTAGCACTCTTGGAACCAAACACTGTCCGAACCGATTTCTTATGGTATCTAAATTAACGAAGTCACTGCAGGTACCAGAATTACACAGAACACTGGTAAACGTATCTGACTTCGTAATTACACTATTAACATCATTTCTACGGTAATGGATTTGATTCGTGCATTTGTTACCGTTATTGTTTACCTGTAATCACTTCGTCTCTTCACAGTCATATATTTCTACATAGAAATGAATTATGTTTTATTGTGAAGTGAAGGTGGAGCGACCAACATCTGATCATGGTTTTAAGGGAGACGATCATTATCTGACCATGATTTTAAGGGATATATGACGGATAATCACAACAAATTTCAGTTGCACAACTACATCGTATTTTCTTGGAATGGATGACAATAGAGGAAAAAAAGAAAAACTAGCATATTTTTCTTACTTTTACTGTATTATGTCAGACGGTATCACGTTTTGGGGTAACGCCTCAAAGAGAAAGTTTTTATAGTGCCGAAGTGTGCAATAAGCACCATTATGGTATAATAAGGTACACTAGGTAGGTTAAGGAAAGAAGGCTACACAAATTGGAATATTTCATGTTGACTGTGATCTATTTCCTATTCCTGCCAACTTAAGCGATATGTAAGTACTGGCTCTTTCTACGCTATTAGAATGTGTTTATTGAGATAGTAATAACGTAACGAGAATGTTTAAACATTAACGTCTCTATAATCCACTTTCGCGAGTCGTTGTTGCTTCCGTGTCTCATTTATACCAGAGCTGTTGATCGGTGCATGGCGATCGTACCTGTGTGTTGTCAGTACTAACCGAGAAACAAATGAGCATTATCCCTCTCAGGCCTCTTTAGACCTGTAAGCTGTGTCAGTCTTTTTCCGCCACTAGATTTCCCTTCAACCAAACCATTTTCTTTCCATAGAAAAAACTGTGTCAGTAGTATCTATTATCATACGAAAATTTTTCGAGTTCCGTTGGTCAGGAAATTTCAGATATCGATAGTACCACGTGGGCTTAATACTTATCACAGGCGAAACGCACGACAGTGACAGGCGGTCACTAATGCGGTCAGGAGGATTAAGAAAAGTCGCTGTAACACGGGAGATCCCGGGAAATATGGGACTGACTGTCGGTCATTCTATGTGAAGGTGACATCGTCTTATATTTATTAGCCATCTTTCATATTACTGATATTAATTTAGCAACATAAATTAATTATCTAAAGGCATTTTTATTTTCAATCTACTCTCATTTTATTCTTACCAAACGACATAAACTAAACGTAAGTAAGCTTCATGAAAAACATAAATTATTGCAAATAGTTTCCTTGCGTGTTTTTTTTTTCCTTTCCCTTTACGCTGCTGAACTTAAAAAAAAGCTACCATTAATAATTTTTTTCAACATAATTTTCCTTTTTCAACGTTTTATTTCTTTTTCTGTTTTCGTGAAGTAGCTGGCAACCGCATATCGAAGTGAAGAAAGATGCGGTATCTAGCAACATTTCTGTATATGTTCATTCAGTATTTCTTCTAGTGTATTACTCTAGTGGAGAAAGAGGTTCTACAAAAACATTTTCATGTGTGTTTTCCCATTTTGCGTGCTTCTTCTGTTAACTGCGTTTAGCTGCACGAGAAATAACGTAATCCCGAACTGTTCGTAACATTAGAACCACTCCGTGGTGATTAATATGAAAAAATCTGAAATGCTCTCTATATTCCCACACTCTCGGGACATTCTTGTGCATGTGATCTACAAAAAATTAAGAGCGAAATGCAACACATGCGTACATTATTTAGAATTTATCCCTTCTATATGTTTATGTTACTCGTCATTGAATCCTGGAAGAAAAAAGTTTACAAGGACCACTGTTTCACGTTCAAAAATCTAGTTTCCCACGATGCTCTATAAAGAATTTCTTTAGCAGTTACGGTGTCTTAACTCACAATTTGCTGCATAGTCGTAAATTAAAACAGTGATCAAGGAAGTGTAGTCTTTGTTTCTTTTATTTCAGACTATGACGGGAAAAATTTTGTCTTCATTCTCTCAGTTTCAGTCAGACCTGTTTGAGACACATGGTAATGAAATAAAGCCGAAATTCTGGAAGGAGATTGAAATTGTGTACGCGAGGTCAACTGATAAGTTGAACTGTGGACACTACTGCTACTGCAAAGGAAGGCAGAGGTGCACTAAGACAATCAACGCAACGTGTTCATCTGAGAAAATAAAATTTCGTTGTAGTTAACGGTGATGTTATAGAAAATTGTTGCGAACTCTTTAAAACAGTTTTTGAACCGTTCGATATAGAGTAGGGATGCCCAACCTTTTAGTTTACGTTAGCCACATTGGAAGAAGAACAAGAAGAATAGGGCGGCACATAATGTACTTAACACTACTAATAAAAACCGCCGAGGAAAATAAAAGTAGGGAGAGAGAGAGAGAGAGAGATGGTATCGTGTGGCAGGAGATTGAGATTGAAAATATTCAGTTTATCATGGCCTTTACATGAATTTTGTGATTTTTTTCTTTTTTTCTTTTTCAGAGGTCCGTGTCATAGATGTTCACTTCGTGGGCCGCGTTGATACTTACTTCGTGCCGAATGTGGCCTGCAGGCCGCGGGTTGGACACCCCTGATATAGAGCATATGTCCGAGTGAACGGTTGCTGTCGTCACTTTGCGTAGTGGTATTTTCTCTTTCATACCCAGTATGCAGCTGTAGACGTCTGCTGAGGGAAAAAAGAAAAAACTGAGAAGGACTGCCTCTATACTTCATGCCACACTCCGCAGCCCTGTATAAATGTACAACACCCATAACAATTTTAACTTCGTGCTTTTAGACACCCTTTGTCAAAAGACGTCCTCTCCAGAATGACTTATATTCTCATCTCTACAGCAACCTCAAGAACAACCAACAATTCAGCCGGCCGCGGTGGTCTCGCGGTTCTAGGCGCGCAGTCCGGAACCGCGCGACTGCTACGGTCGCAGGTTCGAATCCTGCCTCGGGCATGGATATGTGTGATGTCCTTAAGTTAGTTAGGTTTAAGTAGTTCTAAGTTCTAGGAGACTGATGACCACAGCTGTTAAGTCCCATAGTGCTCAGAGCCAACCAACAATTCATTCCGCTCTACTCTACATTGTCTGCCGTTGAATGTCTCCAGCCTGAGAAAACGCCTAACAGCTACTTAATGAAGAAGTGGAGATTCAACCACAACCTGGAATTTTTCACACTCCCATAAAATCGTCAAACGTGAACATCGTGTTAAGCGTCTCTAAGAAACATTAAGTGCAATAGAAATCTCTAATCTGTTAAATAAGTAAAGAAGAATGTTTGGGTTAGAGCGTTTTCGCGGCCTGATTACTTTTCATAAAATTCAGACGGGTGGTAGACCGGCTCAGAAAGAGGAACCGTTTGGTTCAAATGGCTCTGAGCTCTATGGGACTTAACATCTGTGGTCATCAGTCCCCTAGAACTTAGAACTACTTAAACCTAATTAACCTAAGGACATCACACACATCCATGCCCGAGGCAGGATTCGAACCTGCGACCGTAGCAGTCGCGCGGTTCCGGACTGACCGCCTTAACCGCTAGACCACCGCGGCCGGCGAACCGTTTGGTTCACTATCGTAAGTGACCTTCGTCAGTGTGTGCAATATTGGACGGAATGTCGGTTCATCATTTTACAATAAGCTGCTCTTTAAAACTCTAAAGGTTTTAAAGACTGGTCGATAACGAGATCTTGGAGAAGCAGTCGAAGCTTCGGGTGAACAGGAGAGGGGACGGTAAGTAATCGATTGCTTTCATAGAAATCATCCTGTCATTCGCTTTAAGCGATTTACATAAACCTCACTGGTGACAACAATTTGAGAACTAGCCTACAAAATGCAAATATAATTACCAAGAAAGCTACATTTCATCCTTCACCATTCAGTTTTACATGGGGAGCAGAGTATTGTGAATCGATGTTGAGACTCTATGGAATATTCGTGATGACAGTCCCCCAACGGCAGAAATATTTTTCCTAAGAACGCCATTCGAAGGTCTTCACATATAACTTAACTTTATAGGAGTTATTGGAAAATGGAAATTCTGAAAAATGTAAAAATCATTCATTGACCAACAACGCGCTGAAAAGTAAGTTGGACGTCCAGCTTTTCAGTAACACACATTGATTACCAATATCTGATCACTTGTACGTTATTTCCATATTGGTATGATATACCGCGAGGCCTGATTCCGAAACCAAAGTTGAAGAATGGAAAAAATTCTGCTTTCGTTTCGCAGTATGACGGAGGCCTTTACCAAGTGAAACAATGAGGAAACATGCTTATGAATGAATGCAACGGTTCTGTCGTAGACTAATAAATGAAACACCAAGCTGCTGTCTGTACAACAAAAATTCCTTTTTTTATTGTAAAACTCATTGCGAAAATTTAACCACACAAAATGCAACATTATCAAACGCTTTCAAAGATAGGAAGCAGTATTGCCGTCTTAAGTTAAACAACTAGTATATCACTCTTAAATGTGCGTTATACTAATTAATAAAAAGCACGCAATCCACAGAATGGACGTAAAGGGAATCATTCAAACTCCTTATATACATTTCACTAACAATGTAAAATAAGGGGAAGATATCTTGGTGCTCAACACGAATTATAAATTTCTCAGTAACGACCAAATTAGGTCAGTTTCTCAGAAAATGTGTCCGCTGTTAATTTCGCTTTCCATGGTATTTCCAATGAAAGTTTTATTTCAAATATGCGTTATGATCAAACACCAAGTTCCAAGAAATCGATTTCACCGTCGGGTTCCATTAGGCCGCCTACACGTCACGCCCACGTCCTCCATGTAAAGTCAGCTGAAGAGAGCACTGACCTCACGCCAGAAATGACACAAACTATCAGAAAAAATTACAGCGTCCGAAACATAATAAAAACAAATCGTGCTTACTTCTGTACAAAGATTTTACTTCATTTACTGTAATCTTCTTTTAATCATTGTGCACAGTCTGTAGCAATTTCCAAACACGTAATTCTTCACTGTCGTTTTCAATAAATGTTATATCCCTTATAAAATAATTATCTCTCTGATTTGTATCCTTGTATTTCTTCCTCATCATTAATACGCAGAACACTAAAATTAGTACTTCTCTCGGGGAAAGAATCGTACCGCAAGACGGGAGGCACATGATGCAGATGGATACCAGCAAATGTGAGGTTAATTTGCTTGCAGCTTAGAGATTATTAACTTAAGATACCAACCGGTTTACTAGAAAAACGAAATCTCTTTGCAAAGATGATACTTTATTTTCGCAGTACTGGAGTGAACCCGTAAACAGTTCTTATATTGTAGTAATATTCTATAGCAAATAGTATAGCACTGTGCTGCGTAGGAGGCTTTTATAGACTCGATGAAATGCAACGGAAATGAGGTTTATTGCGGACTATGATGGATAAATTTGGCGCCGTGGTAGATAGGACAGAGACTGGACTTCGTATGGGTGCAAAATTGTCGTTATAATGTTGAAAGTGTATGCGGTAAGTCCGGGAGAATCGGACCACTGTTTTCCTTCAACATAAAATTTCTGTGTTTTTTACTCTCTCTTACTTCTGACAGCATGTTTGTATGTGTTACCGCTTAAAATACAAGAGATACCGGTACGATAAAATTAAAATATGCATGAGTAGTCCATCTCGCCCACACACGTGTGGGGTGAGATGGACCAGTGCAACGGGAGGAATGGACCACATAAAAATGGCTAAACATGAAGAAAAGAGTGATTTAAAATTCCATATTTCTGTTTGGAATATGTTGTAATAATTTAGTCCAAAACAGTTTCATCACTTTGTTATAAATTTTGAATGAACATTGACTTTTATAATGAGTTATTAGCTTGTTCAGGCATTATCCTGTCTTTCTCTTATCACAGTAGTTACACTTATTACCAAATGTTGACCATCGTGCACAGGCAGCACACTGAATCCAGTCGCCATTTTCATTAGTTTCGTAATAGATTTCACACACACAACACATTCATCCTCATCTCATTCATCCAAGTTATTTTCGTAATCTTCTACAATCTCTGCACCTGATGAACACGGTGAGCTATATGCAGTATTCTTCTTAGGTGATATTCTTCGGGCTGTTTTTCTCTCCACTACTATTTTCCTTTCTGGATATTTTTCTGATTATTTTCTTTTCTTATCCCTCTGTTCCTTTACAGTTTAAATATTTTCAGCAGAGTTCAGCCCTTTGGATACTGTTTCTGCCTGCTCTTAAAATTCTTGGTTTCGTAAATAGAAGGATGAGGTGATATTTGTTCTAAAGTTTTGTCTTGGTTGGCTTAGGAGTAATCAGTTTTGAGATGGTAATCTTGAAAGTTTTAGGTTTAGTAGCAGTGGGGTCCGAAGTTGTCTCAGTGGTGGAATTTGGCTTGTGCAGATAGCTCTGCTCGTTCGATGCGCTTGGAATCAGTAAGTCTTTTGAAGAGCTTGTGGTTGGGTGGCCTGTTTGTGAGATTGTGCTATTCCATTTGTTGGCACACACACACACACCTTCCGACAAATAAGTATATTCCCAGAGTGCGGCCATCTTCAGTGGGGTTACTGCACATGTCTCGAAGCTAAACATAGTTGTGTACCATGTCTCCCACATTAAAACAAGTCGTCCATCTCTCCCAAATAACACTGATCCGTCTCTCCCTATTCACATTTGTCAAGCTGCGTCGATATTGTAAAAACGAAACGTTAATACTAAAATTATCTAACTACACGATAAAACTTTTCGGTTTACGAGGACAAAGAATGTGATTTTTCTCCAGAAATAATACGAAAATGATAACAATACTTCCGCGCAGGAGCTGCTCTCCAGTGGAGCATTTGTCCATCTCACATACTGGTCCAACTCTCTCTGACTTACCCCATGTCTCCCACTTCAGTATCACAAAACTGGAGAAATATCTCAACTGTTTGTTGAGGCTGAAACCTATTATGAACCAAATATCTTCGGGTCTGAATTGAAGATAATTCTTGCAAGAATTAGACCAGTCACTTTTTTTTCATTTGGGTGACTATGTTGCACTGTCCTACGGGTGCGTTATAAGGTTGGTAACGAATTAAACTAGGAGTAGATCACAGCGGTAGTTGAGATTCTGGTGAAAACAAAAGCACTTACGTAGAAGAACCTATGAAATAAGAACGGGAAATGCGATGCGTAATAATTATTAATACTAGGTGCTTGAAGCAGTGGTTGTATTCAGATGTTTAATAACTTTTCCTCACTTATTCGTCTCCACGATATCGCGTGCAATTATACGTATAAATCGCTACTATCGAAGCAACAAAGTAAAACTTCGGAAAGAAATAATGCTTCATCTCAAAGATAAGGACGTATCGAAGTGTCATATCTTTGAGCCTGCAGATCACCAGAGTTATACCTCATGCTGTATCGTAACGAAACAATGGATTCTGTGGTACTGCTTATCTGTTCTGTCGTCATAAAGCGCCTGTCTCTTGTGCCACATCATTTGCCGCTATGGATGTTATATTTACGTTTTTCATAAAATATTCGACAATTTTCTAGGTAAGTAAGTAAGAAAATTATTTCAAATCTTTTGGGCTTATTATAGCGGTAGAACCCACATGCATACAACTATTTTCGCCAGCATTAGAATGTTTGCAGTGAAGTGCCCTATGTCTCTGATGTAGCTCACTTGTCCCCAATTAATGATTAGTGACCGAGACAGTTAGTTAATGGCTGTATAGACATGACAGATAGACGTCGCTGTACGAATTATTTTCGTTGCAAGCCGGAGTCTCAACGTACAAATAGATGCAAAATTGACAGTATAAATTTATTTGAAGATAGTTTTAGTTCGACGATCCCAAACTTTTAGTTTCCGACATGATTAGGACTCCGTGCCACACATAAAGCTGCCTGTCGAAAACTGGGCCTGAATTCCCACATACGGCAGGTAATTAAACAGTGTTGCTTAAATCCTACAGATATTCTTACGTATATTGTAAAAACTTTTTAAAAATAGGTATGTTATGAACAAGGTAATGCCTCGTGATTTTTTAAAAACAAGTTCATAACTTAGATCTATACAGTAAACTAAGAAACACGCTGACTCACTACGTGAAAGAATTCTAAGGACTGCCTCGTTGACCATTAACTACAATACATATTGAAACAAACATATCGTGTTTTTTGCAAGGTGATCCGCAAGTTGCTTCGTTCCCTTGTTCACGTTATTTTCAGTTATAGATCTTCCATTATCTCAGGTCACAAAAATAAAAGTTGTTTTCTTTACCAACTTCGAAGGATATCCACCTGTTTCGAGAAGGGGAAATTTTCTTTTTCTTGTCATTTGGTGCTGCTTTCACTTCTAAAGCGACCCTCATCAGATGGTTAATATTTTGGTCAGTAATCCTGCTACTGAAATCATGTTGAATATGTGTTGTTTACTTTGAGAGATTATGCTACATGAAAGAGTCGATCAAAAGCTTTTGAAATATGTTGCACTACTTGAGAAATATTGTGCCGTCTGGCGGCAGTATTGACAATTATCCTTGTCAGCAACTTAATCCTCTGGGGACTAGGCTTCTATGTGTTCACTGTTGTGTTTATCTGATAAAATGAATTCGAAACTTCGAGAGAGATCATATCAGAAGTGGAAAATTAAAAATTATTCTAATGAGTTGTTACTCACTAAATACAAAGAGTTGTACCCTTCATCTAAGAGAGAAGACCATTTTTTTTAAATTTATTTCTTGATGAACAAAATTCAGAAAATTTTGACGCTCAATCATTCTTTTTCATTATTTTTGACTTGCAACAGAACAGAAAATTACCACGGAAACACAGCAACAGCGTCTTGATCATCGAAAATTTCGAACCACGCCAAATTTTGCACATTTTTATTGGGTTGTCTAGGGTGAAGAACAGTAATATTGAACAGTAATACTGACTGCCTACAAGCGTTTTAATGTTTACTCTCTTACCTTTTCCCTTTGTTTTATTTTTGAATACCCCGTCTCATCAGTCATTTCAATGCACCGTATGTAATCCTTTGCCTTAAGTAGAGGCACTGCGTAAAAATAGGAAAAGGTTGTTGGCGCTAGCATATTTATTAGTATCGGCTCGAAGCCGTTTAGTGCAATGTCATTAGAAAAAAGACGGCTGGAACTCTTAACTCATCTCATTTGTGCTAGACTGTAGTCTTGTATTCCGAATTAACAAACATCTTTCGTACAGAACATTATTTAGTTAAACATCGTATTTCAACGGCAATATGATTGGCATACAAAGAGCGATATGCCAATAAATGGTGCATAAACAATCATATTGAAGGTGTTGCAAATACTCTGCTGAGATAATGCGTTAACGACGTGAACTTCTTTAAAAGAACCAGCAGTCAACGCGAGTAAAAACGAATCAGGTAAACAGTCTGCTCCTGGAAAATAAATATTTAACTGCCAAGAGAAAAGTTTTAGATGTTTTATTTTCCAATGTACTTTAACGTAAAATAAAAGACAAGCGTATTAGTAATATCTAGATTGTAAGCTTTCAGTATACTGCACAGATCTTACTATTGTAAGAATTCTTCATGATAGTGTAGCTCACATCCGCGTAATTTATTTCGATGTATACAGATTTATAATATATGATATATTAATTTTGTATCAGTAAACGAGTCATTTTACAGAAAGAAGCAGTAAGTAAGTGCAGTGTTGAAAAAGATCATGCCCACATTTTAAGGGCCAATTATTTTCCAATTACAGTATTTAATGTCAGTATGTGACAGTTTGTGACAGTACTTAATGTCGTTCAAATGTAAGCCTTTACTGAAAACATAACGTTACATCGGATGCGTTGCTTAACGAAAAGACCCGTTTTCTTCTGTAGCGCTGTGAGAAAACAAAAGTTGTACATTGGGCAACGCGGGTGAACTTCAGGAAAGACCGGTGTATTCCTATGGTCCCGTGTAACTGTCCTATGCAATAACGGATATTGACAGGTGAGTCCGTTCTTTTTTCGGGGAAGAAGCTATGACAATGTGACTTCGGATCGATGCTGTGGTATGCTACGGAGTTTTGATGATCCAGAGTGTATGATACTGAAGAGAATTTACACGTTCAACTTGGAGCCCATACGTCTCGTTATTTACAAGTACAGTATTCACGAATTTCAGATAACTGTTTCCCGGTCGTCTGATATTAAAAATAGCCATCCTGTGCATTTACTTCATATGACATCGTGTAGAAAATTATTTGTTTCCATTTCCTCACGCAGACTTGCCACTGACTGATATTTAAGGTGAACATGTCCTTCCGACTTCGTGGCCTTTGTTTCGTGAAATATTATTTAGCTTCAATTGATAGGAGGATTTTTTAAAAATCTGTAAGTAATCTCTTCCTCACTCAAGAAATTGATACAGTGAGCTGCAGCTCATTTACAGAGTAAAAAGATAGGCTGTTTGTTACGGTGTAGTGCCGTTACGCATTGTAAATTCAGCAAATTCCCCTTGTTCTGTGGCTGACTTTCGAGTGCAACGATTCTCTGTAAAAGAAGGAAAAGATTCTTAAATTTAGTCATTGTCAGTTTGTCATCTAACTGTACAACTGCGGCATTCTCTGGTTGTTTTCAGCTAAAAGGTAAATCGTTTCGAGAATTTGTGAGATTAACACAAATCAAATCATCCGGTAACCTATGAGCACAAAAAAAATGGCTCTGAGCACTATGGGACTCAACTGCTGTGGTCATAAGTCCCCTAGAACTTAGAACTACTTAAACCTAACTAACCTAAGGACAGCACACAACACCCAGCCATCACGAGGCAGAGAAAATCCCTGACCCCGCCGGGAATCGAACCCGGGAACCCGGGCGTGGGAAGCGAGAACGCTACCGCACGACCACGAGATGCGGGCTATGAGCACAAAACTCTAGTCAAGGTTTCCACACTCAGAAGCGTAGGAAAAAATACATGTTTCACTGCTTGCACCAGAGAGACAATTCGTTGTAGCATTTGTATCAACACATATCTGTCAATGTGTGGGACGGTGAGTGGTAGTGTGGGTGGGTTACTTCTCGGCGCGCCCGCTTTTTCAGGCCTACAACGGCCGTCGCAGTCTGAAGTAGACCACGAAACACAGTTATGTGTGATTCACCGCGTAAGTGGCAGTGGCAGTGGCAGTCAGCACAGTGTGGGAGGCTGGCATACAACATACTTTTCTGGAAACATCATCCGGTGCAGAAACATACATCAGTACCTGACAACGCACTCTGTAAAACAAGATACTTTTGAAAATAACAGCAACCTTTATGCCTAAACTTAAGAGATTTTCTCCAGTACGGCATATTCGTCAGTATTGTCGAAAAATAAGAAATAAACAAAGGAGGAAAATGATTTGCGTGATGTGTGAGATTAATTATCTTGGTACGATTATGTGAAACTAAGCATAGCATACTATTTGTCAACATCAACATCGATGTTTATTCATTATTCCCGGAACCCTAAAATTTAAAATGTTGTGGCAAATTTTGATGGTAATGTGAAGACGCACGAGAATAGAGTCATGCCTGATAAATTTTGCCGTTAACTTCGCATTTTTATGACAAATAGCACTGTCTCATAAAGGCTATATACCGTAACTTTTCACGTAACATGAGCCTCATGAAAAGTGTACCTGTAAAATGTACTACGTGTACAAATAATACCTAAGAAAGTCGTTGCTAATTGTCAGAGTTATTCAATAAAATTTTGAGAAATAAACTGACAATTATTAAAATTATTTTATGGTGAAATTTTTGAATGGACTGCATGTTTTGGAAGATCCTACATATGCTGTGTGTTTCTTGAACGTTTTGAAAGTAATATCGAACTTGGGACGAACATATAAAAAGAAATAACTATTTTTACGTCACGGAGACAAAACACAAGTTTTACGTTGAACGCATGACACTCCCTCCCCACTCTAAAAAATAATAATAATTGAACAGTGTTTACAGCGTTGGTACGAAGTTTTAAAATAAGAAATTACGAGAATTGCTGACGCTAAGACACATGAGCGGAAATTCATGAGAGTGTTCTATACGGCATGGCGCAGATAATAAACTGTGTAACATGAAGAATACGTAATACTCTCGATAATAGTGTTATAAGTGAGAGAAATGGAAATAGATCCACAGTTTCAGCTGGAGCAAAAATAACGATCAATTTTATTTCACAGTAACCTTTGAAGTACAAACGTTACATGGAAATTATCATAACTGACTAACAAACACATAGTCGTAACCATTCATACTGATCGTCATACCTTCTTCTCTTCGTTCATAAACTGACAGAAATAAAGGTTATTGTAATGGAAAATTATCGTGTTTTTACATTCATCAGGACTCGTTTAACTATAGACAGGAGACTGCTCGTCCAAGGAATAAAAACAATCACATAAAAGTTGTAATACTAATGTCGTAAATCATCATGTCGTAGCTCTGAAAATAAAAAGAAAATCATTTGCTGTACCATGGTACTTTTAAATCAAAGTCTAGCTGAATGTAGTTCTGACATTGTGAACGGCTAATTTTTTCTATAGTTCAACAAAATAAACTGCTTATAATCTGCACTTCCCACCCAAAAATAGTAACAAAATTCCTTTTCTCCTGTCGGTGGCTGTGTGGTACTTCAGGATGTGTAGCAATGATATACTTTCTGATGTGACGGCGATATGTTATTTATTGATAACAAAAGCGTTGGTCAGGAAATGTTATATGTCCAGATCATTAGAATATTGTGTACTATGTATTTTAAACGAGGAATTGTGTTTGGTATGAAGGGGGTTAGTGAAAAGCGGAAAATACTGGAAACATTTGGTGGTAGTAGGCAAAAAATAACAACGAATTCAGTACACTATATTCTTTAAACGAACTACGTTTGTATCTTAAAATGTCCACCACTGAATGAAGGGTGAATATTTTTGAGAAATATGTGTTATTCTACAGTTACGTTAGTAGTGTTTACTTTTTACTCGTATTCCCGCATACAATATTCAATATAATCGTTTTACTCTCAACCTACTCCATGAAAACGATGTAGCAAATAACACGACATTTGTATAAATTCGGATGTCACTACCCAAGTTCTCTAGTCAATGAAGAGGTGTTCTTTAGGCGCTTAGCGAAGTGACGGATTCAGTAGAGCACATCTCAGATGTATGTTTGGCCTAACGAAACGTTCTATAAAGACGATTCCGTTTAGCAGCCGTGCGTGGCGAAACGTCAGTTTTGTTAAAACGAAAAAAACACCGGAAATTTACGACGGAAGCTCGCAGTGTTAACAGAAAATTCAGTTCAGTAAATTTTATGTTCTTTATCTTAAAAAAATTCACTTTCGCTAGAAGAGTAAACATGTTTGCGTGGAAATATGCATTTATTCTCTGCTGAAGGTCGTGTTAGTTACTTGTTCTTGATATTCCCTGTACTGAGTACAACTAAGTTATAGTTTACTGTCAAAGGGCTTCAGCGAAAAGAATGAATCCGAAAGTTGCATAAATTCTAGTGTTGTTTATGGGAGTTTCTCTCCCCAAATTCAGTACCTAATAACAACGAGAGCTATAGACGCGTAGCGAATTGACAGCTTCAGTGGGTGTACTGGAGCTACACAGCGTATCTCAGATGTAAATCTCGCCTCACGAACCACTTTGTAAACGTGATTCCATTTCCTAGTCATGCTTGGAGGAAGGTTAGTTCCCTGAAAACGAAAAGTAGAAATTACTGGAAACTTATGTCGGTAGCATGCAGGAGTTTACAAGTCCTGTCCACTTAATTATCTGAAAAAGTTGTTCCTTAGCTTAAAAAAATTCATCTTTGCGAGCAGAACTGACGCATTTGCGTGATAATATGCGTTTATTCTTTGCTGAAGGTCAATGTTCTTCTTCGCATTCTAGTTAAAAATACTGATTACAATCAGTTACAAAAAATATAGTTTCAGTGTAATATAGCTTCAGTGTAAACGGTGAAACCGGCAGCACTAAAGCTGTATAAATTCGAATGTCGTATATTTTGCTCCCCAAATTCAGTAGCTAATAACAACGTGCGCTATAGACACGTAACGAACTGGCAGCTTCAGTGGGTGGACTGGAGCTATAGAGCATATCTCAGATGTAAATCTCGCCCCACGGACCGCTTTATAAATGTGATTCCGTTTCGCAACGGCGCGTGGCGGAAGGTCAGTTTCCCGGCGTCGAGCCGTTAGAAGTGGAAACCAATAGAGCGCCTCGGCGGGCGCCGGAAGGAGGGGGAGAAAGAGCAGCGCCAGCAAAGGCAAGTGGCGGTACGTACATCAACATCAGTGGAGTAGGTGGTGCGAGGCGTCTGGCAGCGGCGCCGGCGGCGGCGGCCGGCTCTGAGTATCCCGTGACACGTGGCGCGCAGCGGCGCACTTCCAGAGACTGAGCGGCCGGCCGGCCCGCTATGGCCAGCGGAGGAGAGGCGGAGGCGCAGGCGGAGGCGGAGGCGGGCCCAGCGCGGCGTAGGCGCGGCGCCGCCCCCCGCCCCCGCACGGCCGCGCCAGCACGCGGCCCGCCGGCCTCCGGCCCCCGGCTGCAGCAGCACACCTGTTGCGCCCGCCACCGGCACGCGACCGACCCTCGGGCCAGCGGCTGCACCTGCTTCTGCGCCGCCCCCGCAGCCTCTGCCCATCTGGGTCACCGTCTCCCACGGCCGTGCCGGCACTTTAGCACTATAAACATTTATAGGGGCATGTCGCCCCGTTCGGCAGCAGTGGCGTCTGGTTAAAAATATACTGCGTTTCCAGTGCTGCCAGAAACCTGAAGGGTGACCTGTGTTTCTGAACCAAAACTGAGGTTATATTTAATGTCTAACGCATCATAGGGTGGCACAGTTAAAAGAAGCCCGTGTGAGTATAAACGAAATGCACTGAAATTGCAGAAACTAAAAGCTAAAAGTAACTTATGATTTATTTAAAATGAAAAATACAGCGAAAAGGTAGGGTTGTAGGAGTAATCCATCGAACTACAGACCTATATTATTGACGTCGGTTTGCAGTACGGTTTTGGAGCATATACTGAATTCAAACATTATGAATCACCTCGAAGGGACCGATCTATTCATTCGTAATCAGCATGGTTTCAGAAAACATCGTTCTTGTGCAACGCAGCTAGTTTTTTATTCGCACGAAGTAATGCCCGCTATCGACTGAGGATCTCAAGTTGATTCCGTATTTCTAGATTTCCAGAAAGCTTTTGACACCGTTCCTCACAAGCGACTTCTAATCAAGCTGCGGGCCTATGGAGTATCGTCTCAGTTATGCGACTGGATTCGTGATTTCCTGTCAGGAAGGTCGCAGTTCGTAGTAATAGATGGCAAATCATCGAGTAAAACCGAAGTGATATCGGGTGTTCCTCAGGGAAGCGTCCTGGGACCTCTGCTGTTCCTGATCTATATAAATGACCTGGGTGACAATCTGAGCAGTTTTCTTAGGTTGTTCGCACATGATGCTGTAATTTACCGTCTAGAAAGGTCATCCGAAGACCAGTATCAGTTGCAAAGCGATTTAGAAAAGATTGCTGTATGGTGTGGCAGGTGGCAGTTGACGCTAAATAACGAAAAGTGTGAGGTGATCCACATGAGTTCCAAAATAAATCCATTGGAATTCGATTAATCGATAAATAGTTCAATTCTCATGGCTGTCAATTCAACTAAGTACCTGGGTGTTAAAATTACGAACAACTTCAGTTGGGAAGACCACATAGTTAGTATTGTGGTGAAGGCGAACCAAAGGTTGCGTTTCATTGGCAGAACACTTAGAAGATGCAACAAGTCCACTAAAAAGACAGCTTACACTAGACTTGTTCGTCCTCTGTTAGAATATTGCTGCGCGGTATGGGATCCTTACCAGGTGGGATTGACGGAGGACATCGAAAGGGTGCAAAAAAGGACACCTCGTTTTGTATTATCACGTCATAGGGGAGCGAGTGTGGCAGATATGATACGCGAGTTGGGAATGGAAGTCATTAAAGCAAAGACGTTTTTCGTCACGGCGAGATCTATTTACGAAATTTCAGTCATCAACTTTCTCTTCCGAATGCGAAAATCTTTTGTTGAGCCCAACCTACATAGGTAGAAGTGAGCATCAAAATAAAATAAGAGAAATCAGAGCTCGAACAGAAAGGTTTAGGTGTTCATTTTTCCCGCGCGCTGTTCGGGAGTGGAATGGTAGAGAG